>NC_088394.1:20552500-21157500 GCF_037993035.2 Macaca fascicularis
CTCATCTTTCAAATCCCTGACCTTTCAGATGTCTTGCCCTTTGAGAGTCCCCCTTGCTCCCACTCCCTGCCCCACCACCCTCCAGTGGATGTTGGTCTCCCTGTTTCAGGCTCACCTTCTGAACTTTTCCTGCTTAGCACTCATCACAATTGCAATTAGATGAGTGTGTAATGAGATGTTCTAGGTGTGTCATGGAATACAAATACCCTGAAGGCCTGGATCATATTTGACTTCTTCA
Organism: Macaca fascicularis; assembly: GCF_037993035.2. Taxonomy (NCBI): domain Eukaryota; kingdom Metazoa; phylum Chordata; class Mammalia; order Primates; family Cercopithecidae; genus Macaca; species Macaca fascicularis. The sequence goes on from NC_088394.1 coordinate 20,552,739, forward strand.
CTGTTATATACCCAGGGCCTAGCTCAAGTTTGGCACTTAGTAAGTGCTCAAAAAATACTGTGTGAGTCAATGAATATTATTGTAGTGCTCTCCTCCTCCCCTACTACCCAGTTTTCCTCTCTAATGAAAAGTCCAGGTTGGTCTTGAACAGCTGCTTGCACACATTGCCAATCAGCAGCAGCAGCAGTGAAGGAGAGTTTAAAGCGGTATGTATTTCAGCTGTCTCCCATGCATAGTCATCCAAATTACAGGGTCTTCTCTTCCATTTCCTTCCTAGGGATACTGGTCGTAGGAGAGCTTCCCACTGTTTCTTCCCCTCCCGCACACCCAGTTTTAATGGAGCATTTAGAACCCTATAAATAGTGATTTGCAAAGAGAAGAGTGCTTGGGCCTCCTTGCACTGCAACCTTGAACTCCTGGGCACTCGTTTCACATAAGCAAGGCCCATGTGAAGCACACATAATGTATGGAGAGAGTGAGAAGGTGGGAGCGTGAGGGAGCTAGCCAGCAAGACCCCACCGATCCCTTCCCTATATGGAACTGGACAATGGCCCTTTGGCCATACCAACCAATCAGAGGGAGTTAAGAAAAGATGAAGGTAAAAGGAGTTACATCCATGTGCATGATCCTGTCTAGCAATAAAAGTTTGTTAATAAGTGTCTGGAATTTAATTAGTAACTCTACCCTGGAAAGCAAACTGGAAAGGGCTTGGGCCAGGAAGGGAATGGTTATTCTCTCTAGAAGCCTACAGTGGCTAAAACATAACAAACCAACAAACCAGCATGCACACAGACAAGTGAAACTTCAAACGGAAATTTTAAAAAATTCTTGGCAAGTTAATGACAGTTGATTCATGATGGATTATTAACCCAGGGATATGGCTTGGGACCTATCTGATTCATTAAAGTTGACATCATGGAGGACACTATCCTCTCTCACAAAGTAGCTCTTTTTTTTTTTTCTTTTTTCTATTTTTTTTGGAGATGGAGTCTCGCTCTGTCGCCCAGGCTGGAGTGGCGCCCTCTCGGCTCACTGAAACCTCTGCCTCCCGCGTTCAAGCGATTCTCCTACAAAGCAGCTCTTCATACCCTTGTTAGAAGCATAATTCTGGGCTGCGTGAATATTTCTTTATGGTACAAATCATCTGTCTGGGGTCAAGCAGGTATACTCAGGATATATCTCCAAAGTGAAGCTCCCTTAACTGAATATCACAGTGACCTGACTTGTACAACCTCTTTCAATACATTTTATTCACTAAGTGAATAAATCATGCAAATGAATGATTAAATGACTACTATACCTTGGGGATCCCATTAGAGTTCTTAATAATTTCCAGGAAAGAGTCACGTATTAATTCCCAGCAGCCATCAAAAGATGGATTGAAGACAATAATGGGTTCACTGACTTCAAGTTTGATCATGATTAGCTGAGGTATGAAAAACTTCATCTCTTCGTAGGGCTCCTTAAAATCATTCCCATCCTTCAGGAGACATAAGGTAGGGCAAGTGTTACAAAATTGGGCCTTCCAAAATCAAGGGAGTGAATTTTATACATTCACAGAACTACATGAGGACCAGAAAAGGCAATGAAGGGCATCATACACTGTTTATATTTAAAATATGGGCTGGGGCCGGGCACCGTGGTTCACACCTGTAATCCCAGCACTTTGGAAGGCCGAGACAGGTGGATAACCTGAGATCAGGAGTTCAAGATCAGTCTGGCCAACATGGTGAAACCCCATCTCTACTAAAAAACACAAAAACTAGCCAGGCGTGGTGGTGGGTGCCTATAATCCCAGTTACTTGAGAGGCTGAGGCAGTAGAATCACTTGAAACCAGGAGGCAGAAGTTGCAGTGAGATCACGCCATTACACTCCAGCCTGGGCAACAAGAGTGAAACTCCATCTCAAAAAAATAATAAAAACAAATAAAATATGTATTGGGTTTAGCTTAGCCCACCCTGACTCTACACACTCTCCCTTTCCCAAAGCCTTTATTCTCTTTTGTTTATGTGGCTTGGTAATTCCTGCACCCAATTTCTAGATCCTTCCCATCCTTCAAAATTCAGCTAAAACATTTCTTCCTTTGGGAAGCCACCGTTTCTCAGCTGGATATAATCTCCTCCCACTTCTGAACTTGTGTGTTTCTACTTCCTCTGTTATTTATTATTATTATTTTTTAATTTATTTGTTTTCTTAGAGACAAGGTCTCACTATGTTGCCCAGGCTGGTCTTAAATTGCTGAGCTCAAGTAAGCCTCCTGCCTCAGCCTCCCAAAGTGCTGGGATTACAGGCATGAGACACCAGGCCCAGCCTAGTATTTTTTTCTTTCTCTGCGGTAGGAATTTATATGCATATCTCAACTTCTCTATTCTAAAGTTGAGGGCAGGATCTATGTCTGATCATCTCTCTCCTCCAAAACACCTGAGACAGCGTATAGTACCTAATAGGTGCTCAATAAAAATTTATTGATTCAGCCCGAAAGTATTAATCGTAATCTGTATAACCCCGAATGGAGTTGCTAATGAGCATACAGTTTATTTTAGACACTCAAAATGTCAACCTTGCTACAACAGAAATATTGACATAGAGCTATTTCCAATTCCCTACAAAAGCTCTAACCCAGGATACCCTCATAAACCACAGCGCCTAATGAAATTGTCATAAGGCAGCTGTAAAGTACGTCTAACACAGAGGTTTCTAGATCCATTTAAAGATGACTGATGATATCTGGTGAATACCTACTGTATATCAAACACCTATAAATTCCCCCTTTTTTTCCAGACACAGGAAGATTTTACATTTCCCTTTGTGTGGAATTTTAGAGTGAGATTGGCTTCCACTCCTGGGTTTCTTCCGCTTAGCAAAGTAGACAATTACAATGACATTTATAGATTGGTCCTCTTTAGAGAGCTAACAATGCAATTCAGCACCATTGGTTTCTATATTTTTGAGCAAAAGGCCAATTGTTCATCTTTACTTCATTTGGAAAACTTAACCATTTATAACCAGGTAATTTTTAATTTTTATCACTTTTTTAAGGTAAAACGTGCACATGGCATAAAATTCAAAAGAATATTTATCGATTTTTAGGCTACCTAAATTCAGGGAATGCTATAGTGCTTTGAAAACTAGGACTTACTGTTTTCAGTGTCTTTTTTTTTTTGAGTCAGAGTCTTGCTCTGTCACCCAGGCTGGAGTGCAGTGGCATGATCTCGGCTCACTGCAACCTCTGCCTCCCGGGTTCAAGCAATTCTCCTGCCTCAGTCTCCTGAGTAGTTGGGACTACAGGCATGCACCACCATGCCTGGCTAATTTTTGTATTTTTAGTGAGACGGGGTTTCACCATGTTGACCAGGCTAGTCTCGAACTCCTGACCTCAGGTGATCTGCCTGCCTCGGCCTCCTAAAGTTCTGGGATTACAGGCGTGAGCTACCGCGCCTGGCCAGTGTTTTTAGTTTTCATTTCGACTTCACTAAAACAGTTTCATGAAAAAAGTTCTTAATTAGGTCAACAAAGCCTTTTGTCTTTGGAGGTGCACCTTGCCAAGACCAAAGAACAAAAGCCCATATCTGCAATGAAACATATAAGCCCTTGTATGTTTCAAGCCAAAGATTGAAAACAAACCTTTTCCAACCCCTTCCTTGTAACAGAGAGGATGAAAACAATGATTCCTTCTCCTCGAACTGTAAGCCATATGTATTTCATTTTATGCAATTTTTCTTTACATTTTCTTAACAACTTCTCTACTTCTGTACATTTTTACCAACTTAATACTGATTAATTATCTCAAGAAAGTTTGCTATGTATTTAAGGAAATTATTTTTAAAATTATTCCAATCCACCGCTGGACTGGACTTTATAAGATTTTATTTACAGTTTTATATCTCTTTAAAAATTAAAAAAGGATACCTATTAATTGTACATATTTACGGGATACATATAATATATAGTGAGATCATGGTAATTAGCATATCCATCATCTCAAACGTTTACTTTTTTTTTTTCTTTTTGAGACAGAGTTTCACTCTTGTTGCCCAGGCTGGAGTGCAATGGTGTGATCTGGGCTCACTGCAACCTCCGCCTCCTGGGTTCAAGCAGTTCTCTTGCCTCAGCCTCCCGAGTAGCTGGGACTACAGGCACCCGCCACCACGCCAGGCAAATTTTTGTATTTTTAGTAGAGATGGGGTTTCACCATGTTGACCAGGCTGGTCTTGAACTCCTGACCTCAGGTGATCTGCCCGCCTTGGCCTCCCAAAGTGCTGAGATTATAGGCATGAGACTGCACCCAGCCACATTTACCATTTGTGCGTGTGTGTTGGCAACATTCAATATCCTTCTTCCAGCTAAAAGAAGGCATTTTTATAAACTAACAACTGCCTGATGTGGGTGCAAGTCAGGCATTTCACTTTGTGCCCTGGCTCACAGCTGAGGACATACACGACAGAATCCTGGCTCTAACCAGGTAACCAGGTTATACCCCTCAAAAGGTCCAAGTGCAGGTCTGTGACATACTTTGTGTATCATGAAAAGGGAAACGAGGTCCTCAAGCGACTTAATGACCAGCTCCCTGAGCTGCAGCGACATGAATGATGCCACAGAAGCAAAATATTCCTCAATGTTTCGACAGGAGTCATAGTTGCTCTTAGGGGCGAAATGAACCCAGTACTCCTTCCGTGAGGTAAAAAGCTGGGCACAGGTGGGGATCCACCTGTAAAGACAGAAGGTGTCCACGTGAGAAGCTCTTCTGGGCTCCGAGGAACCCTCTTGCCATGCCCCCTGAGCTCAGTGATGAGGCAGATGGGCTCATGTCCCACCAAGCAGGCTCGCAAATCAGTACTTTCAATTTCCGGTCACCTTACCTGCCATGCCTCTTTCTTGGGAAAAAAGTAATAAGATTTGAATTAACAGGTTATTCTTCCATTGAGAATACCCAAATGAAAAGGGAATATTGGTGGCACATCCTGCTGAAAGAATCTACAGTTTCTTCATTATAATCAGAGATTGGGGTAAAGGGGCATAAGGAACTAGAATGTTCTGTCCAACTTCTCTCTCTCTAGCAGCTGCCTGGCCTCTGATTCAGACTTCATAGCGGGAAAGAGAACAAAGAGCGAAGAAACAAAACATGAAAGGAGAAACTCCACTGTGGCCCTGGCTGCTCAGAAGTTGATGGTAGAAATCAGAAAACCAAAAGAAGAAATAGCCAAGTGTGGTGGCTCATGCCTGTAATCCCAGCACTTTGGGAGACCAAAGTGGGCAGATCACTTGAGGCCAAGAGTTTGAGACCAGCCTGGCCAACATGGCAAAACCCGTCTCTACAAAAAAAAAAAAAAAAAAATTAGCTGGGCATGGTGCACGGTGGCACACACCTGTAGTCCCAGTCACTTGGGAGGCTGAGGCAGGAGAATCACTTGAACCTGGGAGATGGGAGGTTGCAGTGAGCTGAGATCGTGCCACTGCACTCCAACTTGAGTGACAAAGTGAGTGGAACTCTGTCTCAAACAAACAAACAACAACAAAGAAGAAGAAGAAATAGATGGTTCATTGTTTCTTTCCTCCCATGTCCCCCAGTTTCTAATTCCCAGTGGAAACCACTGGCCTTTTCATCCTATCGCATCTTTTCTCTGATTGCTAAAAAGGTACTACTCTAGCAGTCAGAGAAGCACTACTACTGGTTGTAGTCATAGAGGTATGAGATTTATTGAGCAGCTATTATGTGCCAATGATTGCATCTACAATTTCTCTGCTAATAGAAAACCCATCCGCAGGTATTATTATCACCATTTTACACAAGGGAATTTCTCTGGCTGTGGAGGTAGTCTTGCAAGCATTTGCAAACGAAAAAGGAATTGTGTAAATGTAAGAAACCCTTTTGCCTTGAAATCTTGAGGCTGTTTATCTGGACCATCTGAATATAAGTCAATCAAATGCATTCCCCTGTAACACAGCAAGGTCTAAAGCAGGGGTCCCCAACCTCTGGGCCACAGACTGGTTGTGTAGGAACCCGGCTGCACAGCAGGAGGTGAGCAGCAGGTGGGCGAGCGAAGCTTCATCTGTATTTACAACCACTCCCCATGGCTTTTGTTACCGCCTGAGCTCTGCCTCCTGTCAGATCAGCAGCGGCATTAGATTCTCACAGGAGCGTGAACCCTATTGTGAACGGCACATGCGAGGGCTCTAGGTTGCACACTCCTTAGGAGAATCTAATGCCTGATGATCTGTCACTGTCTCCCATCACCTTCAGATGGGACCGTCTAATTGCAGGAAAACAAGCTCAGGGCTCCCTCTGTTTCTACATTATGGTGAGTCGTAGAATTATTTCATTATCTATTACAATGTAATCATAAAAATAAGGTGCACAATAAATGTTGTGTGCTTGAATCATCCCAAAACCATCCCCCTGCCCCAGTCTGTGGAAAAATTGTCTTCCACGAAACCAGTCCCTGTTGCCAAAATGGGCGGGGACAGCTGGTTTAAAGGATCCCAGGAGGAGGAAATGGGGGTGACAGTCTCCCAAGGAATGGTGATGGGGGAGTTTCAAGAAGGCAGAGGGAGACCAGGCGTGGGGCAGAAAGCAGCTGGACATGAAAAAAAGAGGACACGAGGCCGGGTGCGGTGGCTCATGTCTGTAATCCCAGCACTTTGGGAGGCTGAGGCAGGTGGATGACAAGGTCATGAGATTGAGACCAGCCTGGCTAACACAGTGAAACCCCGTCTCTACTAATAATAATAAAAAAAAAAATCAGCTGGGCGTGGTGGCACGCGCCTGTAGTCCCAGCTACTTGGGACGCTGAGACTGGAGAATTGCTTGACCCCGGGAGGTGGAGGTTGCAGTGAGCTGAAATTGCGCCATTGCACTCCAACCTGGGCAACGGAAAGAAACTCCGTCTCAAAAAAAAAAAAAAAGACACAAAAGGATGCTGGTGGGACGACCCCCAGGCTGGGTACCAGCTTCATTTCAGAGGGTTTTCAGTCTTTAAGGTATCATGGTGCATCCCCACTCGGAGGGCAGATACTGACTTGTTGAGAAGAGTCTGGTGCGCCTCCAGGCAGTGTTTCTGGATCACATCCCAATATTCCTGAGGCTGCAGAGGCAATTTTCCCGCTAGTATTTCTGCTGTTCGAACAAACCTGAGGTCTCTGAATCTGCCAAAAGAGAGGGAGAAATTTCCTAAGCTGAAGAACGCTTAATAACAAATCCCACAGGACAGGTTCCAAGGGTGTGTGTGCATGTTTCTCAATGAGAGAAAAGTTAAGCAGAATCAAAAGAATTCCAGGATATGGGAAAGATCCTGAGGAGGATATGGGAGGCTGAGGAGGGAGGAGCTAAGTACTAAAGAACGCTTGCAGGGAGGGGACAAATGAGGTGACCCAAGAGTGATCCTGAGCCTTAGATGTGCCTCACTCTGCATGAGCCATCGAAGGGGGGGTTGTGGCACCAGCTGGAGACTCAGCTGGCTAAGAACTTGGGTATCAAATGGACGAATCAATGTTCTTTACAACAGTGAAGACCCAGAGGCCAGGACCAAGCAGATCACCATCTTCATCATCAAATGGGATTCACCCAAGCCTCTAGGTGAGCTCTTGAAGGCAACTTTGAGGACTGCTTTGATTTAAAACAAAGAGCTTATGGATCCCAGCACTTTGCAGGCTAAGGAGGGAGGATGGCTTTGAGCTCAGGAGTTTGAGACCAGCCTGGCAATATAGTGAGACATCATCCCTCCAAAAACAAAAAAGCCACGCTGGGTGTGGTGGTGCACACCTGTAATCCCAGCTACTTAGGAGGCTGAGGCAGGAGGATTGCTTGAACCCAGGAGGTCAAGGCTACAGGGAGCCCTGATTGCATCATTGCACTCCAGCCTAGGTGACAGAGCAATACCCTGTCTCCAAAAAGAAAAAGGAAAAAAAAGCCTATGGAGCCAAAAAAGCCTCTTTAAGCCCTCTAACTCCTGTCACTGTGAGGGCGAAGAAAGACCAACCAGTGAGAAGAAATGAGACTTTTCTCCATTACAAGGGTTATCCTTTTAACACCTAAGTCAGATTCTATCTGCTCAAAACCCTCCAGACTTCCCATTTCAGAGTAAAAGCGTGCCTAGTGACTGGGGCCCACTAGGTGCTTTGCACCCTGTGCCATCTCTCTTGCTCCTGTCTTGCCTGTCACCTCCCCCCACCTCCCCACCCCAACCTCCTCTCCTACCCACCTCCCTGACTCACGATGCTCCACGCTCACCTCATACTGTTTCCAGGACACGCTCACCTGCTGCTGCTTGATTCCATTGCACAGGCTGTTCCTGCTGCCTCCAGTACTCATCCCCCTCGACTTCTACGGGGCTGACCTCTTCACCTTCCAGCCTTGGCTCAAACGTCACCTTCACAGTAAAGGCTACCATGGCTGGGTGTGTGGTTGTGCAGGCTCTGCCCGGTCCAAAGGGCCAGAATGGGTGAGTGCTCTGCTTGTCAAGAAATGCACCCTGGGGCCAGGTGCGGTGGCTCAGGCCTGTAATCCCAGCACTTTGGGAGGCCAAGGTGGGTGGATCCCTTGGGGTCAGGAGTTAGAGACCAGCCTGGCCAACATGGTGAAACCCCATCTCTACTAAAAAAAAAAAAAAAAAAAATACAAAAATTAGCCGGGCCTGGTGGCAGGCGTCTGTAATCCCAGCTACTCAGGGGGCTGAGGTAGGAGCATTGCTTGAACCTGGGAGGCAGAGGTTGCAGTGAGCCGAGACCATACTGCTGCACTCCAGCCTGGGCAGCAGAGCAAGGCTCTTTCTCAAACACAAAAACAAATGCACCCTGGTGTTAAGCTGCATCCATCCCATCAGTGGAACAGGCGTGGCGGGGAGCTTTGTTAGATTCAAACAAGTATTTTATGGGCAAGCAGCCCCACCCCAGCCCCACACAAACCACACTCCCTATCCCCATTACTCTGGCTAATTTTTCTTTTCATAGTACCCATCACCTTCTAACATATTATCTAATTTATTTACCTAATATATTTATTGTTTGTTTTCCCCCTAGAAAAAATGAACTTACTTCTGTTATCTACTGTACTAAATCAATGCTTAGCACATAACCAGGACCTGGCACCTATTTGTTAAACGAGTGAATGAATGAATGACTAAATGAATGAAAGAAATAAACGAACTCACAGTTTGGAAGCCAAGAGAGAAAAGGGCCTTTGGACCTAATATATGTTTATTTTGTATCTTATGCCTGAGTGACACCTCCTAGAACTACTGATGCTAGAGTTGTCCAGAGTATATCAGTAGAATAGAGCAGCTGGATAAGGAAAAGCAAAAACTAACAAAAAGCTCTCATCAAGCCCTCCATTTTTTTTTTTTTTTTTTTTTTTTAGACAGGGTCTCACTGTGTCACTCAGGCTGGAGTACAGTGGCGCAATCTTGGCTCACTGCACCCTCAACCTCTGGGGTTCAAGCAATTCTCCTGCCTCAGCCTCCCAAGTAGCTGGGACCATAGATGCGCGCCACCATGCCCAGCTAATTTTTGTATTTTCAGTAGAGATGGGGTTTCACCATGTTGGCCAGGCTGGTGTCCAACTCCTGACCTCAGGTGATCCACCCACCTCAGCCTCCCAAGGTGCTGGGATTACAGGTGTGAGCCACCATGCCCGGTCAAGCGCTCCACTTTTTTTTTTGTTTGTTTTTTTCCTCCTATTAACCCATCAGGCATAGCAGCTAAATGTCGGTCAACCAAGGATGTGGCTGTCTGGTCCTATTGCATCAGACAGTTGCAGAGGCCACCATTCATACTGTGTTCTACGTGAATGATGCCCCCTAGAGTCGTGCAACATGGCAGCCCTGTAGTAGGAAAGAGAACCAGAAAAGTGCTGGCTACATGTTCATGTTCATGGACCACTTCTCCACGCCATGCTCATGCCACTCAACAGGGACCCCCAGGGCAGATCCCCACGGCCTCTGTGAAAGCAGCTGTGATGAGGTTCCCGTAGGTTTCTGTAATGAGTCCAGGCAGAATTTTACTTTGATCTACAATCGCCGGGTGTTCCACTGCAGGAAACACCACCACTTCCCCTGGGGGCAGGTTCACCAAGACAGACACAACGCTCCTGGGCGTGGTGACTTATACAGTGCGGCCACTCAGTGAATATTTGTTGAATGAACAGATAAATCTCCTTCTGCCCTCTCCTATGACACGCTTACTTTCGCCTGTTTCTCCCAGATCGATGGATGCCCTGTCCTTTGCCACACTTCCCAAGTCCTCTTTTTAGCTCAAAAATCCACCAATTCTCTTCCTGACGTCTATTCCATTCATTTATAAATCGCTCCTTTAAATGATCCCTCCTTGTCACCACTTCCCAAACTGGATCTTCGCCCAATTTCTCAGCTCATCTAAATTCTTGCCTCTCATTTTCATCATTCATTTTAATGACCAGTTAGGCATTTCTCCTCATCCTCCCTAAATACTGAAGGCTGCATTTCTAGTTCTTTTTGGTGGAGGTGATGAGCTTAGTTTTCACCTTATCTCACCAGGCATAAAGCACTGCTAGGCAAGGATAAGGCCAGAGGACCTCACTCACCACACATTGGACAGCCACCCCTAATGTGGCCTTTGACCCCACTTGATAATTCTGTTACTCAGCTTCCATAGAATCCTAACAAACTTCCCACATTGGCCAGACCAGATTTCCTATTCTTTTCTCAGTCCACAATCCTCACTTTAGCCTTCAACCCCCACCCACCTTTCATTGATCACTAAGAACCTGAAGTTAAATAGTGCAGGTCACATAAGAAAATAGCTCTATATCATTTCCTTAACCAATCTTTCTCACTGCTAATTTTTTTTTTTTTTCTTTTTTTTTTTGAGATGAAGTCTCGCCCTGTCACCGAGGCTGGAGTACAGTGGCACGATCTTGGCTCACTGAAACCTCCACCTCCCAGGCTCAAGTGATTCTGCTGCCTCAGCCTCCCGAGTAAATGGGATTATAGGCACATGCCACCACGCCTGGCTAATTTTTGTATTTTTAGTAGAGACAGGGTTTCACCATGTTGGCCAGGCTGGTCTCAAACTCCTGACCTCAAGTGATCTGCCCGCCTCAGCCTCCCAAAGTGCTGGCATTACACGCATGAGCCACCACGCTCAGGCTCTCATTGCTGATTTTTTTGGTTCAGTTCATAAAATTCTTCTAAATGATTTCAGTTCACTTTGGTGTTTCTGTTGCTGGCATAATCTTCCTCAGAGAACCATGAAAAACAAGTGGTAAAAAGCCTTTCTTCTCAGTGAAGCTATAGGCTCAACAATTTGCCGTCTTTGCTACATGATCAGTGTAAACTCACATACATGTGATTATCTGTTATCTTCTTAGCATGAAGTTCCTGGCAATTCACCTAGCTCTGAGACTGACTTCCTCACGAGTTTCTATGTTATTTTTTGAGTTCATAAACACGCTTGCACTTAAAGCGATACGTTCATTTGTTGAGCAACTACTGTCTGCCAAGCAGTAGTCTAAGCACTTTCCTTACCTAACAGCTCCATGAGGTAGGTATTGCTATCATGGTATTTGCATGTAGAAAATAGGGTCAGACTAGGTGGTGGCTCACGCCTGTAATCCCAGCACTTTGGGAGGCTGAGGCGGGAAATATTATAGAGGCCAGGAGTTCAAGACCAGTCTAAGCAACATAGAGAGACCCTGTTTCTACAAAAAATTTAAAAATTAGTCAGGCATGGTGGCGTGCACCTGTTGTCCCAGCTACTTGGGAGGCTGAAGCGAGAGAATCCCCTGAGCCCGAGTTTGAGGCTGCAGTGAGCTCTAATCACACCACTGCACTGCACCCTGGGTGACAGAGCAAAACCCTGTCTAAAAGAAAGATAGAAAGAGAGAGAGAAACAAACAGGGTGACAGAGGGATTAATTTTCTTCAAATTATACTGTTAATTAGAGACACAAGAACCAGAATTCAGATCCTATTCTACAAATTATTATTTTATATGCTTCACCTAGTTAGAAAATTACTTATTCTTTCTCAATGTCCTGACTGCTGAAGGGTACCTCCAAGGCTTTAGAAAATTGAATTCAGTTCAAAGAAGAGAATACAGGTATTTCTTTTCACTGGTGGGCTCTGTCTTAGGTTGACCTCACCCCCTCATTCCTTTTTAAGATAAAAGAAAACTAAGGATTTGAAAAACAAGGAGGTTCTCCAAGTCACAGGGCTCCCTTAAGACTGAACATGTTCAAAGCTACAGATCCTCTCAAAACAAAATACATGAGCTGCTAATAAGTTCGGCCAATCAAAGTTAAGTAAGCATATCTGCCTCTAATTTATCTAATAAAAAACTCAGATGGGGGCAGTTCATCATTTCATTAGCCTGGCCTTTCAGTGAACTCCGGTGTCTTCATTCTCTCACCAGGATTTGTACCCCTTCGTGAAGGGCTCACTAAAAAAACCACAGTCTTCCACCTCCAGGGCCACTGCAATTGATACATAGATAAAACAAATAGCCATCCAATGGATTAGTATGCAGCCATAAAAAGGAAGCCATAAAAAACAAGCTTCAATGTGGATGAAGGATGATAACGTTGTTCACTGAAAGACACCAGACACAAAAGATCATATATTGCATGATTCCATTTCTTTTTTTTTTTTTTTTTTTTTTTGAGATGGAGTCTCGCCCTGTCACCCAGGTTGGAGTGCAGTGGCACAATCTCCGCTCACTGCAAGCTCCACTGCCTCCCGGGTTCACGCCATTCTCCTGCCTCAGCCTCCCAAGAAGCTGGGACTACAGGCGCCCGCCACCACGCCCGGCTAATTTTTTTAATGTATTTTTAGTAGAGATGGGGTTTCACCGTGTTTGCCAGGATGGTCTCAATCTCCTGACCTCGTGATCCACCCACCTCGGCCTCCCAAAGTGCTGGGATTATAGGCGTGAGCCACCGCGCCCGGCCGCATGATTCCATTTCTATGAAATGTCCAGAAAAAGCAAATCCATAGAGACAGAAAATCGAGTAGTGGTTGGGAGGAAATGGGGGAAGGTGAGAATGGGGAGTGACTGCTAATGGGTTTCTTTTGGGGATAATGATAATATTCTTGAATCAGACAGTGGTGAGGATTAAACAAACTTGTGAGTATATTAAAAACTATTGCATTGTGTACTTTTAAAGGATGAATTTTATGGAATGTGGATATCTCACTTTTTTAAAAAATGAAAGAGTGAAAAAAGGTGGCTTCTGCCTCATCTGGACTCCTACAATTTTTTTTTTTTTTTTTGAGACAGAGTTTCGTCAATTTAATCATTGATAAATAATACCTGAGAGATCACTGCCTGCCAGCCCTGCACTGGCACTGAGTTACATAAAGGAATAAGACCGTCCGGGCATGGTGGCTTGCACCTGTAATCCCAGAACTTTGAGGCACCGAGGTGGGCGGATTGCTTGAGCTCAGTAGTTTGAGACCAGCCTAAGCAACATGGTGAAACCCCGTCTCTACAAAAAAAATTACAGAAAATTAGCTGGGTGTGGTGGTGTGTGTCTGTGGTCCCAGCTACTTGGGAGACTGTGGTGGGAGGATTGCTTGAGCCTGGGAGGAGGAGGTTGCAGTGAACCGAGATTGTGCTACTGCACTCCAGCCTGGGTGACAAGGTGAGATTTGTCTCAAAAACAAACAAACAAACAAAAAGAAATAAAACCCAAGCCCGCACACATCTCACAGGCTAGAGGGAGACAAATAAGTAAACATTCTATTATGACTGAGGGTGAGCCAGGCGCGGTGGCTCATGCCTGTGATCCTAGCACTTTGGGAGGCCAAGGCGGGTGGATCACCTGGGATCGGGAGTTCTAGACCAGCCTGACCAACATGGAGAAACCCCGTCTCTACTAAAAATACAAAATTAGCCAGGCATGGTGGTGCATGCCTGTAATTCCAGCTACTCGGAAGGCTGAGGCAGGAGAATCACTTGAACTGAGGAAGCAGAGGTTGCAGTGAGCCACAATCGTGCCATTGCACTCTGGCCTGGGCAACAAGAGCAAAACTGTCTCAAAAACAAAAACAAAAACTGAGGGTGATGTTGTCATGGATGTAATGCCAAATTAACAATTACTAGTGCTTAGGTTATACTGGATACTGTTTTAAGTGCTTTGGATGTAGTAAGTTATTGATTCCTCTTATCAATCCTATGAAGTGGAAACTTATTAACATTATCACAAATTTAGAGATAAAGAAAGCATATATACACACATATATGCCTGTGAAGCAGCAGAGCTAGGAGTTAGACCTGAGCAGGCTGGCTCCAAGTCTGTGCAATTAAGCAGGACACTCCAGTGCTTACAGATAGGCACGGGGTGCCCTGGGGACACAAAGGGGGGCCACATAAGCCTGCAAGGAGAGGTGTCACTTATAGTTCACGTGCACATTTGGGCTAGGATTTTTTTCGTTCATTTCTCTGCACTGTCAGGGCTCCTCCCACTGCGTAGGGCAGAATAGGCTTGCTTATGCATGGATGCGGTAAAGAAAGGGAATGAAAAAAAAGGGAGGGACTTCTTACTCTGCAAACCACAGTTCCTTCAGCCTGAGCATCATGGGGTTCACCGTGTGCAGATGCTCCTCGTTCCACTTCTTGGCGCTCCTGTAGACACTGTGCCAGGGCACAGGGGCCCGGATCACTCTTTGAGGAAACAAGCGGGGAATGCTCTCAATAAAGAGCCGTTTTCTCTCCATTGGGTCCATGAGGATGTAATCAACTACAACCGGAAAGGGCAAACACCTCGTTACTAAGCTGTAAGGGTTGTGCTCTTGGCTTCAACTCGTTTTTTTGTTTGTTTTGTTTTTAATATAAAACAGTGAGACCCCGTCTCACTACATTGGCCAGGCTGGTCTCAAACTCCTGGGCTCAAGTGATCCTCCCACCTCAGCCTCCCAAAGTGCTGGGATTACAGGCGTGAGTTATTATGCCTGACCTTAGCGTCAACTCTTTTTTTTTTTTTTGAGACGCAGTCTCTCTCTGTCGCCCAGGCTGGATTGCAATGGTTCAATCTCAGCTCACTGCAACCTTCACCTCCGCCTCCTGGGTTCAAGCGATTCTCCTGCCTCAGCCTCCCGAGTAGCTGGGATTACAGGTGCCTGCCACCACACCTGTCTAATTTTTTGTATTTTTAGTAGAGACGGCGTTTTGCCACGTTGGCCATGCTGGTCTTGAAATCCTGACCTCAGGTGATCCACCTGCCTCAGCCTCCCAAAGTGCTGGGATTATAGGCATGAGCTAGCACACCTGGCCTTAGCTTCAACTCTTAGAATGTAAATGAGCCTCTGTCCATTTGCAAGGTCATGGGTAATCCCCTGGGTATAATTCAACTGGGGAAGCTTCACTCTTGGTGTTTGTTTTCTTTCTGAGGGTATTTTACAGGAAGGAGGAGGGTGACTTCATGGAGTGGAGCACTTAGAATCTGGGGTTGAGCCCTGGTAGGTGTCTAGTATCATGCATGACAATGACATAGGATTTGCTGATACCTCATTAATCACTGATTGATTTCTCACACCAAAATAGATGCACACACAAGAAAACCCACCATGGATGATACCATCCATTACACTTAGAAATAGAAATTTAGAGACCAGATGTTTTACATACTAAGAAAGATTGGTAGAAAGCTTCATAGAGGAAGTAACATTTGTGCTGGGTCATAAAGAACAAGTAGCAGGTCGGGTGCGGTGGCTCACACCTGTAATCCCAGCACTTCGAGAGGCTGAGGTGGGCGGATCACTTGAGGTCATGAATTCGAGACCAGCCTGGCCAACATGGCGAAATCTCATCTCTACTGAAAATATAAAAATTAGCTGGGAATGGTGGTGCGCGCCTGTAATCCTAGCTACTCAGGAGGCTGAGGCAGGAGAATCGCTTGAACCCAGGGGTCCGCGCAGGTTGGTCTGGAAATCCTGACCAATCTCTGCAGTTGCAGTGAGCCGAGATCACACCACTGTAGTTCAGCCTGGGCGACAGAGCGAGACTGTCTCAAAACAAAAAAAAGAAAAAGAAGAAGAAGAAGTATAGAATCTCGGACAGGTGTGATGGCTCATCCCTATAATCCCAGCACTTTGGGAGACCGAGGCAGGAGGATCTCTTGAGTCCAGGATGTTCAAGACAAGGCTGGGCAACATAGGGAGGCCCTGTCACTAAAAAAAAAAAAAAAAAAAAAAAAAAAAAAATTGTTTAAACTTTACAAATGTAGAATCTCAGGCCCCAGGTTCAGATCTACTGAGTCAGAATCTGCATTTTAACAAGATCTGCAGATTACAGGGATGCATGTGAATATGTGAAGTGCTGGTATAGCCATCAGTGATGGTAGGGGGATGGGGGAATTTGAATTAACGGTTGAATTATGTTTTGGGTATTTCCAGTGGAACCAGGGTGGTAAATGACAAAGTGAGAAGAAAGAAGGTGCCTTCCAGGCCAGGCATGGTGCCTCATGCCTGTAATCCTAGCACTTTGGCAGGCTAAGGAGGGAGGATTGCTTGAGCCCAGGAGTTCCAGACCAGCCTGAGCAACAAAGCAAGACCCTGTCTCCACAAAAATAAAAATAAAAAAGAAGGAGGTGCCCTCTACACCTACTACATAGAAGCTTCTACTACATAGAAGCTCCCCAGCCCCCTTTATGCCCACCAGCCTTACCGATGCTTTTCATGAGGCTACTGTAATAGTCATTCTCCTTCTCCTGCACGAGGACCACCATCAGGGGCTCCAGGAAGGGACTTGTCAGCAGCGTGTTAGAAATCAGGTTTGAAATCCGAACCATCACTTCACCCTCCTCAGGGGCAATCATGTCTTTGCGAATTCCATTGGTCAGATAGTAATTATATCTCTTCCATAAACAAACCACCAGCAAGAAAATGGTCATGATTGGATCATGGGCTCACCTGTTCTGCCCATCAGCTGCCAAGGGACCCCATTCACACAGCATTCGTCCGCCCCCTTCGCTTGCCATAACCATGCATTCTGGGCCTGTCGCTTCACACTCATGGCAAGGAGATCACTGGAAAATTTTTCCCAAGACTTCAGAGGATTCAACCAAAACCAGAGCGATGTCAGTGGGGTATAAGGAAGGATTTGCCAAATACCACCCAGATAGGAACAGTGGAGTGAGTGCAGAGTCCAGGGATGGAGGTGGCATATCTGGTGACCTTTAAGAAGAGGAATGACAGGCCAGGTGCGGTGGCTCACACCTATAATCCCATCATTTTGGGAGGCAAAGGTGGGCGGATTACCAGGTCAAGAGTTCAAGACTAGCCTGGTCAATATGGTGAAACTCTGTCTAGCTGGGCATGGTGGCCCACGCCTGTAGTCCCAGCTACTTGGGAGGCTGAGGCAGGAAAACTGCTGGAACCCGGAGGCAAAGGTTGCAGTGAGCCAAGATTGTGCCACCGCACTCCAGCCTGGGCAACAGAGCAAGATTCCATCTCAAAAAAAAGAAGAGGAATGACAAGTTCCTAAAATGGCCTCGAATTGTTCACCCTCCTGAACAGCAATGATCCACTATAAAACACTTTGATCCTGTAGCTTGTAGCTGTCAGTGGGGAAAAATATCCCCAAAGTCCAAGATCTACAATAGTTCTTTTTGTTTGTTTGTTTTTTGAGACAGAATTTCACTTTTGTTACCCAGGCTGGTGTACAGTGGTGCAATCTCAGCTCAATGCAACCTCCGCCTCCCGGGTTCAAGTGATTCTCCGTGCTCAGCCTCCCAAGTAGCTGGAATTACAGGTGTGCACCACCATACCCAGCTAATTTTTGTATTTTTAGTGGAGACGAGGTTTCACCATGTTGGCCAAGCTGGTCTCAAACTCCTGACCTCAGGTGATCCACCCACCTCAGCCTCCCAAAGTGCTGGAATTATAAGCATGAGCCAGCGCACCCAGCTGATAGTTCTTATTCAAGCAAGGGCTTTTGAGTTTCGAAAGCAACCTAAACACACAAATGAAACAAAAATGGCCAGTGGAACCTAGTGACTTCAGGAAATTTTGTATATTTAGGGTTTGCCTCTGAGCTGCTGCATGGCTGAGTGGCTCTGGGAATGACTAATTTCAGACAGAGGAGAAGCACAGAGTGTCAGGAAAGGACTTGATGTCTGTTTTTAAGTTTCAGATCAGAAGAGGTTGCTGGCGGGCACGGGGGTTCCCGCCTGTAATCCCAGCACTTTGGGAGGCCGAGGTGGGTGGATCACCTGATGTCAAGAGTTCAAGACCAGGCTGACCAACATGGTGAAACCCTATCTCTACTAAAAATACAAAAATTAGTCAGGTGGGGCGGTACACACATGTAATCCCAGCTACTCGGGAGCTGAGGCAGGAGAATCACTTGAACCCAGGAGCCAGAGATTGTAGTGAGCCGAGATTGCGCCACTGCACTCCAGCCTGGGCAACAGAGCAAGACTCCCTCTCAAAAATAAAAATAATAATAAAAAAAAACTGCAGAGACTTTAGTATCAGCCAGACATGCTTTAAGTCCTAGTTTTGTCTCCTGCACTGTAGCCCTTGGCACATTGCTTAAACAGTCTATACTCCACTTTCCACAACTGGACAATAGAGATAACCATAGAACCCAGGTCTCAAGTAGGGTCAAGTAGCTAAAGGGTTTAGCATGGAATTTTGCCAACAGCACATAGTCACTGTGAGTTTTTATTAATCATTTTATTATACACCCTAAACTCACAACACATTTGCTCTAAAGTTTTGTTGTTCTTTTAAGACTGGTTGGAAACTCCAACATCTATCTAGAGCCAGACAGGTAATGTTAATAAGTGAAAGTTGTCTAGACCTAAGAAAATAATAAGGAATGGTGGGAACTGTGATGAACTGAAGAGTGTATTTCTTATCTAAAGGAGGTAGCTACTGCTTAGCACCAAATATTTTAGTTTTCTCAAGAGAAGTTGGAAAATGTAGCCTATGTGAGACTTTCCTCATTCTTTTTTTTTTTTTTCAGATAGGGTCTTGCTCTGTTGCCCAGGCTGGAGTATGGTGGCATGATCATAGCTGGGATGCCTGAGGTGTCAGAGAAGGGGACCAAGGGATAGGCTGTCTTGTCCCAGAAAGGGCTGCCCAGACTGGAGTGTAGTGGCACAATCATAGCTGACTGCAGCCTCAGCATCCCAGGCACAAGTGATCCTCCCACCTTAGCCTCCCAAGTAGCTGGGACCACAGATGCATGGCACCATGCCCAGCTAATTTTTGTAGAGATTGGGTTTCTCCATGTTGCCCAGGCTAGTCTTGAGATCCTGGGCTCAAGTGATCCTTGCCACTCCTCCTTCTAAAGTGCTAAGATTACAGGCATGAGCCACCACACCCAGCCACCTCATTTTTTTTTTTTTTGAGATGGAGTCTCACTGTGTTGCCCAGGCTGGAGTGCAGTGGCTCAATCTTGGCTTACTGCAACCTCCACCTCCCAGGTTCAAGCGATTCTCCTGCCTCAGCCTCCTAAGTAGCTGAAATTATAGTGCCTGCCACCATGCCTGGCTTTTTATTATTATTATTATTATTATTATTTCATTTTTAGTAGAGACGGGGTTTCAGTATGTTGGCCGGGCTGGTTTTGAACTCCTGACCTCAAGTGATCCACCTGCCTTGGTCTCCCAAAGTGCTGGGATTACAGGTGTAAGCCACCATGCCCAGCCACCTCATTCTTAAAACACATCTACAGGCCAAATTCAGCCTATGATAGAGATCCCAGATAAAATATGGGATGCTTTGGGATATACTTATACTAAAAAGTTACTCATTACCTAAAATTTGAATTTAACTACATGTTCCATTTTTTGTCTTGCAAAATCTGGCACTCCTAGCCTATGGGAGTGCCATTTTTGCAACTTACATCCTAAAAGGACCCAAGGTATCAATTTCCATCACTTACTAGGGCAGAGAACATGCACACACACTCTCTTTCTCTCTCACTCGCACAAGCACACAAACATGCGCCCTCTCCAGTAGCCTGTCTTGCGTCTAGACTTTGGTGTTTTTCAAACATTTCCCAGGTGATTCTGCCGTTCTCCCTGAATTTAGAATCACCGAGATGCCGGGAGCAATCTTCAGCAAACTGAGGGAAAGGGGGCAACAAGAACGTACCTCCAGGTCCGATTCAGAGGGCTTCTTTTCTTTACTTTCCATTTCCATCTCCTGCTGTAACATGACATCGAGCTGCTGTTCTGGACTCATTGGTCTGCTTCCTGGGAACGTCAAAGATGGCTTTCCCTCCTTCTTCATGGGTGAGAAGATTGACGTCTTGAAGGCCAAGTTGATCCTGAAAAGTAGACACAGCTCAGCCCTTGGTGTTTGGTTCTCCGGAGAGGTGCTGTGGTGTCGCCTACATTCCCTAGCCTGATGAGTGTGGTTCTGCAACAGAAGCCCCTCTCCTCTGTGTCATCTAATGTCATGTGTGTATACCTCAAAGATGACCGTAACGACTGAACACCTCATAGGTATTTCAGCATGGTTTTGTTCAGTTGGTTTATTTTGTTTACAATCTCAAAAAGCCTGGCCAACATGGTGAAACCATGTCTCTACTAAAAATACAAAAATTAGCCAGGCCTGGTGGCACGCACCTGAAATCCCAGCTACTCGGGAGGCTGAGGCAGGAGCATCGCTTGAACGTGGGAGGTGGAGGTTGCAGCAAGCTGAGATCATGCCACTGCACTCCAGCCTGAACAACAGAGCAAGACTCTGTCTCAAAAAAAAATTTTTTTTTGGATTAAGGTGATTGGTGGACAAAATGTGATTATCTGGGAATGCTTTGAAGCCAAGAAACAGAGTGTGGCTTCAGTGAGACCGCATCCTTCTTCCGTTCAGCCCACTGTCCTGCCTTCTCTGGTGCCCACAGTGACATCTTACCTAGTGGAATTCTCTTTGTTTCTGGAGGAAAACTTCGTTTTCTTCCTTATGGGCTCTGATGAGCTTTTATTTGCTGGAAGAATGGAGAAGAAAGACATCAGTGATGGGCAATGGCGTTGGGCCGTTCTCCGTCCACAGGGGCATGACTCTTGGAACAGTCCAGGAGCACACTAAGGGGAGTGGACATGGTATGGCGCAACAAGGCAGGAGATGTGGGCTGAGGTCCCATGTGCATCACTGATTACCTGTGTGACCCTGAAGAACTGGCTTTGTCACTCCAGACCTCAGCTTCCTCAACTGTAGAGTAGGGATGTGCATATCTTCCATTCATCCATACATTTGGCAAGAATTAACAACTGCTCGTTTCATGTATTCTCCAATATTGTATACTCTATTTTCTAAACACCTGTTATATTACTGTTTAATATTTATCTTTAAGTAGACTTGGGCATTTAAACTTAGTACATTTGGACAGGCACGGTGGTTCACGCCTGTAATCCCAGTACTTTGGGAGGCTGAGGTGGGCGGATCACCTGAGGTCAGGAGTTCAAGACCAGCCTGGCCAGCATGGCAAAACCCCATCTCTACTGAAAAATATAATAAATAGCCAGGCATCGTGGCGACCACCTGTAGTCCCAGCTACTTGGAGGCTGAGGCAGGGAGAATTGCTTGAAGCAAGAGGTGGAGGTTGCTGTGAGCCAAGATTGTGCCACTGCACTCCAGCCTGGGTAACAGAGTGAGACTCCATCTCAAAAAAAATAAAGAAAATTAAAAATAAAATAGGCCGGGCACAGTGGCTCATGCCTGTAATCCCAGCACTTTGGGAGGCCAAGGCAGGCAGATCACGAGGTCAGGAGTTCGAGACCAGCCTGACCAACATGTGAAACCCCCCGTCTCTACTAAAAATACAAAAATTAGCCGGGTGTGGTGGCACATGCCTGTAATCCCAGCTACTCAGGAGGCTGAGGCAGGAGAATCGCTTGAACCCAGGGGACAGAGGTTGCAGTGAGCCGAGACAGCACCATTGTACTCCAGCCTGGGCAATGACAGTGAAACTCTGTCTCAAAATATTTTAATAAATAAATAAATAAATAAAATAAACTTAGTACATTTATTTTTGAAAGAAATTTTACGATTATCAGAAATAAGAAACAATAAGTATATATTTATTGCAAGTGGAAAAAGCAATATCATTTGCAATAAATAGAAGGTAGCTACAATTAATTCAATAAATGATATAAAAACTATATTATTAAACTTTAGTTAGATATTACTTGCTAAAGTGTCTATCTTTGAACTTCTCAAAATAGTCTAAATGTAACAATAATACAAAAAATCCTTTTTTTTTTTTTTTCTTTTGAGACAGGGTCTCACTCTGTTGCTTGTCCTGGAGTGCAGTGGCATGATTTCAGCTCACTGTAACCTCAACCACCCAGGCTCAGGTGATCCTCCCACCTCAGCCTCCTGAGTAGCTAGGAGTAAAGGCGCATGCCACCACATCCGGCTAATTTTCCTATCTTTTGTAGAGACAGGGTTTTGTCATGTTGCCCAGGTTGGTCTCCAACTCCTGGGCACAAGCGATCCTCTCAATAAACTCAACAATCGAGGTATAGATTCACAAAATGGAAATAATACAGCAATAACAATATTACGCCAAAGTAAATTTTTAAGATCCTCCAAGTATGAATGTATTTTAATGAATAATAAGCAGAAATCAACTCAAGCAAGGACATGAATAACAGACACCAGTGCTGCTCTGAAGAAAGCATCTTAGTACTTTATATTCAAAGACTCTAGCTGGCCTGAGAATTTTTGGGACAATGAAACCTGGGAGGCATTAGTACTAGTTCTTCACAGATATTAATAATTTTGGACTAAGAAAATCATTAAAGACTGCTACAGACTGAATGCTAATGTCTTGTGAAATTTTGCATATTGAAACTTAATCCCCAGCATGATAGTATTTGGAGGTGGGTGTTGGGAGCAAGCCCCCCAAAATCCGGCCATAAACTGGCCCCAAGACTGGCCATAAACAAAATCTCTGCAGCACTGTAACATGTTCATAATGGCTGTAAGGCCAGCACCGGAAGGTTGTGGGTTTATGGGAATGAAGGCAAGGAACACCTGGCCCGCCCAGGGAGGAAAACCGCTTAAAGGCATTCTTAAGCGACAAACAATGGCATGAGCGATCTGTGCCTTAAGGACATGCTCCTGCTGCAGTTAACTAGCCCAACCTATTCCTTTAAGTCGGCCCATCCCTTCATTTCCCATAAGGGATACTTTTAGTTAATTTAATATCTATAGAAACAATGCTAATGACTAGTTTGCTCTCAGTAAATATGTGGGTAAATCTGTCTGGGGCTGTCAGCTCTGAAGGCTGTGAGACCCCTGATTTCCCACTTCACACCTCTATATTTGTGTGTGTGTCTTTAATTCCTCTAGTGCCGCGGGGTTAGGGTCTCCCTGACCGATCTGGTCTCGGCAGGTGGGACCCTTGGGAGATGATTAGGTCATAAGGGCTCCATCTTATGAATGAGATTGTGCCTTTATAAAAGAAACACCAAAAAGATCCCTCACCCCTTCTCCCATGTGAGCACACAGCAAGAAGATAGAGAAGATAGATGTCTATGAATCAGGAAGAGGATCCTCACCATACTCTGAATCTGTCGGTACCTTGATCTTGGACTTTACAGTCTCCAGAACCATAACATATTTATTTCTGTTGTTTATAAGCCACTAGGTTTATAATACTTTGTTATAGCAGCCCAAAACGAACTAAGACGATGACCATGAAATTAGCAATTAGAGCAGCAAACTTAAGGTTCTGTGTATCATGATCTTGAACATTTGGGTATTAATTATTTGCCACATGTCCTTAAAGCAGGAACATGCAAAAGCAGCATCCTAGAGACTGTGGGTGTACATGTAATACACAAATAACACTGGTAAGAACCACTTGGAAAAAAAATCATCCAAGTGATATTGAAAGGGCTATGACAGTAAGAATGGAATCAGAATTTGGAGAAGGGAGGTAGAAAACCATAAGTAATTAGAAAATTTGAAACGGAAAGATAGTCATTTAAACAAAAAACACTCATTAGACACGAAAAACTCAAGACTGAATAGAGTTGAAGAGAAAATTAATAAATTGGAAGATGTAATTGAGAAACTTACCCAGACATAGCACAGAGAGAAAAATGAAAAATATAAAAATGAGTTTGAGACCGAGAGCAGATCAAGAGTGCCAACATACATCCAACAAAAATTACTAAAGGATACCCTTAGGTCGATATACCTATGCTTGGTGGGAATTAAATTAACACACACAAGGTGCTGTGGTAAGCAGCTTCCAAGATAGCCCCCAACGATCCCCATCTCCTGGTAACACCCCTTTGTAGTGTAATCCTCTCCCCTTGAGTATGGGCTAGAACTAGTGACTCCTAACAAACAGAATGTGGCAAAAGTGATAGGATGTCACTTCCAAGATTAAGTTCCAAAAAAAGCCTATGGGTTCTCTCTTGCTGTCTCTCTCTTTCTCTCTCCCTCCCTTGCTCTAAGGGAAGCCAGAAGCCATGTTGTGAGTTGTTCTAAGGGAGAGACCCATGTGGCAAGAAACTGGTGTCTATGGCTAACAGTCAGCAAGGACCTGATGACATGAGTGAGTTTGGAAGAGGATCCTTCCCTAGTTGACTTTAGATGATGGTGGCCTTGGTGTATGCTTTGATTGCTAGTGAGGGGCCCTGAGTCAACACTACAAATTCAGTCATGCCCACATTCTTGCCCCCACTGAAACTGTAAGATAATAAATACTGGTCCTTTTAAGCCACAGAGTTTTGGAATAACTTATCATGCAGCAAACAGTAACACAAGTACATAGAACAGTGCCTGGTATATGTAAACTGTCTATAAATGTTAGCCATTTGCATTCATTTCCTCTATAGATAAGGAGGAGAGTGAGGCTTTACAAAGTTCTCCAAAGTTAGCTTCAGCAAAAGGGGAGCCAGGATCAGAACCCAGGAGTAAAAAATTCACTCCAGGCCGGGTGCAGTGGCTTATGCCTGTAATCCCAGCACTTTGGGAGGCTGAAGCGGGTGGATCACCTTAGGTCAGCAGTTTGAGACCAGCCTGGCCAACATAGTGAAACCCCGTCTCTATTAAAAATACAAAAAAAAAAAAAAAAAAAATTAGCCTGTAGTCCTACCTACTCAGGAGTCTGAGGCAGGAGAATCACTTGGGCCCAGGAGGCAGAGGTTGCAGTGAGCCGAGATCATGCCACTGCACTCCAGCCTGGGCGACAGAGTGAGACTCCATCTAAAATAAATAAATAAATAAATAAATAATTCCCTCCAGAGCCCCAAGGGTATGACACTGCCACAAGTACCTGATGATGGCAGCCCCTGACCGGTCCTGTCCCTAGGGACATTGATGGTGGCCGGTTGGTACACCTTCAGCAGGTCTTTCAGCTTCAGGTCCTGGGCCATCAAGGAGTAGTTGTTGGCGATGGAATCACTGGGTCCACGGTGGTGATGCTGCTCTTTGAAGGGTGCAGCCAAGGTCCATGATGTGCGTTGCATCAAGGGCGGGTAAAAGCTGTGTGACATGATCGTCTACGAGGGAAGAAGTGCAGAGTGAGATCCAACGAGGAACATCTCCCCATGAGCCTGGGCTCTGTTTACATTGAGGCTCATGAGAGTTCCAAGTGCCTTATGCTATGTTTCTGCCTTCTGCACATTAAGTGGAAAGACTTTCTGAACAGACACCAACTGTACTTCTCTGACCATTTTGAGCATGAATTCTGATGTCAGGGATAATAGTTTGCATTCACCAGTAACTCTGAGGCAGGTAATTGACATCTCTGGCCTTTATTCCTTATGGACATGAGTACAAGGTAGGAACAATTACCTTCATTTTACAATGAAACATGCAGAAGTTCAGAGAGTTTAAATAACACAGCAGATCAGTGGATGGCCAGATTCTAACTCACCTTTGAACAATGGCATAGCTCTCTCTCCCACACTTCTGCAGCCTCTTCTGGGGGCAAACACGACCAAAGCTACTAATCCCACTTGTCAGGTCTGTTTAACTCCCCACCCCCAA
This sequence comes from Macaca fascicularis, assembly GCF_037993035.2. Taxonomy (NCBI): domain Eukaryota; kingdom Metazoa; phylum Chordata; class Mammalia; order Primates; family Cercopithecidae; genus Macaca; species Macaca fascicularis. The sequence continues at coordinate 20,578,670 of NC_088394.1, forward strand.
CGAGTACCTGCCAAATACCGAGAGAAGTGGGGAAAGCACTTCACCTTCTCACCCTCAACAGAAGAGCTGGCAGCCAGGTGTGCATACCTGATAGAGCCCAGACGGTTCCTCATTAGCAGAAGCAGGCAGAGGGGGCAGTTCTGGCTGCCCCTGGGAGTGGCTCATGTGATGTATGGAGTCACTTCTGGCGATCTGTGGGACATGGGAACAAAGCCACCCTTCAGAAATTAGGGAAGATTTGCAAGCCTCTGAGTTGGTTAGGACTAAAGAGGTCCCCAGGAAAGGTTTTAGGTCCAGAGCAAAACACCCCTATCACTCCCATCCATTATGTATGTTTCATTTATTTAAAAATTGACAGATAAGGGCCAGGTGCGGTGGCTCACACCGGTAATCCCACCAGTTTGGGAGGCCAGGGAGGGTGGATGATCTGAGATCAGGAGTTCAAGACCAGCCTGACCAATATGGTGAAATCCTATCTCTACTAAAAAACAAAAATTAGCCAGGCATGGTGGCGTGTGCCTGTAGTCTCAGCTACTTGGGAGGCTGAGACAGGAGAATTGCTTGAACTTGCGAGGCGGAGGTTGCAGTGAGCTGAGATTGCACTCTGAGATGTATTGAAGTGTATATACATTAAAGAGTGACTAAATCTAATTAGCATATGCATTACCTTGTATGGTTATTATCTTTGCAGTGAGAATACATCCACTCTCACAGCATTGTTCAAGAATAAAATATATTGGTAATTAGTCACCATGCTGTACAATAGATCTCTTGAAGTTATTCCTTCCATCTAACTGAAATTTTATATCCTGTGACCATCTCCCCAACCCTTCCACTCCTGTTTTTTTTTTTTTTTTTTTTTTGAGATGGAGTCTTGCTTTGTCACCCAGGCTGGAGAGCAGTGGCACTATCTCATCTCAATGCAACCTCCACCTCCCGGGGTCAAGTGATTCTCCTCCCTCAGCCTCCCAAGTAGCTGGGATTGCAGGTGCCTGCCACCACACCCAGCTAATTTTGTATTTTTAGTAGAGATGGGGTTTCACCATGTTGGCCAGGCGGGTCTTGAACTCCTGGCCTCAAGTGATCTGCCCGCCTCGGCCTCCCAAAGTGCTGGGATTACAGGCATGAGCCACCATGCCTGGCCCCTGCCTCATTTTTTAATCATTCAGTGTCTCCTCCTCGGATTCCCTTCTATAAGCAAATGTGGATATTTTTCCCCTGTGGAAGAGTCCAAAATCTGAGGACATCCCCAGTACCCTACCCTCAGGTATGATTAAAGGCGGTGACTTTAAAAAAAATGGACTTGCATTTTTTTCTTTTTTCTTTCTTTTTTTTTTTTTTTTTTTTTTGAGACACACTCTGTCACCCAGACTAGAGTACAATGGTACAATCTTGGCTCCCTGCAACCTCTGCTTCCCGGATTCAAGCAATCCTCCCGCCTCAGCCTCCCAAGAAGCTGGATGGGTGCCCACTACCATGCCTGGCTAATTTTTATATTTTTAGTAGAGATGGGGTTTCACCATATTGGTCAGGCTGGTCTCGAACTCCTGACCTCAGGTGATCCACCCGCTTCGACCTCCCAAAGTGCTGGGATTACAGGCGTGAGCCACCCCACCAGGTGGACTCTTGCATTTTCACATGTACAAAACTCCAAAGAGAAATTCACGCAGGCAGTGGCACTGAATTTTCTGTGTATTTAACACACACATAAGCAACTCTTTATGCGTCCTGCAAAAAGGAAAAGTGTTATTTCAACAGTGTGGGTGTTGAGTCCTCCATTCCAACCAGTGAGTGCATACTGAGAAGCAAGCCTCAGGTAAGGGTAAACTTGTGGCTCCCATGGTCACTCTCAGATCCCAAGTGCCCCTCCACCTCTCCTGAGCAGAGATGAAAGTGACTGCATTATTGAATGAGATGACATGTGGTTTTGTCTGAAGACTCAGCCCCTATACGCAAAACAACCACTTCACCTGGGGCTAGTGATGGAGAAACTGCAATTTGTTCCAACACTGGAAGAAAAACTATTGGCCTGGACTTATTGAGAGGTGTTGCTGTTCAGCACTTTAAAGGTGGTTTGAAGGATTTTCAAGGGCAATTTTGGCTCTCTGTGATTTTCACCTTAGGCAATGACTTTGGACTTAACTCCTAGATAAGATGAGCCAACATTGTATCAATGTGATTTATTTGGTTGTGCAAATTATGACATGCAAGATCACGGATAGGGGGGGGATGAGGCAGGGGCATATGACTCAGCTATTAGCTGCCCCTCTGCCCCCAACCCCTTACAGATGACTCAAATTAACCATCATTATCTCTCCTCGAGCACCTACCTCATTAAATAACAACAGAAAAACAAGAACTGCAGCAATAATATCTACCATTATTCCAAACTATTATGTGCCAGGTACTGTACAACCTTACGAGATTTTTTTTATACCCACATTCTAGCTGAAGAAAATGAGGCAGAGAAGATCGGTAACACGTCCCAGCCATGTAATTGGCTGGCTTGCCTTCTAAGTCAGTGACTTTTTTATATTTTTATTTTTTATTTTTTTTTGAGACCAAGTTTTCGCTCTGTCGCCCAGGTTGGAGTGCAGTGACACGATCTCGGCACTGCAACTGCAACCTCCACCCCCTAGGTTTGAGCAATTCTCCTGCCTCAGCTTCCTTACTGCATTATGCAAATTGACAGATACGCTGTTCTTGGGATAATGAAGAAAGCAAACCGTGAGCATTTTGCAGAACACAATGGAGAGAAGGAGAACCTCTGTAGAAACAAAATTAAAGAGAGCTATGTCATAGGCTCGGACTAAAACAAATACACACACAGTCATAAGTACGCTGGTAGCAGAAAGCATCCCAATCCGTGGATAAGGAGCACGTGGGGCACACACAGCATCAGCAGATCTAGGCATCAATTGCGGAACAGAGCAAAGAGTTTCCTTGGCTATATATGGCTAAGAATCCTCTGTGGCACCTTCAAGAGGAGATGGAGATTCTCATAAGAACTAGCTGGTCGAGGCAAAATTGTTTGTTAAAAATATGAATACTTGGCTAGGTGTGGTAGCTCATGTCTATAATCCCAGCACTTTGGGAGGCCGAGGCGGGTGGATCACTTGAGGCCAGGAGTTGGAGATCAGCCTGGCCAACATGGAGAAACCCCATCTCTACCAAAAATACAAAAATTAGCCAGGCGGTGGCGCACACCTGTAGTTCCAGCTACTCAGGAGAATGAGGCAGGAGAAGCACTTGAACCCAGGAAACAGAGGCTTCAGTGAGTGAAGATTGTGCCACTGCACTCTAGCCTGGGTGACAGAGAGAGACTATCTCAAAAAAAAAAAAAAAAAAAAAAAGAGAGAGAGAGAGAAAAGAAATTAATGCTTAAATCTTCTCTTTGGTAAATTTCAAGGAGCTTTTACTTCAGAGCATATTGGCTTAGTTATTATCTACAAATCCACTTTAGTGTTATTAAGTTTCAATTTAAAATGCTCCTCTGGGCACTTCACTGTATGGCAACGTGGTGATTCCACAGAGATACAACAGAGACTCAGGAACCTAGATTGGGTAGAACTGTCACTTTGGGCAGCTTATTGCTGATTACACATGTTGTATGCATGTTCTTCATGAAGGCAGTTTCCAAATGCTTGTCTGAGGACCTGCTACACAGAAATCACTCCAGTCTTAGATAAAAATATAGATTCCAGGGCCCCACTCCAGATTCTTCTGGATCAGAATCTAAGAGTGGGGGACCGAGACTCTCTGTTTTTAAGACGCTCCCCAGAATATTCGGATGTTCAGCCACAGTCCAAAACTGATGGGTGGAATATATGGTCTAATGGGCTTGGAAGGGAAGGAAAAGGAAGAACGGGTGTCTATTCCTGAATTTTTCACAGCAAAACTTGAAGATTTCCAAAAGTCTAATTCAGCAAAAATGATATTTCAAAGCAGACAACAAAAAATGTGATGAATACACTTGTTCAGTCAAGGGCATCTAACATGCCAATTGGCCTATGATCAAAATATCCCCCTTCCCACATATTCCCAACACATTAAAAATACAGGTAGATCGGCCAGGTGCGGTGGCTCATGCCTGTAATCCCAGCACTTTGGGAGGCTGAGGCGGGCAGATCACCTGAGGTCGGGAGTTTAAGACCAGCCTGACCAACATGGAGAAACCCCATCTCCACTAAAAATACAAAATTAGCCGGGTGTGGTGGCACATGCCTGTAATCCCAGCTACTCGGGAGGCTGAGGCAGGAGAATCACTTGAACCCGGGAGGCGGAGGTTGCAGTGAGCTGAGATCGCGCCATTGCCCTCCAGCCTGGGCAACAAAGAGTGAAACTCTGTCTCAAAAAAAAAAAAAAAAAAATTGGGTAAAACAAGAAAAGTCTTAAAATTCACACCTACCTTCTGACATGAGCAATCCATGTCACCCATGGTGTTCACTCTAATTGTAGCTATTTTTTAAAAATGAACGAAGAGCTCTCAGCTTCTCCAGGGATGTGCCTCTCCTATCCAGTTGCTCTGAAATTCACACTTCCTTATAGCATAATGGGGATGACACCAACAATGGAACTTTCCAGATGTTCTGAAAGCTCTGTTCATGAGGCTCCCTCTCTGAGGTCATAGACTTTGGCCCCCTGAGGAGTTCCCTGGTAGAAGAGGAGAGAAAGGGAAGCTAGAGATAAGGGGACAGCACTGTGTTTCTGCTGCGCTTTTAGCTCTGGTTCCTACTTCCCCAGCGGTGGCCACGCTTCCTTTCCCTCAAGTGTTTCTCTCTTGGAAATTTTCCAGAAACACATTGAGTTCACTGCAGAGGAAAGACTGAAGCAGAGTTACATATTAATACAGAGAAGAGGGAGACTCACCCCTCCAAACAACATCCTGGCAGCCCGAACTGTTCCTCCTCCTGCCTGGACTCTAACGCTGGCAGTGCTTGTATGCAGGCACTGGGCACAGTAACCAAGTCTCGGCGTCTGTTGCTAAGGGAAGGAGGGGCCTCCGCAGTGCCCACATACAAGACTGGGCATGATCTAGCTCTATCAGCTGGTGTCTCCCTTTGCTGGAGCCCAGGTGGGCAGCAGGAAGTGTTGGTGACAGAAGGGAACATGGGAGGGTGTTTACCAATGTTCCAGGAATAACAGAGGCAGCAGCAATAAAAGACCTTTGGAGACATCAAAAAGCACAGAGTACGGTGGTTAATTTCTTGGGATCTACAGTTGGACAGGTCAGACTTCAGATCCTACTCTTCTCATTAATTAGCTGTGTGGTTTGGCAAGTTGCTTAATCTCTCCAAGTGTCCTTTCTGTCTGTAAAATGGCAATTATGTGAGTCCCTACTTCATAGGGTTGCTTTGAAGGGTTAACGGGATAACGTGTACAGAGCGATTTGCATATAGTAGAAGGATAACTGATATTTTCCCAGTTTTGCCCCATTTTAACACTAAGACCCGCATCCTGCAAGCCATCTCAGTCCTGGGCAAACTGGGATAGTTCGATCACCCGACACAGTGGATGCTCTATAAATGCTGTGGCTAACACCAATATTACGATAAACACAGAAATACATGTGCACATACTCAAAAGTAACAATACTAGCTGCCATCCAAATAGTAAAAGCACATGTTCCATGGTCACTGTGAAGTTCTCTCAAAACCAAGTTAGACTTAATGAGTTTTTTGGGTGCCATGCTTGCATATCTTGTTTTTTTTTTTCATTCAATTTCCCCCCAAACACCATGATATTCCTATTTTAAGGATAAGGAATAAAAACTGAGAGATATGGGCTGGGTGTCACGGCTCATGCCTGTAGTCCCAGCACTCTGGGAGGCTGAGGCAGGTGGATCACTGGAGGTCAGGAGTTCGAGACCAGCCTGACCAACATGGTGAAACCCCATCTCTACTAAAAATACAAAATTAGCCAAGCATGGTGGTAGGCACCTGTAATCCCAGCTACTAGGGAGGCTGAGGCAGGAGAATCACTTGAACCTGGGAGGGAGGTTGCAGTGAGCACAGATCATGCCACTGCACCCCAGCCTGAGCAACGAGAGCGAAACTCCATCTCAAAAAAAAAGAAAGAAAGAAAAGAAAAACAAACAAAAAAACTGAGAGATACATAACTTTCCTAAGTCAACTTGACTCATAAGTAGCACTGACACAATTGAAACCTATCCTGATGACTCTGAGTCCACTGCTCTTTCCATAAACTACCTGTCCAGAACACAAACACTCCCGAATTCTTAGGAAGAGCATTGCATAGCACAAAGTACTTCAATTTTCCCCCCTTTCCCACTCCTTCCTCAAAGCTGGGCTTTCCAGCCTTTCAAACTAACCCTGAGCTTCTCCATCTCTTAGATTTGTGCTGTTTATCATAAAGTATACATACGGTTTCAAATAGCATTTGGAATCAATGAGACAGTGGGAGGGCTGGAGGTTCTGGTTTAGACAGAAATGGGGAGATGACCAGGTCTCCTATACAGGGTGTGAAACCTCATGTCCCACCAAAAACAGCAACTGTAATCCAATGAAGTGAAAAATTAGAATGGGGCCAGGCGCAGGGGCTCATGCCTTTAATCCCAGCACTTTGGGATGCCAAGGCGGGTGGATCGCCTGAGGTCAGAAGTTTGAGACTAACCTGGCCAACATGGCAAAACCCTGTCTCTACTAAAAATACAAAAAATCAGCCGGGCGTGGTGGTGGGCACCTGTAATCCCAGCTTCTTGGGATGCTGAGGCAGGAGAATTGCATGAACACAGGAGGCGGAGGTTGCAGTGAGCAGAGATCACACCATTGCACTCCAGCCTGGACGACACAGCGAGACTCTGTCAAAAAAAAAAAATTAGAATGGACCTGATGTGGAGCCAATGGACCCTATGGCTCATGTGTGAGTAGGAGACATGCCACCATCTGAAATTTAGTGTGCTTTAAGTCTACTAGTGTTTAAAACTATCAAAACAATAATAATGGCTTCCACTTACTGAGCATATACTATCCCCCGGGACCTCTGCTAAGCACTTAGTAGACATCATGTCTTTGAATCTTCTCAACAACCTAGAATATAAATATCAGTATTATCACAAGTTTTAGGATTGAGGAAACTGATACATGAAACTAACCTGACCACAGTCACACAGCTAGGTCAGCAGGAAAGTTTGAACCTGGTTATGAAATTTGTTCCATGGCTTCAACCAAAAACCTACATGTAATCTGAGGAAAGATGAAAAATAAATAAAGTATCTGCCGAAGAGAATGAAAGCAACCTCCCCCAGGCCGCCTCACCTGTACCAGAATAGTTTGTTGTTTGACAACTTCGTGTTGGATAACTTTTAAGAAGGGATATAGGCTTCCAGTTTCTCAATCCTCAATCTTCTTTGTCTTTCTTTCTTTCTTTTTTTTTGAGATGGAGTCTCGCTCTGTCGCCCAGACTGGAGTGCAGTGGTACGATCTCGGCTCACTGTAACCTCCAATCTCCTGGGTTCAAGTGATTCTCTTGCCTCAGCCTCCCCAGGTGTGTGCCAACACACCCGGCTTATTTTTATATTTTTAGTAGAGATGGGGTTTTGCCATGTTGGTCAGCCTGGTCTCGAACCCCTGACCTCAAGTGATCTGCCCGCCTTAGCCTCCCAAAGTGCTGGGATTTCAGGTATGAGCCACCATGCCCGGCCTTGTTTCTCAATCTTCTCAACTCCAAATGCACAGGGCTGCCAGACAAAACACAAGGTATCCAGTTAAATTAGAATTTCAAACAAACAATTTTTTAGGTAAAAGAATGTTTTAGGGCCGGGAGCAGTGGTTCACGCCTGTAATCCCAACACTTTGGAAGGCTGAGGCAGGCAGATGGCAAGGTCAGGAGTTTGAGACCAGCCTGACCAACATAATGAAACCCTTTCTCTACTAGAAATACAAAAATTAGCCAGGCGTGGCAGCACACGCCTATGCTGGTTGCAGTGAGCTGAGATAGCACCACGCTGCACTCCAGCCTAGGAGACAGAGCAAGACTTCGTCTCAAAAAAAAAAGAAAAAGAAAAAAAAGAATGTTCTAGTATAAGCATGTCCCATTCAATACATGGGCTGTACTTGTTGTACTAAAAAGTTACCCGTATTTACCTGAAATTCAGATTTAATTGAGTGTCCTGTGCTTTTATTTGCCAAATCTGCCAACATGGGGAGGAGAGGTCAGTGAGGTTCCAAGTTGTCCCCGTCTCTTGGTATCAACAGTTTAGGGTCTTAATCTGTCTCTAGAAAATTTTCACACATTTCTTATTCAGAGGCTGGTTCCTGGCAGCTCATTCCTGACACCTAAAATAGTTGTTTAAGCAGAGCAACAGTTTCAATCCTTGGAGGCTACTACAGCAAAATACCAAAGTCTGGGTGGCTTATAAACAATAGACATTTATTTCTCACTGCTCTGATGGCTGAAGTTCACGACCAGGGTGCCAGGGTGGTCTGGTTCCAATGAAGGCCCCCTTCCATGTTGCAGCTGCCAACTTCTCATTGTATCCTCACATAGTGGAAAGAGGGGAAGAGAGCTCTCTGGGATTTATTTTATATTTTATGTTATGTTATTTAATTTATTGTATTTTAATGAGCCAGGGTCTCACTTTGTTGCCCAGGCTGGAGTGCAGTGGTGCAATCTCAGCTCACTGCAGCCTCCACTGCCTGGGCTCAGGAAATCCTCCTGCCTCAGCCTCCCACGTAGCTGGGACTACAGGCGTGTGCCACCATGCCTGGCTAACTTTTGTATTTTTAGTACAGAAGGGGTTTTGCCATGTTGCCCAGGCTGGCTCGAACTCCTGGACTCAAGCAATCCATCCACCTCGGCCTCCCGAAGTGTTGGGATTATAAGTGTGAGCCACTGGGATCTCTTTTACAAGCGCACTAATCCCATTTAGGAGGGCTTCACCTTCATGACCTAATCACCTCCCAAAGGCCCCATGCCTAATCCCATCACACTATGGGTTAGGATTTCAACATCTGGATTTTAAAGGAACAAACATTCAGTCCATTGCAGCAAGTAATCGGGACAGCATAGGAGAGGCTGCACATGGATTTTTTTTCCCCAACCACTGTGTGTTCCTTGAGCGCTAAGTCCTGATGCTATGGAGAGATGCTGGGATCCCAGCCCTGGAGGAACGCATGATGTGGTGGAGGAAGCTGCTATCACACAAAGACAAGCAAAACTGCTGGCCCAGCCAAAACTGCCAGAGGTGGGAGGAATTCGAAGATTCACAGAGACGCCCCTAGATGGCACCCTTAAACAAAAATCCCAATGGAAACCCCAACTCAGCTTTCCAAAGCAACGTCCATTCAGGGAATGATGATTGCAGGGCTTTTTAATCTAAGGAAACACACACACACCCCACAAAAAACTGTATTTTCCTGGGTGGGGAACCCAGCATTTTGCAGCTGAACAAAGTGCATGACGCCAGACAAGATTGGCCAAAACTTAAGAATTTAGGGACTCTTGTCTGTCCTATCCCCACTATTAGCTCTTCTTTTCTGCTATTGTGGAAGAATTACAGCAGGATTCTGTGGTTTATCATCATCATCATCATCATCATCATCATCATCATCATCAATCATCACCCCAAGCTATTTCTCTATCCATTAGCCTGATTATTTCCAGAAACATTAGGTGGTAGATGTAATAATACCAGCAAATATTTTTGAGCCCCTACTCTGTGCCTCAATAGGTGCTAAGTCCTCGACAGCCACTATTGCACCAGTCCTCCTACAACCCTGTGACTGCTTCTTTTTTTTTTTTTTTTTTGAGACAGGGTCTCACTCTGTTGCCCAGGCTGGAGTGCAGTGTCACTGCAAGTTCTACTTCCTGGGTTCAAGTGATTCTTCTGCCTCAGCCTCCCAAGTAGGTGGGATTACAGGTGCGCACCACCATGCCCCGGTAGTTTTTGTATTTTTAGTAGAGATGGGGTTTCACCATGTTGGCCAGGCTGGTCTGGAACTCCTGGCCTCAAGTGATCCACCCACCTCAGCCTCCCAAAGTGCTGGGATTACAGGCGTAAGCCATCGTGCCCTGAAGCTTTTTGGTATCTAAAGACATATTCTCCAGGTTGCTATGGCCACAGGTCGGATAACACAAGTCCCCGTCTAGAAAGTGGCTGAGAACTGTGCAACAGCAGACCAAGGGTTGGGCTTATCCCTCTCCCTAAATTATGGTTGAAGCCATGACACAGTAAGTTGCCATCATGCTCTACGGCAGTGGTTCTCAACTTGGGATGATGGGACCTCCCAGGGGACATTTGGCAATATTTTGAGATACAACTGGAGGTTGGGGGGGCAGTGGTCTTGTAATGCCCCAGGGGACATTTGGCAATATTTTGAGACACAACTGGAGGTTGGGGGGCGCGGGGGCCTTGTAACTGGCATCTCATGGGTAGAGGCCAGGATGTTGCTAAATATTCTACAATCCACAGCTCAGAAACACAGAATTATCCCACCCCAAATGTCAATAGCATAATATTCAGAAATCTTACTCTATGGGGCAGATTTGGGGTCAGGGGAAACACGGGTTCCTGCTCCCACTTGGATCCTTGCAAACTGAGGAATTGGGGTTGATTTACCTTGTCTCTCTCAGCCTGGACTTTCTCATGTGTAAAATGGAGATCTAATCCATCTGAAAGGATCTCACTGGCTTATGACATTTGCATTTGAGGAGTCATGGTTAAAAACTTCCAGTCAGGGTGATACTTCATCTCGTGTGTCTTGAGCTCCAGAGACGTTCCAGAGCAGCTGGTTTTAGGGATACGGGAGGGGAAACCCTGAGACCCCTGGAAAACTCGTTCTCAGCTGCCAGTCGGCCTGTCTTGAAGGTGGTCTGAACTTTCTCACTCCAAGCCAGTCGTGTGGGAAGGGACACTCTCTGAGCCTCAGTTTCCTCATCTGTCAATCTCTCCGGGCGTGTCTCCAGTGGCTCCGAATGCCAGTGGGAGCGAGCGCGCCGGCACAGGCTTGGGCGCGAGACCTTGGCGCGCTTTTGCCGGATCCTTCCGGCCACGGGCGGGGCGAGCCCAGGGGAGCAGAGCCGAGGGGCGGTGCCCGGGCCAAGGGGCGGAGGCAGGCGGCTCTGGCTTCACTCCCGGGACGCTCTTTCCTTCCTCCTCTTGCTCCTCCTCCTGCCTCTGTTCGCTCCGCCTGCAAACGCGGTGGGGGCTGCTCGGCCGCCAAGAGCAGGTGAGAGCTCGGAGCTTGGGGGTGGTGGTCTGGGTGCCCCGGGTGGCTAGACCCCTCTCGCCGGGCGGGGACAGTGGAGGAGCTCGGAGGCGACGGCGTGAGCGCGCAATCGGGGTCCCACGCCCCGTAGCTTTCTGCTCCGGGGTTAGTATAAGGGGCGTCTCCTGCCTGTGAGTCACCGGGACGGGGCTGGGAGCGCACGAGGAGACACGATTCCTCCCCACCCCTCAAAGCACACTCACCCCGCCACCCCCCAACACACACACACTACTAGATTAGGTAAAATGGTAGCTAGCACCACCACACACCGAGACTGTGCCCCTTTCTGGGGAACCTGGGGAAGACGTCGAGGCAAACCGCCCAAGGATTATTGAAAACGGGCGCCCTCCTCGCCATCCAGCCCCTCTTCTCCACCGAGGTCCCCTTCCCCGTCACTGCAGAGAGATCTGCAAGTATCAAAGGGGGCTTCTCTTTGTAATAACAAAGTACTCGACGCCCCTCTGAGTTCCCATTATTCAGCCTCTGTGCCTTCTGGGACGCGGAACCCCTCTCCACCTGCACTTCACTCCTTTCCTCCTCTCCTTGGGTCTCCCTGACTTTTGAAGGCTGAAAGGCTGGGCCCAGATGGGGAGGGGCGGCCAGCGTAAGCTCGAGGCGCCCTGCAGCTCCCATCCCCCAACCAGAGATGTGACCCCTCCTCCCAGCTGGAACTTTCGAGGTAGCCGTTTGCTCCTGGAGATTCGGGGGTGGGAGAGCCAGGAGATTTATTTGGAGCCTTGGAAGGGGAGAGGGTTGGCTGGTGTTGGCCTGGCCCAGTCCCCCAGGCGTGAAGAAGGCGGGGCACTCCTTGGTCCACGCTTTCCCTTCTCGGGAGACACCTGTGTGGCTGGGGAGGCCCCTCCGAGGAGTGAGTGACCAGGGGGTCTGGGAATTGGTGGCCAGGTAGACGCATTTGAAGGCTGTGGCCGATGGCATTCTCCTCACGCACTCTCCCATCGGACTCCCCAAACCGGTCTGGGTGGCACTCGAGGCTCCCAGGCCAAAGGAGACCTGTAGGGAGAACTGGGCTTGTTTCAGCTTGCTGCAGAGATGAGATTACGGGAACTGAGTGCTGGGAACATCCCGAGTTCAAGATCTACGCCAGAGGCAGCTTCAGAGAGAGAATGTGGGGTGGTGGGATTAGTCCCCTCCTCAACTTCCACCTCCAAAGGGTTTCTTGTTTTACACAAGGAAAGTAGCAGAGAATGTCTAGCTGGGATGATTAAAATGCACTTTAATTTGCATAGGAGACCCTATACAGCTTAGTAGTAGATAAAATTACCCCCTGTAACTAATGCAATTAGCATGTGGGATGTTCAATATGATAAATAACTGTGATGATCTCTCAGTTAATTTTGGCCACGCGGGCAGAATCTTTTAAGCATTTGTACTGTAGGTCAGGAGGTCAGTTTAAAAGGAAAAATGGAAAACATATCTGTGTGTCCAGCCAGTTCTGGGAAATATAAAATAAGAATGATTGTTTTTTATATTTGAAAACTCAGCAAGGGTTAAAAAATATATCTAATTTAACCAATTATCTTTATTAAAAATAAGTAAAAATTGTGTGAGATTGGGACACCCCTCAAAATTCCAAGCAGTTTAGTTAGAGTATAATTATTGTGGTGAGGTCTGCCCCCGAGGCGCAGCTCTCCTTAGTGGGGATAGACTTACCCGAAAGTAAATAGATGATGATGTATGGAATGATGGAATTGGGAGCCAACCTGCACAGTAATAAAGAAGAGAAATAGGCCAAGGCTGCTGTTGTACAAGGAAAGCTTTTGAGGGAAAATAAAAGGAAATGAGATTTGAAATAGTGTATTCAGCTTTCTTGCTTTCTGTGTATTTTCAGCATTTTGTCAAGCTAAAAAATAAACATAAGCTGTCAGAAATAATACTGTTAACATTTTATCTTTTTTTTAAGTATCATAAATATCTTTTCACATCACGAAACAGTCACGCTATCATTTTAATGACTGAATTTATAATTCTTTAACCCATTTTCTCCTAATGGAACTACAGTTAGCTCCTTTCCAATGTTTTGCTGGTCATTATATGTTATAAACGGGGAGGAAATGCACGGCCTTTTAGTACATTTTGAGATACCTGTTGGATTATTTCCATCATGTTCCTGGACGATAAATTCCTGGATTGAAGTGTGTGCAATCTGAAATTGTTGTGAATATTGCCAGGTTACCCTCCATCTACATGCCTGCCATCAAGGTATGAGGATGGTAGAAGCTCTCGTCGAACCAGCTGGACGAAGACCACTAACGGCTTTTGTTTCCTCTGGTAACAGCAAGAGACAGGACAACATGAGAGATTGGACCGGGGGCTGCACTGGAGAATTTACCGGTAGGAGAATTCATCCCCAAAGAGATTGAAGTGAGCTTCAAAATGGCAAAAGAGGAGCTCCGGAGTATCTCAAGGAACTTGCAAGAACTGCAGAAGAAGCTGTCTCTGCTGATAGACTCCTTCCAGAATAATTCAAAGGTCAGTTTCCAATCACTGTGTATAATGGAAAATCCCAATATAACACTAGCGTAAACAAGATAGAAAGTTATTTCTTTCTCCAGTAGAAGAAATTTGGAGGTAAGTCAAGAATCTTTCTGGCTTACCACCCTGCCATGTCTATGCTGTGACCTTCAAACTCCTTGTCTGCGATGACTGCAAGAGCATCAGCCATTGTATCCATGTTCCAGGCAATAGGATTTGAGGAGAGGGGGAAAAGAGATGTACAAGCCACCTCCAATTTAAGGAGACTTCCTGGGAGTCACACACAACACTTCCAATTACATCTCTTAAGCCAAAATTGAGTCATTTGCCACTAATGGCAAATGCAGTTCTTTAGCTGGATAAAGAAGTCTGTGCCACAGATACCATCCTTTTTATTTTTTTTCGTTTGTTTGTTTGGTTTTGTTGTGATTTTTGCCCTGTTACCCTGAAAATGAGAGACAAAGCCTACTTCAAGATTTAAGTTCAGTGTTCCACTAGGAATCCAGCTCCAATAGAAATATGATGTGAGCCACATAGGTAATTTAAAATTTTTCTAGTAGTCACATTTAAGAAGTAAAAAGAAATAGGTAAAATTAATTTTGGCTGGGCACGGTGGCTCCCACCTGTGATCCTCACACTTTGGGAGGCTGAGGTGGGTGGATCACTTGAGATCAGAAGTTCGAGACTAGCCTGGCCAACACGGTAAAACCCTGTCTCTATTAAAAATACAAAAATCAGCAGGAGTGATGGTGAGCGCCTGTAGTCCCAGCTACTCAGGAGGCTGAGGCAGGAGAATCACTTGAACCCGGGAGGCAGAGGTTGCAGTGAGCCAAGATTGTGCCACTGCACTCTAGCCTGGGTGACAGAGTGAGACTCCGTCTCCAACAACAACAAAAAAAATTATTTTTAATAATGTTTTTATTTAACCCAAGATATCAAAAATATTTCAACATGTAATCATTTATACAAAATTATTAATGAAAAAAGGTTCTTGAGACATTGTACCTTCTTTTCCTACTCCCTCTTTGAAACCCTGTGTGTATTTTACACTTCTAGTACATTTCAATTTGAGTTAGCCACTTTTTGGTATTCAGTAGCCACTCAGTGGCAATGGGAATTCAGATAGTATATTGTCTTCTTGCATATTTATCCTTATTGCTTTCTTCTATATGTCTTTCAGCATTGTGTCAGGGAAAAGAGTTTTCAGAGATAATACTGTTAACATTTTGTATGTCATTCTAGACCTTTTTTCTACGTAATATACTTATAAAAATACATATGTATATGCAACAAAATGAACCGTTTTGTGATGTATTTTTGTTGTTTGTATTGGATAGCACAGCAGAGCTACTTGAAGAGATGCTTCTTTGCAGTCTACAACAATAAATTCTGGACTTGCTCCAGAATTTATCTGGCACTCTTTGTGGATTTACCAAGCTATTTTTAAATTGGACAAGCAGCTTTCTCGCCAGCTGGCGGGGACTCTTGTTATTAAAAGTTAGCTCAGTAAGAAGGGTTCTCCTGCCGTTCCACATTTACAGCTGATTCTCATTAACCATGGTCGTTACGTTCTGTAAAGTTACTGCAGACATCGAATTAGCACATACCAAACCATCACTCCTAGGGGAAATACAGGATTCAGTTGCTGTGGGCCTCTGCCACAACATTTTTGTCAACTGATCAGTACATAACCTCGTTTTCTGTGTATTTCTGTTTAAAGACATGTTAGTATATATCGTTGATCATTAACATTGAACTCAGGGCCAACAATGGTACTATGACTCATGTCTTAAACAAAGCTAATCACACAATGTGTATTTTCTCCATAAGACACATCACAGCCTTCTCATGCTTAGAAATGCTAGAGAACACTTCAGCACTAAACTTGGGGACCATTTTCAATGGTGAAATCAACAACTTAAAGCATAAACGTGGCACTAAATAGACCACAATGACACTCATTTAAAGGACGAAACAGGAAGGCTCAGTGTCACCTTGCTTGACCTCAACTGGGAATGTACATGGTAGGTGACTCCGTCTTTTGCTGTTGTGGACATGTCCACTGATGACCCCAAAAGCACTGTGGGCCAGGCGCGGTTGTTCACGCCTGTAATCCCAGCACTTTGGGACACCGAGGCAGGTGGATCCCTGGAGCCAGAAGTTCAAGATGAGCCTGGCCAACATGATGAAACCCCTTCTCTACTAAAAATATAAAAATTAGCTGGGTATGGTGGCATGTGCCTGTAATCGTAGCCTCTTGGGAGGCTGAGGCACAAGAATCGCTTGAACCCAGGGGGTGACGGTTGAAGGGAGCCAAGATCACACCACCGTACTCCAGCAGGGTGACAGCAAGACTCTGTCTCAATCAAAACAAAACAGGCCAGGTGCGGTGGCTCACGCCTGTAATCCCAGCACTTTGGGAGGCCGAGGTGGGTGGATCACGAGGTCAGGAGATCAAGACCATCCTGGCTAACATGGTGAAACCCCGTCTCTACTAAAAATACAAAAAATTAGCCAGGCATGATGGCGGATGCTTGTAGTCCCAGCTGCTTGGGAGGCTGAGGCAGGAGAAGGGCGTGAACCTGGGAGGCGGAGCTTGCAGTGAGCCAAGATCGCGCCACTGCACTCCAGCCTGGGTGACAGAGCGAGACTCCGTCTCAAAAAACAAACAAACAAAACAAAAAACACTGCCAGTATTCATTTTGAGGTTACAAATAAATTTTAGTGAGGAGGCAAATTTACAAATATGGAATTGTGAGTAACAAGGATTGACTGCATATTTCTTGGCACTGACTGTATGCCAAGCACTGCACTAGGCATTCGCCCTGCCCCTGCCTGAACTTAGTTAATAGTCATGCTCACCTGTTTTTTTTTTTTTTCTTGTATTTTTTATTTTATTTTATTTTTTTTTTGAGATGGAGTCTCGCTCTGTCGCCCAGGCTGGAGTACAGTGGCCGTATCTCAGCTCACTGCAAGCTCCGCCTCCCGGGTTCACGCCATTCTCCTGCCTCAGCCTCCCAAGTAGCTGGGACTACAGGCGCCCGCCACCTCGCCCGGCTAGTTTTTTGTATTTTTTAGTAGAGACGGGGTTTCACTGTGTTAGCCAGGATGGTCTCGATCTCCTGACCTCGTGATCCGCCCGTCTTGGCCTCCCAAAGTGCTGGGATTACAGGCTTGAGCCACCACGCCCGGCTTTTTCTTGTATTTTTAGTAGAGACGGGGTTTCTCACCATGTTGGCCAGGCTGGTCTCCAATTCCTGACCTCAGGCAATCCACCCACTTCGGCCTCCCAAAGTGCTGGGATTATAGGCGTGGGCCACTGCGCCTGGCCACCAGTGGTTTTAGATGGTCCTGACCCTTCGCCCTTCTCCTGGTAGGAAGAGATAATGAATCGTTGATTGTTTTTTGCATTCTCCTACCAGGGAATTTGCCTGGCTCCTGAATCATCGCAGGTGGAGCCTTCATGTTCTCAAACACTGGCCACATTGTCCCTACTTTAGAAGCCCACTGCCTTTGTCTGACCTTGGGCAAGTCACTTAGGCTCACTGAATTTCCATCTCCTTTTTAAAAACTATTTATTTATTTTTTATTGAGACAGAGTCTTGCTCTGTCTTCCATGCTGGAGTACAGTGGTGCGATCATGGCTTACTGTAGCCTCGAACTCCTGGTCTCAAGCAACCCTCCAGCCTCAGCCTCCTGAGTAGCTGGGACTACAGGTGCATACCAGCATACTCAGCTAATGTTTTATTTTATTTTTTGGAGAGACAAGGTCTCTCACTGGTCCTTGAGGCTGGTCTCAAACTCTTGGCCTCAAGCAGTCCTCCTGCCTTGGCCTCCTGAAATGCTGGGATTACAGAAGTGAGCCACCACGCCCAGCTACCATCTCCTCTTTTCTAAAATGAGTACTGCCAGGCTCAGAGGTTTGTTATGAAGATTATCTGAGATGCTGTTTGAGGCTTTAGCACAGAGCCTGGCACGTAATTTTGTCAGTCTGTCTTGGCCTGGCCTTCCTGGGCTCTGCAGTGCTGCAGTGTGCTTGTAGAGTCTAGATTGGATAACCTGTGTCTACCTCCAGGCTGGTGATGGAAAATCACAGTGCGTGTTACTGAATAATAACCTCTCCCACTTTTCATCTTTCCATCGCATCCCCCTCTGTTGCCATGAGAATGAAATGTTAATTGCTACGTTCTACCCCCCTGAGTTTAAATAGCGTTAGGTCGTTCTTTTTTACCTACCTCGTAGCATTGTAGGAAGAAATAAATGAGGAAATAACACGGGAGGCGCTTAAAGCAGTGCCTGGCACCTGAGTGTTTAATGAATGTTCTCTGTTATTATTAGGTGTGGTTGAACCGTGTCCTCCCCTCCTGGGACAGACTGGCTGGAGCTCAGCTGTACTTCTTGGGAAAAGACAATTGCTAGGTTTAATTGTCTGAATCTTGGTCTCTTTGCATATCCGAATGACTTTCTCTTTGATTATAGAGCCCAGACTCAGAAAAGACTAAGAATGGCGGGGCGTGGTGGCTGATGCCTGTAATCCTAGCACTTCGGGAGGCCGAGATGGGCAGATCACTTGAGGTCAGGAGTTCGAGACCAGCCTGGCCAACATGGTGAAACCCCGTCTCTACTAAAAAATACAAATATTAGGCAGAAATCGCCTGAACCTGGAAGTTCCCAAAGTGGAAGTTGCAGTGAGCCAAGATCGTGCCATTGCACGCAGCCTGGACAACAGAGCGAAACTGCATCTCAAAAAAAAAAGGCTAAGAAAAAGGTGGATTCCTTAAGGACTAAAGTAGAACAGTCTTGCCTGTTTCCTTTTATATCCCTGTGCCAAACTGTCCCTAAGTCCTGTGTATTCCTTCTTTTGTCATTCCACTTTCAAACCCATCTCCTCCTCCCTCTCCACTTCCCTCTGTGCCATCAGCCTGGACTTGACCATCAGTATATCTTGCCTGATTTCCTGCAAATCTTTCTCCTTGCCTCTTGCACATGATTGCTAGGTTCATATTTCTTAAATCATTCCTTTAATCATGTCATAGTTCTGCTCAAATGACAGCAGTTTGTTCCCTGTTTTTTTTTTCCCTAGATGAAATTTAAATGAGTGCTGTCTAGCAGAAATATTATGTAAGCCACATATATAATTTTAAGTTTTTTAATAGTTACATTAAAAAACATAGAAAGAAACAAATGAGATTAATTTATCTATCTATCTATCTTGAAATGGAGTCTCGCTCTGTCGCCCAGGCTGGAGTACAGTGGCGCAATCTCGGCTCACTGCAACCTCCAACTCCCGGGCTCAAGTGATTCTCCCGCCTCAGCCTCCCGAGTAGCTGGGATTACAGGCATGCATCACTCTGCCTAATTTTTTTTGTATTTTTACTGGAAACGGGGTTTCACCATGTTGACCAGGCTGGTCGTGAACTCCAGATCTCAAGTAATCTGCCCACCTCGGCCTCCCAAAGTGCTGGGATTACAGGCGTGAGCCACCGTTCCCGGCCAGAGATTAATTTTAATAATATATTCTTAATTTAACACCATATATCCAAAACACTATAATTTCAACAGGTAATATAAAAAGGTATTAATGAGATATTTTGCATTGTTTTTTTCATACACTTAGAGCACATCTCAATTCCAATGCCAAATTTTCACTGGAAATATTTAATCTCTATTCAGATTTTATAAAACTTACAATTCAGTGAAATAGATTCGCATACCCAACCTATTTGACACAGACTTAAAATTTTTCCAACAACTGAATCAAGTCTCAGCTTTAAAATTTTAATTAAATTAAATTGGAAATCCAGGCCATCAGTCACAGGAGGAGCATTCCAAGTGCTGAATGGCACAGGTGGCCTGTGATGGACAGCCCAGGGGTAAGCCAGCAAGTCTGGTGTCCTGGTGTCCCAGCCTCACGAGCTCCTTCCACTGCACAGCCCTTCCCTCGCTGGCGCAGCACACTCACTGGTGTACTGCTGCCTCCCTTTCCTGGAGAGCCCATCTGCTCCTCCCCACGGTGGTTCTTTTTATTGTAAGGGTCAGGTGGTACAGGGAGCATCAAATAAGGATGCATATGGATTAGAACTGGAAAGAAGTTAGGACCTGAGACAGCACAAGGGACCAGCCCACATCGCAAGGGACCAGCCCACATTCTGTGTGGTGAGTCCCACGGCCCCTCCGCCTGTCTCTCACTTTCAGCTGCCCCAACACAGCAGGATCTCACTGGACTCATGATGGAGTGTCCAGGCTGGGCAGTGCCAGCTCCGAGGTGATTCCTGCTATAGTCATCTCTGGCTAGAGAAGTGGAATAGCATGCTCTTTGGTGGCTTTTGTCAGAATGGTGGGGTAGCAGGAGGCAGTGAGGTCAGTGGGCATTTTGCCGTCCTGTGGCCTGGCAGGAAGTGAAATTGGCCATGCCTCGAGAGTAATTCTTAGGAGACCATGCTGAAGCCCAAGACCTACGGCTATGGCTTCTTGGCATGGCCTCTTCTATTTAAGCAGGATGCGGCTTGTACTTTAGCTCTTTCAGCATGAACCACAAACCCCTCCTGCCTTCCAACTCGCCCTGAAATCCCACTGTTTAAATCACTTGGGTAAACTCTTCTTCCTAAGCGGCACATGTGTCTTGGGGACCTGAATTATGTCTTCTTTTCATCTGCTGGCCTGCAAGGCCCTAGGGATGAGGCTCAGGAAGGACCAGTTATGATGGAAGGAGGTTCTGTACCTTTCACATGAACAGGATCTAGAATGCCAGTACTGAGGGGAGAGAAAGCATGGAGCCTAAGGAGGAGAGGGGGAAACCCATCTTTGTGGATTTGCCTATAGCCAGCTCTGCATTAAAGCAGTCTCCCTCCATTTAGTCAGATCCAAAATTCCTTTTGCCTGGTGAAGGAAAATAAACTATTTATTAACACAGCATAAACTTGCATTAGTCACATTCTGTGGCCAACTATGGTAACCAGGTTGATGACATAAAAGTATTTAGTATTTTTACTTGATGTGGCAGCTATTGCAAGCATTGGCCATTTTGAGTCCAAAACCTTAGCCCTTTGGTTTTTTTCTTTTTTTTTTTTCTTTTTGAAAAGGAGACTTGCAGCCAGGCGCAGTGGCTCACACCTGTAATCCCAGCACTTTGGGAGACCGAGGTAGGCAGATCACCTGAGGTCAGGAGTTCAAGAACAACCTGGCCAATACAGTGAAACCCTGTCTTTACTAAAAATACAAAAATTAGCTGGGCATGGTGGGGGCGCCCGTAATCCCAGCTACTCAGAAGGCTGAGGCGGGAGAATGGCTTGAACCCGGGATGCGGAGGTTGCAGTGAGCCGAGATCGTGCCATTGCACTCCAGCCTGGGCAACAAGAGTGACACTCCATCTCAAACAAAAAAAAGAAAAAGAGACTTGCTCTGTCACCCAGGCTGGAGTGCAATGGCACCATCTTGGCTCACTGCAACCTCCGCCTCCCAGGCTCAAGCGATTCTCGTGCCTCAGCCTCGCTAGTAGCTGGGACTACAGGCACAGGCCACCACACCTGGCTGATTTTTGTGTTTTTAAAAGAGACTGGGTTTCACCATGTTAGCCAGGCTGTTCTTGAACTCCTGACCTCAGGTGATCCGCCTGCCTCTGCCTTCCAAAGTGCTGGAATTACAGGTGTGAGCCACCGCGCCCAGCCAGGCCTTAGCTTTTAATGCTGAGATTTTGCCACTTGGAGGCTGTAGGACTCTAGACAAGTGATTAGCTTTTAATGCTTAATAATAGACAAGTGATTAGCTTTTAATGCTGAGCTTGGCTTTTAATAGACAAGTATAGACAAGTGATTAGCTTTTAATGCTTAATAATAGACAAGTGTTTAGCTTTTAATGCTTAATAATGCTTTTAATAATATTATATAATATAAATATAATATAATACATATTATAATTTTATACAAATTATATATAATATATAATATAATATTTATATTATCATATTTAAATGTAATATATAATGCCATATTAATATTGATAACTAATACTAATATAATGTATAACTAATATAGTAATTATATAATAATAATTATAATTAGAATAATGCTTTTAATAGTAATACTTTTAATGCTTAATAATAAGCAAGTGATTAGCTTTTAATGCTAATCACTTTAATAATGCTTTTAATAATGATGCTTTTAATGTTTAATAATAGACAAGTGATTAGCTTTTAATGGTGAGCTTTTGTCACTTGGAGGCTGTGCGACTCTAGACAAGTGATTTAGTTCATTGCTTCTCAAACTTTAATGTGTATGCACAACACCTGCAGAATCTTGTTTAAAAGGCAGAGTCTGATTCATCAGAGCCTGAGATTCTGCATTTCCTTTTTTTTCCCTTTTTTTGGAGACAACATCTCCCTCTGTTGCCCAGGCTGGAATGCAGTGGTGCAATCCATAGTTCACTGCAGCCTCAAACTCCTGGGCTCGAGTGATCCTCCCGCCTCAGCCTCCCAAGTAGCTAGGACTGTGGGTGTGTGCCGCTATGCCAAGCTAGTTTTAAACTTTTTGTAGAGATAAAATCTCGCTCTGTTGCCCAGGCTGGTCTCAAACTCCTGGCTTCAAGCGATCTTCCCGCCTTGACTTCTCAAAATGCTGGGATTACAGGTGTGAGGCACCACACCCAGCCAGATTCTGTATTTCTAACAAGCTCCTAGGTGATCCAAGTAGCTAAGCCTGTTTGTGTCTGAGTGGCTTCAACTATGAGAACCTCAGCTGTAAAGCTGGAGGCAGAGGGTATGTACCTTACATCAATGCACCCGTATGCCGAAGAGGTCTACCGAAGAGTGTGTGTTTGGCCGGAGAGCCATGACTGGGTCTTTCCTCCTTTCACAGGACTTGACCTTGGGTGGGGACCTCAGACTTGCCGCCTGCCCACAGCTGCCTAAGATCGCCGTCTGGGTGACTCATGTCTTGGGAGAAGTCTTGTTGTAGTGACTTTTTTTTTCTTCTTTTGAGACGGAGTTTTGCTCGTGTTGCCCAGGCTGTGCAATGGAGTGCAATGGCGTGACCTTGGTTCACCACAACCTCCGCCTCCCGGGTTTAAGCAATTCTCCTGCCTCAGTCTCCCGAGTACCTAGGATTACAGGCATACACCACCATGCCTGACTAATTTTGTATTTTTAGTAGAGACGGGTTTCACCATGTTGGTCAGGCTGGTCTCGAACTCCCGACCTCAGGTAATCCGCTCTCTTTGGCCTCCCAAAGTGTTGGGATTACAGGCGTGAGCCACCGCACCCGGCCTGTAGTGACTTCTTAGTGCATGAGCCTTCTGGCTTTACCACCTCTGGTTGTAATTCCCACAGCTTGGGCAAATCCATTCAACCTGGGGTTCCAATGTGGTGCTTAACCCTGGCTCTTTGTCCTTTGCCCACAGGTGGTGGCCTTTATGAAGTCTCCAGTGGGTCAGTACTTGGACAGGCATCCATTTCTCGCCTTCACCTTGCTCGTGTTCATTGTCATGTCAGCTGTTCCTGTTGGATTCTTCCTGCTCATCGTGATACTTACGTCCCTGGCTGCTCTGCTGGGGGTCATCATACTGGAAGGTAGCCTGTTCTGTCATTCACCCCCTTGGAAAATAACTCAATTGGGAGAACAATACTTTTGGGGCATCTGCCATTTTTTAATTTTTTTAAGAGGTGGGATCTTGTTATGTTTCCCAGGCTGGTCTCAAACTGCTGGGCTCAAGTGATCCTCCCACCTCTGCCTGACAAAGTGCTGGGATTATGGGCGTGAGTTACCACACCTGGCTGTCTGCCATTCTTGTCAAAATCACATCAAGCAAGGCAACTTATCAGAGTAGGTAAAACATGGACTCTGGAGTCTGCATTCAAATTCCACCTCTACCACTGTGATTTGGGGCAAGTGGTTTACCTCTCTGGGCCTCAAATTCTTCATATGTAAAATAGAGATGTAATAATACAATCTCAAAAAGTTGTGAAGATTGAAACATATGGCTCCATAAAGTCCTTAGCACAATACACAATACATGGCACAGAGTAGCTTCTCAATGAATGCTAGCTATTATTGTTAAGCAGGGAGACTTTTCATTCCACAGTAAGTTACTGGGTACCTACTGCATGCCAGATGCCTCGCTAGGTACTGGAGACCACCTTCACCCTTTTTCCTGAAGTTCCACTACCAACAGTCAACTTCTCCCTGTATTCCTAAGTTCAAATTACTGGGAAAGCAAATCTGATTGGCTCACTTTGCCTTTTCAAATCAGATCACACACCACAGGCAAGTGGCCAAAGAGATGGTGGCCAGTGGGTCAGGTGATCACTTCTGGTCCATTCCATGGCTTCCCAGAGCTAAGAGCACCCAGGGCTGTTTATTTGCCCCAGGAACAAAGCAGTTTACACTTGAAGGAAAAAGTAGGCATGGTCAGTGGATGAGCCAAATACAGTCTGGCAGAGTGGTTTTTGAGTAAATGTTGAAGGATAGATGGGTGAATGCATGAATGAATGGGTGGAGGAATGAATGAGTACCATAAGAAAGGAAATTTACAGAGAAAGGAGAGAGCCATTACATTTTGGTGGTACATGCAAAGCTTTACAGCAGACAAGACTTTAAAGATGTATAACAAATTTGCCTCAGGGTGGGCAAGGAAGGGCCTTTTGGACAGGAGAACAGCATGTGCAAAGCCTCTAGAATAGTGGTTCTTGAAGCTGAGTATATTTAAATCTTTTTGTTTTTCTAGATGGAGTCTCTCTGTGTTGCCCAGCCTGGAATACAGTGACATGATCTCAGCTCACTGCAACCTCTGCCTCCCGGGTTCAAGCAATTCTCCTGCCTCAGCCTCCCAAGTAGCTGGGATTACAGGCATGCCCCACCATGCCCGACTAATTTTTATAGTTTTAGTAGAGATGAAGTTTCGCCATGTTGGCCAGGATGGTCTTGAACTCCTGACCTCAAGTGATCTGCCCACGTCAGCCTCCCAAAGTGCTGGGATTACAGGTGTGAGCCACTGCACCCAGCTCTGAGTGTGTATAAATCTTACTTCCTTTATCAAAATACCAACTTTGGATCTCTTGAGACCAGGAGTTCAAGACCATCCTGGGCAACATAGCAAGATTCCCCTCTATCTCTTTAAAAAAAAAAAAAAAGGAGGCCAGGCACGGTGGCTCACGCCTGTAATCCCAACACTTTGGGAGGCTGAGGAGGGCAGATCACCTGAGGTCAGGAGTTCGTGACCAGCCTGGCCAACGTGGTGAAACCCCGTGTCTACTAAAAATACAAAAAAATTAGCTGGGCATGGTGGCGGGCACCTGTAATCCCAGCTACTCGGGAGGCTGAGACAGTAGAATCCCTTGAGCCTGGGAGGTGGAGGTTGCAGTGAGCCAAGATTGCACCATTGCATTCCAGCCTGGGTGACAAGAGTGAGACCCTGTCTCAAGAAGGAAGGAAGGAAGGAAGGAAGGAAGGAAGGAAGGAAGGAAGGAAGGAAGGAAGGAAGGAAGGAAGGAAGGAGGGAAGGAGGGAAGGAGGGAAGGAGGGAAGGAGGGAAGGAGGGAAGGAGGGAAGGAGGGAAGGAGGGAAGGAGGGAAGGAGGGAAGGAGGGAGGGAGGGAGGGAGGGAGGGAGGGAGGGAGGGAGGGAGGGAAGGAAGGAAAGAAAGAAAGAAGGGAAGCAGGGAAGCAGGGAAGGAAGGAAGGAAGGAAGAAAGAAAAGAAGAAAGGAAAGAAAGAAAGAAGTGGTGTGTGTCTGTAGTCCCAGCTACTCAGGAGGCTGAGGTGAGAGGATCGCTTGAGCCCAGGCAGTTGAGGCTGTAGTGAGCTATGATCATACCACTGCACTCCAGCCTGGGCAACAGAGCAAGACTCTGTGTCTTAAAAAAAAGAAAAAAGAGAAAGAAAATGCAGACTTCCAGGCCTCATCCAGAGAGTGCTATTTTAGTAGGTCTGGAGTGGGGTTTAGAAATCTGAATTTTTCACAAGCTTCCTTGATGCACCTGATTCTGATGCAGGTGGTTGGTGCCACACTTTGAAAAATACTGATCTAAAATTTTGCAAATCTTTATGAAAAGGCAGCACATCTGTTGATGTTCCCTTCCTTCCAGCCTTTTCAGGGTCCCTCCCTGAAACCATCATTGTGGCTGTGGGAGGAGTACTGGGCTAACTGGCCACTCGCAAAGCAAAGGGAAGGATGTCAGCCGTACGATACTTGCCATGTTATTTGTTCTTCATGATCTTTTCCTTGTACCTTTTATTCTTTTCCTCCCACAGACCCCACATTATGAAAAAATGTATTTTCCTTGGACGTATTAGATGGTAATTCATTAATATTCCCATTCAGAATGGGAATGGTATATTAAAATGGCATTTAAAATGCTCCATAAAAATGACCAATCAGACCTTAAGATTAAAATGAGATAGTTGACAGGCTGGATTTTCAAGGATGCCATCAAAAACTGCATTTAGATTTTGCTTTACCTATAGCTTGTAAGTAAGTGTAAATGATGGCATTTATTATGCAGTTTGAGACATTGGAGATAATTTACCTCTCCCAGTACTGCCTTGGCTGACTCCTCGGGGGGATCCCTTTGGAAGTCCATTTTTGACCTTGAGGATAAAGGAATCTCAAACTCCAACACCTATGGGCAAGACAAAATGAGCAGGCTGGTTGCGGTGGCTCACACCTGTAATCCCAGCACTTTGGGAGGCCGAGGCGGGTGGATCACTTGAGGTCAGGAGTTCAAGACCAGCCTGGCCAACATAGTGAAACCCCATCTCCTCTAAAAATACAAAAATTAGCTGGGCATGGTGGTGGGCGCCTGTAATCCCAGCTCATCAGGAGGCTGAAGCCGGGAATCGCTTGAACCTGGGAGGCGGAGGTAGCAGTGAGCTGAAATCGCGCCACTGCACTCCAGCCTGGGAGGCAGAGCAAGACTGCATCTCAAAAAAGAAAATTAAAAAAAGACAAAATGAGCAAAGCGGCCCATGTGTGATGCAGTTTGGGAACTGTGGGGACTGGAGGCAATAGGAAGGCCAGCCAGTTGCTGCCATGGTTCGATGCCCACTCAGGTGCCCATATCACCTCCTTTTTTTAAGTGATGCCAGAAATCTGGGTTTTTGTGGGAAATCTCCTTACTTTAATAATCTGAGTTAGCTGTCGTTATTTTAAACGCACTGACCCCGGGGTCTGCCAGTTTTCAACCTGTTTGAGATGAACGCTTCTCCTAACCACGTTCTCCTCCTAGGATTGGTCATTGCTGTGGGTGGCCTCTCACTGCTCTGCATCCTCTGTGGTTTGGGCTTCGTGTCACTCGTCATGTCGGGGATGATGATAGCATCCTATGTAGTGGTCTCCAGCCTCATCAACTACTGGTTTTCTCCCAGGTAAATACATGTCCATGGAATAATTTATTTTTTTAATCTTTCTACTTTTTTTGTTTTTGAGACAAGGCTTCACTCTGTCACTCAGGCTGGAGTGCAGTGGCATGAACATAGCTCACTGCAGCCTCAACCTCCCAGGCTCAAGCAGTTCTTCTGCCTCAGCCTCCCAAGTAGCTGGGGCTACAGGTGCATGCCATCATGCCCGGCAAATTTTAATATTTTTTATTTTTTGTAGAGACAGGGTCTTGCTATGTTGCCCAGGCTGTTCTCTAACTCCTGGGCTCAAGCAGTCCTCCTGCCTCCGCCTCCCAAAGTGCAGGGACCACAGGCGTGAGCCAGCACACTCTGCTGAGTAATTTAATCTGCCACTTGAGGGGATTTTCACAAATAAAACCGTAATCCTAGTTGATCTCCAGAAGGAAACTTGTAAGACCCAGGTGTTTCTCGTAGTTCCCCATGTATGCCAGGCATCAGGTGGGAATTTACCATGGAATTTTAAACAAAGCAATAGCTGTCATTTTCCATCAGGTATACACATTTCATTGTCATAGCAACTGTATCAGTATTATTGATTCCTTTTACAAAATGTCCATTTAATTTACAAATGTCAAATTAGGTGGTTTTCTTTGGCGGGGTGGGGCGGAGAGGCACAGGAGAAAAATGACCCACCAGACATGTCTGTCGCCCAAAGCGTTACAGTATGGGAGCTGTGAAGCTTCTGTCCCCAAAGTCTGTCGATCCCCTCTGCTCTTGCGAATGTGAGTTTCTCACCAACTGAGTGTGAGCCTCATGTTTGAATATATAGATTTTTGTTCCTACAATATGGCTCTTCAATGCCAGCTACTTCATCTGGGGCCTCAAGTGAAACAACAGCGATCTACTTAAATGCTGGAGGGAAACACCAGCTATGTTGGCCTTACTGGGAGACTCTGTGTTTGTCTATAATGTGCCACCCACCTAAGGGGTTTTCAAAGGAGATTTATTTTAATGTTTTCTTTTTGTCCTGTATGTTGATTTTAGAATCTAAGTCCCAAGTTCATCATACTTCATTTAAGCTCCTGCTACGTTGATGATAGTGCTAGTGAGCACTTGCTCTGTACCAGGGACTCTCTTAAACACTTTCCAGGCCTTATCTTATGTCATCCTTACAATTTAGCCCCTTTCTATTATAAGGAAAATTAAGCCAAGTCCCTTAAGCTGAGAGTAGCACAGAAGGGACTTAAATCCAGGTCAGTTAATTCCAAAGCCCTCTTAATCAGGATACAGAGTGACTGTCTAAAACAGGAGTTGGCAATTTCTGGAAAGGGCCAGATAGCAAGTATTTAGTAAGTAATATGGTCTCTATTGCAGTTAGTCAATTCTGTTGCTGTAGCATGAAGGCAGCGCAGACCAGGAAGTAAATGAATGGGCATGGCTGTGTTCCAATAAAAGTTTATTTACAAAGACAGACAGCTTGCTGGATTTGGCCAACCATTGTTCCATAAGAACCGATATCCTGAGTTTTGTTTTTCTACAAAACAGCCCTTGAACTCCTTACCAAAAGGTTATCCTGTTATTATTCCTATGTTGAAAAATAAAGGGTGAAGTGGGTGTAATATAAAATTGCTCAAGGATGGCTCTCATAGGATTGCTTAATTGATATCCCTGGAGTCATGTTTACCTTTTCATAAACGCTTTGATCGCTCTTAGTCTTTTGTTTGTTCATTTGTATTTTACTTATAAAATGGGGTCTTGCTATGTTGCCCAGGCTGTCCTCAAACCCCTGGCTTCAAGCAATCCTTCCCCACTGGCCTCTCAATAGATTGGGAATACAGGCGTGAGGCACTGACTCACTCCCAATTTTAAAAGACGTGAAAGGAGAAATATTGGCCTATTTTGCATATTGAGGGTGATGTTTCTGAAATAAAATTCCTCCCTGCCTGTGAACCCTGCTATAATAGGGTAAGTTCTTAAAAATTATGCCATAGGAGGTAGCAAAATCTGACTCCCTACTTATCAATGAAAAAATTGAAAAAGAAATCCAGGATTTGTACTTGATCTCCTTATCCTCCCCTATTGCTGCCAACCAATTGTTTCCATGTGGGCAGAGGTTCTTAAGCTTTTTGTTCTCAGGTCACGTTTTACCTTCTTAAAAATTATTGAGGCCTCCAAAGAGATTTTATTTATGTAGTTAATTGTATTAATAGCACTTTGGGAGGCCAAGGAGGAAGATCACTTGAGGCCAGGAGTTTAAGACCAACCTAGGCAACATGGCAAGATCACATCTCTACAAAAAAATACAAAAATTATCCAGGTGTGGTGGTGCATGCCTGTAGTCCTGGCTACTCAGGAGGCTGAGATGGGAGGATCATTTGGGCCCAGGAGTTCAAGGCTGCAGTGAGCTGTGATCACACCAGTACACTCCAGCCTGGGCAACAGAGCAAGACCCTATCTCAAAAAACAAATGAAATGAGGTGAAATATAAAATAAATAACTAACATGACATAAAACTATATAAAATAAAATAAAATAAATTAAACATAACATAAATTACATTCAATCAAATTAAATATTAGCTGGGCATAGTGGTGCATGCCTGTGGTCCCAGCTACTCAAGAGGTTGAGGAGGGAGGATGGCCTGAGCCTGGGAGGTTGGGGGTGCAGTGAGCTATGATTGTACCACTGCACTCCAGCCTGGGTGACAGAGCTAGACTGTGTCTGAAAAATAAAAAAAGTATTAATAATTATTTCTTTTTTAAAAATTTTCTTCCTCAATGTTCCTTGTTCTGAAATAATGATTCTATTAGAAATCATAACATAAATTTTAAAAATATCTATTCATTTAAAAGGAGCAATATTACCTGTTAATATAAATAACAAATTTTAATGAAAAGTAACTATATTTTCCAAAAGAAAATGAAAGTTGTGAGTGGTATGGTTTTACATTTTACAAATCTCTTTCATAGCTGCCTTAACAGTTGTCAGCTGGCTTCTCGTTTGTGTGGCTGCATTCATTCTGTTGTACTATGTTGTTCTGTTTGAAGTATCTGAAGAAGACTCAGCATCACTCAATGTGTGGTTGGGAAAGGGAGGCAAAGCTTTTTTAAACGATTGTGGATATTCTATGATAGTACACCAAAACTCCATAAGTGGTAGTTTTTTAAAGGTTAGATGAAATGTGAAATTTTTATACTCTTATTTTATCGAAATCTGCAGGTCTATCTCACACTTCAAATTGATCTTTATCATGCATGATTTTGTAACTTTACCCCTTGGTCATTGGGAGAATACTGGTTCATTGAATCATGCAGATCTTCCAAATATACTTTGAAAAATTGCACTGTTCCCTTGTGAGAGAATGTGAGTGAAAAAGGCATGTAATTAGGTCATGTTATTGTGAACATGGTTTTCATCTGAGAACCCTTGCATTAGCGAATTCTTTTTTTTTTTTTTGAGACGAGTCTCACTCTCACCCAGGCTGGAGTGCAGTGGCTTGATCTTGGCCCACTGCAACCTCTCCTTTCTGGGTTCAAGCAATTCTTCTGCCTCAGCCTCCCAAGTAGCTGGGATTATAGGTGTGCACCACCATGCATGGCTAATTTTTGTATTGTTAGTAGAGGTGGGGTTTCACCATGTTGGTCAGGCTGATCTCGAACTCCTGAGCTCAAGTGATCCACCCGCCTCAGCCTCCCAAGGTGCTGGGATTATAGGTGTGAGCCACTGTGCCCAGCCTGCATTAGTGAATTCTTTATAACTCAAAAAAAAGATAACTCCCTCATTAAATGATCGAAAGCATGGAGTGGGGGGAAGAGGAGCTATACAATTTATTTCATGATTTAATGGAATTTTGGCCCTAAAACATGAAAGATAATATATGGCTTAAATTTTTTAAAAAGAAAAGAAAAAGGAAACAAAAGTTTCCCTTACATATGAAAATCAACTAAACAATATGTAGATCAAATACACTGACCTGCGTCCTGTGTAGATCAGCTAGCCTCTGAGGGGCAAAACCACACTGCTTTGTTATGGAGACAGTGAGACCTCCCAGGGCCTGCAACTTGGGAGAAGAAGGGGCCCTGGGCGGCTGTGTTTATTTGTAGAGCCACCAAACTCACTGCCCCATATCATAATCTTCCAAACCAGCCTGAGCATAACTAGCTTTCTTATATCTTTACTAAGAAAAGGAAAAGCTTCTTAGTTTTTTGTTATGAGGGAGGAATGGTTTAGGTGGCAAATAACGAGAAAAACCAAAGTAGATACTAGTTTAAACACACAGGGAACTTTTTTTTTAATTGCTTAATGAAAAACTGGAGACAGCCCAGGGCTGGTGCAGTTGCTGTGTGGTATCAACATACCAGGCACCTTTTGCCTTACTGTGTTGCCATCCTTAGCTCATTGGTTTCCTACCTCATGGCCACAAGATAGCTGCTGCAGCTCCAGGTGCACCAGCTACCTTCAAGGCAGGATAAAAGGAGAAAAAAAAATGAGTCTGACCCTTTTTACAATGTGAGTAAAAGATTTCTCAGGACCTCTCATCACTATACTTTCAAAAGACTTCATTGACTAGAACTTTGTCAGATGGCCACTTGTGTTAGTCTGTTTTTGTATTGCTCTAAAGAAATATCTGAGATGGGGTAATTTACAAGGAAAAGAGGTTTATTTTGGCTCATGGTTCTGCAGGCTATACAGGGAACATGGTGCTGACGTTTGCTTCTGGTGAGGGCCCGGGAGGCTTCCTATCATGGTGGAAGGTGAAGGGGAGACAGTGTCACATGGCGAGAGCAGGACCAAGAGAGAGAGGAAGGAGGTGCCACACTCTTTTAAACAACCGGATCTTGCATGAACTCAGGGCAAGAACTCAGTCATTCCCTAAGGATGGCACCAAGCTATTCATGAGGGATCCACCCTCAAGACCCAAACACTCCCTACCAAGCCCCACCTCCAACACTGGTGATCACATTTCAACTTGAGATTTAGAGGGGACAAACATCCAAAGCATATCCCCACTCTAAGCTGGGAATGTTCAGCTGTGTCATCTTCTGTAGCATAAACTGGTAAGGAGAAGGGTTTGGGAAATATCTCCTGGTCGGCCACACTCTAGTGTGTGCTACGGTTTTCCACAGTGGGGTGTCAATGATGGCAAAGCTTTTTGAAATTCAAAGATAAACCATGGATCCAATTGAGTTAATATCAATAGCACTACTTCCTCTCTCACAGCCTTCTGACAGTCACAAGGACTGAAGAAGACTGGTTTCTCTTCCTTTCCCCCCGATATGGTTTGGTTGTGTCCCCACCCAAATTTCATCTTGAATTGTAGCTCCTATAATCCCTGCATGTCATGGGAGGGACCTGGTAGGAGGTAATTGAATCATGGGGTGAGTTTTTCCCATGGTTGCTATTCTCGTGATAGTGAATAAGGCTCACGAAATGTGATGGTTTTATAAAGGGCATGTCCCTTGCACATGCTGTCTTGCCTGCCACCATGTAAGAAGTGCCCCTGATCTTCCTTTGCCTTCCACCATGATTGTGAGGCCTCCCCAGCCATGTGGAATTGTGAGTCCATGAAACCTCATTTTCTTTATAAATTACCCAGTCTCAGGTCTTTATTAGCAACGTGAGAATTGACTAATACAATCCTCCCCCCGAACTCCTTTCCATGGAAGGTGTCAAGAAACTAATTGAAATCAGAAGATATGGTCTGAATCCCCACCCTGGCATGTTTTTTAGCTGTGTGGTCTTGGAACAGGCTGCTTGACTTCTCTGATTTCAGTTTTTGTCCATTGGTTAACTAGACAAAATAGCTACTCTTAATCTACCATTCTCACTGGGTTGTTGTGAGGACACAGATAATTAAGAAAAACATAATAAATATCCAAATTAGAAGATGGAAAAGGGGCTGTAACCATACTCCTAACCTGGTCATTTTAATTTCCTGTGCCCTCAGTTTCTTCATCTGTATAATGGGCATAGGCCTGGTGTGGTTGCAAGAAGCAGCTAAAAATAAATCAGGAAAAAGAACATCATGTATTCAGCTATGCACACTTCCAACGTTTCTCTTTACCGAGGACCTAGAGCTAACCGTCTCTTCTTATTATCCGACAGACCACTGATACAGCAAAACACCAATGGTGACTTTCTGCCAGCCATGAAGTCTGCAGACTTCGAGGGGCTTTACCAGGAATGAGTGGCTGCTCAGAGGCCGGGCTTCTTTTCAAGTACTGCTGGATCATACTCACCCCTTGGGATTATGGCTCAGAAGAAGGGGGCTGGGTAGCAAGCACTCCTTGGCTGTGTCCTCTCGCTTTTTCACTTATTTGTAGGATCCTGCAGCAGCCAATTTAGGGATTGTGTTGTTCTTGTGTTGGTTCCCATGTAAAGAAGCAGCAGAGAAATGCGATGGTTCAACAGCTCACCCTGCCCCAAATATGCAGACTTGACCTTGGCAGGGTCCTGGGCTTCTAGACTGTAGCCCATTGACCCCAAAGCCTCAGGGCTTATGTCGAATGGTCCCATTGGGAGCAACAGTGGTTGTTTATAGTTTTTTGTTTTCAGAAATGAGGGCAGCTGTTAATTTTTTCACTCATGTGAAACAAGATGGGAAAAAAAAAAAATCCAAAACAGAACAAGCCCTTCTATGGTATTTGCTTTTTATCAGAAAGAACAGCAACATTTGGCCTCTCCAAGTTGGAAAATAGAGTCCAAATGTAACGTTGCGGCCAAGAGTATTTTCAAAAAAGTGTAAAGGTGTAGTTTCCACTGTTACTGTTGAGTACTGTTAAGTGCTGTTAATCTTTTACATATTTGCACTTGGTACTTTTGTATTGTTTTAAAGAGCTTGTCCTGTTAAGTCATTTCTTTCTTTTTTTGTTTTTTTTTTTTTTTGAGATGGAGTTTCCCTCTTATTGCCCAGGGTGCAGTGCAATGGTGCAGTCTCGGCTCACTGCAACCTCCGACTTCCAGGTTCAAGCAAGTCTCCTGCCTCAGCCTCCCAAGTGGCACCAGCCACTGTGCCCGGCTAGTTTTTTTTGTGTGTTTTTTTTTTTAGTACAGATGGGGTTTCACCATGTTGGTCAGGCTGGTGTCGAACTCCCGACCTCAGGTGATCCACCCACCTCAGCCTCCCAAAGTGCTGGGATTACAGGCGTGAGCCACCGTGCCCAGCCTAAGCCAATGCTAAAGGACTAGAAAGTAAAAATAAAACTTCCTATGGGATTTCCAGTGGAATTATTGAGTGGTTTATTTGCTGTGGAATTTCATTCAGTATTTATTTGGGTGGGCTTTTTTCCTTTACTCTTTTTCCCTTCTGCTGCATACATCAGACCTGCATATTCCTCTGTCAGTTTCATGACTGGTGCTGGGTAATAGGGATTTTTTAAGTTGCTCGTGATAGACACCCAATTCCACATTACTTTAAAAAGAGGGGTGGTGGGGAGAAGGATTAGTTTCACTCAACCAAAAAGCCAAGGGGTAGATCTTGAGGTGCTGCCGATTCCAGGGGCTCAGGTGGTGTCATTAGGCATCTCTCACCTCTCATCTCTCAGTACAGCTTTCCTCAGTGTAAGCTGCTTTTGCAGGCAGTCCCGCTCCTTGTGGAGGTCTTAGGAGCTCCATCCTGTGCAAGAAAACTGCTTTTTCTCAATAGTATATACAAATATTCTGGGTTTGGCTCTGATTGGACAGACTTGGGTCATGTGAGTGACCCCAGACCAGTCACAGTGGCTAGGAGGATGGGATATGCAGATGGGACAGGGCTAGGATGGTCTCCATTCAAGAAACAGGGGAGGCAATAGATCAGCCCACTATTAATGTAACTATCAATATTAACATTTACTGTTTATTGGATGTTTCCTTTATTCATGCAAGTGTCTGATATTATCTCTCTATGCTGTCTACCCAGCTGAGTTCTGCAGCTTTAATAATGAAGAATGCAAGGGTCCCTGTTCTCCCTCCTGAAGTTTTCTTTCTAATGCAAGAGTGAGTGAGCAAGCATATTAGTTATCTGTTACTATGTAACAGTTTACCACCAACTATTGGCTTAAAAGAACAGGCATTTCTTATCTCACGTTCTTCATGTGTTAGGGTTCCAGGTATGGCTTGGCTAGATCTTTTGTAAGCCTGTGATCACAGTGTCATCAGGGCTGTGTTCTCATTTGGCATCCAACTGGGGAAGGACCACATTCCAAGCTTGCATGGTTGTTGGCAGCATCCAGCTGGCAACAGGACTTAAGCTCTCAGTTCCTTGATGCACATTCCTCTCCCCATGACAGCTCAGCGTGGCCAACGGCTTCTTCAAAGCCATCAAGGGAGAGCCTCTCAGCAAGATAGACATTACATTCTTAGGGAACATAATCATGCATGCACAATCACGAACATTGGATCACTTTATCCATGTTCTACTGGTTAGAAACGAGTCCCAGGAACCACCACCCACTCTCATGAGGAGGGGATCACCCAAGGGCAGGTAAACCACAGAGGGGACCATGGGCCCTGCCTTCAGGGTTCTTACTAGGGTCCTTAGTAGTCTACCTTGCTACAACAAATAAACAAAATATAAGACCAAGGGCACTGAAGAGAAGTAAAAGGGTGATAAGTAATTGGGAGAGCATGCTAAAGCATGCCACAGCAATCAGAGATTTCTTCTGTTTGAACCAAAGCATGAGTTGTCACTATGCCAAGCACACAGGGAGGGTGTGCCTGGCAGAGGGCACAGTATCCCAAAGGCCTAGAGATGGGAAGAAGCTTAATGTGTTTAAGGAAAAGAATGATGTCAGCATGGCTCAGCCTCATCATGCAGGACCTCATGGAGTGAGTTTACACCAGGGGTCCCCAACCAGTACCGGTCCTTGGCCTGTTAGGAACCAGGCCGTACAGCAGGAGGTGAGCAGCAGGAGTGAGCATTGCTGCCTGAGCTTCACCTGTCAGATCAGCAGCAGCATTAGATTCTCATAGGAGCATGAACCCTCGTGTGAACTGTACACGCAAGGGATCTAGGTTGCACGATCTTTATGGGAATCTAATGCCTGATGATCTGTCACTGTCTCCCATCACCCGCAGTTGGGCCTGTCTAGTTGCAGGAAAACAAGCTCAGGGCTCCCACTGATTCTACATTATGGTAAGTTGTGTAATTATTTCATTATGTATTACGATGTAATCATAATAGAGATAAAGTGCACGATAAGGGGAATGCACTTGAATCATCCTGAAACCACCCCCACCCCCAACCCGCTGCCCCGTCCATGGAAAATTGACTTCCACAAAACTTGTCCCTGGTGCCAAAAAGGTTGGGGACCACTGGTTTATGCCAAAGAGCAAAGGAAAGACAATGAAGAATCTTACGTGGGAGAGTGACATGATCAGACTTGGGTTTTTAAAAATCATTCCGTGGCCAATGGATTTGAATCAGGAAGGCCAGTTGGGAGGTCTATAGATGCCCAAGAGCAGAGAGGATAATTGTGACTTAAAACTTACACTAGGCTGAGTGCAGTGGGTTATACCTGTAATCCCAGCCCTTTGGGAGGCCAAGGAGGGCAGATCACTTGGGGTCAGGAGTTCGAGACCAGCCTGGCCAACATGGTGAAACCCCATCTCTACTAAAAATACAAAGATTAGCTGGGTGTG
Organism: Macaca fascicularis; assembly: GCF_037993035.2. Classification (NCBI taxonomy): domain Eukaryota; kingdom Metazoa; phylum Chordata; class Mammalia; order Primates; family Cercopithecidae; genus Macaca; species Macaca fascicularis. The sequence goes on from NC_088394.1 coordinate 20,615,338, forward strand.
ATAGCAGGCACCTGTAATTCCAGCTACTCAGGAGGCTGAGGCAGGTGAATCATTTGAACTTGGCAGATGGAGATTGCAGTGATCCGAGATCGCACCATTGTACTCCAGCCTGGGTGACAGAACGAGACTGTCTCAAAAAACAAAAAAAACTTACACTGGGGCAAAGGTAATGGAGACCATCCTCATTTAGAGGGCGAGCAGCATTTGGTGATGATGGAGAAGGAAAGGGGGACACCTAGGTTTTTAGCTTGAGCCAGTAGTGGATAGTGACACTATTGTAGGAGTGAAGGACAAGTTTCCTGTCTACCCTCTGAAGCATCCCTGAAATGAACTGGCAATAGACAGATGAACAAGAGAAAAGGCATATACAAATTTATTAACATGCCCATGAACACAGGAGTTCCAAAAATAGACTCAAAGGCCAAATGATTGAAACTTACATAGAGGGAGATGGGGGAAATGCAGACAACTTGAAGGATTGTAAATGATTTTTAGGGGAATTGAATGGACCCAAAGAGCAAACCACAATGAGATACCATCTGACACTAGTCAGAATGGCTATTCTAAAAAGTCAAAAAATAACAGATGCTGGCGAGTTTGTGGAGAAAAGGGAATGCTTACACATTGCTGGTGGGAGAGTAAATTAGTTCAGTCACTGGAAAGCAATTGGGTGACATCTCAAAGAACTTAAAAAAACTATCATTCAGCCCAGCAATCCCATTATTGGGTATATACCCAAGGCAATATAAATTGTTCTCCCATAAAGACACATGCACATGTATGTTCATCACAGCACTATTCACAATAGCAAAAACGGAATCAACTTAAATGTCCATCAGTGGTGGATAAAGAAAATGTGGTGCCATATACATCATAGAATACTACACAGTTAATAAAAAAGAATGAGATTGTGTCCTTTGCAGCAACATGGATGCAGCTAGAAGCCATTATCCTAAGTGAACTAATGCAGGAACAGAAAACCAAATACCATATGTTCTCACATATAAGTGGGAGCTAAACATTGGGTACATATGGAAATAAAGATGGGACCAACAGACATTGGGGCCTACATGGAGGTGGAGGGTGGGAGGAGGGTGAAGATTAAAAAACTATCAGGTACTATGCTTATTACCTGAGTGATAAAATAATCTGTACACCAAACCCCTGTGACATGCAATTTACCCATGTAACAAACCTCCACATGTACTCCTGGAACTAAAATAAAAGAAAGAAAAAAAAAAAGCAGACAATAGTTTGTAAATTATTTTCTTTAGAAACTGAATGGGACAAGTTATGGGAAGGTGAGGGGTAGAACTGAACTGCAAACAAAGGTAGTCTTATTATGCAGATTAAGTCTTTTAGGTAATCTCTCAGAATTGCCCTTGGCAAAATAGATGAAAAGCATGAGCATGGTGACAACTTTTAGTCTCTTCTGTAGTGGTTAATTTTTTCTGGTTATTTTGGATGCTAATCCACCATGTTGACTTCTGATTAACCCCAGTCCCATGAATGCCTCCTGATTCCTGCTTTACTGTTCCTAGTGTAAGAACATGTTGACCCTGATGTTATCACACAAATTTTAGGCTATGATGCATACAGCATTCTTGCCTGTCCTGAAGGGTTGCCTTTAATTGGCTTGCTGGAGCAAGCATACCCTTTCCCTATAGTATATGCATAGCCCTGGTGTGGGGAGTAACACTGCAGAGATCTACCTGTACTGCCAACACCTAAGACCACACTTATGTCTATAAGTAAGTTCCTTCAATAAATCACCCAAAGTCAACAAACTGGATCTGTCTGCCTCCTTCTTTGGTTCCTTGGCTTCCTCAGCATTTGGGAATCACTTTGCATATTCATAGAAATTAAGACAATTGCATTTCTTTTGGAAGAAATTTTCCTCGGTCAGATAAGGGAACTTCCAGAGAGAGCCTGATATGGTTAGGCTGTGTCCCCCCCCAAATCTCATCTTGAATTATAGTTCCCATAATCACCACGTGTTGTGGGTGGGACCAGGTGGACACAATTGAATCATGGGGTTGGTTTCCTGCATCTTGTTCTCCTGATAGTTAGTTCTCATGAGATTTGATGGTTTTTATAAGGGACTTCCCCCTTCGCTGGACACTCATTCTCCTGCCACCCTATGGAGAGGTACCTTCTGCCTTGATTGCAAGTTTCCTGAGGCCTCCCCAGCCATGTGGAACTGTAAGTCAGTTAAACCTCTTCCTTTCTCAATTACCCAGTCTCAGATATTTCTTCACAGCAGCCTGAAGAGCCCCTCCCTGCACTCAAGAGGGCAGAAACAAGAGAAGATTAGAACATCCTTGGTTCTGAAGCAGTTTCTAAGGCCTTTCATTTCCGTTAACTCAGAAGTGCTCTGCATGCCAAAGTAACAGACTTTGGGGTATCTTTCTCTGTGCCTCAATGGGGGCTGTGTGAAAATTCAGTCCCTGTTTTGCTCATATTAAGTCAGATATGCCTCTTGGATACTAAGAGGATGTGTCAAGTAGACAGCTGGCTTAGAGGGTAGGTTTGGACTGGGGAGTATTTTTAGTGCTGAGAGCTTTACACAGTCTTCTTGTGGGATGCTTTCCAGAGAGTAGCCAGGAGATCATTTCAAAACATAGTTCTGATCACATAAACACCTTGCTCCAAACTCTGCCAAGTACAAAGTGCTTTCCCACAGCGCTTAGAAGTGCTAACTCTTTCCTCTCATGGATCAATCCATGATCAAAGACCAATCCCAGCTGGGCACAATGGCTCACACCTGTAATCCTAGCAGTTTGGGAGGCCGAGGCAGGCAGATCACCTGAGGTCAGGAGTTTGAGACCAACCTGGCCAATATAGTGAATCTCCGTCTCTACTAAAAATACAAAAATTAGCTGGGCATGGTGGCACAGGCCTATAATCCCAGCTAACCGGAAGGCTGAGGCAGGAGAATCGCTGGAACCCGGGAGGCGAAGGCTGCACTGAGCCGAGATCGCGCCAGTGCACTCCAGCCTGGGTGACAGAGGGAGACTCCCTCTCAAAACAAACAAACAAACAAACAAAAAAACAAAAAAAAAAACAATCCAAGCTTCTGCTGCCTGCTACTTCTTTACATGCCATCGGCCTCTGGATATGAGAGAGAAAACTAAAGTTCAAAGGACTCACCCAATTCAGCTAAGAAATGTGACATCGAAATCAAGGTGTGCAATGAGGTTATTCATTCAGGTTCTGTTCTTTACACGGTCTGGGCCTAACCTTCATGATCAAATGAAGTGAAATAAGGTGCAGAACCCAGTACAGTGGTTGACATCAAACAAGCCCATCAAGAATAATTGTCGGCCGGGCGCGGTGGCTCACACCTGTAATCCCAGCGCTTCGGGAGGCCGAGGCGGGTGAATTACCAGGTCAGGAAATCAAGACCATCCTGGCTAACACGGTGAAACTCTGTCTCTACTAAAAATGCAAAACATTAGCCGGGCATGGCAGTGGGTGCCTGTAGTCCCAGCTACTTGGGAGGCTGAGGCAGGAGAATGGCGTGAACCCGGGAAGTGGAGCTTGCAGTGAGCTTAGATTGAGGCACTGCACTCCAGCCTGGTCGACAGGGCGAGACTCCGTCTCAAAAAAAAAAAAAAAAAAAAAAAAAGAACAATTGTCAAGGACGAGGCTCAGTGGTTCGTGCCTCTCATCTCAGCACTTTGGGAGGCCAAGGTGAGAGAATCACTTCAGCCCAGGAGTTCAAGAGCAGCCTGGCCAACAAAATGAAACCCCGCCTTTACAAAAATGAAAAAATTAGTGGGGGATAATTGTACATGCCTGTGGTCCCAGCTACTGAGGAGGCTTAAACAGAAGGATTGCTTGAGCCCGGGAGGTCAAGGCTGCAGTGAGCTATGATAGGACCACTGCACTCCACACAGGGCAAGGAGACAGAGAGAGAGGAGGAGGAGAAGGAGGAGGAAGGAGGAGGAGGAGGAGGAGGAGGAGGAGGAGGAGGAGGAGGAGAAGAAGAAGAAGAAGAAGAAGAAGAAGAAGAAGAAGAAGAAGAAGAAGAAGAAGAAGAGGAAGAGGAAGAGGAAGAGGAAGAGGAAGAGGAAGAAGAGGAAGAAGAGGAAGAAGGAAGAAGGAAGAAGGAAGAAGGAAGAAGGAGGAGGAGGAGGAGAGGAGGAAGAGGAAGAAGAAGAAGAAGAGGAAGAAGAAGAAGAGGAGAAGGAGGAGGAAGGAGAGGGGAAGGGAGGGGAGGGGAGGAGAGGAGAGGAGAAGAGAGGACAGGAGGAAAGAAGGGTTGTCAAAATGCATGGCTGCATGAATCATTTAAAACTGAGTGAAACAGGAACATGTAAAAGACCTGTTGTTAACAAGCTGTGGAGGACCATTAAGGACTTCAGGCTAAGGTCATTACAAAGGTATCCTTGCCCTTTAAGACACACAGCTCAATGTGTGGCCGACTGGAAAGGTAATTAATCCCCAGAGCATAAAAACGATGACTTTTATACAATTCTAGTGTTAATTTATCAGTATGTCCAGGTTTCTTGTTTGTTTATTTTTGAGCATTCGCCATGTGCTGGGTGCTATTTTTTTTTCTTTTTCTTGAGACAGGGTCTCACTCTGTCACCCAAGCTGGAGTGCAGTGACATGATCACAACTCACTGCAGCCTCAACCTCCCAGGCTCAGATAATCCTCCCACTTTAGCTTCCTGAGTAGCTGGGACCACAGGTGCCCACCATCATACTCAGCTGATTTTTGTATTTTTTGTAGAGACAGGGTTTCACCATGTTGCCCAGGTTGGTTTCGAGCTCCTGGGCTCAAGTGATCCTCCCGCTTCGGCCTCCTAAAGTGCTAGGATTACAGGCGTGAGCCACCATGCCTGGCTGCTGGGTGCTATTTTAAGCCCAATACACATCAATACATGTTTCCAGTGCGTCCTCACTACCTCCCTTTTTAGAGATAAGGAAGCCGAAAGATTGAGAAGTTAAATTGCCTAAGAGCACATAGAATTAGAAGTGGGAATCTTTTTTTTTTTTTTTTGAAACGAGTCTCACTCTGTCGCCCAGGCTAGAATGCAGTGGCACGATCTTGGCTCACCACAACCTCTGCCTCCCAGGTTCAAACAATTCTTCTGCCTCAGCCTCCCGAGTAGCTGGGATTACAAGCGTGCACCACCGCGCCCGGCTAATTTTTTTGTGTGTTTTTAGTAGAGACAGTGTTTCGCCATATTGGCCAGGCTGGTCTCGAACTCCTGACCTTGTGATCTGCCTGCTTCAGCCTCCCAGAGTGCTGGGATTACAGGCGTGAGCCACTGTGCCCAGCCTCGTGGGATTCTAACCCAGTTTGCCTGACTGCAAAAGACATCCTAGGCCGGGTGCAGTGGCTCACGCCTGTAATCCCAGCACTTTGGGAGGCTGAGGCGGGTGGATCACCTGAGGTCAGGAGTTCAAGATCAGCCTGGCCAACATAGCAAAACCCTGTCTCCACTAAAAATACAAATATCATTGGCTGGGTATGCTGGCGGGCACCTGTAATCCCAGCTACTTGGGAGGCTGAGGTAGGAGGGTTCGCTTGAACCCAGGAGGCAGAGGTTGCAGTGAGTCAAGATCATGCCATTGCACTCCAGCCTGGGTGACAGAGTGAGACCCCGTCTCAAAAATAAAACAAAATAAATAAATAAGTAAATCTAGATCAGTAGTTCTCAGTTGGGGGTGATCGCCCGCTCCCCCAGGGGACATTTGGCAATGTCTAGAGGCTTTTTTTTTTTTTTCCCCAGACAGGGTCTTGCTTGGTCACCCAAACTGGAGTGCAGTGTCAACCACAGCTCTCTTGACCTCCCAAGCTCAAGTGATGCTCCTGTCTCAGCCTCCTGCGTAGCAGGAACTACAGATGTGCGGTGCCATGCCCAGCTTTTTTTTGTTGTTGTTGGTAGAGATGGAGTCTCACTGTGTTGCCAGGGCTGGTATTAAACTCCTGGGCTCAAGCGATTCTGCTGCCTTGGCCTCCCAAAGCGCCAGAGGCATTTTTTGTTATCATAATGCGCGTGCCTGTGTCGGGTGCTGCTGGCATCTAATGGGTAGGGGCCAAGGATGCTGCTAAAAATCTTACCAAGCCCAGGACAGGCCTCCACAACCAACAATTATCTGGGCCCAAATCTCAACAGTGCCAGGCTTGACAAACCCTAACCTCAACAAACAACGAGAATTAAGAGAATTAGGCCAGGCAAGAGCAGAGCTGGTCTAGGAGAGGGGGTCAAAATTGACCAGGTCTGCTCCAGAGCGGCCAGTGGCAATCGTGGTATCAGGGAAACACACACGTTCCCAGTTGTGAAATAGTTCAGGTTTTAAAGAGCTTTCGTACCAGTTACCATCCTTACCTTTCATAACAGTCCAAACACGTTATTCTGCTCTCATCCTCATCCCCTACTCTTTAGCTGATGGAAGAGGAAAACGGGGCTAAGGGATAACTCACCTGTGGAAGTTCTTAGAGTTAGCAAGTGACTAAGCCACAGAACCCGGTTATCGGCCTCCTAGCCCAAGTGCAGATCCTTTCCTCCCCCTTCTGCTGCCTTTTTTCGTTAAAGCAGAAGTGACAAGGACGAGACGTTGGGAAGATGGACTACAGTGCCCCCATGCAATTGGGAGTCAGCCATCCAGGAGGTCCATACACTGGAGGGGGCACGTTCCGTGTATGGACCTCCAGGCTGGACAGGGCACACTCCGTGTATAGACCTCCAGGTTGGAGAGGGCGCGCTCCGTGTATGGGCCTCCAGCAGCACACATTGTTTCTAAAACTCAGGAGGAGACTCAAGCCCCAGTCACAGGCTCTAGGAGTCTGTATGCCCCTGTTTGGAGCTCCCGTGCTGGAGTTTCAATCCCCCGCTGGAAACCTTAGAAAAACTATGGAAGGAAACGCAACCGTTTCCTAATGAAAGCGTTTCATCTCTGAGCCAGTAGAGGGAGCGCACATCCAGGCCATCCGAAGCTGGCTCAGCCGAGACTTCAATAGCAACGAGGGCCGGAAGAAGAGTTTAGCGCGCGATCCTTGAATTTGAATGTGCCTATGCATAGGAGCCTGTTAAAAGCCAAATTCGCGGGCGGATCACGGTCAGGAGATCGAGACCATCCTGCCTAACACGGTGAAACCCCGTCTCTACTAAAAAATAAAAAAAATAAAAAAAATAAAAAAATTAGCCGGGCGTGGTGGTGGGCGCCTGTCATCTCAGCTACTCCGGAGGCTGAGGCAGGAGAATGGCGTGAACCCGGGAGGTGGAGCTTGCAGTGAGCGGAGATCCGGCCAAGGCACTCCAGCCTGGGCGACAGGTGACAGAGCAAGACTCCGTCTCAAGACAAAAAAAAAAAAAAAAAAAAAAAAAAAAGCCAGATTCTGGCCCGGCGCTGTGGCTCACGCTTGTAATCCCAGCTGCTCAGGAGGCTGAGGCAGGAGAATCACTTGAACCTGGGAGGCGGAGGTTGCGGTGAGCCAAGATTGCACCATTGCACTCCAGCCTGGGTGACAAGAGTGAGACTCTGTCAATAAATAAATAAATAAATAAGACAGATTCTGAGTCTGTAGGTCTGCATCAGGACCTGAGTTCCTGCATTGCTTATCAGCCACCAGGTGAAGCCTTCCACCGGCCACACCTTGAGTAGCAAGGTAATAGATAACGTCTCCCACCCTCTCCCATAGATGGCGGACCCGAGGCCCAGGGAGGATAGACTGCTTGCTAGAGGCCAAACAAAGACTGCAGTGCCAGGGCTAGAACCCACGACTCCTCCACCTCGTGCTCACTTCATAGCATCCTCCCTGCCCCTGTGACCCTGGAACAGGATTCAGGGAGGAGGATCCCTAAGTGTGGGTGAGGAGCAAGAGTCTATACTATCTGCTTTGAATCAAGCTTCTTTATACTCTATTTTTGGTCAAATCACTTCCCTTGCAGAAGTACCAATGGAAATTCAAAGATGAACGCAACTAGACTCCAATTCTTTTGGGCCTGGGGGAGTCAAAGTAAAATAGATTTGTTAGTGAAGTTCTTCTTATTTTTGGTTAGTACAAATTTGGCAAGTCATCCAAAGAAAAGCTTACATATAACTTGGTATGTTTTTATGAATGCAAATTATAGCCATAGACTTTCTCCTAAGAATGAAGGTCTTAGCTTGAATCAGCTTAGATGCTTTTACCTACAGGAAAAAAATGAATGCCTCCCTTAAAAAATAAGAGCTCCTAAACTCCACTAAACATGAAATGCAGAGGCAGGTGGTTCTAGGGTTGATTCAGGGAACCTATCAACCTAGGGTTGATTCAGGGAACGCTATGCAGTCATCAAGGATTTAAGCTTTCCATGTTTTTGCTCCATCGTTTTCAGGGTGTCTTTAGGGTTATTTCCTCATAGTTACAACATGGCTGCCACAGCTCCAGGAGTCACATCACATAATTATATCCAAAAGCAGGTAGAAAAGGGTTAGCTGCACATACCTTTTTTTGAAATAAGGAGAAAGAAGCCCCCTCCCAACTTCCCCTTAAATCTCATTAAACAGAACTGTATCACATGCTCACCTCTAAACAGAAGGGAAATGGGACGTTACCTTGGTTGTCTCATGCCAAGCAGGATTGTCCCCCAAGGGTGTGCTGTGCCATGTTTGAACAAAGTCCAGGTTCTCTTAGCAAGGAAGAAGGGGATGAGGTGGGAAGGAAAAAGAAACGGCAAGAAAATCCCTTTTAATTAAGCCGTACACTATCTGCCTCAGTACTCTTGTGTTTTAGCTGTATTTATTCACAAATTAAGGGTCTTCATGTGCTGTGTGAGCAAAGGTCAGGACCCAGGAGGATTTAGTTAAATCTGGAACCTCAGTCAGGGGTTCATACTCTTGAGAAAAGGAACAGTAACCAATGCTGCCTAACAGTCCAGCCCCCACACTGGAGTCCCTGGACTTAGCAGATGGAATTTGCTATAACGAGTACCATATGTATTCATTTGCTAAGGCTGCCATAGAAAGTACCACAGACTGGGTGGCTTACACAACAGACATTTATTTTCTCACAATCCTGGAAGCTGGGAGTCTAAGATCAAGATGCCAGCAGGCTTGGTTTCTCCTTGGCCTGTAGAGAGCTGTCTTCTCCCTGTGTCTTCCACCTGTGTCTGAATTTCCTCTTCTTGTAAGGATAGCAATCCTGTTGCACTAAGGCCCATCCTAATAACCTCAAGTTAATGCAATTACCTCTTTTTTTTTTTTTTTTTTTTTTTTTTTTTTGAGGCGGAGTCTTGCTCTGTCACCCAGGCTGGAGTGCAGTGGCATGATCTTGGCTCCCTGCAACCTCTGCCTCCCAGGTTCAAGCGATTCTCCTGCCTCAGCCTCCTGAGTAGCCGGGACTACAGGCATGCACCACCATGCCCGCCTCATTTTTTTTGTTTGTTTTTTTAGTAGAGACAGGGTTTCACTATGTTGGCTAGGCTAGTCTCGAACTCCTGACCTCAGGTGATCCACTCACCTCAGCCTCCCAAAATGCTGGGATTACAGGCGTGAGCTGCTGCACCTGGCCACAATTACCTCTTTAAAGACTCTCTCCAGCCACATTTTGAGATTCTGATGTTGGGACTTCAACATATCAATTTGTGGGTCACACAATTCAGTCCTCCAATTCAGTGAGCATCCTTCTCTTTATTTCCTCTGCAAGTCTGATGTGCACCTTGCTTTAAAAGAGATGCGATTATCATGCTTCTCATCCTAATTTTCAAAGGGCTTTCTATCAGGAGTGAATCTCGGGTTCCGGTGAATGCCTTCTTGGTATCTATGAATGTCATCATATGAGGGTATTTTTTGACCTATTTCTGTGACGTATTAATAGATTTCCTATAATCAAACAGTCCTGGATCAGCATTCAGAATATATAAACAAATCACAAAAATCATTAGGAAAAGGACTTTTAAAATCTAGTATAAATTAGACAAAGGCTATAAACAGACATTTCAGAGGAAGGGCCTGCTTCCTGCTATTCAGATGGTCATCTTGCGGTATCCTTACATGGCCAAGAGCAGAGAGAGGAAACTCACTCTCCTTTCTCTTCCTTTAAGGGCACTTATCCGCTTTATGAGGGTGCCATCCTCATGACCTAATTATTTCCCAAAGCCCCACCTCCAAATATATCACACTGGGGATAAGGACTTCAAAAACATACACATCGCGGGTAAGAACTTTGTGTGAACTTGTTGTGGCAGGGACACAGTTGAGCCCACAAGACCATGAGTATAAGCCTGAGCATACACTTTGTGCCAGGGGCTGCATATTCTACCTTCCCCCAACCCCTGTGCCACCCACGATCAGATAGGTTCCCACCCAACACATCATCACTTTCAAACCAGAAGCAACGTAGTGGTGCTGTGGACTTTCTGCTCATTGACACAGTTGTGGCCACTATCAGAGGTAATTCACATCTTTGCACCCAATGAGAGACAAACTAAATTCCCTGTTGACTTAAAAGGGAGAAACTGAGGCAGAATTAAAAGTAGGGAGTTTTGGGGGCCAAGTTTGAGAATTGCAACCCCAGAGCATAGATTCAAGTTGCCCTGAATTATAGACTCTTATTAGCAACAGTTACAAGTGGATTTCTAAAGGCAAAAAAAGGGGGACGGGGAGTGGGCTGATGCGCAGTTGTTTGTCAGGAATTCTCAGTGTTTTTCAGAAATAACATTGATGTATGATTGGCTATACACTATTAAGCTATAGGGTGTGGTTATATGTCTGGTGCAGCATTATTAGATTAACTTACAGCTACTTGTGGCAATAGCAAGCAGTTTCAAGAGACGGATACTTAGCTCAAGGGAGGAGTAGGATGTGATGACTGTCTCATCTTTTTTCTTTTTCTTTTTTTTTGAGATGGAGTCTCACTCTCCTGCCAGGCTGGAGTGCAGTGATGTGATCTTGGCTCACTGCCACCTCCGCCTCCCGGGTTCAAGCGATTCTCTTGCCTCAGCCTGCCTAGTAGCTGGGACTGCAGGCGCATGCCACCACGCCCAGCTAATTTTTGTATTTTTAGTAGAGACGGGGTTTCACCATGTTGGCCAGGATGGTCTCAATCTCTTGACCTCGTGATCTGCCCGCCTGGGCCTCCCAAATTACAGGCGTGAGCCACTGCGCTCAGTCGACTGTCTCATCTTAATGTCTCTGGGCCTGATAGTTTAGAAGGACTTATATTTCTCAGATCAAAGTTCTTTTCTTTTCTCATCCCTGTCTCAGGACCTGTATTCTCAGCAATGCCTCTTCTTTCAACTACAATACCTCACTGTTTGGAAATGGAACTAGTTGAAACTTAAGTGCCAAGTTCCTGAAGCTACAAGCTGCTCCCCATGCTTTTAGATTCTATGTGCAAGCAACACTGCGTGTTTGTAATGTGTTGTCTGTGATGAAGTGTGGTAGCCTCTGCCTTCACTAGCATAGTGATTTCCATCCAGGGGTATGTGTCCGAGTCATCTGAGGAGCATGGATTAGTTTCCTTTCGCTGCTTAGACAAATTATTACAAGTTTAGTGGGTTAAAACAACGTGCATTTATTCTGCTACAATTCTGAAGGTCAGAAGTTTGAACTCACTTTCACTGGACTAAAGTCGAGGTGTCAGTGGAGCTGGTTCCTCCTGGAGGATCTAGGGGAAGATCCATTTCCTTACATTTTCCGGCCTCTAGTGCTCATCTGTATCCCATGGCTTATAGCCCTTTGTCCTTCTCAAAGTGCATCACTCCAACCTCTGCTTCCATCATCGTACTGCCTTCTCCCCATAGTCAAAACTCCCTCTTACAAGCATACCTGCAGTTATATTCATGGCCTACCTGGATAATTTAGATAATTTCCCCATCTCAACATTTTACCTTAATTACTGCAAAGTCCCTTTTGCCATATTAGGGAAAATTCACAAGTCCCGGAGGTTAGCATATGAATATCTTTGGGGCCATCATTTAGCCTCCTATAGAGCCTAAACATGTTTAGACTCCACCCCCTAAAGATTCTAGTTTAGTAGATGGTGTGTAAGTTTTTGTTTTTTGTTTTGTTTTGTTTTGTTTTGAAATGGAGTTTAGCTCTGTCACCCAGGCTGGAGTGCAGTGGCATAATCTCAGCTCACTGCAACCTCCGCCTACCAGGTTCAAGTGGTTCTCCTGCCTCAGCCTCCCAAGTAGCTGGGATTACAGGCACCTGCCACCATGCCCACCTAAGTTTTTGTATTTTTAGTAGAAACGGTGTTTTACCATGTTTGGCCAGGCTGGTCTCAAACCCCTGACCTCAGGTGATCTGCCTGCCTCAGCCTCCCAAAGTGCTGGGACTACAGGAGTGAACCACCATGCCTGGCTGATAGTGTCTAGTTTTGTAGGTGGTGTCTCCTTAAAGATTCTAGTTTGGTAGATGGTGTCTAGGCCGAGGTCTGTATAATCAGGTGTACATTCTACCAGACATGCACTTGATTACATATGCCTTGGTCTAGCACACAGACTTATTCAAGCCACAGTTATTGTCCATAATGTTATCTGAGCTTTTATTTAGAGTTCTTAGAACACTCCTATTTTCTTGATGTTGAGATGCTCCAATGCTGGCTGGGCAGAGCACACATCAATACAACGGTTATCTCGTTGAGCCCTCACATACTTCCAAATTAGGTTGTATTCCATTTTTACAGATGTGGAAGCAGGCTCAGAGATTGTTCTGTCTGCCCAAGGCCACGCAGCCAGGGGGATGTAGATCCAGAACCCAAACCCAACTCTTGCTCTAGAGCCCTATGCATCCCACAGAACTTCCTAATGCAAAATAGGGCAGGGGAAAGTAGTACATTACATTACAGGTGGCTTCCCAGGGCACACAAGTCTGTTTTCAACTCCTGCAACCTCCACCATCAATCAGAACTGTTCAAACTATTAGAACTCCAAAGCTCCATCATTCTACTCTTGACACCTGTATGACAATTACAGCCCATCACTACGTGATAAGGGAGATTGCAAGCACGCTAGCGTGGTTGAAGCAGCAGTCTCTCGGGATTTAAGCTCCACTCTCTTCCCACACAGTTCCTGTCTGAGGAGGCTGCCTCCCCCATATATAGTAGGATGCATACTTTCAGAAGGCGAGAACACGACTTTAGTCAACTGCTCCCAGGCTACCATGGCAACAAGTGTTCATCCCGGCAGCTGCTCCACACCAGCTTGGCTTTTCACTCTCAAGGTTCTGCTTTAGCATTTTTGGCAAACACATCAGAACCAAGTCACGCTGTGAGCTGCCTTGAGACCCAGGGGACCTTGGTCCCGACTTGTGACTCTACACAAGTGGACCGACTTGCAGCTGAGAGGCTCTAGCTCTGTAATCAAGGGGCTATGACATCCTGGACAAGCTTCTCTAGGGCTCAAGTTGCTCATCTGTAAAATGTGCATTTTTAAGCCATGTTTTTCAAGTTGTGGGTAGTGACTCAGTGTTTTAATTTCCTATTGTTGCTGTAACAAGTTAGCTGAATGGCACAAAACAATCTCACAATTCTGGAGGTCAGAAGTCTAAAGTGGTACAGCAGAGCTGTACTCTTTCTAGAGGCTGTATGGGAAGATATTTGCTTGTTTCCCCACTGGAGGCTGCCTGTGTTTTCTGTGACCCTGTATCATTCCAATTTCCACTTCCATTGATACATCCGATTCTGACCCTTGTTTTTATTTTTGAGATGGAGTTTCACTCTTCTTGCCCAGGCTAGAGTGCAATGTCGCAATCTCGGCTCACAGCAACCTCCACCTCCTGAGTTCAAGCAATTCTCCTGCCTCAGCCTCCTGTGTATCTGGGATTATAGGCGCCTGCCACCATGCCCAGCTAATTTTTTGTATTTTTAGTAGAGACGGTGTTTCACCATGTTGGCCACGCTGGTCTTGAACTCCTGACCTCAGGTGATCCACATGCCTCAGCCTCCCACAGTGCTGGGATTACCGGCATGAGCCACCGTGCCTTGCTGACCTTCCTGTTTTATAAAGACATTTGTGATTGGGCCCACCGGGATGATCTTAGCATGTCAAGACCCTTAGTCACAACTGCAGAGTCCATGTTGCCATGTAAAAGTAATATTCACAGGCTCTAGGAATTAGGATGTAATTCCTAAACATGGAACAGGGGGTAAGTGTCATTCAGGGTCAGGAAGCCATTTAAGTGGCCATTTTTTAAAATGCCATTAGAAAGCATGGTACATGAGATTTAGTTATGATATACAATGCAACTTGATAAAGTCACACAATTTTGAGTCTAAGACTATTTCTTGCTTTATCATTAGCAGAATGTCTTATATCCTTAAAAGCAAGATCCAAACAAGGGTTTTGATGAGACAATTTGAGCTTTTGACCCTATTACTCTAGAAATGCCAGACCCTCTATATAAGGTATGTGTGGTTCTTTCCCCACATCAGAGTCTTACCTGTAAGACCTCACCAAAGGATTTAGAAAGCTACCTTTTAAGTCTGTGTGGCAGAACTCTAGAATGGGTGCCGGGCACGGTGTCTCACGCCTGTAATCCCAACATTTTGGGAGGCCGAGGAAGGCAGATCACCTGAGGTCAGGAGCTCAAGACCAGCCCGGCCAACATGGTGAAACACCATCTCTACTAAAAATATAAAAATTAGCCAGGCTTGGTGGCAGGTGCCTACAATCCCAGCTACTCAGGAGGCTGAGGCAGGAGAATCGCTTGGACCCAGGAGGCGGAGGTTGCAATGAGCTGAGATCGTGCCTATAGAAAACCACAAGATGACTAGATAGGCATCACAATATTCAACCTCAAGGTTAGATTTTGAGAAACCCAAGAGTATGACTGAGCTGACATTTAAATCCAACCACTAGAAGCTTTCATCACTTTTATTCTTCCTGCCATATGTAGATTTGAAGTATTTCCTGGCAAAAATTTTAGACTCAAGTTTTCTAGAATACAAGTGAGTTTCCATATATCTTGAAGGTCTCTAAGAGCTGCAATATAAAACAGACACTAGTCATGTTGATGACATAATTGCTTAGAATAAGACTGGCTACCCTCAGGAAGAAGGACTCAGGAGAGGGTCAAGATCAAATACAGGTAGTGGAAAACTCACTCTAGGCTCAGCTGAATGGTGGAGTCTGATTCTTGGAATGTTATAATTGGGTCTTAGGACTCTGGCACTTTAGTACTCCTTTCCTTACCAAAGAAAGATTGTTTGTCTTTAGTTTAAGTGGGAAGGTAACTAAGTCCTTTTAAGCTCAGGAAAGTTGTAAGCTTGAGTGTAACTTGAGTTAGGAATTATCTTGAAGTAGGTTCTTATTACTTTCTTAGGAAAGTCTGGTTTCCCTTCCCTTAAAAAAGGAGGGTGGGATTTCTGCCAGTAATTGTGGGTAGCTTGCTGGCTTCTTATGCTATGTAAGATTGTAGACTCAAGTGTACCCCCAGAGGTGGGCTGTAGCTCAGCTCTACTGTTGACTGGGAGTGTCAGACGACTCATGTATTAGGGTTAGAGAATCAGAAGGGGCCAAATGACAGGAAACAATTATACCACGAATTTCTCTATTTGTATCTATACACAAATCCTGCCCAGAGGATTGCTGAGGTACTGCCTCTACACTGAGGAACAAAAGAAATGATCCCTTGTCATCTAATCTTAATGAGAATGTAGAAGGCAAGAGACTTATTTTGACTGCTTTATTTAGAAGCCCATTTAGTGATTTGACACAGTCCTTTTCTTATACAGGTAACAGATGAAGCCTAGAGTTGCCACCACACCTGCCAAGGCAGCCACAGCAGCCACAGCTTTGGAACCAACATCTCCAGCAGTCCTGTGCCCTTTGGTGTCCATAACATCTACAAAGGAAGACGACATTTGAGTCTTCAGTATTTTTAAGTAAGGGTAAGTTGAAGCCTTACATAAGGCTCCCCAGAGAAGGGGGTAAAACTAAGCCTTCAACAGGCTTATTTCAGAAATGTGCAACACTGAATAAACTTACCTCGTGAGCCAACCTCCTCCCCTGTTTCGCTCCTACTGTTCTCCCCACTGCTCCCACTTGCTTTTAGATCAGATGAGCCAACACCTAGGGAAGAACCTGAGAGTTTAGTACAACATCTTCATGCTAGTCAATGTGGTTAGCTGTCACCTGAGGGTGTGATCCCACAGGTTGCTCATTAAGACTATCTCAGGTAAGGATATGTGATAACAGGAATATAAACTAATACAGACTTAAGTTTGGCCATAGCATGTTAAGATGTACATGCTCTGACCTAATCCTACTAGAAATGCACCTTGAATTTCTTGTATAGTAGTTAGAGACTTAAGAGGATTTTTTAATGTGTATGTGGCCAGGTGTGGTGGCTCACGCCTGTAATCCCAGCACTTTGGGAGGCTGAGGCGGGCAGATCACCTGAGGTCAGGAGTTCAAGGACAACATGGCCAACATGGTGAAACCCCATCTCTATTAAAAATACAAAAAAAAAAAAAGGTAGCTAGGCACAGTGGCAGGTGCCTGTAATCCCTGATACTTGGGAGGCTGAGGCAGGAGAATCACTTGAACCCGGGAGGCAGAGGTTGCAATGAGCCAAGATCACACCATTGCACTCCAGCCTGGGCGACAAGAACGGAACTTCATCTCAAAAAGAAAAAAAAGGATTCTATTATGGACTGAGGAAAACACTAGAAATAAACCTATAGATATCCATGAATGAGGATCATGACTAAGGTAGAGCCACATGGAATCCTATATGGTTCTTTGTACAGATATAAGGTAGATAAGACAGGTTAGAGACCAAGTTCTAGATCAGTAGGTAGAAGATAGGATCCTACTTGTGTTGAAGTGATTTCTAGAAGAGTACACAGGAGACTTAATAGAAGCCTACCTCTGGGAAGAGACTTAGCCTTTTATTCTTCTATTTAGACTTACCATGGGTACATGGTATATGTAAACACTGACCCCTTGGCATAAAAAGCTAAGAACTTGAATCCAGGAAGTACTCCAAGTTTTAGTTCCATACCTCTGAATGAGGAGTCGTCTGACAACAGGAGAATGGGTCCTGGGAGGCTGACTGTCATTTTCTCTGCTTCAGTGGCCCCTGTGGCTGGAGACAGGGGATCAAGTTTGTGTTTAGCCTCTGGAATAGTGGTTCGAGAGGTGTGTCAATGGAATGCTTAGAAGTAGAAGCTCTCTGGAATATTTTGTCCATGTGGTTTGTCCTGCCTTTGCAGGATAGGTTATGCCCTTTCCTGTAAAAGTGGGATGGATTCTTGGGGTCAGGCGTGGTGGCTCATGCCTATAATCCCAGCACTTTGGGAGGCTGAGGTGGGTGGATCACCTGAGGTCAGGAGATTGAGAACAGCCTGGCCAACATGGTGAAACCTGTCTCTACTAAAAATACAAAAAACTAGCCAGGCATGGTGACAGGCACCTGTAGTCCCAGCTACTCGGGAGGCTGAGGCAGGAGAATGGCATAAACCCAGGAGGCGGAGCTTGCAGTGAGCTGAGATCTGGCCACTGCACTCCAGCCTGGGCAACACAGCGAGATTCCATCTCAAAAAAATAAAAATAAAAATAAAAATAAAAATAAATGTTAGCTGGGTGTGGTGGTGGGTGCCTGTAATCCCAGCTACTTGGGAGGCTGAGGCAGGAGAATCACTTCACTTGAACCCGGGAGGCAGAGGTTGCAGTGAGCCAAGATCACACCATCTTACTCTAGCCTGGGCAACAAGAGCAAAACTCTGTCAAAAAAAAAAAGAACCTGTTCATCTTAGACCTGTCACATGAATAAGCTAGACTGGGCCAAGAAGTTTTGACTGGGCCAACAAGAGCTCTTGGCACTAAGTGAAGAGTGAGTTATACCTGTCTTTAAGATCTTCTATTCTGAAAAGTTGATACTTGCTTTGAATTAGACTCACAGAAACAGGATTTTGAAGTTTTTACCTCGCCTGTGCCTAGATGACACAGGGCAGGTCACAGAACACAGAGGGGAGTCTGGAGAGAGTCGATTGCAGATTAAGGCACTGCAGTGGAAGTAGACCTGGTGACAGAAGAGAGTTAAATGGAATCGATGCACTAACACTTAACCTGTCCCTAGTGACTTCTGAATCACTTACCAGGCTAGAGAGCACATGGGCTTCTGATACAAAGGCAAAAGCCTTCATGTCAAACCTCTGATAGTGATCAGGATGGGTCACAGAGGAGCCGACTGGATGGAAGGTGGTCTGGTAGTTGTCCAGCTCATATGCACAGCTAGGAGGTATGCACCAGGGAGGGATGTCAGTCACATGCATCTTGGAGTGAAATTCAACGTCTGCCCAGATTTAGTCATATGTAATGTCTTCAGGACTATTGCCACATTTACCTTCTACCAGCATCTTCGTTTTACTCAGCATTTCTTACCTGACCTATAATGTCTATGAAGTCATAAGTTGTATAGGCTAGTTATATTTTAACAATTTTAGCAGTACCTGTTTGCCAACTAAATGAGAAGTACAAGTTATATCATTTCAGAAGACACTGGTTTCTTGGCCAGGCACGGTGGCTCACCCTTGTAATCTCAGCACTTTGGGAGGCCGAGGTGGGCAAATCATCTGATGTCAGGAGTCTAAGACCAGCCTGGCCAACATGGCAAAACCCTGTCTCTACTAAAAATACAAAAAGTAGCTGGATGTGGTGGTAGGTGCCTGTAATCCCAGCTACTTGGGAGGCTGGGGCCGGGGAATCGCTTGAACTGGGGAGGTGGAGGTTGCAGTGAACCGAAATCATGCCATTGCACTCCAGACTGGGATGCAAGAGCGAGACTTCATCTCAAAACAAAAACAAACAAACAAACAAAAACAAAAAAACAAAAAACAAAACAAAACAAAAAAGGCTTAGCAACTGAGCTACCACAGCTTCAAGAAAGCAAAAGTAGTTTTAGCCAAGTACACACTATTCTGTAAGAATGAGTAAGATCCAGCTGTAGGACAGGACATGGCAGGAGAGCTATGAGGATGAACACCTATGTGTACAAGTGTGTGGCTACAACCTCAGAGTATCATAGTGCTCAGATTCTAGAGTCAGATGGATATTCTAATCCAAGCTCCACTGTGTAAGTACTGTTTTGGCCTGGTTGTCTAGGCAGCAAGCTGGGGTTTCTTCATGCAATAAAATGACTAGGACAACTAGTGGATGTGGAATACATAGCACTGTGCCTGGCATACGGTAGGTGTTCAACAGATGGGAGGCTGGAGATCAGTCTTTCCAGATGATCAACACCCATAGTAGAGTCAGACTTTCTGGGGCTTTGGAATTCATTCCTTAAGATTCAAAAGGTGATTGGAAGGCAGCATGCGGCCAAGCGTGGTGGTTCACGCCTGTAATCCCAGCACTTTGGGAGGCCAAGGTGGGTGGATCACCTGAGGTCAGGAGTTCCAGACCAGCCTGGCCAACATGGTGAAACCCTGTCTCTATTAAGATTGCAAAAATTAGCCAGGCTTGGTGGTATGCCCCTGTAATCTCAGCTACCCGGGAGGCTGAGGTAGGAGAATTGCTTGAACCCAGGAGGCAGAGGCTACAGTGAGCTAAGATCATGCTGCGGCACCCCAGCCTGGGTGATAGAATGAGACCTCATCTCAAAACAAAAACAACACAGAAGGCAGCATTGAGTCCTGATTAGAAAACAAGGACTAAATCTGGGTCTAACATGGCTGAATGCCCCTCTAAACCCCAAAAGGGTTTATTCCCATTACTGGCAAGTTCTGATGGATTAGCTGGGCAAACTGATGGTACAGGGAGTACCTACCCATCCACAACAATGTTCCACTGGGGGAAAGAGTCTGGATCCATGGTGGACGTCGCCCAGCAGTCATCTAAGACCAGCTTGATGTTGGGGTCATCCCTGTTTATGACTCTCACTTCCATGTAAATTGGTTGACGGAGGAATCTCACTAGAGGGTACTCGTTTTCCCCATAAGGTTGTTGGTAGGAATTGTCTGAAATTGAATAGTATTCAAGTAGTTAATGGCTGCAACACGTGTACATAGGTCACCACCGCTCCATTAGTCTGGCAGTATCAGGATGTTCATTTTAGGGGGAAGTTTGAAATTATTTAAGCAATTTCACAGACCACAATCTCTTACCTGGGTAGCTTTGCAGGATCAAGGTAAATGGACCCAACTTCACCGAGGCCACTGGAGGAGTAAGGCTTTCAACGTTGATGTTTAGTAGCATGTCATTCCTGCTGTAAGAACACTTCACTGTCATTCTGTAAGAGTTTGGAGGGAGGGTAGGTACAGAGAACTTCAGGTTAAAAAATTGCTTGAGTTTAAACTAGAGCTTAAGAGTCAAATAGCAATTTTATCTCACCTGAACTCACTGTCTCTAGATATTTTGCTTGGAGGAAGATCCGTCCAGAGAGCATGTATTTCATTTTCATAGATGACTTTATCGTCTTCAAACTTAAAGGTCAGAGATAGTGGGTTAGCAGCCAGTTATATCAAAGATGAGTCTTAACCTCATGCCATCCGCCAGTACTAACCTTATATCTCGTTCCACATCCATTCAGGGGTATGTGGAACCGTACCAGCCCCTGAGACTGAGCCTTGAAGACAGGCTGGCAGGATGAGTTGCCCACCCTCAGAGTATCCAGGTCAAGAGCTGGTTGTGTTTGGTAGCTGTAGACCTCGAAGTCCATAAACCCATCCTGGGTACACAGCTCCCCTGTAACTAGACAGCGGTGAAAGTTTAGAGAAAATAAGGTTGTCTGCCCTGTGATACTGTCATCTCCCAACCTGATATACTACGAGGGAGAAATTCTAATTTAGGAGGCGTCAGAATTTGTCTTAAGACTTTGTGAGGGAACCTTGATCTGCAGCTTTAATTACAAAGGGAGCTGAAGTTAGTTGATTGTTCTATGTGAGATGAAGACTTTTCATCCAAAAGAGGGACCAGTAGACATAGGAAGAGGTGCTATATAGCATAAGACCAGTGAGAATCCTGATGAAGGGCAGAAGTTGACTTAAAATTAAACTTAATGTGGCTTTAAGTACAGCACCTATGTTATTGTATCCTTTCTTTGTATACTCACAAATCCTGAGTAGTTCAGGGAGAAACTGAGGCAGGAACTGATTTTTCTATTTGATCTGACTTGTGCAGATCAAATTAAACAGAAGCACATGGTGGAGGCAATGCTAAACAAGAGATATTCACTCTGTATTTCTTTAAGAATTTGTAGGAATTTCGGGGTCAGGCGGGACTTAAACTTTTAATTCTAACTAGAAGTTTGAACATTCTTACCTAGATGGCAGGTTCAGGCTCCTAAGCCAAAATATCTAGGTTACTTAACCATGGGGCAGTTACCATAAAATCTACCTATGTAAGGGATCTTAAAAATATCATACTTAGGACCCCATCATAGCAGCTAGACTGTTTCTAATCTGACTAGTCTTTAGTTTCTTCAGTCTATAAGCAATACATCAGAATCTGACCTTCTATACATTTGCCCACATGTATAAGAAGAGCCAAGGGAGAAAAAAGGTAGAATATGGTTTTAATAAAAGGTCTTTACCTATGGAAACTGGTGACTCACAGACACACTCAGGATAGATCACCATGGATACTGTCTCCGACTGAAGGAGAAAGGTCAGCCTGAGTGAAGCTAAGTAGAACTGATGGAGTAGGCATTTTTCAGATAACTGAAATAAGAAAAGAATGTCAATTAGCAGCCACAGCCTGTTGGGGCCCGGAACTGTCACAGGGAAACAGCAAGGAAGTCCACTGAATACTTGCAGGACAAACTCCAGACTTATCTGGGTTCCCTTTAAGCCAAAACAAGAGAGACCCTATCAATTCCTCAGATCTGGATGTATTCCCAGGCAGATTTATTGCTTTAAACTCATGCCCTGGAGTACCTAGCACTGTACTCTTTGTACAAGGCACTAAAGTTTGAATTAACAGATCAAATTCCAAAGAATAGTGGAATCCTCTGCCAAGCCAGGTCTGAGTCAAAAGGACTCTACAGATGTTATAAAATGGTATTGTATAACATGTACTCCCAACCTAAGGTTATCATCTGGCGGTATCCCTGGCAGTTCTAGTGAAGGCTAACCTCAGTAGCGACACTACGGGACCCTTTTGTTTAGATCAAGGTGTCCTGTTCGCTGACCAGGACAGATTCATCATTAGGTATTTGACAAGTAGTTGCTACTACTCAGTTGGGGCCTTAGACGGTTTTCAGACTTAGAAACACTTAGATGATTTTTCATGGCAGAACTTAAAGAGGTTTTATGTTTAGAGAATGAACATCAGTTACTTGGTATTTCACTTATGCAAGATGATCAAATGAGGCCTTCTGGCATTTGAATCTGTTATGTTGGCAATTAGAACTCACGGGCAAGTTATCAGCCATATCAGGACTACCCACAAGAGTATACTTCAAGCAAGGACCCAGTGGAGTTCAGTGGTTGACGATTGAACATACTTTTGTTTTGAGCAGAGTTTTGCTGAAATGCAATTTTGTGCCATTTGTTGCTTCTAGATCAATTCCATTGTCATGCAGCTGGCTCACATCAATGTTCTGGTTTTCAAAGCTCACAGACTTAAGCTTCCCAGGAAACTCTGGTATGGTGAGAGTCATGTGTGTGGCATTGCAGTTCACGGGATCTAGAAGGAATGACAACAGAATGCCCATTACCAGCCTTGATTAAGCTTCTAGGACAGTGTCTCCCACATTGAGGTTGCAGCTATCTGGGACCTTACCTGGTGCACAAATAGCTTGTGAGGAGAAGATCACCTTCTGTCCAGGAGATATAAATGTAAGCTTCAGAGACACCATGTAGAGATGACTGTTACCTTGCTGGGGGAGAAATAACATTGGTTACTTGAATCTCTAACCAGTAAGAATCCTCTCGGCAAGAATATATCCAAGTAATGGGCACTACTTTGACACAAGTAGGATTTAAGCATTTGTCTAATGACTGTTCTGGAGGTACACTTATTTTAACCTTGTTCTAACATCTGGAAGAATGTTGTCTAGATCACCTATAGCCAATCACTTCTAGGCAGATAAGATCTGTCCTTACCCCATATGACTGTTTTAAAGTATCAGCAGCCAGACAATGTTTTCAAGCTTCAATCCATTTGTGTTCTTACTGGGAAATAGGACCATTCTTGAAGTGGTTGGCATTTGAGCATTTATGTGTCAGGACCTGTCCTAAGTACTTTAGGAGATTAATTTAGTGCAGTGTTCAGACTATTAGCCTGGAAAGCACCAATACTTGCTATAAAATATAGGACACTGACAACCCAAACAGAACCCCTTAACCTATAAAGCTTTTAGGCGTATGCTTGTTCTATGTTGTAGTATAGATTTAAGACTATGGGGAAAGAGATTAGATTGAGGTAAGGATTATGTCTGTTTATTTTTGAGAAATGGTCTCACTCTGTTGCCCAGGCTGGAGTGCAGTGGCACAATCTCTGCTCACTGCAACCTCTACCTCTCCTGGGTTCAAGCGATTCTTCCACCTCAGCCTCCTGAGTAGCTGGGATTATAGGCACGCACCACCTCACCCAGCTAAGTTTTTGTGTTTTTAGTAGAGACAGGGTTTCATTATGTTGGCCAGGCTGGTCTTGAATTCCTGACCTCAAGCGATCTGCCCACTTCAGCCTTCGAAAGTGCTGGGATTATAGTCGTGAATACCCAGGGAAGTGTTTGGCACTTAATAGGCATTAAAATGCTTATATGGGTTGTATTATAAGTTAATGTGAAGACATGGTTGAGATTATGCTTGGATTTAGGAATAATGGCCTGTGCTTTGGTGGCACAAAGAAAGACTTCCACACCTACCACATAGTGAGTCACTCCAGTGGCATTGAATGGCACGTGGAAGATCATCCTGTGGTTGTCAATCAAGAGACTGAAGCCTTCCTTCATGGCCTCTGGCAGGGTTAGAGTCTTGACTCTTGCACCATCACCAACCTCAATGCTCCATCCCATCTTAAGTTTGGTCACCTGAAGTCAAAAAGCTTTGTTTAGAGGGCTGGCGCTCCCTTAACCAAGTCTCTGGTAGCCTAATGATTTATCAGGTTGAAGGTAATATCACCTTTAACATAGAATTAAAGGTTATTAAAGTCTGATTTTTAAAATTTGCTTTCATACCTTATTGTCATCAGCCAAGCCAGAGAAGACCCGTGGCAAGGAAAACTGGAAGAAGAGAATTGTGATGTAAGACTCTGATTTGGAGGTACATGTTTCTGAATTCATGTCACCTGCTAGAGAAATTGCTGTGTGGTTATCAAACCAAAAGGCCTGCTTGTGGGATGCAGAATAAGCACATGAACCCTGACTGTGCCCTTAGATGTCATGATACTTCGTTGAACTTCTGATCCCAAGAGGCAGCTGGAAGATCTAAGCTCCTTTCTAGTTGTAAGTTGGGACACCTTTTCCCCCTGCAAGTTGGAGTTTCACTCATCACCCAGGCTGGAGTACAATGGTGAAATCTCAGCTCACTGCAACCTCCGTCTCCTGGGTTCAAGCGATTCTCCTGCCTCAGCCTTCCAAGTAGCTGGGATTACAGGCAAGTACTACCACACCTGTCTAATTTTTTATATTTTGTAGAGATGGGGTTTCACCATGTTGGTCGGGCTGGTCTCCAACTCCTAATATCAGGTGATCCACCTGCCTCAGCCTCCCAAAGTGCTGGGATTACAGGCGTGAGCCACTGCACCTGACCGGGACAATGTTCTTAAACATTCACCCGTTTGACCTATGTCCATATAAATTAGGTACTATGTAAAGCCATGCAATTCTATCATTGTTATGGAGTTGCTTTTATATCAGTGGTTTTTTTTAGTTGTCCATGGTTGACATTAGCCATGTTAGACTCCAAATCCATGAAGATGTGATTGGGCCATTTGTTCACTTATTGTATCTTAGCATCTAGGGTAGGGCCTAGAATATGGCATGTATTCCATTTGTCAGATGATTAATGTGAGTGCAACTACCAGTAAAACCCTATTGCCATGCATGATATGCCAAGTACCATGTATACACTCTCAGTCAATTCTTAGAGCCACCCTGAGGTGAGCATTATTGTCCCATCACTTTGGACTTGAAAACAAAGCCTCAGGGTGGTTAAAGTTAAACCATCATCACACAGAAAGTTAGCAAGTACAGGATTAAATCCTGGTCTGATTTCTAAGCCCAGCCCTGGTTAGATCATCATATTCCCCCTACAGTAGCCATATACCCCAAGCAGTCAGCCCATTTCACTCACAGACATGAAATCCTTCTTGCAGATTGTAGATGCTGAAAGCCCCTGGGTCTCTTCTACTTGCATAGCTGGACAGAAGAACTGATACATGACAGCTCCATGTCTTAGAGCAGCACTGTCATTCATGACTCTGATGGTCATCTGGTATCCACCATGCTGTGTAGAAATAGCATAGTGGGAACACTAAGTGCTGTACCTCCATGGGATTCTAGAATACCATCTGACCCGTCTGAGTGGCAAAACCCTTAAAGTTACAAATACCACAAGTGCTGGAAGGTACCTCATTCCTGTACCAGGAGACTAGCTAGCCCATTGCAATCTGTTAGTGAAGACTCACGCTGATAGGCCAGTTTTAGTATCAGGAAATGGAGTTCAGTTTCTATTTCTCTTGTGTCTGCCCTATGTCTCAGTACCATGGTCCTGGCTGAATGGGGTTGGTTTGGGGCTTCTACCAAGGTTATCTGAATACTTGTTAAGTACCTAAGTAGCTGCCATTGTGCTGGGTAGAGCCACCCTTGCTATTACCCCTGACTTTAGGGAACTCAGTCTAAAAGTAGGTGTCAGCCAACCTTTTTCTGTTATGCATTAGCAACTGTTTTAGACTCATGTGAGCCACATGAAATCCATAGCATGTTTCCTTAAAAGAACTTTAAAAAGCTAAGAGCCAGCTGGGCATAGTGGCTCATTGCCTATAACCCAATCACTTTGGGAGACTGAGGCAGACGGATTGCCTGAGCTCAGGAGTTCAAGACCAGCCTGTGCAACATGGTGAGACCCCGTCTCTACAAAAAAAAAAAAAAAAAAAAACACCACGAAAGTTAGCTGGGTGTGGTGGTGCATGCCTGTTGTCCCAGCTACTGGGGAGGCTGAGGTGGTACTGAGAGATAGGGGATTGCTTGAGCCCGGGAGGTGGGGGTTGCAGTGAGCTGAGATTGCACCACTGCATTCCAGCCTGGACAACAGCAAGACCCTGTCTCAAGAAGATTAAGATAAAACCCATTCTTAGTTTGAAGACAAAAAAAAAAAAAAGACATGAACTAGGCACAGTGGCAGAGTGGCTCATGCCTATAATCCCAGTGCTTTGGGAGGCTGAGGTGGGAAGAACCCTTGAGGCCAGAAGTTTGAGTCCAGTCTGGACAACATGCTGAAATCCCCATCTCGACAAGAAAAGATTAGATAGGCATAGTGCTGCATGCCTGTAGCCCCAGCTAGTCGGGAGGCTGAGATGGGAGAATCCCTTGAGCTCAGCAGTTCTAGGCGGTAGTGAGCCATGATTGCAGCCACTGCTTTCCAGCCTGGGCTACAGAGCAAGCCTGCCTCACAAAGAGGCCATGGACTGCATTTGGCAGTCCACAGGTTATGGTTTGCAGACCCTTGGTCTAAGGGAATGCAACTCTAAGCCCTCTAATGTTGAGAAGGTCTGTTTTAGAAGGAAATTATGAGATTTTTTTCATGAAGGACATATGATTACTTCATTGGTTGATCATAGAGGGCTCTGGGGACCAGATGACTTACAGTTCAAGCCTGTTTACAGAGTAGGGTCTAAGAATGTATCTGCACAAAGCTTATACTGCAGACCACCTGCATCATAATCAGATGGTGTAGACTGTTAGACATGCAGATTCCCAGAACTCACCCCAGGCCTATGTCCAACTAGTCAATTAAATCCAAACTTTCCAAATTGCAACTTGCTAGCTTCTGCTTAGACAGGTTGCTTTTATTGCTCCTAATATTCCTTATTGGGCAATACTGTTGCTTGGCAATAGAAAAAACCTTACTGCTTGGCTGCTGTTTGCCTTTTAACACCTGTTTCTATATGTCAGATTTCTATTTGCTGGCACCAAAATAGCCTTCCATCTCACATGGGGGTTTACAGATCAAAATAGCTCATGTTTCATCATATGTTGTATCCAGGTGCTGCACCAGGTCTTAATCTGTAGACCATCATTAGTCTTTATTACCCCATGGAGCAGGCACCATTACTGTCATCTTCTAGTAGGCAAACAGGCTTGAAAGGACTAACTTGCTGGAAATAACACCTAATTGGTGGTAGAGCCAGGGCTCAAGGGCTCAAGTACTTGAATGCCAGGGTTTCTCATCCTCAACACTGACATCTCAGGCCTGGTAATTCTGTGTTATGGGGAGGAGACTTGGGTAATGTTTTTTTGTCTGCCAGCATCTTTGGCTTGTATCCATTAGATGCCAGTAGCAGCTGTTCTACCCCCAGTTGTGATAACCAAAGATATTTCTAGATGTTGCCAAGTGTCCCCTGGACAGATTCTCCGCCACTACCCCCCTACAGTTTTGCTCTTGTTGCCAAGGCTGGAGCGCAATGGAGCAATCTCAGCTCACTGCTACCTCCGCCTCCACCCCCTGGGTTTAAGTGCTTCTCCTGTCTCAGCCTCCCAAGTAGCTAGGATTACAGGTGTGTGCCACCACACCCAGCTAATTTTTTGTATTTTTAGTAGAGATGGGGTTTCACCATGTTGGCCAGGCTGGTGTGAAACTTCTGACCTCAGGTGATCCACCCACCTTAGCCTCCCAAAGTGCAGAGATAACAGGTGTGAGCCACCACACCCGGCCTGGACAGATTATAATAGAAAAGAAGAACCACACACGAGACACCACCCCCTTGGTTGAGAGCCACTGCTTTACTCCAAAGAGTAAGTTCTTAGCCAAGTTTACTACCAGTAACTCTTAGGTTACTACATACTTCCCCAAGAACTGCTCAAAGCAATGGACTTACCACTCTCCTGGTACAGTTTTCATAGGTAACCCTCAGGGTGAACTTTTCTGGGTTCAGGATGTAAGTGCAGTTCGGCACGTCGAGACCAAGGGGATCTGCCAAGACCAGAGCAGGATTAGACAGGATGGCTGAGTACATTTTAGTGACAGTCCAAAGCTACAGAGTTAAGACCACCAGTCCATTTCTAAGGCACTTCAGTCCCTTCACTTCCACCCCAACTCGGTGATAGGACTTGAGCTCTGAGATGGTATGACTTGCAGCCAGAAGCTTCCCAGAGATGCTGACGTAAGACACTTTCAAAGAAAGATAGGTCTTACGTGCTGGGTGGCCTCATGCAAATCAGGTATCCCCATGGCATCATGGGAGTTGGATGCCATTGCTGCAGGAATTTGGGCAGTCTGCTCCCCAGACCAACAGGATGGGCCCAAGCCAAAGGCTGTCTGCTAATCAGGACTATGATGAGCTAACACACGTTACTTACCCACCACAGATGCATGCCATTTCTTGGTGCCAGGACTGCTTGGGAACTCCACTGTTATTCCCCTTTCATCGCAAATGACAGTGCCTAGGGAGCAAAGGAAGCATCTGGGGGCTTTGAGTCATAAATGATGCAACTCCCACAAAAATGTATAGACTCCTCTTGGATGGGAAGGATTCCAGATGAGGGAGGCAAGAATCGTCCCCTACCCTGGGAGAGCTCACAAACAAGTGAGCAAGATAACAACGATACAATATACCAAGAACTGTAAGGAAAATATCAGGCACCCAGCGCTTTTGAAGTATTCCAGGAAGAAGCCCAGGTTAGGGTTGACAAGCAGGTCTGTAGAAGCCAGGTCAACACCTCGACAGTGGAGCGGATGGAGGCAGGTCTGGAATACTGACAAAAGCTTTGTCAACAGGTTTTGCAAACGGACGTTAAACGAAGGCCTGGGTAAGTCTGAGGACACCTTTTTTTTTTTTTTTTTTTTTTTTTTTTTGTTTGTTTTTTTTTTGCGGGGGGAGATAGAGTCTCTCTGTTGCCCAGGCTGGAGTGCAGTGGCACGATCTCGGCTCACCGCAACCTCAGCCTCCCAGGTTCAAGTGATTCTCCTGCCTCAGCCTTCCGAGTAGCTGGGATTATATGTGCCTACCACCACACCCAGCTAGTTTTTGTATTTTTTGTAGAGACGGGGTTTCACCACATTGGCCAGGCTGGTCTCAAACTCCTGAACTCAGGTGATCCGCCTGCTTTGGCTTCCCAAAGTTCTGGGATTACAGGCATGAGCCACGGCGCCTGGCTGCTTTTTTTGTTTTTAAGATCAACTTTTGCCCATCATCTGCTACTCTGCAGCTCAGGTGAATGTCAAGTGAGCAGCTCTAGTTTTGCCTGTTATGTCGATGTTTTCCTTAAGCGTGAGTTTGTGTTTGAAGTTAGTTGTGGTGATTTGCTGTTCTGGGGATACCATAAAGCTTGAGGCAGTGAGGGATTGGAAGGCAGTGCAGGTGTTGTGAGTTTTCATTTAGCAGGTATAGTAAGTCTACAGGTTCGCAGAGGAAAGATCCGGTAACCTGACCAAGGTAATGAAGGGGGTGAATGGAGGTTGTCTGAGCCAGGCCTGTGTCTCTTGGCCGGCTAGGCCTTCCAGCTGCAACCTGTTTTTCTCTGCTAAGAAGACTTCCCTCACCCAAGAGGCATACCTGGAAAAGCAGGATTTACCAACTGAAAAACATCTATGGAGTTCACTGAAGTCACAAGGGCAAAGAAGAGAGAAATCGACCTGTAAGTGCTGGAAAAAAAGACAGGGAGATAGTCAAGAAGAATGGACTTCAACAAACAAAGCTATCATAGCCGCTCCCTCCACTTCCAGAATTACTCACCTCCAGCCTGCATTGAACCAGCCCGAGGGTCTCCAAGAGCCTCCTCTCTGCCCGCACGCCATAGCAAAAGGCACTACCAGATCAACCGGGTAGAGGGTGGGCTGCTCTGTGTTTTTATAGCAGGAATCCAGTCGCATCAACAAGCTCTCCCCATTGTGGGCACCTGACTCTTCTCCCATTCTCCCAGCTGAAAGGGAAGGATTGGGAAAGGAAGTGGCCTCTCTGATTCCTGACAGATTGTGCCGGGTATTCTGCCAGCTGCCCCTGTGGGCCAGGCATGAAATCAGAGTTCGCGGAAATCAGCTGCAGGTGAGTAAATTGGTGTTTTCCCTATAACTTCGGGGGAAATTAGGATCTTGGGCAAATTATTTACAACTGCAATGTAGAGTGAAAGAGAATCATGGGCTTTGTTGAGAAAAAAACAAGTCTTGTTCACATCACTAAACATTTTTTTGAGATACAGTTTCACTCTGTCACCCAGGCTGGAGTGCATTGGTGGAATCTTGGCTCACTGCAGCCTCCACCTCCTGGGTTCAAGCAATTCTCCTGCCTCAGCCTCCTGAGTAGCTGGGATTACAGGTGCGTGCCACCACACCTGGCTAATTTTTGTATTTTTAGTAGAGACAGGGTTTCACCATGTTGGTCAGGCTGGTCTCGAACTCCTGAATTAGGTGATCTGCCCACCTCGGCCTCCTAAAGTGCTGGGATTACAGCCATGAGTCATTGCACCTAAACTAAAACCTTTTAAGTAACATCTAGTCTCCTGGCTACTGCAGAAGTTACCCTGATAATGCACATGAAATATCTTTAAAAAAATGAATGAACCCTTATTGACCCCAAGTGTAAAAGCTTAAGCTTACAGCAAAAAAATACAATTACAGAAGGATACAGAGAAAAGGCAAAAGTCACTCATAATAGTGCCACTGCTAATATTTAGGTGGGTAACTTTACAGACATGTTTCTACAAACACCACATACAATTTTTTAAAAAACTGGGAGGAAAGTTTAAATACTGTTTTGTAATCTGCCACTGTCACTTTATAACCTATTAAACATAAAGCTCTCTGTTACCATTTTAGGGCGGCCTAGTATTCAATGTTGAGATAAATCTGTGTTTATATAACTTCCGTAATTATGAGCATTAAGGTAGCTTGCAATTTTTCATCATTATAAGCAATAACATCATGAGCATTCTGATACATTTCCTTGGTTAACCCTCAAGATAAATTCCTCAAAGTAAAACTTCTGGGTAAAAGGGAGTAGTGATCTAATAAGAATGTTTTGTTGTTGTAAAGCACTTGTAAGTTTCCCAGTGGGGAAACTGAGGCAAGGAAACTTGCCCCAACAGTGTCAGGGGCCAGGTGGAGAACTCAGATTTCCTGAGGCCTGATCAATGTATTTTTTTCAACATCTCTCATTGCTCTTTGAGATAACTAGATGTCTGCAGCCCATGTTCTAAAATAGGTGAATATAATGCCTAGACTCTATACAAGTGATGGGTGACATTTGCAATTACTAGGTTGGTGCAAAAGTGATTGTGGTTTTTGCCACTACTTTTATTTATTTATTTATTTGAGATGGAGTCTCGCTCTGTCACTCAGGCTGGAGTGCAGTGGCGCGATCACGGCTCACTGCAGCCTCCGCCTCCCGGGTTCAAGCGATTTTCCTGCCTCAGCCTTCCCAGTAGCAGGCGCCCACCACCACGCCCAGATAATTTTTGTGTTTTTAGTAGAGACAGGGTTCCACCATGTTGGCCAGGTTGGTCTCGAACTCCTGGCTTCAAGTGATCCACCTGCCTCAGCCTCCCAAAGTGCTGGGATTACAGGCATGAACCACTGCGCCTGGCCCTTTGCCACTACTTTTAATGGCAAAAAACAATTATTTCTGCATCAACCTAAACAGTATTGATTCATGTGTTGCCTTTGAGGAGTAACCCGAGGCATCTGAAATAACACTGTAGATTAAAATGTTTCCCCGACTCCTTGATCAAAAGGATCACATGGAGCTCTCATTAATGTCACAGATTCCTGAGTCCCACCCAAAGGCTACTGAATTGGACTCTCCAGAGGACGTGCCTGGGAAATATTTGCTTAACGAGCACCACAGGTGATTCTTATAATCAGGAAAACCTGGAAAATACCTGGAGGGAGGGAGGGAGGCGAGAAAATCTGTGGTGGCCAGTGGTTAACCTCTTTACAGGAATTGGTAGATTACATCCCAGTGGAATTGGGAAGAGGGAGCAAAATACAGACGAGTTTTTGGGGATAGAGATGGTAAAATGATTTCATTTTACAGCCAAAGCATGATAGCAATAGTTTCTCTTTCTATGCATATTTTCTGAAAAGTGGCACCATTTCTACAAATGTAATTCATTACCGCAACGGTTAAGACTATGAGGAGAAGACATTAGAGGGAAAAGCATAGATGTGAGACTCAGAGCCCTGTTGAGAAGGTGGTCAGAGAAGTGATGGGTTAATGTGCTTATTCAGCCTCCCTCAGACCCCACCTCCCTCTCCACCCTGCTACGCGCTCCCCTCAAGATGGCGTCTTTTCTCCAGAGTGGGAAGTTTTTGTCTTGGAAAGGGCGACTTTGGTCAGAGCCCCCAAATTATGGGTTTCTAAAAGGTTAAGGGGCAGCACAGAGACCCCAAGCAGGAGATGCGGTGAGAAAGCCCACTGTGGCCTGGTGAAGCTGGTATGTGCACCAGAGATTAATTTTGTTTGTCTCACCTAACCCAGACCTGTGGTGTGCTAGGGACAGCCACCGAACAAATGGCTCCGGGCCCATGAGCATCAATGTCTAGGGTTCTGCTCTGGAAAAAGCAGGAAGCTACAGTGTGTTCAGCAGCTGA
Source organism: Macaca fascicularis (assembly GCF_037993035.2). NCBI lineage: Eukaryota > Metazoa > Chordata > Mammalia > Primates > Cercopithecidae > Macaca > Macaca fascicularis. The sequence continues at coordinate 20,647,973 of NC_088394.1, forward strand.
CTTTGAACACAGGAAGAAATAGCTGCTCCGTAAAACAGTGTGTTCTATCAGGAGGTAGGAAAAACTAAAGTCTTTACAAAAATGATTCTTAATATTCTATTCTCACTTATAAGTGAGAGCTGAACAATGAGGACACAGGGAGGGGAACAACACACACTGGGTCCTGGTGGCAGGGGTTGGGGGGCCGGGGGATGGAGAGCATCAAAATAAATAGCTAATGCATGCGGGGCTCAATACTTAGGTGATGGGTTGATGGGTGCAGTAAACCACCATGGCACACATTTACCTATGTAACAAACCTGCACGTCCTGTACATGTATCCGGGAACTTTGAATTAAATTTAAAAAAATTGCACTAAATAGGCCCAGTGCGGTGGCTCACACCTGTAATCCCAGCACTTTGGGAGGTCAAGGCAGGCAGATCACCTGAGGTCAGGAGTTTGAGACCAGCCTTGCCAACATGGTGATACCCTGTCTCTACCCAAAATACAAATATTAGCTGGGCATGGCGGCACACACCTGTAAATCCAGCTACTCGGGAGGCTGAGGTAGGAGAATCGCTTGAACCCAGGAGGCGGAGGCTGCAGTGAGTCAAGATTGTGCTCACGCCATTCTCCTGCCTCAGCCTCCAGAGTAGCTGGGACTACAGGTGCCCGCCACCACGCCTGGCTAATTTTTGTATTTTTAGTAGAGATGGGATTTCGCCATGTTAGCCAGGTTGGTCTCCTGACCTCGTGATCTGCCCGCCTAAGCCTCCCAAAGTGCTGGGATTAGTGGCTGATACAGTGTTTCTTGACTCATTGATTTATAGAAATAACACTGATTAGCTGGGTACAGTGGCTCACACCTGTAGTCACGGCGACTCAGGAGGCTGAGGTGGGAGGATAGCTTGAGCTCAGGACTTTTAAGACCAGTCTGGGCAGCATAGCAAGACCCCATCTCAAAAAAACAAAAACAAAAACAAAAAAACACTGATTAGTGATTGGCTATACATTGTTGAACTATAGGGTGCGAGTAATGGCGTCCAGCCTGGGCAACAAGAGTGAAACTCTGTCTCAAAAAAAAAAAAAAAAAAAGACACTAAATAAACAGCAGACCTCATTCAAATATATGCTTTCCACACTCTTTTTAATGAACCTTTTAAAATTTGCTAATTTATTATTATAAGGTGTTCCCTCTCCTCTTCTCTGCCCTGGGCTCTATGTAAGTATCATGAAACCATTTCTCTCCTGCTAACCACCAGGCATTTCTTGAAGGGAGTCTCATGCATAAAAGAAAGACTAGTTTTGTTGCCTCATCTGGGCAGATGCCTTCTTTCTGAAGTGCAGTTCTTATAAATGACAGTTTATAACTCTTAAATTCTGAATCTGCTGTCCTTGTTTTCCACAACAATTATAAAAATATTTTTGAAAGACAATCTAAATATCACCATTTAGAGATGATTGGATAAACTATGGAATACTCTTCAGCTACTGCAAATGATTCTATAGGCTCATTCAGATCTATGAATACTGATGTGAAAGATACCTGCAATAAAACTTGAATTTCAGAGCTATATATCTACTATGCTTTCATGTTTTGCTTTAATAGGAAAACGAAAAACCTGTCGACCTAAAGGAAGAAGATAATATAATTTTAAAGAGTTTACTTGAGCCAAGTGTGGACAGCTGCCCGGGAAACACTTCCCTTGCCTTGGTGAGTTCTCCCCTTACAAGTTACAAGTGGGTTCTTTGTTTTTTGTTTTGTTTTGTTTTTGAGATGGAGTCTTGCTCTGTTGCCCGGGCTGGAGTGCAGTGGTGCAATCTTGGCTCACTGCAAGCTCTGCCTCCTGAGTTCACGCCATTCTCCTGCCTCAGCCTCCCAAGTAGCTGGGACTACAGGTGCTCGCCACTACGCCCGGCTAATTTTTTGTATTTTTAGTAGAGACGGGGTTTCACCATGTTAGCCAGGATGGTCTCCTGACCTCGTAATCTGCCTGCCTCGGCCTCCCAAAGTGCTGGGATTAGTGGCTGATATGGTGTTTCTTGACTCATTGATTTATAGAAATAACACTGATTAGCTGGGTACAGTGGCTCACACCTGTAGTCACAGCGACTCAGTATGCTGAGGTGGGAGGATAGCTTGAGCCCAGGACTTTTAAGACCAGTCTGGGCAGCATAGCAAGACCCCATCTCAAAAAAAAAAAAAGAACACTGATTAGTGATTGGCTATACATTGTTGAACTATAGGGTACGAATAATGGCATCTAGCGTATGGTATGAGTTATGGTGTCCAGTGTATGGCGTAGTTAGGTTAATTTTATGGCTCCTTGGTGTCAGTGTAGAGCCCATATATCAAGTAGCTCCAAGAGATAATTACTGAGCCTTAGGAGGAAGTAAGGTATGATAGTTGTCATGTTTCAATGCCTCTCTGGGCCTGATAATTTAAAGGGGCTTTGCATTCTTCAGATACAAAGTTTATTTTCTTTCTCAAACCTATGTGCATATTTATACTTTATGTGTCTGCATGTGGGTCTATACATATGTATTTGGATTACAAGTCAAGAAAGTTGTCCCAGAGAGTTGACAGCGTCATCCAGGAAAGGAGAGGGTTGCCAGCGTCCGGGGAGTCCACGTGGCTGTGCTGGGCATTTGCAACCATTGTCTGTTCTGATTTGTTCATGCTTTTGCTGTATGGGTTTTAAATACATTGAATATCATCCCCGGGAAAAGGATTAAGAAGATGCGAGGGTTGGAGCACAGAAAACATTTCCCCAGAATATGGTGCCTGGGCATGCCGAGTGCTTTGGAAAATCAAAAGGCTTTAGAAATAAGCCTCAGAATCAAGGTCTCTCTATCCTTGCCTTGTTCCCTTTCCACCCACAAAGTACAGGAAGGAACTCTCTCTGGAATTTCTTTAGTTGACCTAGAAAGCTTTTTTTTTTTTTTTTTTTTTTTTGATAGGGCTTTGCTCTTGTTGCCCAGGCTGGAGTGCAATGGCATGATCTGGGCTCACTGCAACCTCCCTCACCCAGGTTCAAGTGATTCTCCTAAGCCTGGCTAATTGTGGGCTTTTTGTTTTTGCTTTTGCTTTTTCTTTGTATTTTTAGTAGAGACAGGGTTTCACCGTGATGGCCAGGTTGGTCTCAAACTCCTGACCTCAAATGATCTACCCACCTCGGCATCCCAAAGTGTTGAGATTACAGGCGTGAGCCACTGGGCCCAGCCAAGGCAGCTTCTTAACAGAAGAAACACTGTTGCCTTCTATCCCCTCCCTGAAATCTCATTATCTATAGCTGGAAAGAAGACTAAGTAATGCAACCACACATAGACATACTTTTCCACAAGATGATGTCAGCCTCTGAAGCTCATTCAAATTCCAAAGATAATTATGTATAAGCTAATTTCTCTCTCCCTGGTCCATTCATTCTCCCTAATAATCATTACTGCCCCTCAAGAGAATTGTCTACAGTCCCCATCTCCTCCATCCCCTATGAAAAACCAGGTGTGGTGGCTCACGCCTGTAATCCCAGCACTTAGGGAAGCTGAGGCGGGTGGATCACCTGAGGTCAGGAGTTCGAGACGAGCCTGGCCAACATGGTGAAACCCCATCTCTACTAAAAATATAAAAATTAGCCAGGCATAGTGGTGTGTGCCTGTAATCCTAGCTACGCAGGAGTCTGAGGCAGGAGAATCACTTGAACCCGGCAGGCAGAGGCTGCAGTGAGCCAAGATTGCACCACTGCACTCCAGCCTGGGCGACAGAGCAAGACTCCATCTCAAAAACAAACAAACAAAAAACGGTATATATGCATCTGTGCCCCATTGAGAGCTTAGGAACAACCACTGTATGATTCCCACCTTCCCCTGCACATTAATAATTTTGTATGAATTTTTCTCCTATTCATCTGCCTTTGGTCAGTTTATTTTCTGTGAACCTTCAGAGTGAAAAGGTGGGAGTTTTCCTCCTTCAGCCCTTAAAAGAATAAGGAACTCCTGCCTTTCTGACTTTGAGGGAGAAGAAAAGGAAAAATCATTTGGGAAAAACAGGCTGCACCTGCACACAGATAAGCAACTTTGTCTAATTAGCGAGCTCCTAGGAAAAAACTTTCCTCCCCTTTTCAGGCATATCCATGGTGGAAATTTACACAGGGAGGAGGGGGGCTTGCCTAAAACAAACCCACAGCTATCAAAACAAGAGACCCAGGCTTTGTGCTTGCCTAGATACATGCCCACAGCTGCTGTAAGATACTGGGAGTTGCACAGACAGCTCTACTGATGAGAAGTTATTCAAACTGCTAGAGATGAGAGAGGAGTTTCTTAAAAAAGCTTTTGAATTCAGCCGTAACCCAGCAATCCACTTGGACTCCTCTCTCTGCTGCAGATAATTTTTTTTTTTCACTTATTATTATTCTTTTTTGAGACGAAGTTTCACTCTTGTTGCCCAGGCTCGAGTGCAATGGTGTGATCTCGGGTCACTGCAAACTCCGCCTCCTGGATTCATTCTCCTGCCTTAGCCTCCCAAGTAACTGGGATTACAGGCATGCCCCACTACACTTGGCTAATTTTGATTTTTTAGTAGAGATGGCGTTTCCCCATGTTGGCCAGGCTGGTCTCAAACTCCTCACGTCAGGTGATCCACCCGCCTCAGCCTCTCAAAGTGCTGGGATTACAGGTGTGAGCCACTGCACCCAGCCTCTTTCACTTATTAAACTTTCGTTCCAACCCACCTTTGTGTCCATGTTCCTTAATTTTCTAGGAGGTAGGACAAAGAACCCAGGGTACTAGTTCAGACAATGAGAAATGTCTACATTAAGATGCGTTGGTGAGACTCCGACAACTTTATTCATCACCTCTGTTTTCATTGAATTGTTTTAGTGATAAAATAACCAATTAAATAATTATAGACTGGGCATGGTGGCTCATGCCTATAATCCCAGCACTTTGGGAGACTGAGGCTAGAAGATAACTTGAGGCCAGGAATTCAAAACCACCTTGGACAGCATGGCAGGGCCCTGTCTCTTAAAATTTTATTTATTTAGTTAGTTTTAGTTTTTTGAGACAGAGTCTCACTCTGTCGCCCATGCTGGAGTCTAATGGCATGATCTCTGCTCACTGCAACCTCTGCTTCCCAGGTTCAAGCTATTCTTGTGACCCAGCCTCCCCAGTAGCTGGGGCTATAGGTGTATGCCACCACACCTGGCTAATTTTTGTATTTTTAGTAGAGATGGGGTTTCATCATGTCGGCCAGGCTGGTCTTGAACTCTTGACCTCAGGTGATCCTCCTTGGCCTCCCAAAGTGCTGGGATTACAGGTGTGAGCCACCATGCCTGGACAACAACAACAAAAAATTTTAAATAATAATTTTGACTGATTTCTGAGTGAGCTACCTAAGCTACAGAGTCTAAGGCTCAAGGATGAAAACTCAACAGTATAAAGGTAAAATGTTGAACGGATCCGGAGCTTGAGGCTTTGAAACAAAGTCCAACTCACTATGGTAAAATGAAGATATTAAGAGGTTTAATACCTAAAGAGGTTTAGTGGCTTGCTCTAGGTCATTTACCAAGTTAGTAGCAGACAGAGCTCCAGTGAGAAACCAGGTCTCCTGATGCCTCTCTCTGCCCTTTCTAATTGATTTTGATTTTCTCTCTCTCGCTGTGTGTGTGTGTCTGTGCACGCGGGGGTGTTTTAAAACTCTGTGCTTCTCTTGCAGTTCACTTGTCTTCTAAAAGTACAAGATGACATTAATTAGAATTTTAGCAGTATAAGATAAATAATATAAAAACTTCTCCCGGTTATGCTAATACAGCTCAAAATAGCTTTCAAATATCAAATATGAATTTAACTTGGAAAAATAAAATAGACTATGTCAATGAGTATGTTCTTCAACATCATATGGTAGTTCCTTTACCAATCTAATATACAATGTTAATGTTGTTTTCCCCCTAGGTTCTTCAGACAGATCCAAGTTGAATGAGCCTTCTGACAGTAATAAATTCAGAAAGAACTAGGATGAAAGCTTTATCGATCTATAAATATAAAGGTAGGGCGGCATCAGTATATGGAAGACACAAGGCCCAGAAGTCCTTTTTTTTTTGAGACGGAGTCTCACTCTGTCACCCAGGCTGGAGGGCAATGGTATGATCTTGGCTCACTGCAAGCTCCACCTCCCAGGTTCAAGAGATTCTCTGGTCTCAGCCTCCCGAGTAGCTGGGATTACAGGCATCTGCCATCATGCCCAGTTAATGCTTTGTATTTTTAGTAGAGACTGGGGTTTCACCATGTTGGCCAGGCGGGTCTCAAACTCCCGACCTCACATGATCCACCTGCCTCAGTCTCCCAAAGTGCTGGGATTACAGGCGTGAGCCACTGCGCTCGGCCGAAAAGTTCTAAATAAAAACTCATTTACATATAATGTTAATAAAAACTCATTTTCATACAGATGTTAAGACAAATGACCCTATGGCTAAGTAGCTAGGGCAATGGTTACTCTCAGCAATGTAGCGTATTGCTTTGAGTTGACAGAATAGGGGGATGCAGTAGATCGAGTGTAAAAGTCCCAATCTTGTGCCCCTCTCTGTGCTCCTACCATTTGTAATGTGCCTCTACAGTCAGCCTATGATACCAACACCACTGTAACCGTAATAAGTTAGTTGCCCAGTGCCCACGGCAAGTCAATATGCCGAGACACTGGTTGCAGCGGAGAAAGAGATTTAATCATAGGTTCACTGAATAAAGAGATGGGAGGAAACCTCAAATCCATCTCCCTAAGGAGTTTGGGGCTAGGGTTTTGGATGGGCCAAAGTATGGAGATAATTGATTGGTGGAGTGTGGGGGTGAAGTCATGGGACAGGGAGATATTTTCATGGTGATCCCATTCCTCTGGGCAGGGGTGGTGAGGGGTCCTCCAAATGGTTGCTGGAAGGCAGAACATGGTGGCTCACACCTGTAATCCTAGCACTTTTGGAGGCCAAAGCAGATAGATCATTTGAGGTCAGGAGTTCGTGACCAGCTTGGCCAACATGGTGAGACCCCGTCTCTACTAAAAATACAAAAATTAGCTGGGCATGGTGGTGGGCACCTGTAATCCCAGCTACTGGAGAGGCTGAGGCAGGAGAATTGCTTGAACCCGGGTGGTGAAGGTTGCGGTGAGCCGAGATCATGCCACTGCACTCCAGCCTGGGTGACAGAACAAGACTCTGTCTCAATTTTAAAAAAGAAAAAAAGAAAAACACAGGCCAGGCGCAGTGGCTCACGCCTGTAATCTCAACACTTTGGGAGGCTGAGGTGGGTGGATCACCTGAGGTCAGGAGTTCGAGATCAGTCTGGCCAACATGGTGAAACCCTGTCTCTACTAAAAATACAAAAATTATCTGGGCATGGTGGTGGGCGCCTGTAATCCCAGCTACTTGGGAGACTCAGGCAGGAGAATTGGTTGAACCCAGGAGGTGGAGGTTGCAGTCAGCCAAGATTGCGCTATTGCACTCCAGCCCGGGCAACAAGAGCGAAATTCTGTCTCAAAAAAAAAAAAAATTGCTGGAATTTGGGGTCTGAAAAACATCTTAAGTGATCCTTAAGCAAAAAGCCTTATGATTCTAATGTCAGAGAGCCTGTCTACAGGAACAACAGAGGTGTAAATCAATTCTTAAATAGTCTCATGTCCCTAATGTCAGGGATCCTATCTGCAGGAATAATGGGAATGCAAACAGTCAATATCTAGTGCTATGTGACTTTCAGCCACAAGAAAGTGGGCCAAAGTGCAGCCTGATTAATGCTTAATTATAACTACATTTCTGTCCCCAGCCTGGCATGCCATTCTTGTCAACCTAAGTTTCACTACCCCAACCATCAAAATCTGGCTGGCTTTGTGACTTGCTTTGGCCCATAGAATGTGGTGGAAATGACCATGTGTCAGTTCTGTGACTAGGTCTCAAGAGGTCTTATACACCCTGCTGTCTCCATGAGAACAGGCCCAGGATAACCTGCAGATAATGAGCAGTCTCAAAAGGCAGAGACAGGGCATCTAAGCTGAGGCTATCCTAGAGTGACCAGTCCTTAGCTGACTTGCTGGTTAACTGGTGATGAATGAATGAGCCCAGCCACTCAATCATCCCTGTACTCCTGGTACATAACCCATTTGATCATGGTGGATTATCTTTTTGATATGCTGTAGGATTCACTTAGCTAGTATTTTGTTGAGGTTTTTTGCATCTATGCTCATCAGGAATATTGGTTTGCAGTTTTCTTTTTTTGTATGTCCTTTCTTGGTTTTGATATTAGCGTTTGTAGAATGATTTAGGGAGGTTTCCCTCTTCCGCTGTCTTGTGGAATAGTGTCAGTCGGACTGGTACCAATTCTTTGCGTGTCTGATAGAATTCAGCTGCGAATCCATCTGGTCCTAGATTTTTTTTTTTCTTGGCCTTGTTTTTATTACCATTTCAATCTAGCTGCTTGTTATTGGTCTGTTCAGAGTTTCTATTTCTTCCTGGTTTAATCTAGGAGGGTTGTATGTTACCAGGAATTTATCCATCTCCTCTAGGTTTTCTAGTTTGTGCATGTAAAGGTGTTCATAGTAGCCTTGAATGATCTTTTGTATTTCTGTGGTGTCAGTTGTAATATCTCCTGTTTTATTTCTTTTTTCTTTTTTCTTTTTTTTTAAGATGGAGTCTCGCTCTGTCTCCCAGGCTAGAGTGCAGTGGCGTGATCTCGGCTCACTGTAAACTCCACCTCCCGGGTTCACATCATTCTTCTGCCTCAGCCTCCTGAGTGTAGCTGGGATTACAGGAGCCTGCCACCACGCCCGGCTAATTTTTTGTATTTTTAGTAGAGACGGAGTTTCACTGTATTAGCCAGGATGGTCTCTATCTCCTGACCTCGTGATCCACCTGCCTCGGCCTCCCAAAGTGCTGGGATTACGGGACGTGAGCCACCTTGCCCAGCCCGTTTCATTTCTAATTGAGCTTATTTGGATCTTCTCGATTCACTTCTTGGTTAATCTCACTAGCAGTCTTTCAATTTTATTTATCTTTTCAAAGAACCAGCTTTGCGTTTCATTTATCTTTTGTATTTTTTGTTTATTTCAATTGCATTTAGTTCTTATTTCTTTTCTTCTGCTGGGTTTGGGCTTGGTTTGTTACTGTTTCTCTAGTTCCTGAGATGTGACCATAGATTGTCTATTTATGCTCTTTCAGACTTTTCGACGTAGGTGTTTAAGGCTATGAGCTTTCCTCTTACCACCGCTTTTGCTGTATCCCAGAGGTTTGATAGGTTGTGTCACCATTATCTTTCAGTTTGAAGAATTTTTAAATTTCCATCTTGATTTCATTGTTGGCCCCAGAATCATTCAGGAGCAGGTTATTTAATTTCTATGTATTTGCGGGGGTTTGAGGGTTCCTTTTGGAGCTGATTTCCACTTTTACTCCACTGTGGTCTGACAGAGTACTTGCGTGATCTTGGCTCACTGCGACCTCTGCCTCCCAGGTTCCAGCAATTCTCCTACCTCAGCCTCACGAGTAGCTGGTATCACAGGCGTGTGCCACCATGCCTGGCTAATTTTTGTATTTTTAGTAAAGATAGGGTTTCACTATGTTGGCCAGGCTGGTCTCAAACCCCTGACCTCAGGTGACTCGCCCACCTCTGCCTTCCAAAGTACTGGGATTATAGGTGTGAGCCACCGTTCCCAGCCTTAAATTTGTTGAGATTTGTTTTGTGGCCTATTATGTGATCTACCTTGGAGAATGTTTCATGTGCTGATGAATAGAATGTATATTCTGCAGTTGCTGGGTAAAATGCTCTGTAAATATCTGTTAAGTTCCATTTGTTCTAATGTATAGTTTAAGATCATCATTTCTTTGTTGACTGTCTTGATCACCTGTCACTGGAGTATTGAAGTCCCCCACTATTATTGTGGTGTTGTCTATCTCATTTATTAGGTCTAATAGTAATTGTTTTATACATTTAGGGGCTGCAGTGTTAGGTGCATATATATGTTTTCCTTTTGACTAGTCCTTTTATCATTGTATAATGTACCTCTTTGTCTTTTTTTTTTTTTTTTTTTTTTTTGAGATGGAGTCTTGCTCTGTCACCCAGGCTGGAGTGCAGTGGCATGATCTCTGCTCACTGCAACCTCTGTCTCCCAGGTTCAAGCGATTCTCCTGCCTTAGCCTCCCAAGTAGCTGGGACTACAGACACATGCCACCACACCCAGCTAATTTTTGTATTTTTAGTAGAGATGAGGTTTAACCATCTTGGCCAGGCTGGTCTTGAACTCCTGACCTCAGGTGATCTGCCCATTCCAGCCTCCCAAAGTGCTGGGATTATAGGCATGAGCCACTGCGCCTTGCCTTTTTGTCTTTTTTAACTGTTGTTGGCTTAACGTCTGTTTTAACTGACACAAGAATAGCTACTCCTGCTCACTTTTGATGTCCATTTGCATGGAATGTCCTTTTTCACCCCTTAACCTTAAGTTTATGTGAGTCCTTACATGTTAGATGAGTCTCTTGAAGACAGCAGATACTTGCTTGCTGAATTCTTATTCATTCTGCCATTCTATATCTTTTAAGTAGAGCATGTAGGCCATTTACATTCCATGTTAGTATTGAGAAGTGAAGTACTATTCTATTCATTGTGCTAGTTATTGCCTGAATACCTTGTGTGTTTTTTTTTGTGTGTGTTATTGTTTTATAAGTGCTGTGAGATTTATGCCTTAAAGAGGTTCTATTTTGGTGTATTTTTGAGGATTTGTTTCAAGATTTAGAGCTCCTTTTAGCAGTTCTTGTAGTGCTGGCTTGGTAGTGGCGAATCCTCTCAGCATTTGTCTGAAAGAGACTGTGTTTTTCCTTCATTTATGAAGCTTAGTTTTACTGGATACCAGATTCTTGGCTGATAATTGTTTTGTTTAAGGAGGCTAAAGACAGGACCCCAATCCCTTCTGACCTGTAGGGTTTCTGCCAAGAAATCTGCTGTTAATCTGATAATTTTTCCTTTATAAGTTACCTGATGCTTTTGCCTCACAGTTCTTAAGATTCTTTCCTTCATCTTGACTTTAGATAACCTGAAAATTATGTGTCTACATAATCTTTTTATGATGAATTTCCTGGGTGTTCTTTGAGCTTCTTGTGTTTGGATGTCTAGATCTCTAACATGGCTAGGGAAGTTTTCCTCAATTATTCCCTCAAATACGTTTTTCAAACTTTTAGATTTCTCTTCTTCCTCAGGAATGCCAATTATTCTTAGGTTTGGTTGTTTAACATACTCCCAAACTTCTTGGAGACTTTGCTCATTTTAAAAATCCTTTTTTCTTTGTCTTTGTTGGATTGGGTTAACTTGAAAGCCTTGTCTTCGAGCTCTGAAGTTTTCTTCTGCTTGTTTGAATCTTGCTTGAGAATACCTGGGTACTGATTTGGTTGTCTTTATCCTAGATGGGTATGTGGCTTTGCCTGTGCTCAGGTTGTTTCAAGAACCAAGAGAAGTCGATATTGTAAGAGATTAGTGATACGTATGTGTGTGTTTATGCATGCGTATAGATACATATATGTATTTTTCTAGAGTAGCTTGCATATAAAAGGGCAGTGATATAGCAAGAAATAAGCTGCTGTTTTAAACTATGGCAGGACTCTACTTGTTCAGAGTGTGTAAGGTGCCCACACAGCAATGACACTATGGGACCAGGATAAAGTGTTACTAAAACACATAGCAGCTCATTTTGCTCTGTGTAGCCACTTCTGTATCCTTGGCTAACCTGGGAAATTATCCTGCAAGTGTGTTCTTTCTACTGATCAGTAATTCACCTGCAATTGGGTAATATGTAAGTTTGCTTAAGTCTTATAACCCTGTGAGTGCAGGTGTAAATAGCCCCAAGAGAACAGCCTTTTTAATGCTTGAGAATTGGCCAGAAATGCTGGAAATGGGGACTAGGAGAGCTTTCACCCAGATGCACAATATGCATTTTGTGACTGACTGGCACAGAAGGAAATGAGGGAGGGTTAAGATGCAACTGATGTGATAGGAAATGATAGGACATTGTCACACTCAAAAAGCTATTCGACATGGTTACTGGAGCAAGGCAAATACTGTACGTGAGTGAAGTCAGTTGGGTGCAAGGAAATGGCTTTAGTGTGATGAGAATGGCAAGTGACTAACTATTGCCCTCAGGGTCAGGATTACACCTCTGGGCAGCTGGGGGTGAGGTGGACTGTTGAGTCCAGGCTGCATCTAAAGAAATAACTGCTTTGACTGGGCACAGTGGCTCACGCCTGTAATCCCAGCACTTTGGGAGGCCGAGGTGGGTGGATCCACTGAGGTTGGGCATTCAGGACCAACCTGACCAACCTGGAGAAAACTCATCTCTACTAAAAATACCAAAAAAGTATCCGGTGTGGTGGCGCATGCCTGTAATCCCAGCTACTCAGGAGGCTGAGGCAGGAGAATTGCTTGAACCCGGGAGGCGGAGGTTGCAGTGAGTTGAGATCGCGTCATTGTACTCCAGCCTGGGCAACAAGAGCAAAACTGCATCTTAAAAACAAAAACAAACCAAAAAAAATCCCGCTTCTCAGCTTAGGCAGAGGTAATTGTCATGATCTTCAGTTTCGCATCTGGAAGCTGAAAATCCAGATTCCGTTCAATTTCCTTAATTTTAATGTTGATATTTAATGTTAAAAATATTTTCAAAATCCTATGCCTGCCAAATAAGACATATCTCTGGCCATATTTATCCTATCCACCACCGGCCTGTAACTTCCAAAACCGTGGAGAGACCATGGATATTGTGGCTAAGCTGCTGCTCACCTTGTGGGCGTGGGGCAGGAGGCTAACCTGCAGCTCCTCCCACTCTATCCAGATCTCCCCCTTCAGCTTCTCTGAATCCTAGGCCAGGTGCATTTGCAGCTCTGTCCATGTTGAAAGGTGGCAGCTTATCCTGTAGACACCTGTGTCGTCGAGGTTGGGGGTGGTAAGAGACAGGCATGGGTTTCGTTTTCTCTGGGGTTCCAATTTGTCCCTGCAGATTCTAATTTGTTCTTTTTCTTCACTTCCCCTCCATCTTTACTTCCCAATTGCTGGCCCTACGGACTTTGGGTCTAACATCTAGTGCAGAAGAAATAACCTTACTAGACAGCTTACCTGGCTTCCAGGTATAAGCTTAATCTCTGCAATAAACCCTTTATTCTGTATCACTCAGAATGGTTCTGCTTCTCTGATGAAACTTGACTGATACAGAATTTGGTTGCTACCTCCTTATATGAGAGGCCAGGAACCTGGATTGCAGATAGGGACAATAACTCTAGGTCCTACAGTTACTTAGTGACAGTACTGGGAATTGAATCCAGGGCTCCCCTCATCTCTGCTTTTTACTTTTTCCCCTATGTTTAAAGAAGTTGATTCTCACCTTTGTATAATCTTTTTTATTTTTCTGAGACGGAGTTTCGCTCTTGTTGCCCAGGCTGGAGTGCAGTGGCACAACCTTGGCTCACTGCAACCTCCATCTCCTGGGTTCAAGTGATTCTCCTGCCTCAGCCTCCCAAGTAGCTAGGACTGCAGGCGCATGCCACCATACCAAGCTAATTTTTGTATTTTTAGTAGAGACGGGGTTTCACCATTTTGGCCAGGCTGGTCTTGAACTCCTGACCTCAGGTGATACACCCACCTTGGCCTCCCAAAGTGGTGGGATTACAGGCGTGAGTCACCATGCCTGGCCACCTTTGTATAATCTTTAAAGCATCTTTTCCATAAAATGTCCCCCACCATTCAAATAACAGCTGAGTCCTGCTAAGTCTCCTTTGATCATAGCTCTATAAGCCACTCCTTCCTCATTTGGTCCTCCGCAGGTTTTGTAAGCCACATGTACAGCGTTCGTGTTTCATGCAGAGTTCTGGGAAAGAGTAGGTGGTTCCCAGAAACAATGTGAGTCCATGAGTCTTTCTAAGAAGAAGGCCACAATGTATAGACCTTGTGCTAAGCACTGATTTATAAATAATCCAGATAGGAGTAAGAAAATAAAATGAAGTCTCCTTGAGGTGAATTTTCCTTCAGTTGCTAGTAGTAGAAAGTTATTATGGGCTGAAAATATATCTCCCCCACCATTTATGTTGAGGTCCTAATTTCTAGCACCTCAGAATGTTACTTTATTTGGAGATAGTCTTTGATACGTTTGGCTCTGTGTCCCCACCCAAATCTCATCTCAAATTGTAATTCTCACGTGTTGAGGGAGGGAGGTGATTGGATCATGGGGGTGGTTTCCCCCATGCTGTTCTCGGGATAGTGAGTTTGTTCTGATGAGACTTGATGGTTTTATACGTGTTCGGAAGTTCCTCCTTCATTCTTCTCTCTCCTGCCACCATGTGAAGAAGGTGTTTGCTTCCCCTTTGCCTTCGCCAGGATTGTGTTTCCTGAAGCCTCCCCAGCCATGTTGGAACTGTGAGTCAATTAAACCTCTTTCCTTGATAAATTACCCAGTCTCGGGTATTTCATTACAGCAGTGTGAAAACAGACGAACACCGCTTTGACAGAGGTGATGATGTTAAAGGAAGTTATTAGGGTGCCCTAATCAATATGACCATCTTATGAGGACCAAGTGTCCTTATAAGAAGAGAAAATTTGGACGCAGACATGTGAAGAGGAAGATGGCATGAAGACCCAAGGAGAAGATGGCCATTGACAAGTCTTTCTCCGGGAGAGAGGCCTGGAACCGGTCCTTTGCTCACAGCCCTCAAAAGGAACCAGCTACGCTCACACCTTGATTTCAGATTTCTGGCTTCCAGAACTGGAAGAAAATAAATTTGTTTAAGCCACTCAGTCTGTGGTACTTGGTTATAGAAGTCCTAGTAAACTAGTACAAAACCCCAGATTGAAATTCAGTTCTGTGTGACTATAAAATATATATTATTTTTATTATACCATGATAAGGGGTGGGAAAAAAAAACTAGGTCCCGGCTGTTGTTATTGAGAATGAAAATGCAGAGAAAAGAGAAGTTTTAAGAAAATGCTGTATTTATATAGGATTGACTTAAAGGAGAAGCTTTCTTTCTCCTAGTGCTAGTACTAATACTAATTTACATTCGTTGAGTACTAGCTACACACCATAAACTGTACTTAAGTATTTTACAAATATTCAGGAATTACTTTCAACAACGCTGTGAATAATTCCCTTTTAAAGAGAAAAGCACTGTCTTTATTTTAATGATGAAGAAACTGAAGCTCAGGGAGAAGTAATTTGTCCAAGTTAAGGGCAAGATCCAATGTGGGGCTTAATATCTGTCAGTATCTGACATTAGACCCTATGTTCTCAATCATTACTCCACTCTGGCTTTGTTTCAACACAGTGCTTGGAGTTTACATTTGCTTGTCTTTCCAGTCCAACCATCAGCTTCGTAAGAGTTGAACGGTTTTGATGGTATTTGATGATCTGCTAATGGGTGCTATAACACACCTCCTTGTGGTAAATTCTGCCATCTTGAAACAGAATGGCACCTAACATAGGTTTTTCCAATGATTGTTGTTCCTGCAGTTTTTCTAGAACTTGAGTTATAGAGGGGACCTGTTGGTAGAAGAATTACAAGGATTGAAATCTTCAAGTCACAGAACCAATAATTAGGAAGGAGGAAAGACATAAGAAAAAAGGGAAATTTGTTCAGCTAACAAAGCCAGTTTAATCAAGTGTAGAATTTAAATTCCTAGCCCCTGCTTAGACTATCCGGTATTCAAATTTGAAAGAATTTGTTTTTGGAAGCCTTTATAAAACTCTTCACTGTTACAATGTATGCCATCTGGGACTTAGCATTTATAAAATGTGCAGTTAAAAGATGCCAAGAGACTCCTCATGCAAACCAGATGGTACAATAACAGCTCTGTCTTTAGTTTTCTGCCAGAAAAATAGGCCTTTGAATGACTTGAAACTTATATGAATAAATTAAGCTCAACCAATACTTCAGGGACATTACAATTTCAATAGGCAACTTATCCACCTAAATATTTTAATAAATGTTTTCATTTAGAAAAGAAGAAACAAAAAGGCAGACAATGGTACTTTTTGATTGTTAAAGAATACAGACATGATGCAATGCTTTTAAGGAAAACATCAGTGACTTTCAATGTGGGAAAGAAAGTTTCTCCTTATTTTGATGGTGTTATATGTGTTTATTTATTCATTTTTTGAAACAGAGTTTCACTCTTGTCGCCCAGGCTGGAGTGCAATGGCACGATCTGGGCTCACTGCAACCTCTGTCTCCCAGGTTCAAGCGATTCTCCTGCCTCAGCCTCCTGAGTAGCTGGGATTAGAGGCACCTGCCACCATGCCCAGCTAATTTTTGTATTTTTAGTAGACACAGGGTTTCACCATGTTGGCCAGGCTAGCTGATGTATGTGTTTAAGTTAGAAGTGAAGTTGTTGAAATTTCTTCCTAATAGGAGAAATCCATATCAAATAGGTTGAACGGTTATATCATTGTGCTAAGGAGAAAAGAATACACATGTAAGTGACATTTTCTGGATAATATATTTGAACACATCTTTACCTTAACAGATAGTCTCTCATAAACCCAAGTGCAGTGCATACAGCAGTGTGTTACTGATGGCTTCTTTTGTCCTTGCATGGTTCCTGTAAGTTTTCTGTGGAACAACAGGACTTTTGTAATACCCTGTAATTTCCCTTACTTTGTTACTGTTTTTATTTTCATTAAAATTCATAATAAGATCCTCATTAGATGAAGTAATCTTGTTAAAAGCAGTATTCTACTCTGATCTTTTCCCTTCTTATGTAAAAAAAAAAAAAAAAAAAAGTGCTTCCCCACCATACAAGTGAATTTCTTCTCTAATTAGACATGAATAGCTTTAGAGATCAAACACAGGCTGCTTTTGAAAACCAGATCTCTTAGGACACAGGGGCAATCTCATTAGTAAAAATACGTGTTTCTGGGTTGCACAAGCCATTGAATTTCTTCCCCAATTAGCAGCAAATGGTTTTTCAGAACAATGAGGAAGAAGTTTGGTTTGTACTTTGCAAGTGTTGTTTTTTTTCGTGGAGGTATACTGGAAGTATCAACTACCATCATTTCTGTCCCTTCTTTTCCTCTCCCTGAGCAAAGGGACACACACGACTCTGTTTTATAGATAGTCAGAGTCCCAGGTAAATTCTTTATCCAAATGCTGCTTCCTCTGGGCCAGGACTGGACTCTGTGGTAGAAGGAACACCTATTTAGACCACCTAGTTGTCAGCTACTGTCAGCTATTATGATGTTAGGGGAGACTGCAAAATCATAAACACAATGAGAAGCTGACAATGTCCTTGCTCTGGGGAGAGGAGAGGACCCATTCGTGGGAGTATCTCTCCAAGTGCTGCCCCTAGAAGCGGATTAACTGTGTTTTCTCTGGGTCTTTGGCAGAAAAGAAGTAGTGTCTGTGGAGAAGGTCTTCTTATTAAATAGCCAAATGCTTGGAGTTCTAGATAATGGGTTGAGTTTCTAGAGTTTCAGCACAGTGCAGGAGGAAATAAAACCTGCCTGTCTAAACCTAAGTGTCAGTCACAGTCAAGGGAACACAGAGGTCATGGGCAGGACGTTTCTCTAAGTTGAGATAGACTAGCAGTGCAGGAGTATGGGGAGATATGAGGAGCACGGCGAGGCTCCAACAGGAAGGTTGATTAGAGCCTTGACTTGGGGTCACTGCCAATCAAGTCTGAGCCTCAAAGTCTCTCCAGTGTGTGTCTGGCAAATACTCTTCTCCGGCCTTCCAAGAGCCCATCTGTACACTGCTGGAACACGCTCAAATACTAATTTCCACAAAATCAGTACAGTCAAAAACATCCACAACTGCCCCCACAATTACCATGACTCCTCACAAGGAATTAATGTCTACATTATACGCAAATTCATGTTAGCTCTTTTTATTAATTTCTGCCCTTACCATCTCCCACCAATTTTGTTTCATTTGGGCTTTGAGGAATTCAAAACTGATTACTGGGCTAAAACTTTCTCTGTTCCCTAAGCCACAATCACACTACTTCTTCTAGTTTGTAAAAACATACTTTATGGGTTGTAAGAAATTTTATTTCTTTCTCTTTACTACAGTAAAGTTAGTTGATGATGATGATATGATGATATGATCACTAGCAATATTCCCCAATTTTATCCACAAGGATTTGGAGACTCAAATAGATGGAGTAACTTTCCCTGAATTATATGAACTCTTCAACCCTCTTTCCCAACCTCACCTTGAAGGGATGGGATAAAGAGGATCTTCAAGTTTGGAAGAATGTTTTAAATCCTTATCTCTGCCCCCACCTCCCTGCCCCACCCCCGTCACCCCATTCTTCTCCCAGGGAAGAAATTTTCCCAAGGGTGTGCCAGAGGATGCCAGGATATTTTCCACTTAAGAAAAGTTTGGTTATTTCACCATTTCACAGGAGACTTTAAGTTCAAGTCCTAAGTACTACTGGAACTGAGAAATTATCTTTCTTGTCTTCTATCTCCAATCCTTCTTCCTCATCTCGATAATTATCCTGTCTTTACCATTTGCCTCCATCCTGTGAAAGTCAATCACGCAAATTGCATCATTCTCGTCATACCCAAGTAAATCAGGGTTGAGAAGCCAGGTGGCAGCACTCTGAGTACAACAACAACAACAAAAAAAGTTTGCTCCAAGAATGTAATTCTCTGCAAAACTGACTGCTGGGACTGCCTGCTGTAACCCGGGAGCAGTTTTATTTACAGCTGCTGAGATAACTTGCTGCAACTCGAAGACGAATTTTGCCCACTAATCAGAGCTTGCCAGCTCTCCAAACCCTCACTAGTGCCAATGAACTTTCTTGAAGGGCAATGTGTAACATTTCTCTCTTTAATAAAACCTCTAAACTTCTCTTCTTCAGACATACTGAAGACCACCTGGTCTATGTATATATCCCAAATTGCAAGTCTTTTTCCAAATAAAACATTAAATTTAGAGATTCAGCTCTAGATTTTTATTTTGACTTTGACAATCCTCATCCTCATTTTGTTTATGACCATCCTACAGGCCACCATTCTTCTCTTCCTCTTCCTCCTCATCTTCTTCTGAGAGCAGACCCTTTGGATGGAGTCTTAGGATTCTACTACAAATAATACATCTTTGAGAAGTTCTCTATCAGGTTATATATATTTTTTTATTTTTTATTTTTTTGAGACAGTCTTTACTGTCACCCAGGCTGGAGTGCAGTGGTATGTTCTCAGTTCACTGCACCCTCAGCCTCCCAGGTTCAATCGATTCTCCTGCCTCAGCCTCATGAGTAGCTGGGCTTACAGGTGTACACCACCATGCCCAGATAATTTTTGTATTTTAGTAGAGATGGGGTTTTGCCATGTTGGCCAAGTGGGTCTTGAACTCCTGACCTCAAGTGATCCACCCACCTTGGCCTCCCAAAGTGCTGGGATTACAGGTGTGAGCCACCACGCCTGACCTATTTTAAATGGCAAAATGCATTAATTAATGCAGTTGTATCTAAATTAAAGTGGCTCATATAAAAGTTGAGGAACAACCTTACCATTTTCTCAAAGTTTTCACAATCATGTTTGGATATGTCACTTTCCCTGGGCTAAAAACAATGTTTAATAAAAGCTAAATAATTCTGCCCTCCAGGCTGCTTCTACTGCTGTTCACCTAGAAGCCAGGAAAAGGAACAAACAGGGACCCTTGGCGCTCATTATTATTGTGAAGAAATTGCAGATGAAAGCTTGGTACTTTTTCTGAGTGAGTAAATAATTTATCTTGGAATAAAAACTTAGACAAAAAGAGATAAGATGAATACACAGTTACAGGCTTCAAAAATAGATATGTCTCACATCAATTTAGTGGACAATTATCCAAATATATTAAAGATTGTGCAACAGTATGGGAATACATTTATGATGGATTAAAGAGTGGAAAAGACGTAACGTAAAATTATATGTATTTGATGAAAACAATGTAAAAAATACACCACAGAAGAACATATGCATAGCTGATGAGTTATGTAAGGATGGTGGTTTCTAATTTAGTTGCAGTGTCTTCAGAGAACATGGTTTGCATGAACCCTGTTATTTGTTATTTGTTGAGAACTGCACTGCTTCTATTCAGTGGTCAGGTTTTATAAATATTCTATGTGTGCTTAGAAAAAACTTGCATTTACTATTGGGCATGGTGTCCCTTCTTCATGTGACTATTAGATCAAGCTTGTTAATTGTGTTCAAATCTTTTTTTTTTTTTTGAGATGGAGTCTCACTCTGTCACCAGGCTGGAGTGCAGTAGTGCTCTCTTGGTTCACTGCAACTTCCACCTCCCGGGTTCAAGCGATTCTCCTGCCTCAGCCTCCCGAGTAGCTGGGACTACAGGCATGTGCCACCACGTCCAGCTAATTTTTGTATTTTTAGTAGAAACGGGGTTTCACCATGTTGGCCAGGATGGTCTCGATCTCTTGACCTCGTGATCCGCACCCCCTCGGCCTCCCAAAGTGCTGGGATTACAGGCGTGAGCCACCGGGCCCAGCCAAAATATTTTATAGCTATACCAATTTTTAGTCTGATATAGAACATGATGATGATGTCTGAAATCTTCCCTTATGATTGTGGTTTTGTTTTTTTTCTGTTTAATTTTTGCTTTCCCTTTTGTGCAGCTATGTTATTCAATTTATACAAGTTTAAAACGATCATGGTTTCTTGATTAGTTGTTCCTTTCATTATCATGTATTCTCTCTCTTTATGCCTAGTACATCTTTTGGCTTAAGCTGTATTTTTCCTTGCTACCAGTACAGGTGATCTTCAACTTACAATGCAAAACCACCATAAGTTGATATAATAACTCAGTTGTGAGCTGAGAAGCATACTAAATTCCTGTCATTTTTGCACCATCATGAAGTTGAAAAACTAGGTCAAACTCTCATAAGTTGCAGACCATCTGTATGGGTACACAAATGTTTTGTTAGTATTTGCTTGCTATAACTTTTCCATCTTTTGCTTTCAATCTTTCTGCAATTTTATATTTTAGATGTGTCTATTATAAACAAGACATGGCTGAGTCTTCCACACTATAAATTTAGTCCATTTTCTTTTGTTTTTATTGCAGATAGATCTGGAAATGTTTTTGGTCTTATACTGTACTCCTTATAGTCATTTTTCTATACTTTTTCTCCTTCCCTTGAGTTATTGATAATAAGTTTAAGTTATTGATTTGAGATCTTTTTTCTTTCTCATATATGCATAAAAAACTACAAATTTTGCCCTAAGCTTTTCTTTAACTGCATCCTATAAATCTTGATATATGGAATTTTCATTTTCATTCTGTTCCAAATATATCTGATCTAGGACTTGTATCCAGAGTATGTAAATAATTCTTATAATTTATTAATAAGACAACCCAATTAAAAATTGGGCAAAAGATTTGAATAGAAGATGTAAGAATGGCTAATAGGCACATGAAAAGATGCTCAATATCTTAGTCATTAGGGAATTTAAAATTAAAGCCATAATAAGACCATTTCACATCCACTAGGATGGCCATAAACAAAAAGATAGGCAATAATAAGGCTGGTAAGGATGTAGAGAAATTGAAACCCTCATATGTTATTGGTGGAAATGTGAAGTAGTACAGCAACTTTGGAAAACAGTCTGGCAACTTCTGAAATTTAAATGTAAATTGCCATGCAACCCAGCAATTTTGCTCCTAGATGTATACGCAAGACACATGAAAATATGTGTCCACACAGAGACTTGTATGTCAGTGTTCATAGCAGCATTATTCATCATTACTAAAAAATGGAAACAACTCAAATATTCATCATATTCATGAAACATTGAATGGATGAAGAACATTTGGTATGTTAGTACAGTGGAATATTATTCAGGAGTGAAAAGGAAGAAAGACACTACTGTTACACGCTATACATGACAAACCTCAAAAAAGTTGTGAATTGAAACAAGCTATACGCTAAAGACTATGTATTGTAGGATTCCATTTATCTGAAATGCCCATAGAAAACAAATCTATAGAGACAGAAAGAAGACTGGTGGTTTCCTGGGATTGGGAGTGGAAATGGGATTGACAGCACATGGCACGAGGGATCTTTAAGGGCTGATGGAAACGGGATTATGATAATGGGCATGCAACTTTATAAATGTTCTAAAATCATTGAATTGTATACATAAAATGGGTAAATTTAATGGTGTTATACCTCAATAAAGCTGTTCTTTTTGGAAAAAACAGCTAGTGAACTACACTAGCTCTGCATTTTTTTAAGAAATAATTTCTTACATCCTGTGCCTAGATGGCCAATATTAACTCAAGAAACTAATGGGCATAGAAAAATTAAATGTGCCTCAAAACACTCAAGATGAATACAGCAGTCTTCAATAGTCAACGTCATGTCTATTTCAGAGAGAAAAGGTCCAAGTTCAGTGGCTTGAACCTTGTTGCCTTCCACGGAAGGAAGCAGTTGGAATGAGCTTTGCCCCTGGTGACACTCTTCCTTGTCACTAATTAACCAGCTCTATAGGAAGGTTGCTCCGCCAACACCCTTCTCTGCCTGGAGAGACATCTGGCCAAGTTCCGGTGAGCAGGAAAAATGTCTACTCGTTACCACCAAGCTGCTAGTGATAGTTACCTGGAACTTCTAAAAGAGGCTACCAAGCGAGATCTAAATCTTTCAGATGAAGATGGCATGACTCCCACTCTCTTGGCAGCCTACCATGGGAACCTGGAAGCCCTAGAGATAATCTGCAGTAGAGGGTAAGTTCAACCCGATGGTTTCCGTTGGAAACAGTGTTCACAGTAGGTTTTTGCAGATAGCAGCAAGAGTCAGGGATGTCAATACAAATACTTTATCCTCTTTCTAGATTGTCTAAATGATTGGATTTTTAGAGAAAGAGAGAAAACTATGCCTAGAGATGCTCTCTTTTCTCACTGAGGTCTGGCAATATGGGAGTGGCTCATCCCTTAGCCCCAATCAGAGGAGAGACTCTGAACTCTAAGGCATTATCTGCATGGGGAAGAGGGAAGATATTTTAATTCTATGCCTTTAAAAATGCTTTTCATGAAATTTAAACAGTTTTCTCTTTTAAAAGAGGCCATTATTTTACTTGGTTTTAAGTTGTCAACCTTGGTTGGAACAAATGAGTTTTTAGTTTTTTGTTTGTTTGTTTGTTTGTTTTTTTATCTATGCCATCAAAATCCCACAGTCTTTTATTAACTTTCAATCCCAGTGCAAGCTCATGATTTTTTTTATTTTTTATTTTTGACACAGGGTCTTGCTCTTTTGAGTGGAGTTGCTGGCTCTACAAGGAATCTTTAGCCTGTCTTAGCTCTATCACTTGTTTGGCTAGTGGATAGACACACACACACACACACACACACACACACACACACACCATCTCTTTGCCCAGATTTTAATGGAGGAGTCAGCCAACTCCTCTGCTTGTTCTGCCTGTTATCAGAGGGCTAGGTTGTGTTGGCAACCATAATGCAAGAGGGTAAAGAAAGAGAAAAGGGCAAGGTAAATAAAGGAGCCAGGTGAATCCAATTCAATATACCCATTTATTCAGTATCTGTTATGTGCCAGCTACTTATCTCTTAAGAGATATTTTGCTAGCCACTGGGCACACTGTGATCAACAAGACGGCCACAATCCCTGTCGTAGTGATCAGATTTGAGAGAGGAAGACAAGGCATCTATGATGTGTGTGTGTGTGTGTGTGTGTGTGTGTGTGTGTGCGCGTGCGTGTGTTTGCTTTGAGACAGGGTCTCACTCTGTCACCCAGGCTGGAGTACAGTGTCGAGATCATAGCTGACTGCAGCCTTGAGCCCCAGGCTTAAGTGATCCTCCCACCTGAGCCTCCCAAGTAGCTGGGACTAGAGGTGTGCGCCACCATGCCCTGCAATTTTTGTATTTTTTGTAGTGATGGGGTTTTGCCATGTTGCGCAGGATGGTCTTCAACTTATGAGCTCAAGTGATCTGACAGCCTCGGGCTCCCAAAGTGCTGGGATTATAGATGTGAGCCACTGTGCTTGGTTCATCTATGATATTTGTTACAAAAGAGGAAACAGAGGGTACTAAACAGGCATTTACCTCAATCTCAGGGGTGAGGGAAGGCTTCCCTAAGGGGAAAGCATTTAAGCTGGGATTAGGAAAATGAGAACAAGTTGGCCAGGTGAAAGAGTGTTTTCCCTAAGATGGAAAACTGTGTCCTGAGAACTAGAGAAGCTGAGTATGGCTGGACATGGCTCGAGTAGGAGTGGGGTCAGGGCAAGTGTGAGAGATAAGACCAGATCACAAACAGCCTTGTCAACTCTGGTAAGGACTTTATCCTAAGGGCCCAGGAAGCCATGTCTTAGGTTTATGCAGGGAAGCTTCCAGAGTAGATTTATGTTTACAAAACTCACTGAGGTAGATGGATAACAGTCGGAGAGAATGTTTGGGGATGTTTTAATGGTTGAGATGAGTTGGACTAGGGTAGTGACATTGGGAATGGGAAGATATAGTTGGATTTGAGTGGCAGTTTGGATGTAGAATCAATAATGATTGACTGGACGTGGGCAGATAAAGAAAAAGGAGGGTTAAGGTCCCAGGTTTTGGATGTTGACACCCTTTATTAAAGTAGGGAACATTTAGGAAGAGTCAGAAGAACCCAGGATTGGGAGAGTTCTCGAGTTGAAGATTGAATGAGGAAGTGAGTGAAGCAGATCTTCCCCATCTCTCTTGTCTGATTAAAACTTTCTTTTCTCAGACACATCGATCCCCATCAGCCAGCCTTCTCCAGTCATCTCATCTCTTCTATGCAGCCTAGGGTTCCCCAGCTTTCTCCATCTACAGAAAGGCTACCTCCTTCCACAAACTGCAAGATGTCAGTTACTTTAAAATCAATGTGTTAGCCTATTCTTGCATTGCTATAAGGAAATGCCTGGGCCTGCGTAATTTATAAAGAAAAGAGGTTTCACCGGCTCATAGTTCTGCGGGCTGCACAGGAAGCATAGGAGCTTCTGCTTTTGGGGAGCCTTCAGGAAGCTTCCAATCATGGCAGAAGGAAAAGACATCTCACATGGCAGAAGCAAGAGCAAGAGAGCAAGGGGAGAGGTCCTAGAAACCAGATCTAATGAGAACTCACTATCATGAGGACAGTACTAAGGGGGATGGTGCTAAACCATTCATGATCCAGTCGCCTCCCACCAGTCCCTACCTCCAACATTGTGGATTACAGTTTGATTTGAGATTTGTTCCCCATGAAATCTCACAGATCCAAACTGTGTCAGCCACTGAGTTTGTCCTCCTAGAAGAGGGTGTGGGGTTCTTCTCAGTCAGGAGAGAGCTCTTGTTCCATTTGAGGACCATTTTGAATAGTAATGCTTAGGTATTCTCTCTCTCTCACCTGTGAAAGCTTGAAATATTCTCTTACAATAACTGTTCTGCTGGTCTTTATTTATTTTTTATTTTTAATAGAGACAGGGTCTTGCTTTGTTGCCCAGGGTGGTCTCGAACTCCTGAGCTCAAATAATCCTCCTGCCTCAGCCTCCCAAAGTGTTGAGATTACAGATGTGAACCACAGCACTCAGCTTGGTTCTGCTAGTCTTTAATTACAAAAGTAACATGAGCTGAACCCAGAAAATTAAACCTTACATATGCACACAAAACATGAAGACAAAATGTCCTATAATGCCATGCTACTAAGATGTATATAGTTCTCTCTATATATAATATAGTGTGTATAAATACATTTTAATATTCTTCTATAAATTTCAGGGACTTTGTAGGACTCTAATCAGCAAATACATTTCTTAGCCAACCCCTCTCCTGGACACACAGTTTGTTTTCCCTAGTTTGAAAAGTGCTGTGATGACTATCCTTGTACATAAATCTTTGCTGACATTGTCTTTTTTGTGTGTTTTTTTGTTTTTTGTTTTTTTTTTTCTTTTTTTTTGAGATGGAGTCTCTCTGTCGCTAAGGCTGGAGTGCAGTAGCATGATCCTGGCTCATTGCAACCTCCACCTCTCGGGTTCGAGCAATTTTCCTGCCTCAGCCTCCCAAGTAGCTGGGACTACAGGCATGCACCACCACGCCCAGCTAATTTTGTATTTTTAGTAGGGACAGGGTTTCACCATGTTGGCCAGGCTAGTCTTGAACTCCTGACCTCAGGTGATCTGCCTGCCTCGGCCTCCCAAAGTGCTGGGATTACAGGCGTCAGCTACCAGGCCCGGCCATATTTTCTTGAGAATAAATTCTCCAAAGTGAAATTTCTGAATCAATTTGCATTTGTGTTTGTCCATTTGTACTGCTATAACAAAATACCTTAGATTAGGAAATTTATAAAAACCAGAAATTTATTTCTTACCATTCTGGCAGCAGGGACATCCAAGATCAAAGCACCAGGAGGACTGGTGCCTGGTGAGAGCCCTGTCTACACTTCCAAGATGGTACCTTGTTGTCGCACCCTCTGGCTGTGTCCTCACATGGAGGAAGGGAAGGAAGGGGCAAAAAAAGAGGCAAATTCCCTGTGTCAAGCCCTTTTATAAGGGTGCCTGACCCCATTCATGAGGGCAGAGTCCTCATGACTCAATCATCTCCTAAAGGCCACACTGCTTAACGCTGTTACGTTGACGATTAAGTTTCAGCATGAATTCTGGAGGGGACACAAACATTCAAACCATAGCAGCATATGTGCAATTTAAAGACTGTGTGTGTGTATAAATGGACATGTTGTCCTTCAGAAAGTGAGTATCCATTTTGGCCAACATGATAGATCCAAAATGATGTATCAGGCTAGGTGTGGTGGCTCACTCCTGTAATCCCAGCACTTTGGGAGGCCAAGGCGGGCGGATCACTTGAGGCCAGGAGTTCGAGGCCAGCCTGGCCAACATGGCGAAACCCTATCTCTACTAAAAAGACAAAATTAGCGTGGTGTGGTGGTGCACGCCTATAATCCCAGCTACTCAGGAGGCTGAGGCACAAATTGCTCCTGAATCCCTTGAACCCAGGTGGCGGAGGTTGCAGTGAGCTGAGATCAGGCCACTGCACTCCAGTCTGGGCAACAGAGTGAGACTCTGTCTCAAAAAACAAAACAAAGAGAAAATGATATATCAGTGTGGCTTTAATGTTCTTTTCTTTGGTTACTGACGAGGTTGAAAATTCTTTTTATGCTTAAAAAGAATTGGCCATTGGAATGCCACTTTTGTGAACTGTGTATTTATGACCTTATTCCACTTTTATATTGGGGTTTTCAACATTTCTCCTTGTTTGATAAAAATGCTTTTGAAAGTTAACAATATCAACTCTTGTCATATAGGTTACAACTACTTTACAATACACAGTTTACATTTTTGACAACAGATTTTTAAATATAAATGTAAACAAATATATATATTTATATATAAGTCTATCAGTCTTTGTGATTCTAACTTTGAGGTCATGACTCAATATTGACTGATCCTTTAGTGCCATTTTTAGTTTCATTTGTTATTTTAAATACTTTATAGAATTTAAGATCTGAATTATGATCTAACTCTGCATTCTCCAAGTGGCTACTCATTTGTTCCAACACAATTAGTTGTTATAGTCTCTCTCTTTCTCCACTAAATTGACATGGTAACATCATTTCTTTCAATGTAATATCAATATCCAGCCCCCCGTTTGCTTATGTTAATATTTATTAAACACTGGCTATGGGTGCAAATATTCTTCTAACCTTGCTTTTCCTAGTCCTTCCTTCTCAACTCCTGTCTTGGATCTAGTAGATCTCAGATTTGTTTTCTTGCCCTCAAAAGCATCTCAGATCTGCTCTGTTAAGTAGACCTGACGTAGGCTAAAAAAAAGAAAAAAAAGTCTTGTGAGGTCCCTTTTTGACCATAGCTAATCCTGGGAACCAGTGTGAGGCCAAATTTCCAATTAGATTTAAGGAAGTTGAAAAGGGAAGAAAATTACCATCTCACATCAGTCAGAATGGCTATTACAACATCAAAAAATAACAGATGCTGGTCAGGTTGAGGAGAAAAGTGAACACTCATACACTGTTGGTGGGAGTGTAAATTAGTTCAACCATTGTGGAAAGCAGTGTGACAATTCCTCCAAGAGCTAAAAGCAGAACTACCATTCGAGCCAGCAATCTCATTACTGGGTATATACCCAAAGGAATATAAATCCTTCCACTATAAAGACACATGCCTTGATCACGCCTGTAATCCCAGCACTTTGGGAGGCCAAGGAGGGAGGGTCATTTGAGGTTAGGAGACCAGCCTGATCAACATGATGAAACCTCATCTCTACTAAAATAAAAATACAAAAAATTAACTGGGTGTGGTGGCGCATGCCTGTAATTCCAGCGCCTCAGGAGGCTGAGACACAAAAATTGCTTGAACACACAAGGAGGAGGTTGCAGTGAGCCAAGATCGCGCCACTGCACTCCAGCCTTGGGAACAGCAAGACTCCATCTCAAAAAACAAACAAACTGACAAACGTGCACGTGAGTGTTCATTGCAGCACTATCACAATTGCAAAGACATGGAATCAGTCTAAATGTCCATCAATGACAGATTGGATAAAGAAAATGTGGTACATATACAACATGGAATAGCATGCAGTCGAAAAAGAATGAGATCACATCTTTCGTGGGAACATGGATGGAACATGGATGGAGATGGAGGCCATTATTCTTAGCAAGCTAACGCAGGAACAGAAAACCAAATACCACATATTCTCACTGATAATTGGGAGCTAAATGATGAGAACACGTTGGCTTAGTGCCTCAGTGACAAAATAATCTACAACAAACACTCGTGACAAGAGTTTACCGATATAACAAACCTGCACATGTACTTCTGAACCTAAAATTTAAAAAAAAGAAAATTAAAAATTGAATTTAGAAGCTAATCAGCTATTGAAGTCCATTCCAGTCTGATGATTTAAGAGTTTATCTGTCATTACCTGATAAACAATGAATCCTATAGCAACCATTTATATAAAAACTCTGGCTTTGTTAGAAAACTATTTTCCTTTCTTTCTTTTTATAATTTAAAGATGGAAAGCCATCATTAACATGTATTTTCCTGCACTAGGAAGCATAGTGGCCCAATTACAAAAAAAAAAAAAAAATCATTTTACCTTTAAAGTGTATGAAATTTCTTGGTTTTATTTATTATTATTATTATTATTTTTGGGACGGAGTCTTGCTTTGCCACCCAGGCTGGAGTGCAGTGGCGCGATCTCGGCTCACTGCAAGCTCCATCTCCCAGGTTCACTCCATTCTCTTGCCTCAGCCTCCCGAGTAGCTGGGACTACAGGCGCCCACCACCATGCCAGGATAATTTTTTTGTTTTTAGTAGAGACAGGGTTTCACCATGTTAGCCAGGATGGTCTTGATCTCCTGACCTTGTGATCCACCCGCGTCAGCCTCCCAGAGTGCTGGGATTACAGGCATGAGCCACCGCGCCCGGCTGGTTTTATTTTTACTTTTTAAAATGGAAACTAGACTTTTCCCCCTTGCGAATTCCTTTTTTTTTTTTTTTTTTTTGAGATGGAGTATCGCTTTTGTCGCCCATCCTGGAGTGCAATGGTGGGATCTTGGCTCAGGGCAACCTCCGCCACCTGGGTTCAAGTGATTCTCCTGCCTCAGCCTCTGGAATAACTGAGACTACAGGTGCCCACCACCACACCCGTCTAATTTTTGTATTTTTAGTAGAGACAAGGTTTCACCATGCCGACCAGGCTGGTCTGATTCTTAAAGAAATACGTACTTATTGTAACATTTCACATCATATTGAATAGAATTGATAAAGTAAAAATTACACCAGTTCCCACAGTCATCAACATTGGGTATATATGGATATATATCCTTTCAGACTTTTTCCTCTGAGTACATGCAAACACATGTACATTCTCTCCCTTAAAAAGACAATCATATAAACTATACTGAAACCTTCTAATTATTTAACAATATATCACGGACCATTTGCACTTAAAAGTTGAGATCCATGCCACTATTTTTATTTTTTAAAATAATTTCAACTTTTTTTTTTTGAGAGACAGAGTCTTGTTCTGTCGCCCAGGCTGGAGTGCAGTGGCACAATCTTGGCTTACTGCAGCCTCCACCTCCCGGGTTTGAGTGATTCTCCTGCCTCAGCTTCCCAAGTAGCTGAAACTACAGGTGTGTGCCACCATGCCCAGCTAATTTTTGTATTTTTTAGTAGAGACAGGGTTTCACTATATGTTGGCTAGGCTGGTCTCAAACTCCTGACTTCAGGCGATCCACCTGCCTCGGCCTCCCAAAGTGTTGAGATTACAGGTGTGAGCCACCGTGCCAGGCCAATTTCAACTTTTAGATTTAGAGGGTACATGTGCAGGTTTGCTATGTGGGTACACTGCAGGATGCTGGTGTTTGGGGTATGATTGATCTCATCACCCAGATAGTGAGCATGGTACCAAATAGTTTTTCAACTGTTGCCCTCCTCTCATAGTCCCCCATGTCTGTTGTTGCCATCTTTATGTCTGTGAGTACCCAATGTTTAGCTCTCACTCATAAGTAAGAATATGCGGTATTGGGTTTTCTGTTCCTGTGTTAATTTGCTAGGGATAGGATAATGTATGCCACTATTTTAATGACTTCATGGTATTCTGTTTTATGGTTTTTGTTAGTTTGTTTTTGAGATGGATTCTCACTCTGTCATCCAGGCTGGAGCACAGTGGTGTGATCTCAGTTCACTGCACCCTCAGCCTCGCAGGTTCAAGCAATTCTCCTGCCTGTCTCCAGAGTAGCTGGTATTACAGGCGCACGCCACCACCCCCAGCTAATTTTTGTAGTTTTAGTAGAGACGAGGTTTCACCATGTTGGCCAGGCTGATCTCAAACTCCTGACCTCGAGTGATCAACCCACTTTGGCCTCCCAAAGTGCTAGGATTACAGGTGTGAGCTACTGTGCCTGGCCAGTTTCATTATTTTTATTAGTTAACAAAAATTATATATATTTATGGTGTACAACATGATTTTTAAAAATATGTATACATTATGGAATTATATCTAGCTAATTAATATATGTGTTACCTTCTATACTTTTTGTGATGAGAACATTAAAATCTACTTGGTAGGCAATTTTCAAATATACAGTGTATTCTTATTAACTATAGCCACTGAGCTGAATGGCTTATCATGATGACTCATGCCTGTAATCCCAGCACTTTGGGAGGTTGAGGCGGGAGGATTGCTTGAGGCCAGGAGTTCGAGACTAGCCTGGGCAACATAGCAAGACCCCATCTCTATAAAAAATAAATAGATTAACTAATTAAAAAACTATAGTCATCATGTGTTACAATAGATGTCTTTTACTTATTCCTCCTGTCTCACTGAAATTTGTATCCTTTGACCAATATCTCCCCAGTCTGCCTCTCCTAGTTATCACCGTTCTACTTTCTGCTTCTAGGATACTTTTTCTTTTAGACAGAGACTCACTCTGTCACCAGGCTGGAGTGCAGTGGCGTGATCTCAGCTCACTGCAACCTCCACCTCCTGTATTCAAGCAATTCTCCTGCCTCAGCCCTCCCAAGTAGCTGGGACTACGGGCGCCCGCCACCACGTCCAGCTAATTTTTATGTTTTTAGTAGAGACAGGGTTTCACCATGTTGGCCAGGATAGTCTCAATCTTTTGACCTCGTGATCTGCCCACCTCAGCCTTCCAAAGTGCTGGGATTACAGGCATAAGCCACCGCACCCGGCCTCTAGGAGACTTTTTTAGATTCCACATATAAGTGAGATCATGTGGTATTCATTTTTCTGTGCCTGTCTTATTTCACTTAACACACTGCCCTCCAGGCTCATCCATGTTGTTGAAAATGACAGGATTTCTTTGTTTCTTAAGACTGGATAGTATTCCATTGTGTGGAGCGACCGTGTTTTCTTTATCCATTCTTCCACTGATGGACACAGGTTGATGCCATAATATATTTAATCAGTTGACTATTCATGATGCTTAATTTGAATCCAGTCTTTTTCCTGTTATAAGTAAGGTTGGGAGGAACATTCTTGCTCATTCATCTTTACACAAAGGTCTTCTATTTCCTTAGGACAAATTCCTAAAGGTAGAATTATAGATTCAAAAGAGCGCCTCATTTTAAAGACGTTTTGTGTATACTGTGCCAGGAAATTTGAACCACTTTCTGCTTCTTCCAGCAGTAATTCTTTCCCCATACTCCTGCCAAAAGCAAGTATTCCTATTCTTTTTAATCGTTGCCTATCTGATTGGCAAAGGGCAGAGTATTGTTTCAATTTGCATTTCTTTGATTATTAGTGAGTCCAAATATTTCTTCTTATGCAGAAAAACATTTTTGAAAGAATCGTTTTTTTCTGAGAACTTCACAAAAAAACAACTTCAGGAGGAGAAATTGGAATGGAACAGATGATCAGAGTAATTTAAGCAAATTGCCTACTTAGTGACAATAGTGCTAAGCCAGCTTTAAAAATTATTGCCCAAATGCACTGATCTACCAAAAATCAAGGGATAAATGGGTTATTTTAAATCTCTTCAGTAAGTTTCTCTTTTGGGGAAAAGGGGAATAGAAAAAAATCACACTAGATTGAGCTTAGCCCAAGAAAACCATAGAGCATCAATGTTGAACTCAGATGATCAAATGAGAGAGACCAGTTTGCCACCCAGGCAGTTATATGCAATGGTTCTATCAAGAAATGTGAACAATGACAAGTAAGGAATTTAAAAGGACTCCATGCAACTTGTCTGTAGCAAATATTTTCATTTAAATTGTACATTAATTCAGAAATGTGTCTGTAAATAGAAGTTTTGCAAGATTTTTGTTGTTGTTGTTTTGTTTTTGAGACAGTCTCGCCCTGTCGCCCAGGCTGGAGTGCAGTGGCGTGATCTCGGCTCACTGCAAGCTCCGCTTCCCAGGTTCACACCATTCTCCTGCCTCAGCCTGTCGAGTAGCTGGGACCACAGGCACACGCCACCAGTCCTGGCTAATTTTTTTGTATTTTCAGTAGAGACGGAGTTTCACCGTGTTAGCGAGGATGGTCTCAATCTCCTGACCTCGTGATCTGCCCACCTCAGCCTCCCAAAGTGCTAGGTTTACAGGCATGAGCCACCGCGCCCGGCTGAAGTTTTGCGAGTTTTAATAGCTTAAAGCCACTAGGAAAACCCATGAGTTGTCTTACTGACAGTTTCATCTGTAAATCTGGAATTTTACATTTGAAATTTTCTCAAAAGAAGACCCACCTTTGGGGTCATCTCAGGTTTACTGTTCTTCCTTCTGTCTTGAAAGCATCATTCTTAAGATTCAGTGAAATGGGTGCAGCCGTAAGAAAAAAAAAAGACAATGAGATCATGTCCTTTGCAGGGACTTAGATGAAACCGGAAGCCATCATTCTCAGCAAACTAACACAGGAACGGAAAACCAAAGACCGCATGTTCCAACTCATAAATGGGAGTTAAACAATGAGAACACATGGACACAGGGAGGGGAACATCACACACTGGGGCCTGTTGGGGGGTGGGGGGCAAGGGGAGGGAGAGCATTAGGATAAATACCTAAGGCATGAAGGGCTGAAAACCTAGATGATGGGTTGATGGGTGCAGCAAACCACCATGGCACATGTATATCTATGTAACAGACCTGCACGTTCTGCACATGTATCCTAGAACTTAAAGCAAAATAAAGATTCAGTGAAATGGGAAAATTCCACCACTCTATGGTCTTAAGCATATACATTTAGCCCAGACATCTTAGTGCCCTTCTGCATCTCTCCTGCAGCTCACTCCTCCCAATAATTTTGTTTTCAACTTATCCAATCCAAGGATAACTTCAGGCAAATTTAATCAGTATGTTTCTGTTTCTGTTTATAGTAACGTCTTGGGTGTTTTACAATCCCTCTTTGATGTCTAGGATACTTCAGGAGTCTTTTGCATCTAGTGTTTATTTAAAATAAAAAGTGAAACCACGTGTTTAGCGGGGAGGCACAGCGGTCCCTTAAGATGCAGGTCTGTGCCAAGGTTGAAGGATCTCCTTTCATCCCAAACAATTAAATCAGGCTGACTGACCAGAGCCTTCTGGAAACTGGCTTCCCAGCAAAACTGTGTTACTTAATATTTGCTTTCCTTAGATTTGATTTCATTTTCTTTCCTTTTCCACTCTTCTCCCTTACCCCCAACTCCACGCACTCTGGTCACGCTGATCTATACTCCTGGTTCTCCAAATATGCCTTGTAATATCAGCCATCTGTGCCTGTGCTCACACTGTTCTCTCTGCTCAGAAGGAGGTTACCAGTTGCCAGCTTATGGGCTGGAGCTGGTCCACAAATGTGTTTTATTTGGACTTTACTATATTTTTCTTTTAAATTGGAGCCAACACTTAAAAATCACAGAATTTCTCATGAAATTCTGGATTTGTGGCTTCATTTGAAAAACGGGAGCTCTGGCAATATTGTTTCTGCTTTTATTCAAGGGAGCTGAGCTGTGGTTGTCCTTTCTAGGTGGAGTATGCTTTTAACTGTGACTTCGTTGAAAGAACAAACTTGGCCCCATTCAGTCACTTCCATGACTTGCTTGGCCTCTTTGGGTTGAGTTTGAGACTTCCGCTGGGACATGTGGGTGACCCAAAGGAGAAAGAGAAACAGGTTTTGCCCTTTGGGGCACATTATCCAATTAAGGAGACAAGACATAAATATTTGTCAAATTAAAACTATAAGTGATTGATTGATTGATTTTTATTTTTATTTTTTTTGAGATGGAGTCTCGCTTTGTCACCCAGGCTGGAGTACAGTGGTGCAATCTCAGCTCACTGCAAGCTCCACCTCTCAGGTTCTTCTGCCTCAGTGTCCCGAGTAGCTGGGACTACAGGTGTGCACCACCATGCCTGGCTAAGTTTTGTATTTTTAGTAGAGATGGGGTTTCACCATGTTGAATAGGCTGGTCTCGAACTCCTGGCATCAAGTGATCCACCAGCCTTGGCCTCCCAAAGTGCTGGGATTACAGGTGTGAGCCACCTCACCTGGCCTATAAGTGATTTTTAAAAACCCACAAGAGTTATTGTGCTGCGGGAATTTACTAGTTGAATACAAGGAAAAATAAATACATGTAATTAAGGATTATGAGTTTGGGGGCAAGGGGAAGGATAATAAGTAATGTTTATTCAATATTTACTATGTGCCAAGCAGTTTTCTGTTGCTTTATGTAGATTAACTTATTTCATTCACATAACTCTATGAATAGGTAACAGTATTATCTTCAATTTACAGATGAGTGTTAGGAATGTTTGCTTTTTGGTGTTGTAAAGAAATAGTATTTGAGCATAAATTTAATTCTTTTAGTAAGGCTATTTTTATTTTTTGTAGAAAGGGTTTATTTGTTAGTAGTTTTGTTATAAGAGTATAGTGAACAAAGGAGACAGGGTTATTCATAACTTCACATGTTTACTTTATTGTTGTGTTTGGTTTTTATTGGCTGGAATGGGACTTTACATTTTGTATTTGTCTTGATAGGTTAGTAACTTAGAACTTTTTAAAAGAGGCAAAGGTAGAGGAGAACAAAGGAAGGAGGGGGTAACTTGTGGAATGTTGAGAAAGGTAAAAATACTTTTAAATAAGGAAGAGGAACAGGTTATGACTTAATGTTTGTTTGGACTAGTATAAATATGTTAGGGTAAATATTTAGGCTAAATTGTGGGAGTTAAGAGTATAAAGTATATTGATTTTTTTATCATGGCTAGTCGATATTTAAGAATGTTAGTGCAGGTTTTTGAATACATTTTGTTTTTTAAGAGAAGTTATTATTTATTTTTAATTAGATGGGGAGGAAAGTTTTTGAAGATGAACCTTTATTTTACTTTTTACATGAGGAAACCAAGTCCTAGAAAAATTAAGCTTGAGGCCATGCAGCTGGAAAAGCCCAGTTGTGTTAATCTAGGATGCATTGTGTTGGAAACAATCTGACTTGGAGACCAGCCTGATCCAAAGCATGCCGCCTGTTACCCTTGGGCAAATCAATTAAGCTCTTTGAGTTTTATTTTATTCCTGCGATAATGATTCTTGCCTGCGTTCTCTTAAGAGGGAGATTGTGATGGTTGAAGGCACAGAAGGTGAAAGTGCTTCTTTGTAACTAACACACACCAAAGAGCCAGGAATTCCCATGGAGCAATTACAAATCTGATTTATCAAATTATTGGATTCTGGTTGGATCACATTAACCTGTAGCAGAACAAGCTGCAGATAAAACTCCTCAGACACCGAGTTAAAGAAGGAAGAGGCTTATTTGGCCGGGAGCATCAGCAGGACTCCTGTTTCAAGAGCCAAGCTCCCCGAGTGAGCAATTCCTGTCCCTTTTAAGGGCTCACAACTCTAAGAGGGTGTGTGTGAGAGGGTCGTGATCGATTGAGCAAGCAGGGGATACGTGACTGGGGGCTGTATGTACTGGTAATCAGAACGAAACAGAATGGGACAGGGATTTTTACAGTGCTCTTCCATACAACATCTGGAATCTATCGATAACATAACCGGTTAGGTCAGGGGTCAATCTTTAACTACCAGGCCCAGGGTGCGGCACTGGGCTGTCTGCTTGTGGATTTCATTTCTGCTTTCAGTTTTTACTTCTTTCTTTGGAGGCAGAAATTGGGCATAAGACAATATGAGGGGTGGTATCCTCCTTTATTCTCCCACCTCTTTGAGACTCTCACTCATTTTATTAGTGGGAGCGCTGACCTTCATTTTCACTACCTATGTCTTTTTGCATGACAGATCGATAGTGATTTAGGTAGTACACTTGTGCTGAAGCATTCTGGTGAACTAGAGTAGCGATGAAACCTTTTACTATTTGAATGAGTACAAGTAGTAAATAAGGGATCAGTAAGCAGGTTCCTATTACTACTATAATTTTTATTGTAAGAGTTTTAAATCCTCATAGTGTTGGGAACCATTTTCAAACATGGCCTCAGGGTCAAATCCGTGCCACACTTGTACAGGCACATGTGCCAGTTTCGTCATGTCTTTATGTCTTTGACTACTTGCTCCGATCATCTATGTGCAGGCAGCAATTGGTAACGTTAAATTTTCTACAGACTTCTCTTTCAGCTGCTAGCAAGGAGTCGAGAGTCATTCTATTTTGATAGCATTTCTCATCTGAGTTTCTTGCCGGGCCAGAACAGTCAAGGTTTTACCAGTTTTATTAATGACGATCTCCAAGACAGCTTGCAACCATATGATTCAGTTGAGCATGTAAATGGGGGTCCGGTATCCCCACGAGCCGTCTTGTGCCCAAGTGGCAGGCCCATAGTATTGTATACTTTTTTCAGGAGGCCATTTATCATCTTTTTAATTATCTATGGCTATGCTTTGCTTTTCGCGGGAAGCATAGTCAGGGAAGCCCAGGAATTTGCCTGTTTTTATGGGCAGTAGGAAGAAAGATGGTTTAATAGTGCCAATAACACAACTACTTGTCTGCTGGACAGGCAGCTTAGCATAGGCTCTATGTCCACAGTATAGCCCAGTGGGGACCGTCCAGTCCCAATGGGATTCTGGGTGGGCCTAAATGGTCTGCAACTTTGGAAATTTACTGAATAGATTTTTCTCTGTGTGGTTTGAACTCCACCATATAGTCTTCCTACAGGAAAGGTGAAGTCCTTCTCCACTCTTGCTATACAGTATTGTCTAATGATTGAGGCTTTTAGGACCTAGAAGTGATCAGGGTGATTCTTTTGGGCCAGAAATTCATCAGGAACTGTGTCTGTAGGTACCAATTCTCAGGCTTCCTATGGCCATTGATCTCCTATTACAGTTCCTCCACATACATAACATGAAGTGACATTGAGAGACTGGGCTACATGCTCAGCTAATTGCAAAAACAAATATCTTGTTTTTCCTGGAATTTCTGGTACTGGCACATTTAGTTTATCACAGAAGGTTTGAAATATAGGCTCAGGAGAGCGTTTATAAACTTTTTCTCAAACCACGATATTTACTTGAAGATCCAGTCCAGCCCCATCAATTTTTAGGGTTACACGTTCTCCTTTTTTCTAGCGAGGATTAAGGGGGTTGGTTATTACTAGTTCTAAGGGGTTACACTGACCACTGGTACAGGAAGGGCCACTTTTCCCTTGCTGAAGGTGGAGAGGATTTTTTTCATTTTTTAAATCTAAGTAGCCTAAATGACATAAAACCAGTATCTACATTTATTTTTACACAGTCCTAATTCATGATAAATGTACTTATTTTCTGCCATGTGGCCTGTTTCCTAATTAAGAGAACCACATCCTATTTTTAACTTATTGTTATTAACGACAGAATAGGCATCAAATTTTAAGGTGACTCGTTTGGGCACTTTTTTTTTTTTTTTTGGCTAACACTTTACTCATATCGTTTATGAGCCCCTACCAGTCTTCAGTCCCTAATCTTATTTTAAAAACTGTGGTCATGGGAGGCTCAGATGGGTCATAACACACACTAGGTTGGTCATTTCTTGGGTTACATACCTTGTATAGAGTAACATACAAACAAGTTCTTTTTAGAGTTCCAGTACACTTACAATAACCGTAAAATAATAGGACCATAGCAACCTTTTGTCCTACCTCACTGACTTGATGTATACACTGGGAACAGCCCTCAGTCTGAGGAAGGTCAGCTGAAGACCTTACTGTACAAATGCAGAATTTAAGGAAAATGAGTCCCGCGATGAACTTCCTTATGCTTCTGCCATACATGGACCAGTCAGTCAGCTTCCGGGTGTGACTGGAGCAGGGCTTGTCGTCTTCTTCAGAGTCACTTTGCAAGGGGTGGTGAAGCTGCTCCCATCCATGTACTGCTGTCTACAGATGTTTAAGGAGGTCTCGGAGGTCGGGCCTGCTAGAATAAACTGAGTCCAATATCTCTAAACAGTTTTGTTCAACTGGGCTCTCTGATACTGGGAGTAAGGTGGTGGGGTTTAGGGTGTTGCAAACTTCAATGGTTATGCGGGGATTTTCACAGAGCAAGCTTTGGTATCTAAGTAGTCTAGCATTCGTTAGCTAATGATGTCCTTTGGTATTTATTAAAGTCACCACGGCATGGGAGGACTTTATGTTTAGGTTTTGCCTAAGAGTTAGCTCTCTGCTTCTTGTGCTACCAGTGCTGTTGCTGCCAGGGCCTTTAGACATGGGGGCCAGCCTTTGGAAACCCTGTCTAGTTGTTTTGAGAGATAGGCCACTGGCCTTGGCCAGGGCCCTGCAGTCTGGGTTAAAACTCCAACTGCCATTTTTCTCTCTTTCTGACACATAGGGTGTAAAGGGTTTTGTCAGGTCAGGTAGCCCCAGGGCTGGGGCCAACATGAGTTTTTCTTTTAACTCATGAAAAGCTTGTTGCTATTGGTTGTAATAGATGTAGTTTATCTAATCCACATTTTTATTAACTGTCACCCACTAAAATATTGTCTTAAATCCTGTAGCTATTTTATTTCAAGCTTTAAATTGATCTGGTATTCCTTGCGGGCCTCCAATTGCATCTAAATAGATGTGAGAGTTGAAAGACCCATAAGGGGCTTTGCTCACTTTACGATGTCTTATTTTTTCTCTCTCTGATTGATGAAATCTCAGGGTGAAAGGGATAGCCAAATGGACTAAAGCACAAATGCCACTCCAGTTATTTGGCAGAGTGCCCAGTAAAGGTCCACCATGATACCACCACACATCCGCTCAGGGATGAACAAGGGCTAATTGATAAGCTCTTGAAAATTCTTAAGCTCATTGCATCCTTTCAGGTCTCTAAGCAATACTAAGCTTCTCCCTGTTGTGAGAGACTCGAAACAAACTTAGTGTTGGGAGACGGAAGCTGGATGGCCCTCGGGGCCTGAACCACAGGGTGCTGGACTTTGGGATATGCCGGACTTGACATGACTTATTATTCCAGGCTGTAGAATCCTGGAAAAGAGCTACCATGCAGCCTATGCCTGGTCGACTGTAGGACCACCTCAGTGGAAGGGGGACAATCTGGGCCTCTGGCCTGCCATGTGCACAAACATAACAATTGCTTTTGTTTAACATGCAGATGGAATATTTGATCCATTTTAACCAGGCATTTGCATCTTGGTATCCTGTCTTAATTGCTGAAGTTTGTTTTAAGTCTTTAACTTCTATGATCTTCTAGTAAAGTGAATGTATGATTTTAGGAAATTACAAAAACCGGTTGGGGCAGTCCATCCTTGCTCTTTAGTGGTCCACAGAACATTGGACCAACCATGGCATGAAAGCTCTACATCAGGGGACAAGACTCCTGGTTGGCACTGGGATCTTTATCAAAATCTCCCCAGATTAAATGGTCCTAGTTTAGTAATGCCCAGTCAGGAGGGACAGAAGTACTTTTCTGAAGTAGAAAGCTGTCTTTGACTTGGCAAGTCTCCACAGAGTATAACAAGGCAAGCATTAAATTCAGTAGTTGGAGGGGAAATTGACTTGGTTATGTTAATAACTAGATGGTCAGCAAGAGAAAGAGGAAAGAAGAAAGAGTAATAGAGATGAAAAGACTTAAATTTTTCTTAGCTTTAGTTTGGTAGGGTTTTCCTCTGGGACTATGGCCCATGACTCTGGAGGGGGTGGTGCTTTCTTGACTCGGGTGTGATGAGTCCATCCTTTTTTGCTGTACGAACAGCAGTCTTGGTGGTTAGCAGCACAAGGTAGGGTCCTTCCCAGGCTGGCTCGAGTTTTTCTTCTTTCCACCTTTTCATGAGAATGTGATCTTCAGGCTGGTGCTGGTTTACTGCAAATTCTAGGGGTGCTACATGTGCTAAAAGACTTTTAGTTTTGAGGGAAAGGAAAGTGGAAGATAAACCAAGTATATAATTTCTAAGAAACTGACCTTTTGTTTTAAATGTGGGGACCTTGGCAGTGGACTTTATAGTCCTTAGTGCCTTTTTACTGAGAAATTTCCTTTAGCATCTCTTTTTATTAGTTTTTAGACTAAAGAAAGCTAAACACCATTTTATATTTAATAATGCTTTTTG
Source organism: Macaca fascicularis (assembly GCF_037993035.2). NCBI lineage: Eukaryota > Metazoa > Chordata > Mammalia > Primates > Cercopithecidae > Macaca > Macaca fascicularis. The sequence goes on from NC_088394.1 coordinate 20,688,879, forward strand.
TATGATTTTTATACCAGATAAACTAAATTTCACCTTTATATTAGTGTATCATTAATGTTAAACTTAATTTTAATAAAAACTTGTAGACATATTTATCTAATTTTTAATCTTTGACCATAAGGTAAGATTTTATAGACTCTTTTTAACCTTTTATAATTTTTGCTAAAGAGCTGGTTGGTACTTTAAGAAAAACCTGTTATGCTTTTATTTTAATGTCCAGAAAAACTGGATGATACCTCTTTAACGTTAGCTGATGTGTTTACACACAGAATTTACACACAATTAACGTTTTAAAACTTGCTTAAAACTTTATAACAAAATATACATATTTTTAACCTTTTAATGTAGGTAAAAATCCACATTCTTATGCCTACTTATAATCCTTTTACCAACGGTATACTTTACTTTCCTTATACACCTTGCACATAAACTGTCTCCTCAATAGTTTTAACATTTAGGAGGGCTAATTACTTTTAAATTATACAACATTTCTTGCATGAATTCTTTTTTTAACACATTTTTTATAACGTTTTTCTTTCACGACTTTTACAGGCAATTTTTTGACATGCCTTAACTTTCTGACTTATTACAAACATTTCTTTCTTTAAACAACCAGTTAATTTATTTCAGGACAAGAATTTACCATATAACACTCTTTTTATATAAATTCCGCCCCTCTTCCCCCCCACTTTTTTTTAAATCTGTGGACTAGACTAAGGCACAAGAATAGAAGTTACTATAATACATGTTACACTATTAACTTTTAGCAAACTTTACTTTTCTTGAAAACCTTGTAAGTTTGGGATTTTAATTATCCTTTGCTATTAATAAGACCTTGTATTGTCTAAATTAACTTAGAATTGGTATAGATGGCTTTTTTTTTCCTTAGCTACTTGTATACCTCTTTCTCACTTTTTTTCTCTCTTTGACTTTGTCTGTCTCTGACTTTCCTTTTGCCTCTGTCTCTTCCTCTCTCTGCCTTTCTCTTTCTTTTTTTCTCTCTCTCTCTCCTTGACTCCCTGTTTGTCTGTCTCATCCTGTCTCTTTCTCTCTTTGCCTCTTTTCCTCTCTTTCTCTTTCTTTGCCTCTGGCAGCTGCTTATGCTGCTGTTCTCTCAACCACTGTGTGTTGGGGGTGGGGAGTGTAAAACCAGCTGTAACCAAGTGGCTGTGTATGGGAGCTGGTCTGGGTGCCCTGGCTTACAGGTTGCCTTGTGCCATACCTTTGAAACAAGGGACCTGTCCAGGCTTCCTGCTAATGGCCAACCAACTCTAATGCTGGCCAGTCTTACACAAAGTTTTAAGTTTTCCTGGTGTCATAGTACTCCATAGTCTCCCTTAAATCCTTTTTTGAAAATTTTCAACATAGTTCCTAGCAGAGTGGGCTTATTTGTGCCTGGTCCATGCTTCTTTGAGACAAAACACCACGCTGACACCACATGCACACCACAAAACAAAGAATGGGTAAAAAGGGCACACACACACTTTTGCAGTTTACACCAAACCAAAATCAAAATTAAAATCAGAGTGTCTAGAAATCCAAGCCAGGTCAAAACCAAAACCAAAGTATCAAGCAATCCAAGGCAAGTCAAAAACAAAAACCAAAGTGCCGGTACGGGCACACCGTGGGTGATCAGGCCACGCTTCCACTCAAATGGAGTAGGCAAGTTCCCAAGACCAATCCTGTCAAGCAATTCAAACCAAGTCAAAACCAAAACCAAAGTGCCGATAAAGGCATGCTGTGAGTGATCAGGCCACGCTTCCACTCAAATGGAGTAGGCAAGTTCCCAAGACTGGTCCTGTCAAGCAATTCAAACCAGGTCAAAACCAAAACCAAAACCAAAGTGCCGATAAAGGCACGCCATGGGTGATCAGGCCATGTTTCCACTCAAACAGAGTGGGAAAGTTCCAAAGACTAGTCTTACCAAGTTTTAGATGTCCAGACTCCAAGTGCCTGTTCCTTCCCAGTGTTCAGCCTCTGCATTGACCCTCCACCGGGGCCTGCCACACACTGCTCTGGCGAGGCATCCCACCGGGGCAAATGCCTGCCAGGGAGCACTCTCAGGATCCGCGTCACTCAGGCTGGTCAGAGTCCCCCGCAGGGATGTTCCACAGGGCAGGCTTAAGCCGCCTAAGGAGCTGCCTCAACTATCCACCAATCACCTCGCTTCCTGGTCAGGGAACCAAGAAATGTAGCAGGACAAGCTGCAGACAAAACTCCTCAGACACGGAGTTAAAGAAGGAAGAGGTTTATTCAGCCGGGGGCATTGGCAGGACTCCTGTCTCAAGAGCCGAGCTCCCCGAGTGAGCAATTCCTGTCCATTTTAAGGGTTCACAACACTAAGGCAGTGCATGTAAGGGCATTGTGATTGATTGAGCAAACAGGGGGTATGTGACTGGGGGCTGCATGCACCGGTAATTAGATTGGAACAAAACAGGATAGGGATTTTCACAGTGCTTTTCTATACAATGTCTGTAATCTATGGATAGCATAACTGATTAGGTCAGGGATTGATCTTTAACTACCAGGCCCAGGGTGTGGCGCCGGGCTGTCTGCCTGTGGATTTCATTTCTGACTTTTAGTTTTCACATGTTCTTTCTTTGGAGGCAGAAGTTGGGCATAAGACAATATGAGGGGTGGTCTCCTCCCTTAAACCGGTGAAGTCCTTTTCAATCTTTAGTGAGCCTATGAATCACCTGCAGATCTTGCTAAAGTGTAGATTCTGATTCAATAAGTCTGGTTGGGAGTCTTCTGTACTTTTTTTGGGGGGTGCGGGGGTGGAGAGAGAGTCTCACTCTGTCGCCCAGGCCAGAGTGCAGTGGTGTGATCTTGGCTCACTGCAACCTCCGCCTCCTGGGTTTAAGCAATTTTCTGCCTCAGCCTCCTGAGTAACTGGGATTATAGGTGCATGCCACCATGCCCAGCTAATTTTTGTATTTTTAATAGAGACAGGGTTTCACAATGTTGGCCAGGCTGATCTTGAACTCCTGACCTCGTGATCCACCCGCCTCGACCTCCCAAAGTGCTGGGATTTCAGGCGTGAGAGTCTTCTGAACTTCTAACAAACTCACAGGTGATGCTTCTGGTCTGGAGACCAAACTTTGAGCAGCCAGGAACTAGTAGAAGGGTCATGGCGCACTAACAGGTCATTTTCAAGGGTGCAGATCTTCTCTTCTGTTTCTGCCCTCTGCCTCCCGGGAATGTTAAGAGGACTTCTCAGACTCACTGTCCTCTTTCCATGGGGCCAGGCTGGCCAGAGTTTAGTGAGATCCTGATTTTGGAGTCTAGACTAGGGCAAAGGAAGGACCCCTTAGTATATGTATTAGGGTTCTCAGCAGTGGTGCATGGCTCTGGACATCATTAAAAAAAAGTTACTCGACTTTTCATCTGTTCCTGTTTGTCACTCAAGTCCTCGTAGGAGAGGACGGTTTGCTGCCTTGAGCAGGATTCCAATAGGTTTTCATTCATTCCGCAAATACTGGAGCACCTACTGTGTCCCTGTTCTGTGCCAGGCATTGGGTTTCTGGCCTTAATACCATCTAATAGTATCTTCAAGTCCTCCTTAAACTTTTGTAGAATGACACACTTATATGAACCTATAGTCATATGGAAGTAAGTGGAGAAATAAATAGAGATGTAATGCCCTTTTAATGAATAATGTTTATAACAGGGACTGTTTGCTACCTCCCCAACATCCATTTCTTTCTTCTTTTCTGCTGATGGGGACTGAGTTTGGTTCAGTTATTTATTTCTCCACATGTGACTCAATTCGGGAGGGTAGCAGTAGCATGCTGGAACCAGCTTGTTGGCAGTTATTTCTAAATTTTAGAAAGTTTGGCAGTTAAACATAGCCATTCTTTTTTACTTTTTATTATTTTTATTTAAAAAAATATTTAATGGAGACAGGTCTTGCTGTGTTTCCCGAGCTGGTCTTGAATGCCCAGCCTCAAGCAAATCTCCCACCTCATCCTCCCAGTGCTGGGATTACAGGCATGAGCCACTGAGCCTAGCCTTTTTTTTTTTTTTTTAAGACAGGGTATTGCTGTGTTGCCCAGGCTGTAGTACAGTGGTTCAATCATAGGTTACTATAAGCCTGAGCTTCTGAGAACATAGCCATTCTTAAAAATAAAATTACAGGCTGGGTGTGGTGGCTCACAGTTGTACTCCCAGTACTTTGGCAGGCTGAGGCGGGTGGATCACCTGAGATCAGGATTTAAGACCAGCCTGACCAACATGGTGAAACCCGTCTCTACTAAAAATACAAAAATTAGCTGGGTGCAGTGGCGGGTGCCTGTAGTCCCAGCTACTCGGGAAGCTGAGGCAGGAGAATTGCTTGAACCTGGGAGGCAGTGAGCCAAGATCGCACCACTGTACCCCAGCCTGGGCAACAGAGCAAGACTTCGTCTCAAAAAAAAAAAAAAAGTTTAACCTTTAATTTAACAAATTATATTAACAAGGTTACACAAAAGTCTCACTTTCTACTTATTTTAATACCTTTCACTCTTACCTATCTCTTAAGGTAATTCATGTCCATTATATCTACCTGGTGGAAATGGTTGATAATGGTATGCTACTGTGGATCTCTTCCAAACTCTGTGTCTAGTGATGTCACATTGGTAGCTTGAAATCTGCCATGGTGGATGTATTTACACCACAGAAATTGGCACATGCTACAAATTAGGATTTTGATTTTATTATTTTCTTGAGGAGCCATTGAACAATCCTATGCCTAGTTTCAGGGCAAAATCCAATTGATCTAAGTTAAACACAGTACTATGTTTCACATCTCTTAGGCATGTGACCCAGTGCTGGCCAATGAGACAAGAAAGTTGTTTGGCTGGCGAATTTCTTAGAAAGTTTTTCTTGCTTCTAAAAAGGAGACACAGCCGGGTGTGGTGGCTTACACCTGTGATCCCAACACTTTGGGACGCCAAGGTGAGCAGATGGCTTGAGTCCAGGAGTTTGCAACTAACCTGGCAACATGGTGAAACCCTGTCTCTACAAAAAATTAGCCAGGTGTGATGGTACATGCCTGTAGTCTCAGCTATTCGGGAGGCTGAGTGGGGAGAATAAACTGAGCCTGGGAGGTCAAGGCTGCCAATAAGCTGTGATCACACCACTCCACTCCAGCCTGGGAGATAGAGTGAGAACCTGTCTCAAAACAAAACAAAAGAAACAAACAAAAAGGAGACACAGGTTAGAGATGGACTCTGTTTCTGGCCATGTGGTTTTAAGATGGGACGGTTCTAAGATAGCTGGACTTGCAGCCAGTATCTTACAACAATGTCAAGTCAGGATGAACATGTTTGCATTAACATGCCTTTTGTTCTTTATTTTTGTTTTGAATTGTTGGAGCCCAATTCAGAAAAAAATGCCCAACATGTTTATTTATTTTTTTGTATTTTCTCTTCTAGAGGGGACCCTGATAGGTGTGACATCTGGGGAAACACTCCTCTACATTTTGCAGCCTCCAATGGCCATGCCCACTGCGTCTCATTCCTGGTCAACTTTGGTGCCAACATCTTTGCCCTGGATAATGACTTACAGACTCCGCTGGATGCTGCTGCCAGCAGGGAGCAGAATGAATGTGTTGCTCTCCTGGACAAGGCTGCCACTGCGCAGAACATCATGAACCCCAAGAAGGTCACCAGGCTGAAGGAGCAGGCTCAGAAGAATGCCAGGAGGCAGATCAAAGAGTGTGAGAGGCTCCAGGAGAAGCACCAAAATAAGATGGCCCGCACCTACAGCAAGGAGGAGTCTGGGACTGTCTCTTCTTCCAAGGGTACCTTCTCCAGGTCATTCCCTTCAAATGCTTCTGCTCCTGGCACATTCGGGTCACTATCTAAGGGCATTAAAGATACTTTCAAGATCAAGTTCAAAAAGAACAACGATACAGCAGAACAGGTGGGGAAGGAAGGCAGAAGTGGGCAGAGGAACGTGATGGAAGTGTTCAGAGAGGAAGAGGAAGACTCATTCTCAGGGGACTTCAAAGAGAAGCTCCAGTTGTCAGCAGAGGAGGACAGCAGTGTGCGCCATGAATCCATTCTCAATCGTCCAGGTCTAGGAAGTATTGTTTTTAGAAGGAACAGGATATTGAGTCCTGAAGACATCTCAGATAGCAAGAGGGAGTTGGGTTTTAAACTGCCCAGTGAATTGTTTCAAACACAAGGAACATCAGAGACTGATGAGGGTATAGCTGATGAAGAGGAAGAGGAAAACAGCCTCAAAGATGATCTACCATGGGGTGAGGATGAAGTGGAGTGGGAGGAAGATGTGGTCGATGCCACGCCCCTGGAAGTGTTCTTGCTGTCTCAGCACCTGGAAGAATTCCTGCCTATCTTTAAGAGAGAGCAGATTGATCTAGAAGCTCTGCTGCTCTGCTCTGATGAGGACCTTCAGAGCATACAAATGCAGCTGGGTCCCAGGAAGAAAGTTCTGAATGCTATAAACAGGAGGAAGCAGGTGCTACAACAGCCTGGGCAGCTGGTCGACACCAGCCTGTGATGGAGGGTTTTGGCCTGGAGCATTGGGGTGATGCTGTGGTCTGCTGGCAGCACTCCAGGCAGCACCCCCTCTTTACCCAATGCCAGATCACTGGGAATGGATTCTAGGGCATTGGAGATGCCTACTTGAGAGAGAGGCCCAAACTTTACTCTGGGAGGCCCATCCAAATAAATCTCCATGAGAAACTTGAGGAGACTTCATAACAAGAAAATGGCATTTCTCTTCAGTTATCTTATATATGTGTGTGTGTGTGTGTGTGTGTGTGTGTGTGTGTGTGTGTGTATTTTTTTTTTTTTTTGGAGATGAGGGTCTCACTCTCTTACCCAGGCTGGGTTGCAGTGGTATGATCATAGTCCACTGTATTCTCAACCTCCTGGGCTCAAGTGATCTCCTCCCACCTCAGCCTTTCAAGTAGCTGGGACTACAGGTGCACACACCCACACCTGGCTTATTTTGTATGTTTCAGTAGAGGTGGGGTCTTACCACGTTGCCCAGCCTGGTCTCAAACTCCTGACCTCAAGCAGTCCTCCCACCTCAGCCTCCTAAAGCATTGGGATTGCAGGTGTGAACCACTGTACCCAGCCTATCTTTTTGATACTTTTGAATAAAGAAAGGGTCATATGCGTGACAGGAAAATGAAAGAAACTTCCTTTACTTTTCTATCTCTGGATTTAAAATTATAATCTCATGTCATTATCCTGCTGCTTGCTTTCTGATCCATATAACCTGGGAATTCTAATTCTTTTTCTCTCCTGAGCTCTATGACTTTGCCTGGTGGTAGAGACTAAAGTTCTTTCCTGGCCTGAGGCTTGATGCCCAACTTAAATGCATCTAACCCTTTAACAAATGTGTACATGTTTACAAGTAATGGAAATGCATCTATAATACTCCTGCCTGAGAATAGAGACAGAGTGGCAGTGGGGAGAGTGAAGAAAGAAATAGAATACAGATGGTACTTGTTGTTGACTGACTTGTGTCAAATTCATATGTTGGCACTCTAACCCCTAATGTGACTGTATTTGGAAATAAGGCCTTTAAAGAAGTGATTAAGGTTAAATGAAGTCATAAGAATGGGACCCTAATCCTATAGGACTAGCCTCCTTTTTTCCTTTTTTTTTTTTTTTTTGAGATGGAGCCTTGCTCTGTCACCCATGCTGGAGTACAGTGGCATGATCTCAGCTCACTACAACCTCTGCCTCCCAGGTTCAAGCAATTTTCATGCCTTAGCCTCCTGAGTAGCTGGGATTACAGGTATGTACCACCACGCCTGGCTAATTTTTTGTATTTTTAGTAGAGACAGGGTTTCACCATGTTGGCCAGGCTGGTCTTGAACTCCTGACCTCGGGTGATCCACCTGCCTTGGCCTCTCAGAGCGCTGGGATTACAGGCGTGAGCCACGGCATCCAGCCTAGGACTGGTGTCCTAAGAAGAGGAAGAGACACGTAGGTAGAAGGGACACAGTGAGGCCACGTGAGAATGCAGTGAGAAGGCAGCCGTCTGCAAGCTGAGGAGAGGGGCCTCAGGAGAAACTAACCCTGCCAACACCTTGATCTTGGACTTCCAGCCTCCAAAGGTGTGAAAAAATAAACTTCTGTTGATAAACTTCTGTTGTTGAAGCCACCCAGTCTGTGGCATTTTGTTACGGCATTCCTAGCAGAATAATACAGTCCTAAGTAAGAGGGGTTGGGGAGGAGACCAAGAAAAACACAGAAAAAAAGTCTGGCCAACTGCAACTGATGAGTTTTTTAAAGGTAAACACCTACTGAAACTTAAGGAAAAAAAAAAAAAAAAACTAAGTTCTTTGGAGGGAAGATTTGATCGTAAAAGGAAATTTCACATTTTCATACTTATTATGTACACATGGTTTATTTACTGTTGTCTGTCACCATTGCTGCATATCCGAATACCTGTAGGTTCCATGATAGAAACTGACAACACTTGGCTCACTCCTGTAATTCCAGCACTTTGGGAGGCCCAGGCAGGCAGATCACTTGAGGTCAGGAGTTCAAGACCAGCCTGGCCAAAATGGCGGAAACCTATCTCTACTAAAAATACAAAAATTAGCCGGGCCTGGTGGCATGTGTCTGTAATCCCAGCTACTCCAGAGGCTGAGGCAAGAGAATCGCTTGAACCCAAGAGGTGGAGGTTGCAGTGAGTTGAGATCACACCACTGCACTCCAGCCTGGGCGACAAGAGTGAGACTCCATCTCAAAAAAAAAAAAAAAAAAAAAAAAAAGGAAAAGAAGAAAGAAACGAACAACACTGCTGCTGACATTTTTTCAGTGGCAATCCCAAATTCAAACTGAAACCCCACTGAATAGCTAAGCTTCATTAGATCTCCACAGCCTGACTTACATCAAGTGGAATTTACTGTTGCTTCTGGATATAATACAGATACAGCTGTTTATCTTCAGTTTGCTTTCTGATGCACATCTGTTTGGGTTACTTCAAGAAGCATCATGGAGGATTCAAGTTTAGGGGAGGATACAGATGCTCAAGTCTGATGAACAATTGGGTTATTCTTCCTTAATGAATATATTCAGAAAGCTTGTTAGCCATTGAATAAATATGTTGCATTAGGGGATGATTGTTTACAAATACCATATCTTGTGGAATAAACTGAAGTTGTGCTTGCCTTCATTAATGTGCACAGAAGCAGTTGGCAAATAGAAAGCGCTCAGAAAAGTTTGTAGTCTGAGCCTGCCACTATTATATTTCATCATCACAGATGCCAGAATCCCCGCTTCACCTATTGTCCGGAATCTGCCTAATGAGATACTTGCTCCCCGTCCTGCCCTAACTACATCATAGCAAGAGAGCCATCACTCAGGTTAGTAGAAATGAACTTGAACATTGACTCTCATCCCTTTTTAGGAGATGTTTGTCCCTAGGGGTCTCATCAGGTACCTTTATGCTCTTCTTGGGGGTTCTTTTCTTTTATGATTGACAGAATTAATAGGTGAGGGTTCTCCAAAGGTCTCAGCATCAGGGATGTAGTCTCTCCATCACAGAGTATTGTTATATAATAAAAAAGGTTTATACCATGTTATAAGAGGTTATCAATGTTCTAAGAATTCCAGATCTTTCAAACTAAATACCAACTACAGGGGACTAAGAGAAGATGCCAGAGCAATATAAAGGCCTTGATGAGAGACAAAGACAAGAGGATTATGAACCAGGACGAGTTCAAGTACTCAGTGATCTCAAACTTCCATCTCTTAAACTAGACGCTTAGAATAGATCAATCCAATAATATCTGATCACCCCTGCCACCTGGCCCCTCTTTTCCCCCTCTATGTAGCTTGACATAAAAGTCAACAAGAGGAAAAAGCAGTTGGGAGCATTTCACTAAGAGGAGAGTTCGAGAAGTTATGGTGTGGAAAATGTGTATTGTGCTTATATTCCAGGCCATTGTGTAATACAGGTCAGTTAAATGCTCATAATTCCTAAGTCCAAGTTACCAGCCCAGACCATTGCTTTGGGCACCGAATCCATAAGCCCAAGTCTTACCTGACATCTCTTCTCACATGTCTCACAAGTACCCCGGACGCAATGTGTCCAGGACTGAACCCATTTTCTTCCAAGTTGGCAATTCTCAACTTGGATGATTTTGCCCTGTGTCTCCTAGAGGACATCTGGCAATATCTGGAGACATTTTTGATGGCCATAATAGGGGAACAGTGGTGCCACTGACATCCAATCAGTAGAAACAATGGGTGCTAAACATCCTAGAATGTACAGGACAGATGATAACCATTGTTATCATCTGGATAACAATGAGTTATCCAGACCCAAATAGTGATCGTGCTCCGTTTCAGCTGCGTTGAAACATGCAGCTCTAAATCTCCATTTTTCATAAATGGAAAATTTAACCCAATACTTCTTTTCATCACCCAATTGGTCACCAGGCCCTTTCAACCTTTCAATATGTCTCAGAGCTAAATCCTCTTTGATGTTTGCAAGATGACCTATTGGTTCCTGCCCCCAACCATCACTCACTAGATTGCTGTAAGTATACTTATCTGTCTTATTTCATTCTCCACAAGGCTGGTTGAGTCATGTAATTTTTTTTTTTTTGAGATGGAGTCTTGCTCTGTCGTCCAAGCTGCAGTGCAGTGGCGCGATCTCCGCTCACTGCAAGGTCTGCCTCCCGGGTTCACACCATTCTCCTGCCTCAGCCTCCCGAGTAGCTGGGACTACAGGCATCTGCCACCACACCAGCTAATTTTTTTTATTTTTAGTAGAGACGGGGTTTCACCGTGTTAGCCAGGATGGTCTTGATCTCCTGACCTTGTGATCCGCCTGCCTTGGCCTCCCAAAGTGCTGGCATTGCAGGTGTCAGCCACCATGCCTGGCCGAGTCATGTAATTTTTTTAATATGCAAGTCTCTTGTCATTTTCCACCTTCCTATTGCTTTTCTTTTTTCTTTTTCTATTTTTCTTTCTTTCTTTCTTTCTTTTTTCTTTTTCTTTTCTTTTCTTTTCTTTTTTTTTGGACAGAGTTTTGCTGCTATTGCCCAGGCTGGAGTGCAATGGTGCCATCTCAGCTCACCACAACCTTGGCCTCCTGGGTTCAAGCGATTCTCCTGCCTCAGCCTCCCGAGTAGCTGGGACTACAGGCATGTGCCACCAAGCCTGGCTAATGTTGTATTTCTCCATGTTGGTCAGGCTGGTCTCGAACCCCCGACCTCAGGTGATCCACCCGCCTTGGCCTCCCAAAGTCCTGAGATTACAGGCATGAGCCACTGGGCTCAGACCCCATTGCTTTCCAAACTCACCACCACACAGGAGGCCCACATGATTAAAGAGCCCTATTCTCTCCTCCAAACCTCTGGTCCCATCCTCACCATTCCTCTCCCTGTCCCCTAATTTCAGCTATACTAGATTTCTTGTGGTTTCCTGAATACACGCCTCTCATATGCCTGTGCCTTAGCACACCATCACCCTTCTGCCTGGAAAAGTCTTCCTCCATATAGCCATCCTCATTGGTAGACGTACCTTCTCTCTCTGCCCCTAGTCTGGGTTGAGTAACTTCCTAGCTGTGCAAGCTGTCTTTGTTTGCCTCTCCAGAACTTCTCTCTACTTTTCCACCCACTTTGTGTCCCAGGTGGTTGGGCTGTGGACTGCATCAAAGGACTCCTTTGCCCTTGGGATCCTGGTTGGGTTTGGCCAATGGGAGGTACTAACAAGAGACCAGAAGGTGGAAGAAAGATTGAGGCATTTATTCCACCTGTTTCTTCTTTTCAGGGCAGCAGCTGCCTTCATGTAAGCTCACCTCTCCCATCTGGCAGCCCTCTGGTAGAGCTCTAGTGGTTTCTGGGTTTCACTAACCGCTCTTTCAAGCTTAGCAGTGGTAGTGATTTCCTACTATTGCTAACCCTGGGGTGCTTCTTCCTAAACAGTCTCTATTCTCTTCAATCACGCCTTTTGAGTGTGGCATCTACAGACAGTTCCCGACTTACAGTGGTTCAACTTAAGATTTTTTGACTTTACGATGGTGTGAAAGTGATATGCGTTCAGTAGAAACTGGTAAGATATTCTCTCTGGATGCTGGGCAGAGGCAGCAAGCCACAGCTCCCAGTCAGCCACGTGATCACCAGGATAATCAATTGCTAGTGAACAGTGTACTGTGTTACCGGATGATTTTGCCCAAATGTAGGCTAATGTAAGTGTTCTGAGCACATTTAAGGTAGGTAAGCCTAAGCTGTCATGTTTGGTAGGTGTTTTAAATGCATTTTTGACACATTTCCAACTTTTCTTTGAGACAGGGTCTCGCTCTGTCACCCAGGCTGGAGTGCACTGGCACAATCTCGGCTCACTGCAGCCTCTGCCTCCTGGATTCAAGCAATTCTCCTGCCTAAGCCTCCTGAGTAGCTGGGACTACAGGCGCCCGCCACCACACCCAGCTAAGTTTTGTACTTTTAGTATAGATGGGGTTTCACCATGTTGCCCAGGCTGTTCTAGGACTCCCGACCTCAGGTGATCCGCCCACCTCAGCCTCCCAAAGTGCTGGGATTACAGGCATGAGCCACCGTGCTCGGCCACATATTTCCAACTTCTGATGAATTTATTGGGACACGACTGTATCATAAGTCAAGGAACATCTGCATTTTCTGCAGGGCCCCTGAACCATGTTCCTGTAACACCAAATTATTGTAATTTTTTTTTAACATCTGTCTTCTCTTTGGGGTTGTGTTCTCTGGGGCTGAGGACTACTTTTCTGTTGTATCTTAGCATCCTAGCACAGGGTTATGACAGGGGCTCTTGTGAAAAGAATGAAAGAAAAAAATATGAATAGTCTCATCATTCCACGCTCTTCTCTATACATGCTTTAGGGTGGTGACCATTAGGGTTTCCCAGAAAGACTCCATCATCACTTGAGATATGCAGAATCAGATCATGTGGCCATTTTGTTTCAGCACAAAGACCCCTGTCCAGACAGTCTGGCAAATATGATCAACCTTTGGCTAAGCCACCTGGAGCATGAGTCCTTCCCAGGAGGAGTATGGGCAGAAAAACAGAGCCAAGCATGCTTTGCTGCTGACTTATCTGAAAACCAGCCTTGGAGTAGCAATAAGCAAAGGGGTGGGGTGAGGCTAGGGTCAGAGTCGGGTTTGGACAGGGCCTTTGGCAGGACAAGGACAACACAGTTCTAGTGATTCAGGGGGCCTGGAGAAAGCATCTCTGTACCTCAGTTTCCCCGTCCATAAGTTGAAGATTGACAAGATGATCCTTAATGGCCCTTTCAACACAGATACTGTAGTGGATATCTGTAGATTTTGCCTTTCAACTATCCAGTCCTCTTTTTGGTAAGAGACACCTTCCCTCCGTCAGCTCATGTGGGCAGATGTGCAGACTGCACTTCTGACTCAAGGGTGAGCATGTGATCCAGGCCTGGATAACCAGAGCATCCAATCCCCCCAGTCAATGTGATGGTTTGAGGATAGGTACAAGGCTTGAGCCTGGCCAGAGTATTCCATCGCTTTAAGAGATGAGGTCTTGCTATGTTGCCCAGGCTGGTCTCAAACTCCTGGGCTCAAGCGATCCTCCTGCCTTAGCCTCCCAAAGTGCTGGGATTACAGGCATGAGCCATCTCGCCCCATCTAGTCCATGTCTTTCAGCCACAATGTTAGGCTCAGGAATAGACATGTGACCTAGATGGTCCAGTAACTCTCAGTTCTGGAACATCTAACTGTAAGGGAAGAGAATATTTATGCTCAGTTGCTCAAGAGGACAGGATATAATTCAGGAGCTGCTGACCAATGTCCTGCCACTACCAGGGAGAACTTGATAATGGAGCCAATGAGGAAGAAGACCAGGTCCTGGTGACAGTTGGAGCCCCTGAATACAGCTGTAGCTGAAACCAGTTACCTGTGTGTTCCTAATTACAAGAGCCAATAAATCTCATTCTCCATTCATTCAGCTTAAGGTAATTTGAGTTGTAGTCTCTACCACTTATGACCAAAGGAGCCCTGATCTATACAGAAATTCCATTTTTCCTTTAAATGTTAAGAAGTCAGACACAAAAGACTACATATTGTAGAATTTCACTTATAAGAAATGACTAGGCTAGGTGGGGGCTCATGCCTGTAATCCCAGCACTTTGGGAGGCCAAGGCAGGAGGACTGCTTGAGCCCAGGGGTTTGAGACCAGCCTAGGCCACATAGTGAGATCTCATCTCTCAAAAAAATAAAGAAGTTGGCTGAGGCCAGGTGCGTGGCTCATGCCTGTAATCCCAGCACTTTGGGAGGCTGAGGCAGGCAAAGTACGAGGTCAGGAGTTTGAGACCAGCCTGACTAACATGGTGAAACCCCATCTCTACTAAAAATACAAAACATTAGCCACACGTAGTGGTGGACACCTGTAATCCCAGCTACTCAGGAGGCTGAGGCAGGAGAATCGCCAGAACTCAGGAGGCGGAGGTTGCAGTGAGCTCAGATTGTGCCATTGCACTCCAGCCCAGACGACAGAATGAGACTCCTTCTCAAAAAAAAGTCGAGCATGGTGGTATGCGCCTGTCATTTCAGCTATATAGAAGGGTCACTTGAGTCCAGAAGGTCAAGGCTTTAGTGAGCCGTGATCACATCACAGCACTCCAGCCTGGTGACAGAGTAAGATCCTGTCTCAAAAAAAAAAAAAGGCCGGGAACGGTGGCTCACGCCTGTAATCCCAACACTTTGGGAGGCCGAGGTGGGCAGATCACCTAAGGTCAGGAGTTCGAGACCAGCCTGGACAACATGGTGAAACCCCATCTTTACTAAAAATACAAAAATTAGCCAGGCATGGTGGCGTGCGCCTGTAATCTCAGCTACTTGGGAGGCTGAGGCAGAAGAATCACTTGAACCCGGGAAGTAGAGGTGGCAGTGAGCTGAGATTGTGCCATTGCACTCCAGCCTGGGCAACAAGAGTGAAACTCCATCTAAAGAAAACAAAAACAAAAACACTGAATTGTATACTTTAAAACAGTAGATCTTAGAGTATGAGTTGTATTTGCAAAAAAAAAAAAAAAGAAGAAGAAGAAAAGAGGCCGGGCACAGTGGCTCACACCTGTAATCCCAGCACTTTGGGAGGCCAAGGCAGGCGGATCATGAGGTCAAGAGATGGAGACCAGCCTGGCCAACATGGTGAAACCCCATCTCTACTAAAAATACAAAAATTAGCTGGGTGTGGTGGTGCATGCCTGTAGTCCCAGCTACTTGGGAGGCTGAGGCTGAGGCAGGAGAATCGTTTGAACTTGGGAGGTGGAGGTTGCAGTGAGTCAACATCACGCCACTGCACTCCAGCCTGGGCGACAGAGAGAGACTCTGTCTCAAAACAATAATAAATATAAAAGAAATTTCATTATAGCCAGTGGAGCTCCCCCAGGGAGTGAATAGAAGCATCTGATCCCTCTCAGTTTCCTTGTGATAGGAATAGAAGTTACCAAAGCAAACACTGCAGAATTGGGTAGTGCTTTATTTCAGGGAAATATAAAGGGAAATGAATGCTATTATAACTTGGTATAGCAGAAGAAATGGCTAGTTTTGCTTTCCAACTACAAACATAAATGAGGATCTCAGCACTTAAGGTAAAACGCAATAAGCACAAAAGGAGAGTTCACTGGGGACTGGACTTCCTCATTTACTCTAGAAATTATGAGAACTAGCAGCAACATTCCTCGAGCATCCATCTCAACACCAAGTTCCTTTGTTCTATTTACCAGATGACCAGGAATCATAGATCAGTTTGGCTGCAACTGTGTCTTCCACTGCCATTCCTAGAATAGACAGAAATTTGGTTCACCTTTGGTCAGAACAACTTTTCCTGAAACAACCCAGGCCCCATGACTGGCAGTTTCCTGATACGTGTCCATGTTGCCAGTGCCCATTGGAATAACAGGGACTGATACTCAGAGGTGAGTTCAGGCTTAGATGGTCTACAAAGGGGCAGAGAATATGACACTAAGAAACACTCACCAAAAAATTGTGTGTCCTTCTAAATCTAGCTCAGGGCTGAGCAAACTTATTTTTTTGAGACAGAGTCTCGCTGTCGCCCAGGCTGGAGTGCAGTGGCGTGATCTTGGCTCCCTACAACCTCCACCTCCCAGGTTCGAGCGATTCTCCTGCCTCAGCCTTCTGAGTAGCTGGGATTATAGGCACATGCCACCAGGTCTGGCTAAATAGATATATATTTTTGTATATTTACTAGAGTTGGGCTTTCACCATGTTGGCCGGGCTAGTTTTGAACTCCTGACCTCAGGAGTCAGGAGATCCACCCGCCTCGGCCTCCCAAAGTGCTGAGCTTACAGGCATGAGCCACTGGGCCCAGCCTGAGCAAACTTTCTAAAAGGATCAGACAGTAAATCTTTTAGGCTTTGTGGGCCACAGGGTCTCTACTACAATTATTCAACTCTGCCTTTAGAGTAGAAAGTACAGCCAACAGGTAGACAAAAGAGCCTGACTGTGTATCAGTGAAATTATGTATGGAACTGAAGCTTGAATTCTGTATCATTTTCATACATCATGAAATATTTTCTCCCCCCGATCATTTGAAAATCTAAAAATGATTTCAAGCTCATAGGCCACACAAAAGCAGGAAGCCGGGCGGGTCTGGCCCACAGGCTGCAGTTTGCTGACCCTTGGTCCAGTTCGAACGCTGCATCCTTTGGCAGCTCCCCTTTGTCTTGTAGTTTTGGTAGACACCTCAACCTCTGCACCCAGCGCAGATACATAATTAGGTGCTTGATATGCATCCGTTAGGTGAAATGATGTGCCAATAAACTAATCCCCAAAAGTAAGAAAGCAAAAATTGCCAGAAAGAACAGAACAAGTTTCTGCAGCATTTTGGCTCCTGAAGTGGGGGCTGGCTGACCTCTGATCTGCCATGACCTCTGAAGCTTTCAGACAAAACTGGATCCATGTGATGTCTTTGAACCAGGCTCCAGATAAAGTTTTATTGCCTTTGTCTTCCAGTGCATGAGAGATTTTAAAGACATTTGCCAACCTGCAAGGCATGCATACGTAACCAATGGCATGGGCTCTGGGTGGCCAGAGCACTCTTGATGCTCTGCCAGGCATTAACTCTTTTGCTGCTTGATCATGAAGTATGGAAGGTCATGAGAGGGGGACAGAGGACACTCTTTTTTTTTTTTTTTTTTTTTCTGAGACAGAGTCTCGCTCTGTCGCCCAAGCTAGAGTGCAGTGGCGTGATCTTGGCTCACTGCAAGCTCCACCTCCCGGGTTCAAGTGATTCTCCTGCCTCAACCTCCCAAGTAGCTGGGATTGCAGATGTACACCACCACGCCTGGCTAATTTTTGTATTTTTAGTAGAGACAGAGTTTCATCATGCTGGCCGGGCTGGTCTCAAACTCCTTAGCTCAAGTGATCTGCCCACCTCGGCCTCCCAAAGTGCTGGGATTACAGGCGTAAGCCACAGAGCTCAGCCTGTTCCCATGTACTTCTGTTTCCTTCAGTCTCATAGGGTGGAAGAGGACCTGGGGCAAGGGACAGACTGGCCACTGGGACCCTACCCTTTGTTGGGCTTCTATAAGGTACCCCATACAACTCAGGTGGTAGGGGGCTCCCCGTGGAAGCCCGCCTCGAAGCAGCAAGTGGGAGAGTAGGGAAGGAGGGAATGAACAGGGCTCAGGCTATACTTTCCATCTGACTCTCTTTCAGGTTGGGTCTCTGCCATTTCCCTTAAGGATCCTGTCCTTTAACATCTTTGTCCCCTGCCCCCTCCATCTCTGAAGGGTACCTTCTGAGTTTCATTAAGATCTGCACCTAACTGATTCATTTTATATGCACATCCCACCTAATCCTCACTGGTGACAGGTGGTGAGGAAACTGTGGCCTAGAGAGGTCAGATCACTTGCCTAAGGACACATGCCTTTGAGTGGCAGGGAAGGGACTCCGACCCAGGACTGCTGAGTTCCAGAGTTCATGGGCTTCATCACTAGGCTAAGCCATGTAAATAATTGACTTGAATGATGGAGCACAATGATTCAGCTGTAGAGTCTGGTGGTCATTCCTCTTCCCACCAATGGGTGAACCTGCCTTGTGCTCTAGTTGGATTTGTGCCCAGGGAGCAGTGGATCTTACCCAAAGACTTGAACACTGTGGTCTTCTCACAGTGGGCTGGCTTCACTCCCTTAATCACTTCTCCCAGCTCAGCAAAGATCTCGGCCTAGGAAACAAACATACGCTGACCCAGGCATGAAGCTAAAGTCTGCTCACGGTTGACTTTTAAAGCCAGCCCAGGGAATTCCTGAGCTGGATAAGAGAGAAATTTGGCTCAAAAAAAAAAATTATTCTTTGTACACTGAATGATATTAGGGAAGAGGCTGGTCCCCGAAATCCTTTTGGGGTGGCATTTGCTTTTGTGATACCATAAACACAGAGATTCAAGTTGGTGTCCAGGGAGCTGTCGTGCCAAGATCATTGTGTCAGTGAGGAAATAGACATGCTTTTATCTGAACATGCATGCCAGCAGCTCCCTTCTTGTTTTGAAGCTGATTATAACAGTAAAATGAGGCCAGAAGGTGGGCAACACAATCTTATCGTGTTGGCCACATTGGGAAGGTTTCCAGGCTGCAAGAAGCTTCCAATCCCACTGCTTTATAGGACAGCCCAGCAAAAAAATAAAATCCATTGAGCTTCTCCTTCCAGGAACACACATGTCACCACCCATAATGCCCACATTTTTCTGCAATGGAATTAAAGAGGGTTGCAAACTGTTTAGGAGCTCCCTCCCCTACAAGGAGATGGGGTGGCTGAGGTCTTGAGCAGCCCTAACTGGAAGGGAAGTTAATGAAACCCTGGGATTCAGGTGAGGCCAGCCAGGTGGCAGCCCTGACCCGGGTCAGAAGAGCCTCACCCCTGACAACAGGACATCTCCAGACTCCTTCAGGGCAGCCTCCTGGGAATCCACGTACAGCACAGCTTCCTTCATGAGCTCATCATCCAGTTCTCTCCAGTCAGGTCGGCTGGCTCCGACAGCTAAGAGACAGCAAAACAGACCCTAAGCCCAGGATTAGTGCCAAAGGCTACTAAGAAAGCCAAAGCATAGGAGACAGGTGAACAAAGGACCCGTGAGCACACTCAGATTCAAAATACCCCCTCATCCCCCAGGCCATGCCTCTGCCAATCAGTAAGACCAAATACCTTATTAAGAAATAGGCCAGGTGTGATGGCTCACACCTGTAATCCCAGCACTTTGGGAGGCTGAGGCAGGCAGATCACTTGAGTCCAGGAGTTTGAGACTAGCCTGGCAAACATGGCAAAACTCCGTCTCTACTAAAAATACAAAAAATTACCCAGGTGTGGTGGCTCACGCCTGTAGTCTTAGCTACTCTGGAGGCTGAGGCACGAGAATCGCTTGAACCTGGGAGGCAGAGGTTACAGTGAGCCAAGATCATGCCACTGCACTCCAGCCTGGGCAACAGCGTGAGGCTGCATCTCAAAGAAAAAAAAAAAATACTACCTACCATTTTGCCTTTCTATTCCATATCCCACGTCATTGCCAAAAGATTTTGAGACGACACAGCATTCATTTACAGGGTGTCTACTATCTGTGGGATGTTTTGCACATACTATTTATAGTTCTCACAAGTACATTTCAAAGTCTGGTTCTCACTTAACAGATGCACAAATGGAGGCTCAAAGAAGTGAAGGTGTTTGCCAAGGTAAAGGATCTGATGGGTGAATCTAGGTCTGAGAGAGCCCCTGGGCCTTCACACCTCTTCTGCTTAACGGGAGCAACAACTTCCTCACAAAAATCCCAAACCAGAGACATCACTCGGAGCTTATTCACACCCTACTTTCCTCTTGATCTCCATCATTCCCATTCCTCACCCCCAACCAGTTCTTTTAATATCTATTTTTTTTTCTTTTTGGAGAGAGGGTCTCACTCTGTTGTCCAGGCTGGAGTGTAGTGGTGCAATCAGAACTCACCACAGGCTGGGCGCAGTGGCTCACGCCTGTAATCCTACTTTGGAAGGCTGAGGTGGGTGGATCACTTGAGGTCAGGAGTTCAAGACCAGCCTGGCCAATATGGTGAAACCCTGTCTCTACTAAAATACAAAAATTAGCGGGGCATGGTAGCACACGCCTGTAATCCCAGCTAGCTGGGAGGCTGAGGCAGGAGAATCTCTTGAACCTGGGAGTCGGAGATTGCAGCAAGCCAAGATTGTGTCACTGCGCTCCAAACCAGGCGACAGAACGAGACTCCATCTCAAAAAATAAACAAACAAAAACTCACCACAGCCTCAGACTCCTGAGCGCAAGTGATCCTCCCGCCCTCAGCCTCCCAAACTGTTGGGACCACAGGCATGTACCACTGTGCCCCTTTCCCTCTCCTCACCCCGGATTCTCTCTTAACTCATGACAAAAAAAAAAAAAAAAAAAAAAAAGGCCCAGTGTCAGGGTCATGGAGAAGTCTCGGCAGAAAGAAAACTGACTTTATCCTGGCCTGAACTCTCCGCATCCTCTGTGGATGGAGTCCAGGACCAGAATGATGAATCCAAGGTGTGGCGCCCCCTAGGGCACTGGGACACAGGAGAATGCAGAGGCTGCCACCAAATGCCTGCAAGGCCAGGGAGGTAATGAAAATGAGCAAAGCAGGTCAGAGGGACCGGAATAGATGTGGTGGAGACTGAGGGGCAGAGAAGCCAGCGGGCCCTTCCGAAGGGGACAGCCATTGTTCAGCTCCAGCTAATCATTACCATGTGTGAATGTAGATCCACTGTTACCAGATACGCCCCAGTTGTTTTCGTAAAAGAGAAACAGGAAATCTATTTGCATATGTCACTCCTTGAGTTTTAGATCACTCTATGGTCCAAACCAAACACATCTGCTGACTGGATCCGGCCCCTGGCCGGCTAGTCTTTGAAAACTGCTATAAAGCCTTATACAAATATAAGACAGCATTTATATGCCTTCTTCCACTGCCGCCCAGTTTTCTCCCTTTGTTCCCTCCCGTTCTGTTCTCCTTCATTCTAATTTCCAAAGACAGTTGTGTAAAAATGTCCATCTTGAAGGTTGTTTGTGCAGAGAGTTCTATAGAACAAAAGCACTAGCTAAGGAAGCTTGTAAATAAATCATAAGCTGGTGGGAACAAAATCCCCCTTTCTCAGGCCACTCCTTCTCACTGGACCCTTTCCCCCGCACAACCACGGCTTATGAGCGGGGCAAGTTCTCAAAGGGTTGTGTGAGGTCACTCAGGCGGAGGGAGGTAGGCCAGGCAGTGAAGAGAGAGAGGCCTGACTCAGACAAGGCTCTGGCTTGGCTATGATGAGGCTAAATGAGTGAGGGTCGAAGACAGGCTGACAGGGTGTCGGGGCAGGAGGAAGGAGGCGTGGGGGAGGTTGGAACTGGGCCTGTCACTCCGCCGAGCTGTAAACTAAGTAGAATCTGTTGGTGTTTCCCTGTTGTCTGCGCTTGTGACACATTTTTCTTAAATGTATGTGTTGCCTCTGTGAACACATAAACCAATCTTGTCCCTGGGCCAGGAAAGCAGAAGAGATGCCTTGACTCAAAATCAAGTCAGCCCTTCCTGGAGAATGATTCCAAGTGAGAGAGGGATCCAACATAAGGGAGATTCTCTGTGGATGGATGTGAGGATGGAGAGTCCATATGACAGGGAATTTGGGTCTTCTCTGGGAGCTGAGAATGGCCCCAAGGAAAGGGGCTCCCCCATCCTCCAATGTAAGCAACTGAATCCTGCCACACCATGGGAACCTGCAAGAGGACCCCTGAGCATGAGATGAGATTGCAGCCTGGGTGTCACCCAATTTCTTTTTTCGTGAGACTTTGCGCAGAGGATCCAGCTACCTACGCCCGGTCTCCTGAACCACAGGAACTGTGAGATGATAATAATGTGTTGTTTTAAGCTGGGGGAAAAAAAAAATCAAGTCTGTCTTCCTGAAGATGCAGCTTTGGAAACCCATTTCACCATGAACTGGTTTCCCTTTGATTTCCCAAGTCCTTCCAGAAATGGTCTTATTGTCTATAAACTCAGCCCTGACTCACCTCTTACCCATTCCCTGGACCCAATCTGACCACGAGTCCCATGCTGGTGGAAATCTGAGACTTTCAAATTACTCTGATCCCTTCCTCAAACGTGCCATGTTCGCTTCCACACTCAAGGCCTTTGTATCTGCTGTTCTCTCTTGGGGACGGCTTCAGCTGATCTGATCAGCTGTTGGCATGGCTGGTTCTTCCTCTTCATTCAGCTCACAGCTCAAAACCCACAGCTTAGAGAGCTGCTCAGATAACCCAATTGAAAACACCTCTCTCTGCTTCTACCTTCCACTCCCACTACCAGCCTCTATCACCCAGGGCCTTGTTCTTCCTGGTCTCGTCTTCAGCCAGAACTATCTAATTCCTCTATGTGTTCATTTGTTGTCTATCTCTCCTCACTGAAATTAACCACCAGGAAACCAGCGACCTTGACTGTCTGGTTATTGTGGCATCCCCAGCATCTAGAAGAGTGCCTGGCACACGGCAGAGATTCAGTCAGAATGTATGATTGAATACGTCATCATTTTACTTGGCTCTTGCCTGCTCATCTGCCCACGTGTGCAAAGCTCTTAGCGTCTGAGTTCACACCATGTGCTTGTCACTAAAACACAGGGCACCGAGACCATCTTTAAATCCTCTAGAATTTGCCTGCTCTGCTCACCAGAATTCAGTCTTCCTGTTGGAAGGCAATAATGAGTATTATTTAAAGCTTGGACTCTGAGGATAGAGTGCCTCAGTTCAAATCCCAGCTCTGCCATCAAGAACCTCTGATTTTGGGCTGGGCGCAGTGGCTCACACCTGTAATCCCAGCACTTTAGGAGGCTGAGGCGGGCAGATCATTTGAGATCAGGAGTTCGAGACCAGCCTGGACAACATGGTGAAACCCCATCTCTACTAAAAACACAAAAAAAGTAGCTGGGCGTGGTGGCGCATGTCTGTAATCTCAACTACTTGGGAGGCTGAGACAGGAGGAGTCCCTTTGCATGGGAGGCAGAGGTTGTGGTGAGCCAAGATCATGCCAGTGCACTCCAGCCTGGGTGACAGAGTGAGACTCCATCTCAAAAAAAAAAAAAAAAAGTGTGACTTTGGAAAAGTTATATAATTTCTCCATGCCTTGGTTTATCCCCCTGTAAGATGGAGTTTATTATAGTAGTTCCTGCCTTATAAGTTGGTTATAAGTATTTAATGACATTATACATAGAATAATGTCATTTAATATAAATAGAATAATGTCATTTAATATGCAAAGAATTATACAAAGAATTTGGGACAGCACCTGCAATAGTATTAGATATAGACCAGCCCTTGCTATAATACCCAGAGACATCTGAAGGTCTACAGAGGCCCCAGGCACCCTCATGTCTAGAATCCCCTCTCCTGCCCCTTGTCCTGTCACACATATTAAAAAGCATATACATGTCACATAAAAAATTACAGAACAAAAGAAATTTAAAGTTTTATAATTCTTAGTGTTAAGAACAAATGACTCATTTAGCCTTTGTGATTTAAACTCCATCACATTTCAGAATTGAGCTGTGAATTACCATTTACCATAATTTTACATGTTATGGCCAGGCGTAGTGGCTCATACGTGTAATCAATCCCAGCACTTTGGGAGGCTGAAGTGGGTAGATTGCTTGAGGTCAGGAGTTCGAGACCAGCCTGGCCAACATGGTGAAACCTCGTCTCTACCAAAACTTACAAAAATTTAGCTGGGCATGGTGGCACATGCCTGTAGTCCCAGCTACTCGGGAGGATGAGGTGGGATAATCGCTTGAACCCAGGAGACAGAGGTTGCAGTGAGCTGAGATCTCGCCACTGCATTTCAGCCTGAGTGACAGAGTGAGACCCTGTCTCAAAAAAAGAAAAAAAAATTTACATTTTATAGAACATTAAATATTCATTAGTTTCAGATTTGTAATTTCCCTTTTACATTTTTTAGAGCAAATATTGTTTGTTTTTTAAGATAGAGTCTCACTCTGTTGCCCAGGCTAAAGTACAGTGGCACAATCTTGGTTCACTGCAACCTCTGCCTCCTGGGTTCATGTCATTCTTTTTTTTTTTTTTTTTTTTTTTTTTTTTTTTTTTTGAGACGGAGTCTCGCTCTGTCGCCCAGGCTGGAGTGCAGTGGCCGGATCTCAGCTCACTGCAAGCTCCGCCTCCCGGGTTCACGCCATTCTCCTGCCTCAGCCTCCGGAGTAGCTGGGACTACAGGCGCCCGCCACCTCGCCCGGCTAGTTTTTTGTATTTTTTAGTAGAGACGGGGTTTCACCGGGTTAGCCAGGATGGTCTCGATCTCCTGACCTTGTGACCCGCCCATCTCGGCCTCCCAAAGTGCTGGGATTACAGGCTTGAGCCACCGCGCCCGGCCTCATGTCATTCTTGTGCCTCAGCCTCATGAGTAGCTAGGACTAGAGGTGCAAGCCAC
The DNA here is from genome assembly GCF_037993035.2 of Macaca fascicularis. Classification (NCBI taxonomy): domain Eukaryota; kingdom Metazoa; phylum Chordata; class Mammalia; order Primates; family Cercopithecidae; genus Macaca; species Macaca fascicularis. The sequence goes on from NC_088394.1 coordinate 20,713,307, forward strand.
CAGGCCTCGCTAACTTTGTATTTTTAGTAGAGATGGGGTTTTGCCATGTTGACCAGGCTGGTCTCAAACTCCTGGCCTCAAGCAATCCAGCTGCCTCAGTCTCCCAAAGTGCTGGGATTACAGGCATGAGCCACTGCACCTGGCCAAATATTGTTTTTTTCAATCTCACACATTTTCAAGGCCCTTAAATAGCTTGGGCATTCTGCATGAATAAACTAGCTCTACAGATGTAGCCGACTGGTCCAGTCTAGAGAGTAGCCTGGCCACCACCCATCATGCCTTATGGAGCCACTCTACTTACCATTGATGTGAGCCCCTGGCTTCACCCATTCACCAAACAAAATGGGCTCTGTTGCCAGGGTGACTGTGATGATCACATCTGCACCTGCCACAGCCTCCTGGACCGAAGAACAGACCTGTACCTCTCCTTGCACTGTGTCTGCAAACTTCTCTGCATTTTCTTTGGTGCGGTTCCATATCCTCACCTTCATTGGGAGTAAGAAGAACGACACTAGTGCCATTTTTTTGCTGCTTATGTTACACTAAGCCCAGGGATGCAAAGGGAAAGTTGAACCACTCTGAGATAGGGGCTGATGGTTATCTAAATCACTCCTAAATCATTCCCCATGGAGAATGGACATTTGATCAGGGGTACAGCATTAACTTAGACATCTGGCCAGGTATTTGAAAATGAGCATTCTCTACCACTTTCCCCGTTTAAAAAGGGTAGAAGTATTTCACTTCTAGGCCAAGATGCACAGCCTCAATAGCTAAATAGCTATTATATATTAATAGCATAATAATTAGCAGAGCAAGTTCTGGAGCCAGGTAGGCTTGGAACCAATCTCTGCTACTTCCTGAAATTGCTTCATGTCATTCAGCCTTAGTTTCCACATCTGTAAAATGGAAGTGATAACTGGCAAAGTCTGTGTGGAACTCACACTTTATGTCTGAGACCCCGTAAAGGAGTTGTAATGGGTGCGAGATTCATACAAAGGATTATTTTTGACAATGTTTTTCATGGAATGACTTGATTGGTGAAGGATACTTAGGAAATTCAAGATCAGAAGAGTTTGAAGGTAAATGGCACAGCCAATGAAAAGGCCAAGAATGGTAGCTACAGCTGGAATCCTGAAAGCTGCTGGGGTTAGGGGGTGGGACAGTGGCCTCGCCAGGAGCTGGGGACTTGCCGACTTGCTTGACAGGTTCCAATGTTTGGGTCAAGGGCTTGTCACCTGTCAACTGAAAATAAGGCCTACAGAATTTCTTATAAGGGAATATAATACATACAGAAACAAACTTTATGTCTAAGCATGTTCACCAAGCAAGGTGAAAAACAGAACATTTTGCCCAGCCAGAAGTGCATGGTTAACTTCTTCACCCTTCTTTATAGAAGACTATGCAAATTTTATGCAAAAATTAGATAACCTGAAAAGTGATGTTAGAACATTCAGTAAGAGAGGATATAAAATGGTGCGTATCTAACATTACTAACACTATGTTATAAAAAGCTGAAGAGGAAAGATCAGAGAACATTAACTGCCTTTGAAAACAGATAAAAGGGCATTTTTCTTTTGTTTTCTTCCTTGTATTAAAAGTAATGGCAACCGGGCACAGTGGCTCATGCCTGTAATCCCAGAACTCTGGGAGGACAAGGCAGGTGGATCACCTGAGGTCAGGAGTTTGAGACCAGCCTGGCCAACATGGTGAAACCCCGTCTCTACTAAAAAATACAAAAATTAGCCAGGTGTGGTGGTGGGCACCTATAATCCAAGCTACTGGGGAGGCTGAGGCCCAAGAATCACTTTAACCCGGGAGGTGGAGGTTGCAGTGAGCCGAGATGATGCCACTGCACTCTAGCCTGGGCGACGGAGCAAGATTCCATCTCAAAAAAAAAACCAAACAAACAACAACAACAACAAAAAACTGCAATTACTTTTGCACTCATCTAATTTTAAGTCTATATTTCCCAAGGCAGTGGTTTTATTTTCATCATTAAATCATACTTTAAATCTGCTCCATCCCTTTCATACACACACATAAAATAAAATAGCATCAAACATTCCCGGGGGAAGCATGAGCCGCAGAGAAGGGAAGGTGGACCAGTATGGAGACCGCAAAAGAGACAGGCTGTGGCTTACTGGTCTCCAGGTCTCTTCCCACCCAGTTTCTTGATCCATAACCTTGAATACTTAAAAACTCTGGATTCTCCTAAGAAAAACATAATAGACAGGGGCTAAAAGGACAACTGAATGTATACAAGAGATATAAAACAATCCTTTAACCGAGTAAGCTTGCTGTATCCTCAGACAAATGCCCTGTGAACTGAGGACTGGAAACAGGTAACCAGATCTTTCCCCGACTCTTATCATCCATCCCCTTCTGGGAAGTCATGAAGATACAACAATGGTCTAGGTGGGGCTCACAGCTTAATTATTTCAGAATAACCTGTGGTGCAGTGAAGGAGTACAGACAGCTCAAGGACCACCCTCTTCCCTCTTCTCTCCCACCCCCGCCCCGGGACTCACCTCCTTAAAGGAGAACTGCTCTGTGAAGATCTCATAGTGGCTGTAGGCCTGGACCCCAGCTCCAAGGATGCACAGCACTTCACTGCTGGGGGGTTTCAGAAACTGTGTGAGAGAAATGAAGTGGCAAAGGTCAAGGGAGACCCTAGCAGATAGGTACAAAACTAAGACGGTTTGAGTATCGAGTGACTTCTGCCCTCTCTTCTGCCTCCCTCAAGAGCTTGCAGGCAATCAAGAGAATTCCCTTTTGTGTCTTAGTTTCCCCTGTGTCGAGTGGGAAGAGAAGGAAGAAGGCTTCACTGAACAGCTAATGTATGCCAATGCTTTACCCCCATGATCTCATTTAGTCTAGACATTGGCCCTATGAGTTGGGGACTCCTATTATCTTCTTCTTACAGATGAAGAGACTGAGGTCCAGAAAGGTGAACTTGCTCTGGGTCTTACAACTATTTTATAAATTTATTTATTTATTTATTATTTATTTGTTTATTTTGAGACGGAATCTCGCTCTGTCACCTAGGCTGGAGTGCAGTGGCACGATCTCGGCTCATTACAACCTCTGCCTCCTGGGTTCCAGTGATTCTCCTGCCTCAGCCTCCCAGGAGCTGGGATTACAGGTGTGCACCACCATGACCGGCTAATTTTTGTATTTTTGATAGAGATGGGGCTTCACCATGTTGACCAGGCTGGTCTCAAACTTCTGACCTCAGGTGATCTGCCCATCTCGGCCTCCCAAAGTGCTGGGATTACAGGCGTGAGCCACCGTGCCCAGCCAGGTTTTACAGCTATTAAAGAGCACAGTGGGGCTCTAAAGTCACATCTTCCATACCCCAAAGCCCATGTCCTTTCTTCTATGCCATTGTGTCTCAGGTGCATGCTCAGCCATACCCACTTCTCAGAGCTCTGAGCTGCTTCTAAGAGCTGCCTGGATGCTGTGAGCTCTTCCTTCCCAGGGTTCTAGCTATATTCGCCGAGCCCACTCTGTTGATGCTTTCACAGCCTCTGTCTTCCTCTAAAGACGAATGTAGAATTAGCATCTGTGGCACCTCCTGAGGGTGTCTGTGTTTGAGAGCAGGGTTCTGTGATCAGCTCATGTCCAGTGCCACCTCTCCAATGAGGCCTTTGTGGCCTCCTTGATAGAATGCACGAGGCCATAGCCTTATTTGTTTGTAGATTTTCTTCTACAGGCCTTTAAGCCCCATGAGGACAGAGGTAGTCTTATTTGCACAGAATTGGTACACACCTACTATGACCTACAAGAGGTAGCACTGGGCTTCTCAACCTTGGTACTACTAACATGTACCGGACAATTCTTTGTTGGGGAGGGGCGCCATCCTGGGTATTATAGGATGTGCAACAGTATCTCTGGTTTCTATCCATTAGATGTTAGTAGCATTTTCCACCCCTTCAAGTTGTGGTAACTAAAAATGTCTGCACTCTCCTAAATGTGTCTGGAGCAGGTGACAAACTCATGCTCAGTGGAGAACCACTGGCATAGAGGAAAGATATCACTTGGCCCTCGACATTGTATATATTAAATAAAACCCTCTTCTGCCTTTTCTCTATTTCATTTAGTAAACTTTGAGTTCCCTGGGATCTGTTCTTTCATACAGTGCTACTCACTGGAATTCTGGAGTGTAATATGTAAAAAGTGAAAAATCTTCTTAACTACTAATTACTAGCAAAATGTCATCTCTGAAATATTAGGAATTAATTTTATCTCCTGCAGCTACCGAAGGAGTGATACCATTCTGTGCCATAAAATATAGTTCGACGTCTCTGATTTGAAAAGCTTTCAAAATGATAATATCCACAAGACTAGAAATCTTATGTTTCTGTCTGATAAGGATAATTAGATGATTTTTTTCCCTTAATTGTTACCATTTTCTTCTGTTCTCAGTTAATATGAATCTATTCTTGCAAGTACAGCTGAGCTTCAGAAATTGTTACAGTATCCCATAAAAATAACCTTCAATTTCCTAAACTAAATGTGTAATTCTGATTGGTTGTCTTACTTGATAATTTGTTGCCCTGGTAATAGTGTGATAATTGATATTTTTTTAAAATTTTCTTTTTTTGAGACAGTCTCGCTTTGTTGCCCAGGCTGGAATGCAGTGGTGTGATCTCAGCTCACTGCAACCTCTGCTTCCTGGGTTCAAGTGATTCTCGTGCCTCAGCCTCCTGAGTAGCTGGGATTACAGGCATGCGCTACCACGCCTGGCTAATTTTTTTTTTTTTTTTTTTTTTTTGTAGAGATGGGGTTTCGCCATGTTGGCCAGGCTGGTCTCGAACTCCTGACCTCAAGTGATCCACCTGCCTCGGCCTCCCAAAGTGTTGGGATTACAGGTGTAAGCCACTGCACCCAGTCGACTTTTAATGATACGTTTATAAGATTTATTAAATAGCATTAGTGGCACTTCAATCTTTTCTCATAAGCATGTAGGTTAAGTACATGTATATGAATCTGCTAGGTTTCTCATTTAAAGAGTCTGAAAGTCTGTTTCATTTGCATTTTCCAAGGCCTTGCATGGTCTGGCCCTCCCATCTGTATAGTCCTCTCTCATACCATCATGCCATGTTCCCCTGTACTTCCTGTCTTCCAGCCATACTGGCTTCCTTGCAGCTTCCCAAGCTCATGTACTTCCTCCAACCACAGGGCCTTTGCATGAATTAATTCCTTGCCATAGGATGCCAGGCTTCTTTGTCCCCTCTGCCCCTCACAAGTAACTCCTATTATCCTTCAATCCTAGCTCAAATATCCCTTACAGAGGCACAGCCACAGACTAGATCAAGACATAACTGCTTTACACTCTCATAGCACTTGTCAGTGTTGTAGTTTCATATTTATTGGCATAATTTTGTTTGTTTGTTTGTTTTGAGACTGAGTCTTACTCTGTCGTCCAGGCTAGAGTGCAGTGGTGTGATCTCGGCTCACTGCAACCTCCGCCTCCAGGATTCAAGCGACTCCCTTGCTTCAGCCTCCCCAGTAGCTGGGATTACAGGCACCCGCCCCCATGCCCAGCTAATTTTTTTTTCTTTTTTTTTTTTGTCTATTTAGTAAAGATGGGGTTTTGCCATGTTGGCCAGGCTGGTTTTGAACTCCTGACCTCAGGTAATCTGCCTGTCTCAGTCTCCCAGAATGCTGGGATTACAGGCGTGAGCCACTGCACCCAGCCTGTTGGTGTGATCTTTGGACTATATCTTGTCTCCCCCACTGGACCCTGTACTACATGAGGGCAGGTATTGTATCTGGTTTTGCTTACTCCATGCTGAGCATAGAACCTTGCACTTGGTGGACACTCAAATATTTGTTGAATAAATGCATGTCAGTGCTAAACCCTGATACATACTGTCACCTTGAGAAAACATATCAGTCTTCAATGAAGCTTATGTGAGACCCAAGCACAAAAAATGTATTATGTTCATCAGACCCTAGAGCTCCCTATACTTATTCTCCCCCACAAAAGCCCTAAATAAAAGAGAAATGGTGGACAAGATTCAAGGCAACAAGTAAAATAGACCCTTTGTTCCTTATTGAAAGTGTTCATCTGAGCCCCTGGAAATAAAGCTGTGAAGTTTCAGCCTAAACTTTGAAGTGTCTAAACTTTGAAGTGTCAACCTGAGGCTTCCTGATTCTTCTGGGAGCACAGATTTTTATTAATGCAACAAAGCAGTGTTATTGCAGGCTGGGTCTACCAAAAGTGTGGTTTCCAGACCTGGTTGATCCTTACTCTCTGTGTTTTGATTCAGTAGGCATGGGAATTTTTAAAACTTCCCTAGCTAATGCTGCTGCATAGCTTGCTTATGTTGGAGACTTCTCATCTGGGCCAAGACCATGTGGCCTCAAAAGAACCCACAGGCATCTGGTTGTATGACTTCAGGAAACCCAAGTTTCTATTCTTCGCTGCATAAAATGAAGCCATTAATACTTTCCCTGCCTTCCTCGCAGAAACTCATAGTCCAGACAAGGGGTTGGAAATGATTCTGAAAAAGACTAAAGCTCTTTATAAATGACAGGCAGTAATACGAGATTCATTCTGTTCCCAACCAGCAAACACAGCAAGGAGTCCTTGATTACTTGAGTCAGGTCTGGATATAACTAAAAACCAGTTCATTGAGGTGGGTGCTGTTGGTCTACTCCCTTCGTATACAATTACCAGATTAATCCTCCCATTCTTTCCCCCACCCCTCCAGCAGGTACCTAGAAAACTTTGAGATACAACCCGAACACCTGGTCTTTGCTGCTACACCTTTCCCTGGGTTACCATGTTCCCTTTATAATAACTTAGGAAAACCAGTGTCCCAAGACCTTGTACTTCCACATTTAATGTGAAAGACTCCAGATTCCAATCGTTCCCACAAACACCCTGTTTTCTAAGCCTGATCCTCTTAACTCTAACTTCTAAAAATGCTGTTTTTCTTATAGGATGACTTGACATTGCTCGGGAGCATCATCACCCCCATTGCTTACCATTCCGTCTGCCCGGAGCACCCCTCCGCGTTTCCACATGGTTCACTAACTCACTGCTTTCAGCTTTGACTCAAATGTCACCTTCTCAGCGAAGTCTTTCTTGGATAATGTAAAATGTGACACCTTCTCCCATACTCTCACTTCTGCTTTATCTTCATCTTTCTAACATGTTATGTGACTTTTTAGGTTGTTGTTGGTTTTATTTTTTAGCAAATTCTAAGCACACTATTAATAATTTATTAATATGTGCTAATTATTTAATTACATATTATTTATTACTATTTAACACATTATTAAACTCAAAAGGGTTTTTTTTGTTGTTTGTTTTGTTTTGTTTTTTAAGACAGAGACTCACTCTGTTGCCCAGGCTAAAGTGCAGTGGCTCAATCTCGGTTCGCTGCAACCTCCATCTCCTGAGTTCAAACGATTCTCCTGCCTCAGCCTCCCGGGTAGCTGGGATTACAAGCACCCACCACCAAGACCAGATAATTTTTGTGTTTTCATGAGAGATGAGGTTTCACCATGTTGACCAGGCTGGTCTCCAACTCCTGACCTCAAGTGATACTCCTGCCTCAGCCTCCCAAAGTGTTGGGATTACAGGCATGAGCCACTGAACCCGGCCTGTGTATCCCTTTTTATTGGTTGTCTACCTCCCCTATGCGTGCCCCTCTGTTTTGCTCACTGCCATTTCCCTAACATTTAGAACAGCGCCTGACACAGGATAGGAACTCACTCAATACTTGTCGAATGAATACACGGATCTGGCTTGGCTCTGTTCAGTTCACTCTGCCTCTTGTGTAGTACTAGCTTTGGTCTATGGGACAATCATACTGTCTTACCAGGGGCAATGTGGTACAGGGACAAGAAGCCAGTCCTGGAAGCCAGAGAGGTCAGGTATTAAATTCTTACTCTAGCACTTGTGAGCTGTGTGATCCTGGGCAATTCACAGAACCTCTCTGAGCCATATTCCTTGACCTGGAAGGTGGAGAGAATTTCTCATTTCTATTCTTCAAGACTGATGGGAAGATTGAGAATTATGCACGTATGGTACTTGGAATCTGGTCATGCACATTAAATGGTAGCTAATAATTTCATGAATTACTGTGCTCACCTGATATATCTGACATCTGGAGTTCCAGCTATGTCCAACAGGAAACCAAAATAAGTTCCCCACTTCTCCTTTAGTCTCTCAAGATTGAGATACCAGACCCCACCCAAGAGCTCACCTTCATAGTACAGCCAGCCATTCATCTTACCTTGGTGGCAATGGCAGAAACCGCAGCTGTTCTCTTTGCAGTTATGACATTTCCATCCATGACCTTGGAGGAAAGGAGAGACAGTGAGCAAGGGGCACCCCTGTCCACTACTTAAATTAGAAGAAACAGTTCTAAAATATTAGCCTAGGAAGTTTTATAGCATCCTACAAACAGCATGGGTTTCGTGTCAGCCCTGGATCCGATTCCTCCACTTAAGAGATATGCAACTTTGAACAAACACTTTAATCTTTAAGCACTGGTTTCCTCACCTGTAAAAACAAAGATAATGCCAGCCATTCAGAGGGTTATTGTGAGGATTAAATGCACTGGCTTATCTGGAAACATCTAGCACATGCTGAGCCCTCAAGAACTGCCCATTTTCTTTTCTTGCCTTAGGATTCTCAAAACACCAAATTAAGAAGGAACTTGAGAGAGAAGATTGCCATTTGACATTTGGATAAGGGTCGTGAAACTCTTAGTGGTTCTCTGTTCCTGATGCACGTGTGGAAAGCTTCGTGAAGATGCTCAGATACCACCCTTAGATTAACCCAGTCTGTATTTCTTCTAGGAGTCAGACCCACACAGCCCAGGTGATTCTGATACACAGCGAAGGTTGAAAATTATGCCTTGCTAGTAACAGCCACCCTCTGCACCCTTCTCTGTTTATAAGTTATTCATCTCAGCTGACCATCAAAAAAAAAGGCATCATCAACCTCATTTTACAGATGAGGAAGTGAATCACCAAGTTACTGAACAGATTCAGCTGTCATCTAGTTTCAAAGCCCCGGGTTCTACCCCCCGGGGAACTGCTGTTGGCAGGTATATGAATGCCATCTCCATTGGATGAGTTGGGAAGAGCTAGATATTCTCAAAGGAGTGTTGAACAGCCAGATTCTTTGGCGATCCAGAAATTCAGGGGAAAAGGAAGGAGGTTGTAAGCCCCAGCTTGGAGTGCACAGACCACAAGAGTTAACTATCAGACCTAGGATTGATTCTTGAGTCTTTCACTAACCAGCTGTGTGACCTCAAGCAAAGTGACTATACTTACCTGAGCCTCGAGGACCTCAACAGAACTTGAAGGGAAGGAGAGTTAATAAAAATACCCATAGAGGAATTTCTCAGAATTGAATGTGATCAGTGTCTCCTTCTTGGCACATAAGTGCCCAATATGTGGCAGTTAAAATGGCAGTGGTCTTAGGAGAGTCTGGACCTATGGACCGTTGACTTCGACTGAGCAGCTCTGAAGTCCAGCCATGCTAATTGTTGGTTACATAGACCTCAGTAAGTTGAACATGGTTGTTCTGACTCAGTTTCCTCATCTATAAAGTGGAAGTAATCATATTACCCATCTCATAGAATGGTTTTAAGTATTAAGAGGATTAACAAATGTGAAATGTTTAGAACAGTGCCTGACACTTTAAAAAGTACTCCATAAACGAGAGCTACTGCTACCTTTTGATACTATGATTAGATATTAAAGCAGGTCACACCGTATACCCCTCTGAAAAGGCTTCCAGGGATTACAGAACACCCCTTCTTTTCCATGTCGACAAGGATTCAGTAAGTAAATCTTCCCTTGGCTAATGGGTTCGTTCAAGCTGTATATTTGGGGTAACTGAGTATAGGACAAGGACATATGCAAGAATGACAAGATTATTATTTCCACACTGTCACATGCTTGAGGCAGCAGTGGGCGCTGGTGCTGTGTTATGCATCTTCAGGCAGTCCTAGAAATAGATACATGAACACAGATAACCTTCACTGTTGCTGGTATCCAGTCACTTGCAGAGGGGCACATGTAGTCACAATCAAGACTCCCCCTGCTTGTGGAGAACTCACTTTTGAACTTAAATCTGGGCCCAGGGGCCCCATTCCACCCCGGGACAGGAAGTTGCTCACCGCCAGCAGGGTGCCATTGCTGGGCTCAAAGAGTAGCACAGTAGCCTGGTGGGAGGGGACGACCGAGGTGATGCCGCGGTCCTCGTAGAAGGTGACCAACTTGGTGGTCAGGGCATCCTCTGCAGCACTGTAGGCGGGCATGACCCCCAGGTAGCTACAAGGAGAGAGGGAGCAGCTTCAGCCTGTTTCCATCAATGCTGGGGTCTCTTAGAAAGTACCCATATACCCTCCTTTCTCTTTCCTTCGTCACGGCCCCACTGGCCCTCTCCCAGCCCCCGCATCCCTCCTCTGCCCTTCCCTTAGACACTATGCATAATATGTTCAGAAGTCTGACTCTGGATCAGAAAACCATTCCAGCTCTGCCACTTAGTAGCTGTGTAAGCCTAGGTAAGTCACTTAACCTCTCTGAGTCTCAGTTTTCCATCAATAAAACGGTGGCATCAATATCTCCCCAGGTGGAGAGTGCGCTGAAATAAACAAGGTAACACCCGTAAAGCTCCCACTTAGCACACCGGGTAGCGCCTATTAAAAGTGGCAGCTGTTGGCAACAATTAGTCAAGCCGTCTCTTCCGTTCTTCCACCGCTCCTCTTCCTGCTCCTCCTCTTCCCCCTTTCCAGTTTATCCTGCCCCTGGCCCCGATCCTCCTCACTCACCCCCTGTGCTTGGTCACCGGCACCACGGTGCGCACGGGCTGCATGACCCCTCCTTCGGGACCGCTGGAGAAGTTGGCCAGGGCCGTCTCTAGAGGCGGGATGAGGAGGCTGGAGCTGCGGAGGTGTTCCTCCACCTCGGCCGCGCTCAGGAACGCTGGTACGCGGTTCATCTCGCCACCTGCCTTCTAACCTCAGTCTCCGCACCGCGATCCACGTACCCTCGGCTGTGCCCTATATGAGCGCGCCCGCTGCGCTGCGGAGCCGCCTGCTGGTCACAGCCCAGCCTCCGGGGGCGGAGCAACCCCACCCCGCCCCGCCAGCTCTCTCCTCCCCCTTCACCCACCTCGACCCCTAAGGGTGGGCGAGATGGGTCCCTTCCAGCGACGGATTCCCCAAGATGGGCATCGAGGTGGCGTGCTGGGAGTCAATATTTTTCAGTCCACTTTCTCAGTTCTTATAATCAGCTGTAGCCACATTCCTTGACTTTTGCATCCTACCTAACCCCTGCCCATTAACTCGCTTTTTGCTGCTGTCTAGGTCACCGTGCCTGGGAAAGAATGGACAGGGAAAACGGTAATGGGGCTCCTTTATTTCTTAATTTACTGCCTACTGCTAGGAGATAAAAGGAGACGGAGGCTTATTTAAATTTTTTTTTCCCTTTTAATTCTGTCCCCATCTGGAGTCTCTTATCCTAGTCTTCCACCCACCTGTACCCCCAGATGTCTGGTCTTTGATTGCTAAGAATGCACAATTTTCTCACGGGCTAACCAACCTAACAAACCTTCACCTTTAAAGGGGGAAGTTTGCAGAGCAGGGTGTAATCGTTTCCATCTCACGAAAAGCCAAATTGCAGGATCTTTTCTTCAAGGAGTTTTTACCTGAGATGGGGAAATAAAATTCGAAACAAATGATGTAAAGCTTAAGGCAATAAATCCAAGCCATCAAATCAGTAATAGGAAAAGTAAGTTAATTCAAAGAAAAGAGAGATTATTTTGACCTGGAGTGGTTAGATAAGGGCTTCATGAAAGAGTGAGGGCGAAACGAAGGTCTGAAATAATAATAGTGACGACAACAATGGTAACATCAGGTTATTGATCTTTACTATGTACCAGATACTGCACCATGCACTTTATGTATCTTATACATACCTCTAAGGTAGGGGGGTGTTGTTATTAGTTTTACTGTCCATTGGAGGCTCTGAGAAGGGAAGAAATTTAGTTCAATATCATCCACCAAGTCAGCAGAGGAGTTGGCTTTGCCCCTTGGTTGGACTTCAGAATTATATTCCTAATCATTAAGCTACTTTGGCAGAAAGAGAGGAAGAGGGCATTACGGGCCAAATAAAGCCCTGGGGTGGAAGGCAAGTTGAAAAGCTCTGGGAACAGTGAGTTGCCAGACGTGTTAGGCTGGAATAAGTTGCTGAGGTCTAGGAGGATCAGGAGATAAAACTGAGAACAATGCTTGGAGTCAGGTAGCTAAGAATGGTGATTCCTAGGAAAGAAATCACATGCTTCAAGAGAATAAGCATTTAGAAAGATGGATCGTCTGCCAACGCATAGGATGGAACAGATGAGCGAGAGCAGAGCCTGGGAGACAGGTCAAGAGGCAGGACTGCTTAAGTTGTGCTTTGTGGTATTTTGGTTGGAAGCTACACAGAACATTTTGTAGGAAATGGTCACATCATGATAAAAGACAGTGGATGAGTAAGTGTCAAAGTACCAATGAAATGAGAAATTGTACATAATGTGTTTAGCAACAGTGCTTGGCACAGAGTAGCCACATAATAAGTGAACACTTACATTAGAGAGAGAGAGAGAGAGAGAGACACTGGTGGTTGGGAAAAGCTGGTTTCAATGCACAATTTTGTTTCTTCAGTTCACCATCCCTAGAAATTTATGCCCAGAGCCGCTGGGCTTATAGAAATGTTTCTGGCCCATTATGTGTGTTATTAGCATCATTATTACATAACACTTATTGGGTTTAGAAAGCACAGAGATATAGCCCTGGCATGATAGCTCACACCTGTAATTCTAGCACTTTGGGAGGCCCAGGTGGGCGGATTACCTGAGGTCAGGAGTTCGAGACCAGTCTGGCCAACATGGTGAAATCCTGTCTCTACTAAAAATACAAAAATTAGCCAGGTGTGGTGGCGGGTGCCTGTAATCCCAGTTAGCCAGGAGGCTGAGGCAGGAGAATCGCTGGAACCCGGGAGACAGAGATTGCAGTGAGCCGAGATTGCGCCACTGCACTCCAGCTTGTGTGACACAGTAAGACTTTATTTGGCCCTTTGTTTCTTGAATGTAAACTAAAAACAAAATCCTATGACCCCCACCCACTGAATGAACCCCCTCTGGGCCAAGGGGACCCCAGCAAAACCTTAAAGACTTAGTTTCCAGCCATGATGGGATGGCAAGTCAGACACGCTTCATTAAATCCTCTCCCTTTTGGAATTTAGACACAATTGAGCAGCCTTAATGTTAATACAGAGATCACAAGACTGATAGAACAGACTCTTTGTGATAATACGATACCATATTATAAACAGGATCTAAGGCCATGCCAGGCAAAGGTTAAGTCATGCACCCTTACACTTTAAAGAAAAAGACTATGTGCTAACTGCTACAAAGTTTGTTTTCTCCAGCAGCCAAACAAGCACTGGCTTGAAGATAAGCAATATTTTTGTTTTTCTTTTCCCCAGCCCTGCTCAAAGAAGATAGGGAACATGGCTGGGTGCAGTGGCTCACACCTGTAATCCCAGCACTTTGGGAGGCCGAGGCAGGCAGATCACTTGAGGCCAGGAGTTTGAGACCAGCCTGGCCCACATGATGAAACCCCATCTCTACAAAAAATACAAAAATTAGCCAGGCGTGGTAGCCTGTGCCTGTAATCCCAGCTACTTGGGCGGCTGAGGCAGGAGAATTGCTTGAACCAGGGAGGTGGAAGTTGCAGTGAGCCGAGATTGTGCCGCTGCACTCCAGTCTGGGTGATAGTGGTTCTCTCATTCTCTCTCTCTCTCTCTATATATATATACACACACACACTCACGTATATGTATCTATATACAAATATATATATATACACACACACTCACGTATATGTATCTATATACAAATATATATATATATATATTTTTTGAGACAGAGTCCCTCTCTGTCACCCAGACTGGAGTGCAGTGGCTCACTGGAACCTCCACCTCCCGGGTTCAAGCGATTCTCCTGCCTCAGCCTCCCAAGGAGCTGGGATTACAGGTGCATACCACCACCCCCGGCTAATTTTTGTACTTTCAGTAGAGACGAGGTTTTGCCACGTTGGCCAGGCTGGTCTCGAACTCCTGACCAGAGATGATCCGCCTGCCTTGGCCTACCAAAGTGCTGGGATTACAGGCGTGAGCCACTGTGCCTGGCTGAAGATAGGCAATATTAAGACAATTACAACTCATCCAGATCACAGATATTGACAAACTGATTCCTTGTTCCACCAGCCATAACTACAGCTTGATTGGACAAGAGACTGATTTCAGTACCTTTCTCCTGATAAGACTACCGACCATAGGATGGTTCTGGCTGACTTACAGAGGTTGCACACTTGCATGCCTTCATGTCCTGAAAAGACCTTTTGACGTATCAGGCTGAATTGCAATATATTTAAATGTTGCATCCACCCCAGAATGAACATGAGTTGTATGTAACATGCATGTTTGTTAAATACACATGCATCAGGACCACTTTCATGAATATTCATAGCTTCTTCTCTCACCTGTTGAATATGTATATTTAGCCAACCTGTTCAGCATAAAGCTCCTACACCATCCCTCCTCCTTCAAAGTGCCTGTCTCTGATCTTAGCCAAGGCATGTGATATGGTTTGACTCTATGTCCACACCCAAATCTCTTCTTGTAGCTCCCATAATTCCCATGTCTTATGGGAGGGACCCAGTGGGAGATGATTGAATCATGGAGGTGGGTCTTTCCCGTGCTGTTCTGATGATAGTGAATGAGTCTTATGAGATCTGATGGTTTTAAAAATGGGAGTTGCCCTGCACAAGCTCTCTCTTTGCTGTTGCCATCCATGTAAGATGTGACTTGTTCCTCCTTGCCTTCCACCATGATTGTGAGGCCTCCCCAGCCATGTGGAACCATAAATCCAATAAAGCTCTTTCTTCTGTAAATTGCCCAGACTCAGGTATGTCTTTACAGACAGCATGAAAACGGAATAATACAGCATGCTTCCCAGCATACGATCCCACCTTGCAGGCTGTAACCTCGTATAAGAAAGTCTCTTCCTGTCTAAATTTATAAATTGTGTGGTTTTTTTTTTAAGTTAACAAGGAGAAAAAAGCAAAACCAAACACTCATCAACTAAAAGAGATATGAAATAAGAAAGCCAGATATGTATTTGTTTCCATAGTAAATGCAGGAATTTAGCCCTGATTAAATAGAAATCTTATTTCTGACTCCTGCATTACTAGAAAGTTTATTAATCTTCTTTCTGTTAACTCATGATTATAATAGTAATTTCATTATTTTAACAATGACAAAATAAGAAACCTCAATAATAGGAATTCACTCCAGTGAATCCTGTAGAAACAGGACAACTCTGCCAATCGTCTCAAACCATCTTCCTTACAAAGCTTTGGTTCACAACCTCAGTAAAGCAGCACTGAGAAAACCAGTCTTGGTTGCATCAGTTCTGTTGAGACCAGAGGCACAGAGAACTAACTGTCCCAAGCCTCCAATAATAAGTATTATTAATAAGTAGCATATTAAATATTAGGTATTATTGAGGTGTCTTATTACTGTTAAAATAATGAAATTGCTATTATAATCATGACAACAGAAAGAATAATAATAAACTTTCTAGTAATGCAGGGGTCAGTATTGGGAAAGCTGGTGTAAATATCTTCCCTGCCCTTCCCTGAGACCTTGTCCTGGGACAAGCCTGAGGGGCTTGTAAGCTCGTGTGCCTGAACCTCTGGAAATTTCCTGCTAACCCCTAACAGACCCTGTGAAGGAGGGGGTTACTTGCATCCCCCTAGACTTCTGCCACTACCACAGTGAAGACGACAGCAGGGTAGAGCTGTACCATAGTGAGGCAAGTACAATAACTGAGGTACTCACCTATGGCACAAAATTTATAGGATTCACTCAGCAGTCATGGTAAATATTAAACTAAAACATCTAAATGCAATATTTAAAATAAAAATCAATGCCAAAACATCCACAATAAACAGAGTATAAAAATCTTAAACAAAGGCGGCTCAGGATTACTGATTTTTCCTTTCGCTGTAGAAGCCAACATAGCTCCTTCTGAAATTTTATATTTACATTTTATTTAAAAAATTAAAAATATTGTATGAAAGTCTTTATTTTGACTATTGAGTTGGCTTCACCTTGAATGCTGCAGCCAAGGCCGGTGTCTCATTCCCCTTATCCCTAACCTCTGTCGTCCTAGAGTTGGGGAACTGAGCGGTGGGCCAGGAGAAGCAAGGGATTAAATATTTGGGAAGTCAGAGAAAGGTGGTCTGGGGCTCTTGGGAGCATGCGCGGGGTGGGGCGGTGGGCAGGGGACTGAGGTGGCGCTCTCGGCTCTTCGGCGCGCCCCCGGCTTCCCACGCTGCCACCCAGCTCTGCCCCGCGCGCCCTCAGCTCCCCGCCTCCTGGTGTGCCTCTGGCAGGTCCGCGCAGGATCAGGCCACAGACCTGCTGGCGGGCGGCTGCGCGGCGGGCCGCTGGGGAGGGCGTTGGGAGGAGGAGCCCCACCCGGGTGATGCGCGCCCCGCAGCGGCGGAGGCGGCGGAGAGGCTTGAGCAGTGAGTTCTTGGGAGCCCCGGCCGGCCCTTCGTCCTCCTGTTCGCGGCTTCTGCGCCTGCCGCTGCTCCAGACACCGGGAGGCCCACCCCGCTGCCTGTGGTCGGCGCGCAGAGCTGGAAAGCGCGCGCCTCCAACAAATGAAAATCCATAGGGGCTTAGGGTTGAATTTTAACTTGTTTTGTTCGAGCGGTGTAGTCAATTCTGGTGCTAGTCTGACCTGAGGCAACGTGACAGTGACCTACGCGTCTCATCAGTAATGCAGAAATAACATTTTATCCATTTCATCAGGTTTTTCTTTTTCTTTTTTAGAAGATTGAGGTAAAATTCAAGTAAATTTCACCATTTTTGCCCTTTCAAAGTGCACAGTTCAGTGACTTTTACTATATTCACGATGTTGTGCGACCAACACCACCATCTAATCCCATTTTCATCACCCCCCAATAAACCCTGTACTTGTTCAGTTACATCCCATTCTCCTCACCCCACTGCCTCTCCCAACTGCCAATCCACTTTTTTGTTTGTAGATTTGTAGGTTCTGGACATTTCTTTCTTTTCTTTTCTTTCTTTCTGTTTTTTTTTTGTTTGTTTGTTTTTTTGTTTTTTTGTTTTTTTGTTTTGTTTTGTTTTGTTTTGTTTTTTTGCCTCCAGCTGCATCTACATTGCTGCAAAGGACATAATTCCATTCCTTTGTATGACTGTATAGCATTCCAAAGTGTATATGTACCACATTTTCTTTATCCATCCACCATTGATAGGCGCCTAGGTTGATTTTATGTCTTTGCTGTTGTGAATGATGCTGCAATGAACATACAAATGCATGTGTCTTTTAGTATAATGATTTATTTTCCTTTGTGTATATACCTGGTAATGGGAATGCTGGGTCAAATGGTAGTTCTAAGTTCTTTGAGAAATCCCCAAACTGCTTTCCACAGTTGCTGAACGAATTTACATTCCCACCAAGTAAGTATTCCCTTTTCTCCACTGCCTCACCAGCATCTGTTTTTTGATTTTTTAATAATTGCCATTCTGACTGATGTGAGATGATATTCCATGTGGTTATTTGTATTTCTCTGATGACTAGTGATATTGAGCACTTTTTCATATATTTTTTGGTTACTTGTATGCCTTCTTTTGAGAAATGTTTGTTCCTTTTGCCCATGTTTTATTTGGGTTGTTTTCGGCTTGTTGAATTGTTTCAGTTCCTTGTAGATTTTGTGTATTAGACCCTTGTCAGATGCGTAGTTGCAAATTAAATTTGGGGCTTATGATACTTGGCCTGGTTATTTACATAAAACACAATGGGCATAGTGAATGGCCATATAGGCTTTTAAAAGTTGACTTTGCTGGGACTTTTATAAGAAATTTTGGGTTAGACTTTGAAAAGTCTTGAGGCTAGGAAGCCAAGCCATGTATTTGCCTCTTGGCTGTATCTGTAATAACTGTATGAACTAGGTTCATTTCTCTCTTCTTGAGTTCCCAAAATATACTGAGGCTCGTGGCCCTGCCAGAAAGTGACATTCTTTACTTACTGCAAGGACAGAAACCATGTAAGGGAACTGTGTAGACAAGGAACCATGCCAGACTTTCAAAAGGGCTTTTTATCAGCACTATAAAATTGTAAAGTTAATCTCAATTCCTCCAAGCAGTCTGGTCATCTCTGAAAATAGGCCATCCCAGCTAAAGCCTTGATAAAATAGCCAGTGTATCTAATTATGTCCTGTTATAAAATAAAACAGATCCTTATTGAACTTATGCAAATAACTATTTTGCCATAAATTAAGAATACTCACAGTTGACAGATTTTGGAGAAATCCAGTAGTGAGAAAGGCAAATGCTTCACATTTGCCCACAAAGGTATATTTACCCAATTTTTGTAAGCTATGAATAGCTCAAAAGAAAAAAGTTTTATTAACTCTGGAAACAAAACATAAAAAGAATCAGCAATGTTTCAAGTAAAAAAGTTATTAAAAATCATCTTTGTCCTCTATCAGTTTAGTCCCATGTAGTTAATTATTATCGCACTTGATGTTGGGTTAGCAACCCTCATGAATGCATCAGCTTTTTTATTAGAGCCCTGGATGTTTTTACGCACTCCAATGGTGTGATCTCGAAAGTTATCAGAAAGCTGGATTCATGAGTACTTGTCATAGTTCTTTCCATGAAGTTCCTTAAAGAAGAAGCAAATTTTGGACTGTAGCTGATTATATACCAATTTTTGAGAAGAATCAAAGTAAAACAATAATTCAGAATGAGAAATCTCTTAGAATAGACATGGTTAAAGACAATTTTTTTTTTTATTTTTTTTCTTTTTTTTTTTGAGACAGAGTCTCACTCCATCACCCAGGCTGGAATGCGATGGTGTGATCTCAGCTCCCTGGAACCTGCACCTCCTAGGTTCAAGCAATTCTCCTGCCCCAGCCTCCCAAGTAGCTGGGATTACAGGCGCCTGCCACCATGCCCAGCTAATTTTTTTTTTTTTTTCGCATTTTTAGTAGAGGGTTTCGCCATGTTGGCCAGCCTGGTCTTGAACTCCTGACCTCAGGTGATCCACCCGCCTCGGCCTCCCAAAGTGCTGGAATTACAGGCATGAGCCACCGCACCCAGCCTAAAGACACAATTGGCAAGGAAATTTGATTATTTCTGTGGCATACAATTTAACATCATTATAATGATTACTGATAACATATACCAAGACAGATCAGAATTGTAGGAATTTTTTACAATTTTGGAACATACTTTAATAACACATTTATACAAACATAACTCAAAGAAAGTCAAGCACCATTTCTTATTTGACAGTGCTTCCTATATAATTTTAACATATTAAATAAGCCTAATATGTCTCTCTTGGACATCTAGGAGTTCCTTTTGGAAAATACTTAATTTTAGAATTTGAAATTTGATTTTTGAAAGTATGTCAAATATTAAAGGCTTAAAACACTTCATCAAAATAGGATCACAGGTCACTGTAAAATAATAGTCATTCATTTAGTCAAAGTGATAATTCAAAGATTTCAAATAGAAAAGCCTGTACTCTTTGTTAGAGAGGAAATTGTTTTCCAAACAATCATAAGACCTATTTTTTGGTAGAGTCTGAGAAGGTATGATATAATAGAAATATGTATTTGGTCTTCATCCCTTGTTCCTGTCTCAGAGCTCCCACAGTCCTTGGAATTTCTGGAATGAATGGAATGTCTTTTCTTGTTCAAAACTTGACCATACCTGAGTTTATGCTAATGAGGTGACTCCTGGAAGGCCCTTAGATAACTTGAGGATAGGTGCTGGTTGCCAGAGGAATCAACCATGTGACGAGGATTGAAATTTTCAGCCCACATCCTCACCCCTGATCTCCAGGAGGGAAGGAGACTGGAGACTGAGTTCAGTCACCAAAGGCCATTGCTTTAATCAATCATGATTACATAATGAAGTCTTGCTACAAACTCTTGAAAAATGAGATTTGGAGAACTTCTGGGTTGGTGAACACATCCCAGTGTGCTGGGAAGGTGGCACACTGGAGAGGGCATAGAAACTCTTTGTCCCATGCCCCTTGCCCTGTGACTTCTTCATTTGCCTATTTGTAATAAACTGTAATTGTAAGTGTAGCACTTTCCTTAGTTCTGTGAGTTGTTGTTAGCACATTATCAAACCAGATGAACAATTGTGGGAATCCTAACATTTGTAGTTATCCAGGTAGAAGTGCAGGTACCCTGTATTCCCTATTTGTGGCTGTGTCTAAAGTGGGTGCAATCTTGTGGGATTGGTTCTTTAACCCATGGAGTCCGTGCTAACTCCAGATAAGTAGTGCTAGAATTGAATTCAATTGTAGGACACCCAGTTGGGGTGTCAGAGAATAGGACAATTGGTTGTTTATTTAAAAACCAAACAGGAGGACCAATGTAAACTATTCTTTAGATGTTTGGTGAAATTCACCATTGAAGTCATCTTATCCCAACCTTTTCTTTGCTGAGAGGTTTTTAATTACTAATTAAATATCTTATTATGGGTCTATTCAGATATTTTGCTTGTTCTTGAGTTAGTTTGGTAGTTTGTGTGTTTCTAGAAATGTGTCTTTTTCATCTAGGTTATGAATTGTGTCCTTTTCATCTAGGTTATCAATTGCCCTACATTTGTTCATAGTAGTCTCTTGTAATCTTTTTTTATTTTTGTAAGATTGGTAGTAATGTCTTCTCTTAGTTTCCTGATTTTAATAATTTGAGGCTTCTTTCTTCTTATTTTGGTCAGTCAATATAAAGGTCTTTGACTTGTGTTGATTCTTTAAAGGGATTGTATAGTTTCCCTGGTCTATTGTTTTTACATTCTCTATTTATCTCTGTTTTAGTCTTTATTATTTCCTGCCTTCCACCAGCTTTGGGTTTGGTTTGCTTTTCTTTTTCTAGTTTTTAAGGTGGAAGACTAGATTATTTATTTGAAATAGTTTTACATGTAAGAATAAATGTGAAAAAGCTAAACTGCTTTCCTTGTATCTCATAAGTTTTGGTATGCCATATTTTTGTTTTCATTCATGTCAAAGTATTTTCTAATTTCCCTTGTGATTTTTTTATTGACTCATTTGTTGCTTAAGCTTGTATTGTCTAATTTATACATATTTGTGTATTTTCAGATTTCCTTCTGTTACTGATTTCTAATTTTGTTCCATTGTAGTCATATAAGACACTTCATATTATTTCAGTTTTTTAGAATTTATTAAGACTTCTTTTGTGGCCTAATTAATGGTCTATCCTGGATAATTTTTTTATGTGCACTTGAGGAAAAAAAATGTGTATTTTGTTATTGTTGGTTAGAGTATTTTATATATACCTTTAGGTCGGTGGTTTATTTTGTTGTTCATATCTGATATTTGTTTGATCTGTGTAGTTGTTCTGCAATTATTTAAATTGGGGTATTGATATCTCCAACTACTATTGTTGAAATGTTCATTTTTCCCT
The DNA here is from genome assembly GCF_037993035.2 of Macaca fascicularis. Taxonomy (NCBI): domain Eukaryota; kingdom Metazoa; phylum Chordata; class Mammalia; order Primates; family Cercopithecidae; genus Macaca; species Macaca fascicularis. Next base: position 20,734,867 of record NC_088394.1, read on the forward strand.
TAATTCTGTCCGTTTTTGCTTCATATATTTTAGGGCTGTGTTGTTAGGAGCATATGTGTTTGTTATTGTTATATGTTCTTCATGAATTAACACATTTAATAGTATATAATGTCCTTCATCTTTTGTAACAGTTTTTATCTTAAAGCCTATTTTGTCTGACATTAGTAGAATAATTCCAGCTCTCTTTCGGTTACCATTTGCATTGAATATATTTTTCTGTCTTTTAAACTTTTAATTTATTTGTGCCTTTAAATTTAAATTGAATCTGTTGTAGGTAGCATATGATTGGACCATGCTTTTAAAAATCCATTCTGCCAATCTCTATCCTTTAATTGGAGCAGTAATTTATTTATATTTAATGTAATCACTGATAGGGAAAGATATACTTCTACCATTTTGTCATAAGAATGTCATAAGAATTTACAAATTAGGTGCAAACTTATCCTCTACCTTCTCACTCAGGTGGCACCCTCTCTTCTATCCAAGTGACAGGTGAAGCCAGCTGGGTGGCTGGCTTGGATGGCCAGCTTTTATTCCCTTATTTGGCCCTGCCCACATTCCTTCTGATTGGTCCATTTTACAGAGCACTGATTGGTCCATTTTACAGAGTGCTGATTGGTCCATTTTACAGAGGGCTGATTGCCAGTTGGGCTTCTGGGTCGGGTGGGGTCTTGGAGAACTTTTGTGTCTAGTTAAAGGATTGTAAATGTACCAATCAGCACTCTGTGTCTAGCAAAAGGATTGTAAACACACCAATCAGCACAGCTGGACCAATAAGCACTCTGTAAAATGGACCAATCAGCACTCTGTAAAATGGATGAATCTGCGGTTTGTAAAATGGACCAATCAGCAGGATGTGGGTGGGGCCAAATAAGGGAATAAAAGCTGGCCACCTGAGCCAGCAGCAAGCAGCAACCCACTGTGGAAGGGTTGTTCTTTTGCTCTTCACAATAAATCTTGCTGCTGCTCACTCTTTGGGTCTGCACTACCTTTATGAGCTGTGACACTCACCACGAAGGTTGTCAGCTTCATTCCTGAAGTCAGCGAGACCATGAACCCATCGGGAGAAACAAACAACTCTGGAAGCGCCACCTGTAAGAGCTGTGACACTCACTGCAAAGGTCTGCAGCATCACTCCTGAAGTCAGCAAGACCACAAACCCACCAGCAGGAAGAAACTCCAGACACACCTGAACATCTGAAGGAGCAAACTCCGGACACACCATCTTTAAGAACTGTAACACTCACCACAAGGGTCTGCCGCTTCATTCTTGAAGTCAGTGAGACCAAGAACCCACCGGAAGGAACCAATTCCGGACACAAAAGCATCTTACAAATATGCTTTTTACTCAGACTTATAATTTCATCTTTTTTTCCAGTAATCTGAACTCAGTCTTGAAGTCTTACAGTAACAGTTCAGAACCTTACCTCTTGAAACATGTTTCCTATTTTCTCATATATATTCATAAACTATTATACGTATTTAATTTAGTATTTAGAGGAATCTCAGCATCAAGTTTGTTTCTCTGAAGATGTATGTCCTTTCAACTTATAATATATTCCTTATCCTTTTTCCACTGTCGAGTCCTAGGCTACATTTCCTATCACAACTTTGCTTTTTCACTGGTTATATAGAATAAAGGGTAAGAGAAATAATCAGCATTGGTTTCTTGTTCACATCAGATGACAGGAAGACAGATGATATGGACATCAGCTTTCCCAAAAGGATTTTCCAAAGCTGTTAATTATCAACACAAACTATGTTTCAAGAAATCAGGGGTAATATACTTTATGCTAAAAACAGAGGGTTTGTGAGAATAATGTTACAGCTTTCAATTTTCTCTGTTTAATTTTATCAACTTGGGAGACTTTTTGTTATCCTGGGACAGTTCATTTCATATAAAGCATGCTAACGTTATCTTTTTCATCGCAGATTGGAATAATACTTTTAAAAACTTTCTCCTTGATTCATTCCTGCTGTTACCCGTTTATAACCTTGGGATGAGCATCAGCAAATACTGATATCCAAGAGGTGAATATGTTGTGTTCCTGCTTGAAAAGTATTCCTAACTCCATAAATTACAGTAAAGAAAGTGAGTATCTGAGGCTCTACAAGTCTCATCAGAGCTACTGGTCGTCAATTACTTATTACATGTGAATAATTCTACATACATTACTGTGAATCTTGACAATAACTCAAGTTATATGTTATCCTGATTTTGAAAAAAACTAAAGTTTACACAATGTAAAAACTTGCTCAGTATCACAAAATTTGTACAAGATAGCACTAAGATTCAAAGCTTATATGCATAATGCATTTTCTCTGTGGGAAACAATCTCTGTGATTAGTATCTATATTGATTATACATTAATCTCAATAGAGGGGAAAGTACTTGAAAAAATTTAACACTCTTTTATGATGAAACTTCTCAGCATCTTTTCATGTGCTTATTTGCCACATGTGTATCATCTTTGGTGAAGTGACCGGTGAACTTTTCTTTTGTTTATTGTTGAATTGGTCTTTTTTCTTACTATTGGGTTTTGAGAATTCTTTGTACATTCTGAATATCAGTCCTTTGTCTAGTATGCCATTTGCAAATATTTTGTCCCAGACTATGGCTTGTTTTTTATTTTCTTCAAAGCATCTTTTAAGAACCAAACGTTTTTAATTGTGATGAAGTTTATCATTTTTTTGTGAATTGTGCTTTTAGTACTATATCTAAAAAACTTTGCCCAGCACAGAGTCACAAAAGCTTGATTGGATGTTTTCTTCTAGAAGTTTTAAGAGAAATGAAAGCATATGAGCGTAGAAAGACTTGTATGCAAATATTCATAAATAGCTTTAATTGTAAAGCCCCAAAATTGAAAATAACCCAATGTCCATCAACATGTGAATAGGTAATCAAACTGTGAAGTATTCATGCAGTGGAATACCCTCAGCAATAAAAAGGAATGATCTACCAAAAAAGAGACTTTTGAGCAAAGGAGGACTAGAATGAAATATCTTCAGTTTGAGTAAGGGAATCTAGAAATATCTGTTGCTAATATCATTTTCCAGGCAATACCATTGCAGTAGCATGAAATACATAAAACATTTAGGGAAGTTTTTAACAAAAGATGTGCAGTACCTGTACACTGAAGACTGAAAACATTGCTGAGAAAAATTAAAGATGACTTGAGTTAATGGAGAAATATACCTTATTCATGGATCAGAAGACTCAATATTTTTAAACTATCAATTGTCCCCAAATTGATTTATACACTCAAAACAATCTCAATCAACATCCTAGAGACTTTATTTTTGGTAGAAATTTAGCTGATTCTAAAATTTATATGGAAATTCAAAAGAACTTGATTATCCAAAAATAAATATTTTCTTAATTGCAAGATTTTGTGCCAACTCATTTTAAAACTTATTTTAAAACTACAGTAATTAAGACAATGTGGTATTAACATAAGTAGAGACATAGATGATGGATGGATAGATGATAGATAGATAGATAGAAGATAGATAGATAGAAAAATAGATAGATAGATAGATAGATAGATAGATAGATAGATAGAATAAGATACAGAGTTCAAAAGATTCACACGTGTATGGCCAATTGATTTTGGATTCAAAAGAACTTGATTATCCAAAACCGTATATTTTTTTCACTGCAAGACTTTGCATCAACTTATTTGAAACCTTACTATAAAACTACGATAATTAAGACAGTGTGGTATTAGCATGAATAGAGACATAGAGGATAAATGCATGGATGGATAGATGGATGAATGGATGGATGGATGAATGAATGGATGAATAGGTAAGTAGATAGATAGATAGATAGATAGATAGATAGATAGATAGATAGATAGATAGATAGAAAGAATAAGATACAGAGTCCAAAAATACATTCATACATGTACGGTCAATTGATTTTAGATTAGGTGCCAAAGTAATTCAAGGGAGAAAGGATAGTCATTTCAATTAGTGGTCATGACCCTAACCTATAAAAGCTCGTGATTATTTACTACCTAGCAAACAGACAAGCAAACAAAATCCCTATAACCTCTTAACCCTCTCCCAGTAGGAAGAAGGTTGTGAAAGCTGTGCATTCTGAAAGACAGCATAGATTGAAACACCCACTTTAGATGCATCTAGGGAGAAGCAACTCTGAATGCTACAGGAGACAATGAACAAGGGAATCTCTCATAGAGAGCAGGTGAGGATTCTGCAGAAAAGAGAATGCGGAACACAGTGCCAATGGTGATAGATCCATCATGAGCTGGGAAATACTGAAAAAAAAAAAAAAATCTCTGAAAACTAGACCTAGTCAATCAAAATCCTGGTTATAGGGGGAAATAAAGAGACTTGAAAATGTGTAAAGCTATAAATGTTCATCTTGAGAGGTATTACTTTGGAGGTAGAGAGAAGCAACTTAGAAAATAGAAGTGCCCATTAGAATAAGGGTAGCAAAGAGAAATAAGGACATGGCCAGCGTAATTTAACTTCATACAGATATTAGCCAGAATCACAGAATCGAGTCTCTTCATTCCCTTAGAAAAAGTTCTATTTGTTAAAGAAACCCACTTCACTGCATTAATAGAAGAGGATGAATAGGTACTAAGAAGCTTAGCAAACTAACCAAAATATTACCATTCATCCATTAAATCACTTGTTATTGTTGGTTCAGATAGTCAATTTAATATGCCATAAGAAGGAAACAAGAATATCAAAATACTTCAGTTGATGAAAATTCCTGTCCCTCGCCTGCCAAAGAAACCTAACCACAAAGCAGAGGGAAATAGTAACTAAATATCAATATACAGGAAACTGGAGAACAATTTGTCAGCAAAATGGTAAAATAGGCATAACTTCTCACTCCCACCTCACAAAAACTTCAAAAATTAGCAGAAACTGTCCAAACCAATTTTGTCAGGACTATGGAAAACAATCAGAAGTTTATAGCAACCAAATGAATACTGAACCAATAAAAAAGTCACTTCAAAACAGTGGATAGTTTTGTGATGATTTTACACGCCCTTGCCCCTCTCCCTCCCTGGCACTGGAGTGGTCATGGTCTTGAAGCAGGGGTAGTCTGCAGTCCCAGTGTGGGACCATTTTCCCTGGCTCTGGAGGGTGCAGAGCAGAACTTATTTGCAAATTATTTTCTTTTTTTATTTTTTATTTTATTTTATTTTATTTTATTTTTGAGACGGAGTCTCGCTCTGCCGCCCAGGCTGGAGTGCAGTGGCCGGATCTCAGCTCACTGCAAGCTCCGCCTCCCGGGTTCACGCCATTCTCCTGCCTCAGCCTCCCGAGTAGCTGGGACTACAGGCGCCAGCCACCTCGCCCGGCTAGTCCAGCCACCTCGCCCGGCTAGTTTTTTGTATTTTTTAGTAGAGACGGGGTTTCACCGTGTTAGCCAGGATGGTCTCGATCTCCTGACGTCGTGATCCGCCCGTCTTGGCCTTCCAAAGTGCTGGGATTACAGGCTTGAGCCACCGCGCCCGGCCTATTTTCTTTTTTTAAAAAAAAATTTAAGTTCAGGGATACATGTGCAGAGCATGCAGGTTTGTTTCATAGGTATACATGTGCCATGGTGGTTTGCTGCACCCATCAACCCATCATCTAGGTTTAAAGCCCCACGTGCATTAGGTATTTGTCCTAATGCTCTCCCTCTCCTTCCTCACCACCCACCGACAGGCCCCAGTGTGTGATGTTCCCCTCCCTGTGTCCATGTGTTCTCATTGTCAACTCCCACTTATGGAGTACATGCAGTGCTTGGTTTTCTGGTCCTGTGTTAACTTTGCTGAGAATGATGGTTTCCAGTTTCCTCCATGTCCCTGCAAAGGACATGATCTCATTCCTTTTTTTTTTTTTTAAGATGGAGTCTTGCTCTGTCAGCCATGCAGAAGTGCAGTGGCGCGATCTCAGCTCACTACAATCTCCACCTCCCAGGTTAAAGGGATTCTCCTGCCTCAGCCTCCCAAGTAGCTGGGACTACAGGCACACGCCACCACGCCTGGCTAATTTTTTTGTATTTTTTTGTAGAGACAGGGTTTCACCGTGTTGGTCAGGATGGTCTCGATCTCTTGACGTAGTGATCCACCCGCCTCAGCCTCCCAAAGTCCTGGGATTACAGGTGTGAGCCGCCACACCCAGCCGATCTCATTCCTTTTTATGGCTGCATAGTATTCCATGGTATATATGCACCACATTTTCTTTATCCAGTCTATCACTGATGGACATTTGGTTTGGTTCCATGTCTTTGCTATTGTAAATAGTGCTGCGATAAACATACATGTGCATGTGTCTTTATAGTAGAATGATGTGTATTCCTTTGGGTATATGCCCAGTAAACGGGAGTCAAATGGCATTTCTGATTCTAGATCCTTGAGGAATCACCAGTGTCTTCCACAGTGGTTGAACGAATTTACATTCCCACCAACAGTGTAAAAGCATTTTTTCCTATTTCTCCACAGCCTCGCCAGCATCTGTTGTTTCTTGACTTTTTAATAATCTCCATTCTGACTGGCATGAGATAGTAACTCATTATGGTTTCAATTTCCATTTCTCTAATGATCAGTGATGTTGAGCTTTTCTTTATGTATTTGTTGGCTGCATAAATGTCTTTTGAGAAGTGTCTGTCATATCCCTTGCCCACTTTTTTATGGGGTTTTAGAATAGGTAGTTATTTTTATGTCAGTTTTATATGTTGTGCTTTTCAAGGAATTCATCCATTTCATTTAAATTGTTAACTATAGTAATACAACGGTATAAAGTTATTTGTAATATCAAAAAAAGAAAATTAGGCCAGGTGTGGTGGTTCATGCCTGTAATCTCAGCACTTTGGGAGGCCAAGGTGGGCAGATCATCTGAAGTCAGGAGTTTGAGACCAGCCTGGCCAGTGAAACTCTGTCTTTACTAAAAATACAAAATTAGCTGGGTGTGGTGGCACACGCCTGTTGTCCCAGCTGCTTGAGAAGCTGAGGGAGGAGAATCGCTTGAACCCAGGAGGTGGAGGCTGCAGTGAGCCGAGATCATGCCACTGCACTCCAGCCTGGGCAAGACAGAGCAACACTCCATCTCAAAAAAAAAAGAAAAAAAAGAAAAAAAGAAAGTTATTTTGTTGCACCCAGTCTCCTATTTATGAAACTCTTTCCAAAACCAGAAGAAAATTCATCTCACTAAAACATGAACAACTTGAAAGATTATAATTGAAGTCCACAGAAAAATATCATAAGTAAAAGACCATTTTCCACCATGCCCAGCTAATTTTTGTATTTTTAGTAGAGACGGGGTTTCACCATATTGGTCAATCTGCTCTCCAACTCCTGACCTCAAGTGATCCACCTGCCTCAGCCTCCCGAAGTGTTGGGATTAAAGGTGTGAGCCACTGCACCCAGCTGGATTTTTTAAAGTAAACATTTAAGAAACACTTACCCTTCAAGAGCTAATAGTGTGGAAAGTGTAAGGGAAATGGAGATTGGAAAAGAGAAAAATAGAAAAACAATCAAATGGAAATATAGATGAGAACTTGTCAGGGAGAAACAAGGGAATATCAATTCAAAACAATTATGAAAGCAGTCCACAAAGATAAAAAGCAAAACCACAGAAGAAATACTAAAAACTATCGTTCAAGAAAATTTCCTGAAATAAAAGAACACAAATCTACTCATTGAAAGCACCTGAAAAAACTGACCCCCTAATCACTAACACCAAGGAATATTCTAATAAACTACTTCACTTTAATAATAAAATGGGGCAAGGACATTTATATATGTAGATGAAAAAGACAAGTATTTCATAATAGAAAAAGTCTGATTGAGTGCAGACTTTGTAATAAGAAAGTCGTATGCTAGGAGAGCAAGTCAGATGTTTGAGATACTCATTGAAAGAAAAACACAAGCAAGGTTTTTACCTCCAGCCAAAATGACCTTCAAGATTAAAAGTCACAAAGGGCCAGGCGTGGTGGCTCACACCTGTAATCCCAGCACTTTGGGAGGCCGAGACAGGTGGATCACCTGAGGTCAGGAGTTTGACACCAGCCTGGCCAACATGGTGAAACCCCATCTCTACTAATAGTACACAAAATTAGCCAGGCATGGTGGTGCATGCATGTAGTCCCAGCTACTCAGGAGGCTGAGGCAGGAGAATCACTTCAATCCGGGAGGCGGAGGTTACAGTGAGCCGAGATCATACCATTGCACTCCAGCCTGGGCAATGAGAGCAAAACTCTATTTAAAAAAAAAAAAAAAAGTCACAAAGACTCACGAACACAAGGAATATTGTTTCCATTAGCTCTTCCTGAAAAACATACAAATGAAAAAATTCCCATTAACTAAAAATTGATTGGCAGAGCTTGTGCATAAGAATTAATGGTGGGCATCGACTATATGTGCCTCTAAAATTTGGGCTAAATGAAAGGTATCTGTGTGATAAAATATAACAATTGATACATATTTTAAAAATGCATAAATGTTTCTGTATCATGAATATAACAATAAATAGAATCAACCAGAGTGGGGATATGTGTCACGTGTGAGTCTTTACTCATGCATGTATGTAGATATGTGTATTTCCATCGACATGTAATTATAGAACAGTGTGGGAGAACTTCTGTAGCACATATTGGTCCTCTCAATAAACATAGAAAGCCTTAATTCTCTGACTAGGTGAAAAAATATTTTTCAGAGTGGCTAAAAAGCAAAATCCAACTCTCTGCCGTACACAACTAAAGCAAACTGTATCACAGAGGTTAAAAATAAAAGAATGATCTTTATGTTCTCATGATAGACCAATACTTGGCCTTTAGCAATGCGTTAAAAAATGTTTAAATCTTCTTACCAATTGATATGGCATTCAGCAGTGTCTGCCTGGTGTAAGTAGGTGCTCTTGTCCTGTTGCTCCCTGTAGGCACCTGTCTCTCCCCTGATGCTGGGTTAGGTGTTTGTCCAGTATTTGCCCAATCAGAGAACTGATAGGTTAAATAAAAGCTATTAATTTGCAGTTTGTCCAGGCTTTTATGTGAAGAGGACACTCACCAGTTCTGTGTACCTCCGAGGGAAAGTTAAAGTTGGCATAACCAGTTTTACAAAAAGCAATGACCCAAAAATTCTACCTTTAGGTATATACCTGAGATACTTGCATCCACTTGTGCCAAGAGATACATAAAATAATATTCAAATAAGTGATATTCACAAGAGTCAACAAACACTAAAAACAACCCATGTCTATTAGTAAACAAATGGAAAATATACAACATTCATATACCAGATTACTGTGCAGAAAGGAAAATGATGAATTATAATTACATGCAACATGAGTGAAGTTTACAAACATACTATTGAGTGAAGCAGAAAGAAAAGAATGAATACTGATGATTCCATTCATATAAAGTTCTAAAGTAGAAAAATCCAAATCACAATTTTAGAGGTGCATGTGTAGATAAAAAGATAAAAAGAGAACTTCTAGGGAACTGCTCAAATAACAATAAAAGCAATGGCTACTTTTTATAGAGGACAGAAGCTGGGAAGTAGCACATGGGAATGTATGGGTTATTATTACTTGACCTGGATAGGGTGGTTTTGTGTGTATTTGCTTTAAATAATTCATTAAGCTCGATGTTTGAAATATTTCGTATTTATTTGTGTGATCATGAAGGCAATACATGCTTTACGACTAACATTAAGAAAAATCCCACACCGTGACAAACGTGCTTTTTCTAACATTTATAATCCCAGTTAATTTCATTTGCTATAATCTACAAATATGCAATAAAAGTGTAAATACAAATGTTTATTCTAAATTAGGAATAGACACCACCCTTTTTCCTCCTACTCCACCTGTGGATCGTTACTCACCTGTTAAGAAACTAGAACAAGTGGTCTGACTTTGGTGATTTATACGTGATTTCCTGTTCCACATGGCATGGGGTTGTATAATTACAAGAATAGTGTGAGGCTATTCGTACTGTGATTATTCTTATTATGATTAATCCTTATTGTTATTAATCTTGTTCTTATTGTGATTATTCCTGTTGTCCTCCCCACCAAACAGACTGTACATGCCCACACACCGCCAGGGAGAAAAACGTCCCGGTTCAGATTCTCAGCACTGCATTTAGGAATAAAGTCTCGTAGTAACATTAGGCTTTTAGTTAGGTTTTTTTTTAATTTTATTTTTTACTTTTTGAGACAGAGTCTCACTCTGTCGCCCAGGCTGGAGTTCAGTGGCGTAATCTCCGCTCACTGCAACCTCTGCTTCCTGGATTCAAGCGATTCTCCTGTCTCAGCCTGCCAAGTAGCTTGCATTAAAGGCGTGCACCACCATGCGTGGCTAATTTTTCTATTTTTAGTAGAGACAGGGTTTCACCATGTTGGCGAGACTGGTCCCAAACTTCTGACCTCAGGTGATCCGCTCGCCTTGGCCTCCCGAAGTGCTGGGATTACAGGCGTGAGCCACTGCACCTGACCACATTACACTTTTAGAAGGCTCAAGTGTTTTACATTGGGCAGGTGAACTGGCTAGTATTTGTACCCTCAATCATTGCTATGAACTCCACATAATAAGACTAGTTCATGAGGAATAAATCTGCCAAAACCATTAACTATATCATGGATACCAAAGAGATTGGGTTAGCAGGTCAAATCTCCTTTTGTATTAACCTCCTTTATCCACCCCTCCAAGTATATAATTAAGTAAATAGAGCGATATTTTGGCGATTTCAAATGAAGTCTGTAAGATTATTCACTTGTCCTATTATCCTTTCTTAGGTAGTGTCTTAAAACACAAGAACCAAGGGGTCCTTAACTGCTACATTCCCAGCAAGGACTGGGGAAAGGTGATGGTCGAAATCTTGCCCTTGTAACACTGCATGTTAAGAGAGCACTAAGGGTGGGGAGTATTTGGGATTCAGGCATTAGGAATGGGAGCCTGGCATTGTTGGGAGGAGCAGCAGCGTTAGGTTACTTTCCAAATACCCCTAGAGTTTAATTGCCTTGATTTCTTCCCCTAAATCTATTAGTCCATGTCCATCAAGAGAATGGGAACAGAGAATGGCCTCCTCTCACTTTCTCAATTCTCTGTTCTTCCACCTTCTCACCTCCCCCTTCTGTGCCTTTTGTCCTCCAACATACACTTAATAGGAATGGGGGAGTGGAAGAGAGGCTCATCTGAGTTGGGGGCTGAAGGGGAGATTGCAATGGTAACTGCGTTTTTGTTGCTGTTGTTAACGGTGTTTGGCATTTTGGAGGAAGCTAAAGAGCAATTTGATTTAGAAGACTATTCCGTCAGTCAGATCACACCGGAACAAGTCTTCTTGACCTTTGCTAACCCAGAGAAAGCATCCAGTGACGATGAAAACGAGGTGCCATGAGATTCCCTCTCAAAAAAAAAAAAAAAAGAAAAGAAAAAAAAAAGAAAAGAAATGGCCTATACGTGAGTCCTAATAAACTCATGTACTCGTCAAGCTGGACTGGTCTGAGTCATTCTTTGGTCTGCTGGCTCCTTCCCAGTTTGGGGCGGAGGATGTTCTATATAGTCCCGGATTTTTCCCCAACTAGGAAGAGAACTCCTTGTCCTGCAGTGTTCCTCTAGCGCCCTCTCCTGACAAAAGCTTAACTTCGGAGCTGGAGCAAGTCGTACCGGGCATCGCAGGGGACAGTGAATTTGGCCTGTGATCGAATCAAAACCTGCGATTCTAAACAAACACTGGACGCGAGAATTGGGGTTGGGCGGGCCAAGAGGAGCAAGCATTATAGAACTCGGGAGCATGAGAAATATACGAAGGTGGAAACGCCGGGGTGGCTAAGCGGGTAAAGGCAGCGGGCGCAGATGAAGCGGGCGGGCGGGGCGTCTCCCGCGCTGAACCGTCCGGGACAGAAGCCGCAGGGGCTGCGCAAGCTGGAGAAGGGAACTCGAGGACAGCGCGCGTGGCGCGGGGTCTGCCCCAGGACGGCATCTTTTGAGTGGCCCGTATGAGGTGTTTGCAGGACCCCGGGCCTTTGGGAAGTTGTCTGCTAAACCCCAGTAGACCCTGAGGAGCAGCGGCTCATGAATCTTCTTAAACTTGTCATCAGCGGCTGGGCCTGCTGAAGGTGACCATGGCACACGACGGAGAGAGGAGCCCGCGAGAGGCGGAGGATTGTGGGGTCGTCCAGGAGGATCGATAGGCGAAGAACCTGAAGAGCATCCAAAAGGGTGCCTAGGTGGGGCCCTTTCAGGGACTTGGGGCGTAGGGCAGGGCGCATGGGACGAGATAGGTGTGTGCATGAACGAGGTGGGTGGGCGCATGGGACGAGGTGGGTGGGGCGGTGGGTGAGGACTCCGACCCCTGTCGGGCTGTAGGGGAAGCAGGGAAGAAGTAACGTTGGGCAGGTGGGGCAGCAGGTGGGCGCACTGGAGCTGAGGGATAACAGGTGGAACAAACTGGGGACTACACTAGTGGGCGCACGTGCGGAGGAGGGACTGAGGCGGCTCCTGCGTGCTCCCCTCGCGCACCGCCGACTGCTTCAACCGTACCTCCCGCGGCCGGCACCGCTGACTCCTACCGCTCCGCTTACTGCGCGCCCTCCGCCCTCGTGCAGCCAGTTCCCAGCCGAGTCCGCGCGAGGGCCAGGCTACAGACCTGCCCGCGGGCAGCTGGCGGTTGGGGAGGGCGTTGGGAGGAGCCCCGCCCCGGTGGACGCGCGCTCTTCAGTGGCAGAGGCGGCGGCGAGGCCTGAGCGGTGAGTGCCCAGGAGTCCCGGCCAGTCCTCCTCCTGCGGGCGTCCCCTGTGCTGGCCGCTGCTCCTTGACGCACTGGAGGCCGGCGCGCAGAGCCCTAAAGGGCGACCCCCCAAACAAAACTCACGCATATAAATCTCCAGAGACTTCCTCATACCCTCTCCCCACCACCACACACACACACACACATAATCAAATCAAATAGAAGCACTGTTTGGAATTTTATATTGGCTATGCAAAGTGCTTGAACGCACTGACTTTGGAGGCAAATGCCTTGTCCCTAGTCCTCACTAGTCCAGAATTTATTTGCTGTGACCTATGGCAAATTGCTTGGTTTCTCTAAGCCTCCATTTCCTAAGGCTTGTATCTGAAAATAACTGTAAGAGGAAAGGATGCTATTGTATCCAACCCAGAGGGCGGTCCTGATACTTACATTGCAAGAACATGTTAAGTGTTGCATAAATGGCAGCAGGGGCTGTGGAAGTTCAGTGATGATAAGTAGTTTAATTTGTCTTAGTTTTCCTTTGTCAAAGCATAAATTCCACCAGAGAAAGTCACATATGCAAAGAATACTTTAGGCAAAGATGTTGTCCTAGGGAAGGGAGACTAGAACTCAGTCTAAACTAACTCTGAAACAAAGTCGGGCAGGGTTTTTTAAGCTTTAGGATGAGAGTAGAAAGGGGCTGGAGGGCTGTAGGAAGCATACTGAGTTGTTTGCTGAGATTACAAAGTTTCCTCCGTGATTAGGCCAGCTGTGTTTGCTAATTGGCTCTCAGGGAAGTTATGCTCCTACCCTCCCATAGAAACTGGGAGATAGGGGGACTGTCTTCCTTGATGATTGCATTTCAAAGGAATGGCTCCCAGGTCCTTGACAAAGATTATTCTGGTTTGTAAAACTAGTAAGACGCTATTAAAAAGAATTACGTATATCTCAAGACAGAGAAATGATTTACAGTGAAAAGCTTTCTAAAGAAAATGCTCTGTATTAGTCCGTTTTCACGCTGCTGATAAAGACATACCCAAAACTGGGCAATTTACAAAAGAAAGAGGTTTATTGGACTTACAGTTCCACGTGGCTGGGGAGGCCTCACAATCGTGATGGAAGGTGAAAGTTACATCTCACATGGTGGCAGACGAGAGTTTGTGCAGGGAACCTCCCCTTTTTAAAACCATCGGATCTCATGAGACTTATTCACTATCATGAGAACAGCATGGGAAAGACCCTTCCCCATGATTCAGTCATCTCCCACAGGGTTCCTGCCACAACACACAGGAATTATGGGAGCTACAAGATGAGATTTGGGTGGGGACACAGAGCCAAACCATATCATTCTGCCCCTGGCCCCTCCCAAATCCGGTATCTTCACATTTCAAAACCAATCATGCCTTCCCAATAGTTCCTCAAAATCTCACCTCATTTCAGCATTAACTCAGAAGTTCACAGTCTACAGTCTCATCTGAGACAAGGCAAGTCCCTTCTGCTTATGAGCCTGTTAAATCAAAAGCAAATTAGTTACTTCCTAGATACAATGGGGGTACAGGCATTGGGTAAATACAGCCATTCTAAATGGGAGAAATTGGCCAAAAAAGGGGGCTACAGGCCCCATACAAGTCCAAAATCCAGCAAGGCAGTCAAACCCTAAAGCCCCAAACTGATCTCCTTTGACTTCATGTCTCACATCCAAGTCATGCAGATACAAGAGGTGGGTTCCCATGGCCTCGGGTAGCTCTGCCTCTGTGGCTTTGCAGGGTACAGCCCCCGTCCTGGTTGCCTTCACCGGCTAGCATTGAGTGTGGCTTTTCCAGGCACACGGTGCAAGTTGTCAGTGGGTCTACTATTCTGGGGTCTAGAGGACGGTGGCCCTCTTCTCACAGCTCCACTAGGCCAATGCCCCAGTAGGGACTCTATGTGGGGGCTCCAACCCCACATTTCTATTCTGTCTGCCCTAGCAGAAGCTCTCCATGAGGGCCCCACCCCTATAGCACAATTATGCCTGGGCATCCAGGAGTTTCCATACATCTGAAATCTAGGCAGAGGTTCCCAAACCTCAATTCTTGGCTTCTGTGGACTCACAGGCTCAACACTACATGAATGCTGCCAAGGCTTGAGGCCTGCACCCTCTGAAGCCACGACTCAAGCTCTACATTGGCCCCTTTCATCCATGGCTGGAGCAGTTGGGATACAGGGCACCAAGTTTCTAGGCTGCACACAGCACGGGTAACCTGGGTCCAGCCCATGAAACCACTTTTTCCTCCTAGGCCTCTGGGCTTATGATGGGAGGGGCTGCCATGAAGTCTCTGACATGCCATAGAGACATTTTCCCCATTGTCTTGGTGATTAACACTCAGCTCCTTGTTACTTATGCAAATTTCTGCAGCCAGCTTGAATTTCTCCTCAGAAAATGGGATTTTCTTTTCTATTGCATTTTCAGGCAGCAAATTTTTCAAACTTTTATTGTGTTTCCCTTTTGAAACTGAATGCCTTTAACAGCACCCAGGTTACCTCTTGAATGCTTTGCTTCTTAGAAATTTCTTTCACCAGATACTGTAAATCATCTCTTTCAATTTCAAAGTTCCACAGATCTCTAGGGAAGGGGCAAAATACCACCAATCTCTTTGCTAAAACAGAACAAGAATCACCTTTGCTCCAGTTCCCAACAAGTTCCTCATCTCCATCTGAGACCACCTCAGTCTAGACCTTACTGTTCATATCACTATCAGCATTTTTGTCAAAGCCATTCAACAAGTCTCTAGGGAGTTCCAAACTTTCCCGCATTTTCCTGTCTTCTTCTGAGCCCTCCAAAACGTTCCAACCTCTGCCTGTTATGCAGTTCCAAAGTTGCTTCCACATTTTCTGGTATCTTTTCAGCAGTGTCCCCCTATGCTGGTACCAATTTACTGTATTAGTCCATTTTCACACTGATGATAAAGACATACCCAAGACGGGGCAATTTACAAAAGAAAGAGGTTTATTGGACTTACAGTTCCACGTGGCTGGGGAGGCCTCACAATCGTGGCGGAAGGCGAAAGGTAAATCTCACATGGCAGCAGACAAGAGGGGAAAGCTTGTGCAGGGAAACTCCCCATTTTAAAACCATTGGATCTTATAAGACTTACTATCATGATAACAGCACAGGAACGACCCATCTCCGTGATTCAGTCATCACCAACAGGGACCCTCCCATAACACGTGGGAATTATGGGAGCTACAAGATGAGATTTGGGTGTAGACACAGAGTCAAACCATATCATGCTCTAAGAAAAGAGAGTTTTGGGCCTAGAGTCAGGAAAAAGCCTTTTCAAGTCAAGCCAAGGAGAACTTTAAGGCTGTCTTGGCTACCTCATTTTGTGCAAAGTAGGCAGAAAGTTTAAAAGAAAAGAAACATATATTTAAGTATAATTAAGAAAATTACAATGTCTCAGTTAAAGCAGTTCAGTGGTTTTTAGAAAAGGAGCTGAAATTAAATAGTATAAATTTAATTCTAATAATTCAGGGCTATGAACCATGTAATTGCTTAATTTTCAATAACTAATTGTTCTTTTGCAACTACAGTTTGGCAGGTTGCCCTAATAATTTTCAGGCATTTTAGGTTCTTGCTCCTCCCAACCCTCCTTTCCCTAACAAGGGTTGCATCCAAGTTATCAGGGATAAGGGTGGAGGGTGTTACATATTTAGGACCAGGATGTTGATGTGCATTTGTTCCTGGCCAGACTCTTTTGGAGTCAGAACTCTTCTGCTATAAATAAGATCCCCCAAATCTATTTTGGGAACAGTGAAAGGGATGGGATGATGCTGAGCAGCTGGACTTTGGCATTTCCTTATTGTGCATTATTTCCAATCCATTGTTTTACCCTGGAAAGGGTCAACTGAAAGAACTGGCCATTGTCTTTGTAGGTTTAAGTATTGCTCTGTCTTCCCTGAGACCAAAAAATAAAAGATTGAATGAGGGATGTTACTGAATCGAAAACTTATGGTTAATATTCCAAAACATTACCCACTAAAAGAGCAAGAGAAAAAAGTTAGTGGGAGAGTGTTTCGGATGATTCCTTCTTCACAGGTTTACCTGTTCCCCCATCTGAAGAGTTAATTAGAAAAACTATATAGGTACATTATATAAAGTTCAAACTCTATAGACATACAATTTGTAAAATGTGTAAGTCCCCCATTTTCCACCTCCTGAGGACATACTATCAACAGATCTTCTACCACTTTTCTTTTCTATACATGTGCTACTTTTCTATACATATATATTTTTCCAAACAATGTGTTTATATCATGTATAATGCTTTGCAATTTACTTTTTCTACCTTAACAATATATTATCCTCTCATGACAGAACATCTATATCTATCCCTTCTTTGTAATAGAGGAACAGGATTTTATTGAAGGTATTGGCATGATTTATGTACTCTTTCTTTCTGTTTTCATTTGATCTTACTGTTTTCCAGTGTTATCATGAACATCTTTCTGCCTGAATCTTTGTTTTGCTATGGTTTTACTTTATGAATTTTGTTTCTAGGTTTGTTTGCTCTTTTTTTTAATCTTTAAGACTTGGATCTGCTGCATACATTCCTTTAAAGTTTGCAGACATGTATCGAGTGTATTGATCAGCTGCACTAAGGAGTAAGCACTTGATGTGAATCCCCCTTCCGTGAAAAATCCTTTAAGAATGGCATAGTTGCAAAGTTGGAAGGCTGTGTGAATCATAAACTGATTTTACCCCATCACCACATCAGCCAAACACCTGCTCTGCCAGTTTGATTAAGATTAGTCATGTATTTCATGCCTGTAATCCCAGCACTTTGGGAGGCCAAGGCGGGTGAATCACCTGAGGTCAGGAGTTTGAGACCAGCCTCACCAACATGGTTAAACCCCATCTCTACTAAAAACACAAAAAATTAGCCAGGGGTGGTGGTGCACACCTGTAATCCCAGCTACTCGGGAGGCCGAGGCAGGAAAATCGCTTGAACCCGGTAGGTGGTGGCTGCAGTGAGCCGAGGTTGTGCCATTGCACTCCAGCCTGGGTGACGAGCAAAACTGCATCTCAAAAAAACCCCAAAATTTAGTCATGTATTAATTGAGATTTACAGGGCCATGTCCTTTATATAAAACAATGCACAATGCACTAAGCTCCATGGTGTTTGAGACACAAAGGAGAACAAGATACCATCCCCACCACTGGGTAGTTTAAGATTGTTGTCTGTATCCAGTATATAGCAATTGTAATGATTTCTAAAATGTTTTTCTATTGAGATACAGTTCACGTGAAATGAAGTGCTCAGATTTTGAGTGACAGTTTGATCAGTTTCAAAGAATGTGCACACCTAATCAAGACACAGAACATTTCTGTAACACCAGAAAATTCCCTCTTGCCCTTTCCTAATCAATCACAAACCCCTCCCCTATAACCATTGGTGTGGTTTTTGCCTGTGCCTTTATATGAATGGAATCATGCAGAAAATACTTTTTTGGGTATCTTTCTTTGTCTTCCTTGTACCCCTTTGTGCAAAGCCTCCCATCCCTAGACCTCGACAACTGCTGGTCTGTTTTCTGCCCTTGTAGTTTTGTATGAATTCTTTATGTATTCTGTTTGCCCAGGCTGGAGTGCAGTGGCATGATCTTGGCTCACTGCAACCTCTGCCTCCCAGGTTCAAGCAATCCTCCCACCTCGGCCTCCTGATTAGCTAGGATTATAGGCATGTGCCACCACACCTGGCTAATTTTTTTTGTATTTTTATCAGATATGTATTGTGAATAACATTCTTTATCAGATATGTATTATGAATATTTTCTTTCTCCACTTGCATTTCTGTTTCCTTGCAGTGTCTTTACAAGAGTACATTTTTTATATTTTAATGGAATTTAATTTACCAATTTTTCCTTTATGGCCCATACCTTGGGTGTGCAAAGTAAGAAATCCCTACCCACCTGAAGGTAACAGAGATTTTCTCCTATGTTTCTTCATTTCATTCATTGCTCCTGTTTTCTTTTAAATTTGTATACTTTCAGCTTTTTTCATTTAGGTCTGTGACCCATCTTGAGTTAATTTCTTGTGCCTAGTGTGAGGTAAAGTTGGTGCTATTTTTTTCCCCCATAAGGATATTCAGTTATTTTTGGAAAGATAACTGAGTTTTGGAAAGACTTCCCTTTGTTCCTTTGGTACTTTTGTGGGAAAAAAAAATTGACCATCTTAGTGTGGGTCTATTTCTGGACTCTGTTCAGTTTCACTGATATATGTATCTGTGTCTTCACCAATACCACACAGTTTTAATTACTGTAACTTTATATAATATATCTTGAAATCAGATAGTATAAGACCTCCAGTTTTGTTCTTTTCTAAAGTTGTTTTTGACTATTCTAGCACTAGAATTTCTATGCAGTTGCTTATTGGAACTTTGATGGGATTGTATTTATTTTCTTAAAGCCTCACCTACAATGTGTTGTAAAGCTTCTGAAATTTTGCCCATCTGAAAGTAAGTAATGACTTGTCAGTTTTAATGGACATTACTCTTGTTATGAGTGAATATGAAGATCTTTTGTTATGTTTGAGGACTATTTTTCTTTGAACTGCTTTTTTTTCATTAACATTTTTTATTATACTTTGAGTTCTGGGGTATATGTGCAGAACGTGCAGTTTTGTTACATAGGTATACACATGCCATGGTGGTTTGCTGCACCCATCAGCCCGTCACCTACATTAGGTATTTCTCCTAATGCTGTCCCTCCCTTAGCGCCCCCCCTCCCCACCTCCTGACAGGCCCAGGTGTGTGATGTTCCCCTCACTGTGTCCATGTGTTCTCCTTGTTCGGCTCCCACTTATGAGTGAGAACATGCGGTGTTTGGTTTTCTGTTCTCGTGTTAGTTTGTTGAGAATAATGGTTTCCAGCTTCATCTATGTCCCTGCAAAGGACATGAACTCATCCTTTTTATGACTGCATAGTATTCCATGGTGTATATGTGCCACACTTTCTTTATCCAGTCTATCATTTGGGTTGGTTCCAAGTCTTTACTATTGTGAATAGTGCTGCAATTCACATACATGTGCATGTATCTTTATAGTAGAATGATTTATAATCCTTTGTGTATACACCCAGTAATGGGATTGCTGGGTCAAATGGTATTTCTAGTTCTAGATCCTTGAAGAATCACCACACTGTCTTCCACAATGGTTGAACTAATTTATACTTCCACCAGCAGTGTAAAAGCATCCCTATTTCTCCACATCCTCTCCAACATCTGTTGTTTCCCGACTTTTTAATAATCACCATTCTAACTGGTGTAAGATGGTATCTCATTGTGGTTTTGATTTGCATTTCTCTAATGACCAGTGATGATGAGCTTTTTTTTCATGTTTGTTGGCTACATAAATGTCTTCTTTTGAGAAGTGTCTGTTCATATCTGTCACCCACTTTTTGATGAGGAGAACATTTTTGCAATCTATCCATCTGACAAAGGGCTAATATCCAGAATCTACAAGGAACTTAAACAATTTTTTTTCATTTTTCTAATGGTTATCCCTCCCCCTTCAATTTATAGACATCTTCATATATATATATAGGAGAGATTAGCCCTTTATCTGTGATACATGTTATTTTTCTCCCAGTTTGTTATTTATCTTTTGGCTCTGTGTTGACATTTACTTCACAAAATATATTTGTACATACTATGTTATCAGACTTATCTTGGTAATAGATTTTGATTCATGGAGACTTTTCCCACTCCCACATTTTATATTTTTCCAAATGACTATTTGTTATAGCACCATTTACTATAAAGTAGAATTTTTTCCCAGTTAGTTGGGATGTTAACTATATAATAAACTAAATTTCTATATGTAGTTTGGTTCATTTCTAGACTTTCTATTCTGTTCAATTTGCCTGTCTTTCAATTCACATACCATACAACACTTTTTTAACTATAGAGACTTTGTAGTATGTTTTAATATTTGGTAGAGCTAGTTACACATTTTTTCCTATATGTTGTCTTCTAGTAGTTTTACAGTTTCAAGTATCACGTTTAAGAGTTTGATCTGAATGGCCAGGCACGGTGGCTCATGCCTGTAATCCCAGCACTTTGGGAGGCTGAGGCAGGCAGATCATGAGGTCAGGAGATCAAGACCATCCTGGCTAACACAGTGAAACCCTGTCTCTACTAAAAATACAAAAAATTAGCCAGGCGTGATGGTGGACGCCTGTAGTCCCAGCTACTTGGGAGGCTGAGGCAGGAGAATGGCGTGAAACTGGGAGGCGGAGCTTGCAGTGAGCAGAGATTGCGCCACTGCATTCCAGCCTGGGTGACAGAGCGAGACTCTGTCTCAAAAAAAAAAAAAAAAAAATTAATCCATTTTCAGTTGATTTTGTACATGGTATAAAAGGCTAATTTCATTCTTTTCCATATATAATCCAGATTTCTAAACTCCATTTATTGAAGACACTGTCTTTTCTCCCATTGTGTGTTCTTGGCATCTTTGTCAAAAATCAATTGATGGTAAATGTGTGGGTTTATTTTGGGGCTGTTATCTTCCTTTGGTCTATGTGTCTGTTTTTATAGTAGTACCATGCTGTTTTGATTACTGTAGATTTGTAATATATTTTGAAGTCAGGAAGTATGATGCCTCCATTTTGTTCATTTTCCTCAAAATTGTTTTAGATATTTGGGGTTTTGTGGTACAATAACAATTTTAGGATTTTTAATCTATTTCTTTGAAAAGTGTCATTGGAATTTTGATAGGGATTGCATTGAATCTGTAATCACTTTTGGTAGTATGGACATTTTAACAATATTGTTTCAATCCATGAACATGGCATATCTTTCTTTTTATTTGTGTCTTTGATATCTTTCATCAATGTTTTATGTATTTCAATATACAAGTCTTTCACTCCCTTGGCTATATTTGCTCATAAGTATTTTTCATAGCTATTGTAAGTACAGTTGCCTTTTTTATTTCACTTCAGATGGTTTAATGCTAATGTATAGAAACTTTTTTTTTTTTTTTTTTTTGAGACAGTTTCACTTTTGTTTCCCAGGCTGGAGTGCAATGGCGAAATCTTGGCTCACTGTAACCTCCGCCTCCTGGGTTCAAGCGATTCTCCTGTCTCAGCCTCCCAAGTAGCTAGGATTACAGATGTGTGCTACCATGCCCAGATAACTTTGTATTTTTAGTAGAGATGGGGTTTCACCATGTTGGTCAGGCTGGTCTTGAACTTCTGGTCAAGTGATCCACTTGCCTCAGCCCCCCAAAGTGCTGGGATTACAGGTGTGAGCCACCATGCCCGGCTGAAACTACTATTTTTGTAGGTTGACTTTATATCCTGTAACTTTATTGTATTTTATTAGTTCTAGCAGTGTTTTCACTGACATTTTAGGATTTTCTATACATAACATCATATTATCTGCAAACAGGAACCATTTGGCTTCTTTTTCAATTTGGATGACTTCTCTTTCTTTTTTTGCCTGATTCCTCTGGCTAGGTCTTCCATTACTATATTGAATAGGAGTGGTAAGAGCGGACATCTTTGTATCTTTCCTGAGATGCTTTTGGAAAAAGCTTTCTTTATCTTATCTTGTGTGTGATATTAATGGTGAGCTTGTCATATATAGTCTTTATTGTGTTGAGTTATATTCTTTCAGTGCCTAATATGGTTAGAGTTTTTATCATGAAAGGATATTGAATTTTGTCAAATGCTTCTTCTGCATCTGTTGAGATAATATATGGTCTTTGTCCTTTATTCTGTTAATGTGGTGTATTAACATTTACTTGCATATGTTGAACCATCCTTGGATCTCAAGGATAAGTCTCACTTTATTGTGGTGAATGAATGATCCTTTTAATATGCTGTTGAATTCAGTTTGCTAGTGTTTTGTTGAGGATTTTTGCATCTACGTTCATCAGGGAATTAGCCTGTAATTTTTTTTTTTTTTTTGAGATGGAGTCTTACTCTGTTGCCCAGGCTGGAGCGCAGTGGTATGATCTCAGCTCACTGCAACCTCTGCTCCCTCCCAGGTTCAAACAATTCTCTTGCCTCAGCCTCCCAAGTAGCTGGGATCATAAGTATGTGCCACCGTGCTCAGCTATCCCAGCCCGCGAGATAGTCAGTGTAGGCCCTGGAGGAGGGGGTGGGAATTTGGGGAACAAGAGACACAAGAAATGGAGACAAGACAGTGCTCTGATCAAGTCTCGTTTAATGGTGGTAATGCAATGCCTTATATACATTTGGAGGGGAAGGGGTTGGGCTAAGGCGGAAATGACCTCATTGCGGAAGGCGTGGCCAGATAGGTTTCGGTTTCTCCGGTCGGACGTCATGTTGCGCCTGCGCTGTCAGGTAGTCTTTTCGCGGGCGCGGGAAAAATGAATGAAAAAGAAGCAGGAAGAGCGCCATCTTTTAATGGCGGTATTAATACAGGGAAGAAGGTAAATCTAGGGAGAAGGTGTGGAGTGGAAATGAATATAGCTCAGGCGTTTAATCTTTAATTATTATTCGCTATGGCCGGGGCGTGCAGCTCCGGACACTTAGCTAATTTTTGTATTTTCAGTAGAGATGGGGTTTCACCATGTTGGCCAGGCTGGTCTCAGACTCTTGCCCTGCTCATCTCGGCCTCCCAAAGTGCTGGGATTACAGTCATGAGCCACCATGCCTGGCCAGCCTGTAATTTTCTTGTATGTCCTTGTCTGGCTTTGGTGTCAGGGTAGTGCTGGCTTCATAAGATGTGTTTGGAAATATTTTTTCTTAAACTTTTTGGAGTTTGATAAGGATTGGTCTTATTTCTTGTTTAAATGTTTTGTAGAATTCAGCCCAGAAGCCATCTGATTCTAGGCTTTTCTTTAATGGGAGACTTTTTATTACTGATTCAGTCTTTTTTTTTTTCATCAGTCTGTTTGTTATCAGTCTATTTTATCAGTCTGTCTGTTATCAGTCTGTTCAGATTTTCTTTTCTTTGTGATTGATACTTGGTAGGTTGTATGTGTCTAGGAATTTTTTCATTTCTTCTAGATTATCTAATTTGTTTTTTTTTTTTTTTTTTTTTTTTTTTTGAGACGGAGTCTCGCTCTGCCGCCCAGGCTGGAGTGCAGTGGCCAGATCTCGGCTCACTGCAAGCTCCACATCCCGGGTTCACGCCATTCTCCTGCCTCAGCCTCCCGAGTATCTGGGACTACAGGCGCCCGCCACCTCGCCCGGCTAGTTTTTTGTATTTTTTAGTAGAGACGGGGTTTCACCATGTCAGCCAGGATGGTCTCGATCTCCTGACCTCATGATCCGCCCGTCTCGGCCTCCCAAAGTGCTGGGATTACAGGCTTGAGCCACCGCGCCCGGCCTATCTAATTTGTTAACATGATTGTTCATCATAGTCTCTAGTGATAATTTGTATGTCTGTAGTATCCATTATAATGTCTCCTTTTTTATTTCTGATTTTACTTAAAACTCTTCTCCTTTTTTATTATTCTAGCTAAAAGTTTGTTTTATCTTTATCACAAGTTTTGTTGATTTTTTTCTATTGTTTCTCTAGTCTATTTCATTTATTTCTGCTCTGATCTTTATTTTATCCTTCCTTCTGTGAACTTTGTGCTTAGTTTGTCCTTGTTTTTCTAGTTCCTGGTTTTCTAGTTTCCAATTCCAGTTCCTATACCTAGTTTCTAGGTATAATGTCAGCGTGTTTGAGATCTTTCTTCTGTTTTGATGTAGATGTTTATTGCTATAAACTTCACTCTTAAAACCACTTTTGCTGTATACTATATAACTTACATATTTTTGTATGTTGTGTTTCCATCTTCATTTGCCTCAAGGTATTTTTAAATCCCTTTAATTTCTACATTGACTCATTGGTTGTTTGGGAGAATGTTGTTTAATTACCATATGCTTCTGCATTTTCTGAAATTCTTTCTATTTTTGATTGTTAGTATAATACCACTGTGGCTGGAAAAGGTATTTGAAATGGATTTCAGCCTTCATAAATTTACTAAGATTTATCTTGTGGCCTAACATACGAACTCTCCTGGAGAATGTTGTGTGTGTGCTTGAGAAGAATGTGTACAATTGACCCCCCATATCTGTGTGTTCTACATCCACAGATTCAACTCTGGGCCAAAAATAGTAAAAATAATATTAATAAATAACAATATGACAATAATACAAATAAAAAGCAATGCAGTGTAACAAATATTTATATAGATTTTATATTAGGTATTATGAGTATCTAGAGAAAATCTGAGTCATAAGGAGTATGTGTGTAGATTATATGCAAATACTACACCATTTTATATAAGACACTGAGCATCCATGGATTTTGTTATCCTCAGGGGTCCTAGAACTAGGCATTAGCATTGTGCCTAGTTGGGGCTTACCTGTAGCCTGTGTCCACTGGTGCCAGCCTGGAGGTTGGGTGTATGGTTGCTAGCCCAGAAGCTAGGTCTGTGAAAAACTGCGTCTTGGAGCCATCTTAGGACCTGGGTTCACAAGGCTTGGCACAGGGAAGGCCTGGGCCCTGTGTTTGCAGGTGCCTGCCAGGTGTTTGAGCCCAGGTGTGCCATCCTTATTCTGGGATGCCTAGTGTTTGGGTCAGCCTAGTGCAGGGGCAGGCCCAGAGACCAAGTCCACCAGGCTGGGCTGGAACCTGGGACTGCAGAATCTGGCCTGGCATTGGTATGGGCTTGGAGGCTCAGTTTGCTGGTACTAGCCTGGCAATGGGTAAGCCCAGAGCCTGTATCTGTAGGGGCCAGCCTGGCAGCTGGGTCTACCAGGTAGGCCCAGAACCTGGAGCTGTGAGATCTAGCCTGGTGCTAGGGCAGACGTGAAGGCTCAGTCCCCGACTTATTTTCTTGATGTTAGGTTAGATTTTGATGGGCAGAAATTTTAGATTTTGATAAAGCCCCTTTTTTATGATTTGTATCCTTAGTATCCATTTTAAGAAATCTCTGCCTACCCCAAGGTCAGAAAGTTATTCTGTAGTAATAGTAGAAATTTTAAAGTATCTTATGTTCGTCTCATGTCATATTCAGAAAAAATTGCTTGTAGGAGTAGTTGACTATAGCATTTTGTTATTTTTTTTGCAGAGAGGATTCATTTTTTATGTTAGGCAGCTGTCAGTACTTGCAATCTTGGGAGCGCCCTCATCCTGTATTGCGGATTGAGATTATTTGAAGTTGAGGTTTGTAGAAGCTAAAAGGATTGAGATTATTGGCCAGGTGCGGTGGCTCAAGCCTGTAATCCCAGCACTTTGGGAGGCTGAGATGGGCGGATCACGAGATCAGGGGATCGAGACCATCCTGGCTAACATGGTAAAACCCATCTCTACTAAAAAATACAAAAAACTAGCCAGACAAGGTGGCGGACCCCTGTAGTCCCAGCTACTCAGGAGGTTGAGGCAGGAGAATGGCATAAACCCGGGAGGCGGAGCTTGCAGTGAGCTGAGATCCGACCATTGCACTCCAGCCTGGGCGACAGAGTGAGACTCTGTCTCAAAAAAAAAAAAAAAAAAAAAAAAAGGATTGAGATTATTTGCAGTCTCAGGGAAGGTCAGTCTCCTTTAGGTTCCTCCTTACTTACAAAGTCAAGTCCTAATCTAATCCCTTTCATTCCTGGCCCTGAATTCCAGCTCTGTTTCTTGTAGTCCCAAGAATTTAAGTCAGATATTCACGGTCACATAGTTGTGAAATCCCACATGGTAGTGGTGCGATTTCAACCTAGGCAGTCTAACTTCAGATCCTGGGTTATTAAAAGGAAACTTCCATGTCACTCTTACCATGAGGGATGAATTTCATTTGTTTTGCTTCCCATTGTATATCTACACCTCACATGACATGTAGTAGGTATTCAGAAAATATTCATTAAATATAAGAATGAATCTTCTCTTAGACCATTTGGGATACTGTAGCAAAATACCACAGACTATGTGGTTTAAAAACAGCAGAGGTTTATTGCTCACAGTTCTGATGGCTGTGAAGTCCAAGATCAAGGTGGCAGCACATTCCATGTCTAGTGAGGACCCCTCTCCTGGTTGGCCTGTCTTTTCTTTGTGTCCTCAGATGGTGGAAGGAATGAGAGATCTCTGTGGGGCCTCTTTTATAAGGGAATTCATCCCATTCTAATCACCTCTCTAAATCCCCACTTCATTTTTATTTCCATTTATTTCTTTAATTTTTTGAGATAGAGTTTCACTCTTGTTGCCCAGGCTGGAGTGCAGTGGTGCAATCTCAGACACTGCAACCTCCGCCTCCCTGGTTCAAGTGATTCTCCTGCCTCAATTCTCCTGCCTCAGCCTCCCGAGTAGCTGGGATTACAGGCGCCTGCCACCAGGCCTGGCTAATGTTTTGTATTTTTAGCAGAGACAGGGCTTCACCATGTTGGCCAGGCTGGTCTTGAACTCCTGACCTCAGGTGATCCACCCGCCTTGGCCTCCCAAAGTGTTGGGATTACAGGCATGAGCCACTGTGCCCGGCCCCAAAATCCCCACTTCCAAATACCTTGACTTTGGGTGTTAGGATTTAACATAAGAAGTTAGGGGAACATACACATTCAGTTCATTGCAAACCTGTTCCCCTTAGCAATACTGTTAGTGGTAGTTACTTCCAATCTGATAGATTATTGAATAGCATTTTGGGCTTATAGTTGTGCTGTGATTTTATATACTGTTTTGTTGCTTTGCCATTGGTGGTGACTTACTTGTTTTTTGTTGTTTTTAAATTAGTATTTCCATGGGGATTGGGAAAACTACTGGCAAAATTTATCTGGAAACTTGCATCAACAACTTATTGATCTTTGTTTTGTGGTTGGTATTTTATCCATATTAGAAGCTCCATAGATGTTGACTAAATTAAAAATGTAGGTTGGGAGGCTGAGGTGGGCAGATCACTTGAGGTCAGCAGTTCGAGACCAGCCTGGCCAACATGGTGAAACCCCATCTCTACTAAAAATACAAGTTAGCTAGGCGTGGTGGCAGGTGCCTGTAATCCCAGCTATTCAGGAGGCTGAGGCAGAAGAATCACTTGTGGGATGAAGAGGTTGCAGTGAGCTGAGATTGCACCACTGCAGTCCAGCCTGGGTGACAGAGTGAGACTCTGTCTCAAAAAAATAATAGGGATAAACAATTTCTCAAATATTTTAAATCCTTATAGTTCCTATTTTAAATCTTTATTAAATATTTCTTGTCTTTAAAGCTTGATTATAAAATTAAGTAGTTTAAGTAATTTACTTGTCTAAAATTTACACATCATTAGATAATCTTTTCTTTTTAAAAAACTTTACTCCCTCCATAGAGTTGAACTTCCTCTCTTTTTAGAAGAATGGATTTCTCGGAGGCCAAAAAATTTATGGTTCTTCTTTGGAAGAATTTTATTTTAAAGGTAAGTTGAACTACCTATAGGGTTATTCCAACAGCTCAGAGGCCACAGGGGGAAATTCTGACAGCTTGATCATTGAATTTCAACTTTTACTGTTTTACTTTTTTCAGTACGAAGGCTGGGTTATCTCTGCCAAATATAGAGTTCTCCCAGAGGGAGATAATAGCAGGCTGTTATGTAGAAAGCAGAAAAAAGACAGTCCAGGAAACTCCTGCTATTATAGAGTGAAGCTGTGTTTTTGGCAACCTATATATTCTTTTATAAAGTATCTTTTATCTTAATATAAAAGAATTATACACAATACAGGACTATTCAGCCATGAAAAAGAATGAGATCCTCTCATTTGCAACAATATAGATGGAACTGGAGGTCATTATGTAAAGTGAGATAAGCCAGGCACAGAAAGACAAACTTTGCATGTTCTCACTTATTGGTAGAAACTAAAAATTGAAACAATTGAACTCATGGAGATGGACAGTAGAAGGATGGTTAACAGAGGCCGGGAAGGGGTAGCTTGGGGTAGGTAAGGGGGAAGTGGAGATGGTTAATGGGTACAAAAAATAGAAAGCATGGATAAGACATAGTATTTGCTAGCACAACAGAATGACTAGAGTCAAAAATAATTTGATCGTACATTTAAAACTATCTAAAAGAGTATAACTGGATTGTTTGTAACATAAGGGATAAATGCTTGAGGGAATGGATACCCAATTTACCTTGATGTGATGATTATGCATTGTGTGCCTGTATCAAAATATCTCATGTAACCCATAAATACATATACCTGCTATGTACCCACGAAAATTAAAAATTAAAAAAAATTCAAAAATGAACTTGCAAAGTTAATAACCTCTTAGGACAATTAACATAATCTTTTTTCTTCTTCTTCTAGAGGCGGCGATGTATTGCTTTAGTTGTGGAAATGGTCCTCACATTTCTGTTTAGTGCCGCACTCTTGGCAGTACGCTCTGTTATTGTTATAAAGAAGAACGGACCTTTTGATTTCGCTGCTCAGCCTGTTGATGAAGTGCCTTTCTACGTCACAGCTTCCTTAGCTTCTGCTTTCCCTTTGGAATTGGCTTATGTGCCTTCCAGAAGTACTGTGGTTCAGGGTATTGTCGAAAGGGTGAAAATGGATTTAAACCCCCAAATGAAAGGTTAGAACTTAACGTTTTCTGAAAAAACATACAGAATTACTAAGTTGATTTAGTGAAGACATACTTACAACCTTATTAACTGGTTCTTTTTTTTTTTTTTTGAGACGGAGTTTGGTTCTGTCGCCAGGGCTGGAGTGCAGTGGCCGGATCTCAGCTCACTGCAAGCTCCGCCTCCCGGGTTTACGCCATTCTCCTGCCTCAGCCTCCCAAGTAGGTGGGACTACAGGCGCCCGCCATCTCGCCCGGCTAGTTTTTTGTATTTTTTTAAGTAGAGACGGGGTTTCACCGTGTTAGCCAGGATGGTCTCGATCTCCTGACCTCGTGATCCGCCCGTCTCGGCCTCCCAAAGTGCTGGGATTACAGGCTTGAGCCACCGCGCCCGGCCATATTAACTGGTTCTTAACCTCCCAAGTAAAACATCGTTGGAATCCTCATACTAAGTGTAAATATTATGGACTTCATTACACTTGAAAGTTAAATTTCCAGAAAATATTTTATTCGTAGAGCCCAGAACAAATAGTAATATTTCAAAATGAGATGACCAATTATGATGATGATTCTAAGTTGTTATCCAGTTTTGTGATACTGTTTTTTTCTATCTGGTTGTGCTTCTTGAACCTGGGTAAGTATACCTTCAGGGGTGTGTGATTTTGTGCCACCGATCAGTGGTCAGTTATTTAAAACAATGTTTTATATTAAAATGTGGTGTGAGTAATATAAGAAGGCTTTAGAAAACACTCAAGCTATGTAGCATTATTTTAAAAGCCTTCAGTCCCTCACTTACCTTCATATTCCCAGATCAGTTTCTTATCTCTTTCTCTCAGAGGTAAATACTGTCAGAAGTTTGGGCCGGCCAGGCGCGGTGGCTCACGCCTGTAATCCCAGCATTTTGGGAGGCCGAGGCGGGCAGATCACCTGAGGTCAGGAGTTTGAGACTAGCCTGGCCAACATGGTGAAACTCCATCTCTACTAAAAATATAAAAATTAGCCAGGCGTGGTGGTGTGCACCTGTAGTCCCAGCTACTCAGGAGGCTGAGGCATGCGAATCGCTTGAACCCAGGAGGAGGAGGTTGTGGTGAGGCAAAATTGTGCCACTGCACTCCAGCCTGGGTGACAGAGCGAAACTCTGTCTCAAAAAAAAAAAAAAATTGAAGAAGAAAAAGTTTGTGGGCATCTCCCTAGCATACCTCTCTCTACACATGTGTGTGCATGGGCGCACACACACACACTCATGCAACTTTTCCATCTTTTTTTGTCTTTCAAGAGATATGAGAGTCCTTGAGAGTAGATGCCATCTCAAAGCATTCTTTTTTGTTGTTTGCTTTTTTATCAAAACATTCTTATTTTAAAATAAAGACTGAAACAAAAGAATATGAAGTTCCCCGTAATTTTTAAATTCTACAACAAAAATATCCCAACAAATTTAGAGTCTATTATGGGTTACTCCAACAGTCTGTTTGGGTTACTCAAAATATTTTCTGATTTCCACTCTGATGTCTTCTTTGATGCATGGAATTTTAAAATTTTTAGAAATGTGTTGCTGAACTTCCAAGCACTGGGGGCTTCTTGCTATCTTTCTGTTGTTGATTTCTGTTTTAATTTCCTTTCATCAGAGAGTATACTCGATTCCAGTTCTTTGACATTTTGAGAATTGTTTATGACTAGTACATGGTATATTTTGACAAATGTTTTCTGTGCATTTGTAAAAACTGTGTGCTGTAGGTTTTGCTTCTGGTGTTCTATAAATGCCACCTAGGCAAAGCTGGCTAAGTGTCATGCTTTTCAAGTCATCTGTATTCTTTTTTTTTTTTTTGTCTGCTTATTATATCAGTCATTGAAAGAAGTATTAAATTTCCAATCAGGTATTATTATGATTAAATAAGTTATATACTATATGTATTAATTTTTTCTTTCTTTTTTTTTTTTTTTTGGGACGGAGTCTCACTCTGTTACCAGGCTGGAGTGCAGTGGCACAATCTCGGCTCACTGCAACCTCCCACCTCCCAGGTTCAAGCAATTCCCCTGCGTCAGCCTCTTGAGTAGCTGGTACTACAGGCACCTGCCACCACGCCTGGCTAATTTTTTGTATTTTTAGTAGAGATGGGGTTTCACCATGTTGGCCAGGATGGTCTCCATCTCCTGACATTGTGATCTCCCGCCTCTGCCTCCCAAAGTGCTGGGATTATAGGTATGAGTCACCGCACCCGGCCTCTATATATTCAAATTTATATATTTTTAAGATGTTAAAATTTCCAGCTGAGATTTAGCTATTTTTCTTTTTGCTTATTTATTTTGAATTAAAGTTCATGTGATCTTTCCATTGAATCATTTTAAAAGCAATATTTTTCAGTTCTGGAATTTCCATTTATCTCTATTTTGAATAGGTTCCAGGTCTCTTGGAAAATGTACCGTTTTTAAGTTTATTAACCATATCAACCGTAGTTACTTTAAAATCCCTGCCAGGAAGTTCTGGTATCTGGATCACTTGTTTATCTTTCTTTTTTTCTTTTATGTGATTGAGTTCTATTTTGTAACATGCCTTGTATATTTTTATCAAATCCAAGATGTTGCAGATGAAAACTTTTGAAGGCTCTTGGGGATATTTCTTTATCCAAAGAAGGTTAAATTTTCTTTTGGATCATTATTGTACTGGTAGCTCCCCCTGCCCCCACTGAAGGCTAGTTTTAGCTTCACTAAAGACCGCCCTATTTCTGTTTTCTCTTTACTTCTGGGCATAACCCTGGTACTAGTGTGTAATTGATCCTTACTCCTAGGACATGACCATTCCATGATTCAACTGAAAGTCGGGGGTTCAAGAAGGCTCCTCACCTTGTGGGGCTTGAGCTCTATCCTGTCTCCCCAGCCTGGTGCAGCTACTGAAATCACTGCTCAGCATTTTAGCCCTCCAGCCACTGTCATCTACCTGCCTGTACTCACTTGGAAGACTAGAAGTTCATACCCAGCCTTTCGCCCCTCTTCCTGGATACATATGGTTAATTAAGGCAGCTGACAGTCAAAGATGAATACCCGAGCCGGACCCAGTGGTTCACGCCTGTAATCCCAGCACTTTGGGAGGCAGAGGCGGGAGTTCACAAGGTCGGGAGATTGAGACCATCCTGGCCAACATGGTGAAACCCTGTCTCTACTAAAAATACCAAAATTATCCAGGCGTGGTGGCAGGTGCCGGTAGTCCCAGCTACTCGGGAGACTGAGGCAGGAGAATCACTTGAACCTAGGAGGTGGAGGTTGCAGTGAGCCAAGATCACGCCACTGCACTCCAGCCTGGGTGACAGAGTGAGACTCCGTCTCAAAAAAAAAAAAAAAAAAAAAAAAAGAGAGAGCGAGAGAGAGAGAGAAAGATGAATATCCGGGAAAACAGTTTAGATATCTGAGGAGACCAGGAACAATGAAAGGAAGAAAGCAAATGGAACCTCCTATACCAGGAGAAGCAGAACTCATGTAACTACTGGAGGGGTGAGGAGAAGAGCTGCTCAGGTGTCTGGAGTTTCAGCTGGGGTTCAGCTCTACCCCGTCATCCCATCATCATCGTCATCATCCCAGGCTGCGGCATTTGCTTTCTTACGCATGACCACGATGGGAAGAACAGCTATCCCCAGTCTAGGCTTTCAGGACATGGTTACATGTTTGTGTGTGTTTAATGCTCTCCTTATTGGGGCTAAGCAAGTTGGGTATATGTTGGAATGAAAAAAGTTGAAAGATTCTTTTAGGGCTGGGTTTTTTGTTTGTTTTGTTTTGGCCAGGTCACTCAGATTGAAGGTGGGAGAGACAAACGAATTGAAGAACTGGAAGAGTTATTAAAGAGATGGGTCCTGGAATCTAAACTAGAAAGGAAACGAAGTTAGGAAAAGAATGATTTCAGATGTCAAGTGATGGGAATGTAAAATGGCTTTTGACCAAAGACCTCTGAAGCTACATATCATATAACCAGTGCACCACCAGCTCCACACATCAATATCTCTCTACAGCAGTTTCTCTAGGACAATGGTCCCCAACCTTTTTGGCACCAAGGACTGGTTGCCTAGAAGACAGGTTTTCCACAGACCAGTGGAGGGGGGATGGTTTCAGGGTGATTCAAGCACATCACATTTATTGTGTACTTTATTTCTCTTATTACATAGTAATATATAGTGAAATAATTATACAACTCACCATAATGTAGAATCAGCAGGAGCCCTGAACTTGTTTTCCTGAAACTAGGCAGTCCTATCTGGGGGTGATGGGAGACAGTGGCAGATCATCAGGCATTAGATTCTCACAAGGAGCACGCAGCCTAGATCCCTCATATGTGCAGTTCACAATAGGGTTTGCGCTTCTATGAGAATCAAATGCCTCTGCCGATCTGACAGGAGGCAAAGCTCAGCTGGCAATACAAGTGACAGGGAGCAGCTGTAAATACAGATGAAGCTTCATTCGCTCACCAGCTGCTCACCTCCTGCTGTGTGATGTGGTTCCAGTCCATGGCCTGGGGGTTGTGTACCCCTGCTCTAGGGGGTCTAGGACAAACCAAAATAAGCAGCATACTTCCTCACTTGGAAAAAGAAAATAATAATAGTGTCATATTTATAGAGTAGCTGTGTATATGTGAAGTATTTAGACCAGTTCTCTGCACATAGTAAGTGCTCAGTAAAGACTAGATTTATTGGGCAGGTACAGTGGCTCATGCCTGTAATCCCAGCAATTTGGGAGGCCGAGGCAGGTGGATCTTGAGGTCAGGAGATTGAGAACAGCCTGTTCAACATGGTGAAACCCCATTTCTACTAAAAACACAAAAATTAGCTGGACGTGGTGGTGGGCACCTGTAGTCCCAGCTACTCAGGAGGCTGAGACAGGAGAATCGCTTGAACCTGGGAGGTGGAGGTTGCAGTGAGCCAAGATCATGCCACTGCGATCCAGACTGGGTGGCAGAGTGAGACTCTGTCTAAAAAAAAAAGACTGGATTTATTATGATTATAGGAAACACAGCTTTCTGCTCTGCCAGCATCTATGCTGAGTATCACCATAAGGCCAGCCTACCCGTGACTATTAGGAAAAGCTGTAGCATCTAGCAATACTTCCAATATGTCTTCTCTTTCACAAATAATGATACAAAATATGAAACAAAATGAACAGTAGAGGAAACATTTTGAACAGGAAACCATGTCTATCTCTGTAAACCTGTCCATTTGAAATTTGGATTATTGCTTCTTGGATTCATTCAAGGCAATGGAAATAACCAAACTTTCTGCCTTTAACTACCTGGTCCAAGGAAATCAACCCTGTGTTTCCTCTCTAATCTTAATCTTACCACCTGGATCTTGTGGTTTTAAGCCTGCCTAGTCATAAAGGACAACTGCAAATATTTCAGCTTTATTGGAACTCAAGAGCATTCTGGGTTTGTTCTTCGTGATTCTTCCCTTTTATTTCACTTCCACCTAACTTTTAACCTTTTTTTTTTTTTTTTTTTTTTTTTCCTGAGATGGAGGAGTGGAGTGTCACGCAGGCTGGACTTCAGTGACACAATCTCGGCCCACTTGGCAACCTCCACTTCCCAAGTTCAAGCAATTCTCCTGCCTCAGCCTCCTGAGTGTCTGGAACTACAGGCACCTGCTACCACATCTAGCTAATTTTTTTGTATTTTTGTTAGAGACGGGTTTTCACCATGTTGGTCAGGTTGGTCTTGAACTCCTGACCTCAAATGATCCACCCGCCTCTACCTCCCAAAGTGCTGGGAGTACAGGTGTGAGCTATTGCATCTGGCCACTTTTAACTTTTGATGTTATATTCCATTTCCAGCATCTAGCTCTTAAATTTTGATATTACGTTCTATTTCCAGTTATGTCCCTTTTTCTTTCTTTCTTTCTTTCTTTTTCTTTTTTTTTTTTTTTTTTTTTTTTTTGAGATGGAGTTTCACTCTTGTTGCCCAGGCTGGAGTGCAATGGTGTGATCTTGGCTCTACACAACTTCCGCCTCCTGGTTTCAAGTAACTCTTCTGCCTCAGCCTCTTGAGTAGCTGGAATTACAGGCATGCGCCACCACATGTGGCTAGTTTTCTATTTTTAGTAGAGACAGGGTTTATCCATGTTGGTCAGGCTGGTCTCAAACTCCTGATCTCCTGATCTCAGGTGATCCGCCCGCCTTGGCCTCCCAAACTGTTGGGATTACAGGCATGAGCCACCGCACCCAGCCTACTTTTTTTTTTCTTAAGAGTGGACTTAGTTTTACCAGCTTTGATGAGTTGAATTCTCTGAGGCCCTTGTCTCCTGCTCCTGACCAACCGTGTAGGTGCCCCCCTGATTCCAGGCCCCGAGAAGCTACTTTCAGCTTTGAAATGTATTTGCCAGCTTTGCCTACCCCCTGAGAAAGGGAGATTATTAGATCAGGTGCTTTGCACCTGGTATTTTGCAGTTTTACCAAAAGTGATGATTATGACCCCTTAGCATAATTTCATAGCCACCAACAGTGTTCTCAGGTTTGGATGGCAGTCCAAATATACTTTAAGTATTAAGTATTTGGCGGTCCAAATATACCGCCAGATTAAACTATCTTGAGAAAGTAGAATTGACTGTCATTATTTGTGGATTCTGAATTTGTGAAATCAATGACTCACTAAAATTTATGTGTAACTCAAAATCAGTAACCGTTTCACGTTTCACTTTTGAGGTCATTTGCAGACATGCAGAGAGTGGCAAAAAATTTGAGTCCTCCAAGGGTGGTTCCCAGCCTTGGCCAGGTCAAACAAGATGACACCCTGTCCACCTTGTTTCAACTCTCATAGTACTAACAAGTATTCTTGACTTGATATAGTTGGTGCCTTTTTTTTTTTTTTTGCATCTTTGTTCTTTATGTTGGTGATTTTGTTGTTTAATATCACCCCCAGGCATAGTGCTGAAGTACTGTCTCATGTTCCTAAGTGCAAAAGAACTATGATTATATCTTTTTTAAAATTTATTTATTTATTTATTTATTTATTTATTTATTTATTGAGACAGGCTCTTACTCTGTTGCCCATGCTAGAGTGCAATGGCATGATCTCGGCTCACTGCAACCTCCACCTCCCCCAGCTCAAGCCATTCTCCTGTCTCAGCCTCCTGAGTAGCTGAAACTACAGGCGCACATCACCGCACCTGGCTACAGTTTTATATTTTTAGTAGAGATGGGGTTTCACCAAGTTGGCCAGGCTGGTCTAGAACTCCTGATCTCAAGTGATCTGCCCCCCTTGGCCTCCCAAAGTGCTGGGATTACAGGCATGATCCACCGTGCCTGGCCCTGATTATGTCTTTTGGAGAAAGTACCTATGTTAGAGAAGCTTAATTCAGGCATGAGTTATTCTGCTGCTGGCCATAAGGTCAGTGTTAGCGAATCAACAGTATGTATTAAATAAGGTATCTTTAAACAGAAACACCCCAAAAAAACGGCTTATGTATTGATCAATTGATGAAAATGTCACCAGAGGCTTGCAGGAACCTAATTTTGTATTTTCCCTAGGAGTAATCATTCGGTATTCCCTAACTCAAGTGTCTGTGATGACTTTATAGAATATAACTGTGAATAATGAAAATGGATGGTGTCCAGGATGGGAACATAACATGTACAGCATCAGCACTTTCATATGAAAGTCTCCCAACAGCGCAGGTGCAGCTGTACGCTCCCCCAGTACACAGGGCACATGCAGTTCAAGAGCTGAGGTCGATACGTTGTAGACCCTGTAATTATAGGGAAGCCGCCACTGTTGTTTGCCAGAATTTGTGCAAAGTCCTAGTTACTTTCTTCTCAAGCCAAGTTCAGTCTGTAGATGAGATGTACTGCAGCAAACAATATTGATAATGGGTTCCAGGCACTGCTAGCATTCTCTATTTTTAGCTCAGCACATACCTAGGCACAGTGCTGCCAGAGAGTAAACTCATAGCTATCTTAGTGGGTACATCTGGGTCCAGGAAAATAGGATTTATGTTTGCTATTAACCCTTTCCTCACAATAATAAATCTGCAGTCTTTTTTTTTTTTTTTGATACGGAGTTTTGCACTTGTTGCCCAGGCTACAGTGCAGTGGCGCGATCTTGGCTCACTGCAACCTCTGCCTCCCGGGTTCAAGGATTCTCCTGCCTCAGCCTCCCAAGTAGCTAGGATTACAAGCCACCACGCCCAGCTAATTTTTTGTATTTTTAGTAGAGACAGGGTTTCACCATATTGGCCAGGCTGGTCTCGAACTCCTGGCCTCAAGTGATCTGCCTGCCTCTCCCTCCCAAAGTGCTGGGATTACAGGTATGAGCCACCACACCTGGCCAAAATCTGCAGTTTTATATCAAAATGTATCATCAGTGATAGTCCCTAAGGACAATCACATTTTTTTCTGACACCATAATTGTATTACAATATATCACAACTCTTAGCATTATGGACCAGAAAAGCGGTACATTTACTGCTTTTCAAAACTAATTGGGTTATCCTTGATACCTACCATCCCCAGCCTGTTTGAGATGCAGTAAAGGGCTCGGGTTGGTGCCAAAATCTTGGACACACCCTCAGCCATGTGTTACCATGATTAGCGGCAAGCACAGATCAAGCCTTGTCCTGGTCTGTGCCCGGGGGTTCTTTGAAGCTGATGAGTGATTTAGAAGAACATTGGCAGCCAAGTATAAGCTGGTCATATGGAGTCACACATGAGGCTGAGAGATGTCTGATTCATCTCATGATGAAAGCTGTTACTCTCATCAACATTTCATCGACTTTGGGGAATGATTATGTTGCTGACTAGAGATCAACATGGAAATCTGAGTATAAAAAGCAGTCAGGGAGGCCGGATCCTTTCTTCCAGTGGCTGCCTGAAATCCAGCAGGCCCTTGAATAACATCATTTTGTCCAACGTCATTTTGTTATAACTTTGATGGGAAAAAAGAAATTGATTCCCAGCCCGGGCTGTTGTCTGTGTGGAGCTTGCATGTTCTCTCCATATCTGTGTGGGTTTTCTCTGGGCATTCCAGTTTCCTCCTGCATCAAAGTAACTGTTTCACTTTTGAGGTCATTTGCAGACATGCAGAGAGTGGCAAAAAATTTGAGTCCTCCAAGGGCGGTTCCCAGCCTTGGCTTGGGATGTGCACTTTAGGGCCATTGGCATGTCGACATTGTCCCAGTCTAAGTGAATGTGGGGTGTGTGTGACTGTGCCCGGTGATGGCATTCATCCAGTCTAGGGTTGGTTCTTACTTTGTGTCCTAAGCTGCAGGGACAGGCTCTGGCCCCCTGCGACCTTGAACTGGAATGACTAGCTAAATGATTATTTTACTTGTGTTTGTTAATCTGTCTTAAATGTATATATGGTTCACATTATTTATTTCAATGCTTAATATTAGAAGTGTTTTGGTACTTATTTAGATGTTTGGTGATGTTTTTTCTGATCATAAATATACCATAGGCACTCCAGCCTAGGAGTACAGAACAAAATCCCATCCCCCCCGAAAAAAGAAAACAGTAATATGCAATAAAAACTTAACTCTTTTTTTTCCCAGAGACAAAGTCTTGCTCTGCTACCCAGGCTGGGGTGCAGTGGTGTAATCATAGCTCACTGTAATCTCAAACTCCCAGGCTCAAGCGTTCCTCCCACCTCAACTTCCCAAGTAACTGGGATGATAGATGTGGGCCACTACTCCTGGGCTAATTTTTTTTTTTTTAATTTTGTAGAAATAGAGTGTCACTATGTTGGTCAGGCTGGCCTCAAACTCCTGGCCTCAAGCAATCCTCCTGCCTCAACCTCCCAAGTGCTTGAGCCACGATGCTGGCCCTTAACTCTTGTTTATATCAATTAGATTATGGCAAAGTTAGTTTCGTTATACATCATTTCACTTCAAGTTAGTTTCCAAGAACCTATTGATGATGATAAGTGAGGGCTTACAGTACATGTCTTGGAGATAAATATTGTGAATGCACAATCACCCCTCAGGCTAAATAAATATTGACCCAGGAACACCAGAATCTGACCTCATTCTTCCTTCTTCCCTTTGGATAAACCTGTTTCTTTGTTTATGAGAACTATAGGAATGCCTCATTTTTATGCAAATATAAAGCAAGTGCCCAACCACCACATTTACCTAAATGCAGATGTTTTGGAGGCTCAAAACTCAAGGGTCTCCACCCAGGATACATACATACAGAAAAGACACTTGTCCAGGATGGGGGCTAAATCTTTGGAGTTGAGTGTTACGTTTTTATTTTGCTTTGTTTTTCATAGTTTTTTTGTGCAAAAAATGAGTGGAGCAGAGTAGCTGGGGGAACTGACTGTATGCTCGTCTTTTTGAGATTCAGAACTAGCGATACGTTGGAGTCCAGGTGACAAGTGTGGCAGGGAGTGGAAGCCCTGTTGAGAAATGGGGACTTGAGAAGCATGGAATAGTACCTTTGGTGAGGATGTTGATGTTCTCTCTCAAGCTATTCCATCTACGTTGGCAATAATGAGGCTCCCGATGGAAGCTTTTGAGAATCAGATAGTTGGGGATTTGCCGCAGGAAGAGTTGTGACAATCAAGCCATTTAAATCTTAGTAATAAAACCACATGATATTTCATTTTCCCCTGCAGGTTTTTGAAGCCTTTGATATCCTGTTTACATCAAACATGTTACTCCTAAGAAAATCTTTAGTGTATACAATTCCACATATAGATATTTTACATGACTACTTTGGCTCAGAAGAGTACAAATGACACCCTGGTCTTTTAAAATTTCAATTAGATTAAGTTTAATCTAGGCTAAATCCATTGATTGATCACCTCAAATATTGAAACGTAATTGCCTCAAATATTGAAACAATAAAGTAGTATCATTCCTTAATTTCTTAGTGTTTTCTATGGTAGAGATTCTCATAATGTGGATTTTGAATAAATTTTGTGGATTTTTTCTTTTCTTTTCTTTTGAGAGGGTGTTTTGCTCTTGTTGCCCAGGCTGGAGTACAGTGGCACGATCTCGGCTCACTGCAACCTCCACCTCCCAGGTTCAAGCGATTCTCCTGTCTCAGCCTCCTGAGTAGCTAGGATTACAGGAGCCCACCACTATGCCTGGCCAATTTTTGGTATTTTTAGTAGAGAAGGGATTTCGCCATGTTGGCAAGGCTGGTCTTGAACTCCTGACCTCAGGTGATCCGCTTGCCTCAGCCTGCCAAAGTGCTGGGATTACAGGCGTGAGCCACGTCACCCAGGTAGATCTGTTTTTTAATTTCCCTTTAAGATGGAACTTCCCTTTTTTATTTCTTTTTTTTTAATTATACTTTAAGCTCTAGCATACATGTGCACAATGTGCAGGTTTGATACACAGGTAAACATGTGCCATGTTGGTTTGCTGCACCCATCAATTCGTCATTTACATTAGATATTTCTCCTAATGCTATCACTCCCCACTCCCCCAACCCCACAACAGGCACTGGTGTGTGATGTTCCCCACCCTGTGTCTAAGTTATCTCATTGTTCA
This sequence comes from Macaca fascicularis, assembly GCF_037993035.2. Taxonomy (NCBI): domain Eukaryota; kingdom Metazoa; phylum Chordata; class Mammalia; order Primates; family Cercopithecidae; genus Macaca; species Macaca fascicularis. The sequence continues at coordinate 20,775,523 of NC_088394.1, forward strand.
GTTCCCACCTATGAGTGAGAACAGGTGGTGTTTGGTTTTCTGTTCTTGTGATAGTTTGCTCAGAAGATGGTTTCCAGCTTCATCTATGTCCCTGCAAATGACATGAACTCATCCTTTTGTATGGCTGCATAGTATTCCATGGTGTTTATGTGCCACACTTTCTTTATCCAGTCTATCACTGATGGACATTTGGGTTGGTTCCAAGTCTTTGCTATTGTGAATAGAGCCGCAGTCAACATACGTGTGCATGTGTCTTTAGAGTAGCATGATTTATAATCCTTTGGGTATATACCCAGTAATGGGATTGCTGGGTCAAATGGTATTTCTAGTTCTAGATCCTTGAGGAATCGCCACACTGTCTTCCACAATGGTTGAACTAATTTACACTCCCACCAACAGTGTAAAAGCATTCCTATTTCTCCACATCCTCTCCAGCATCTGTTATTTCCTGACTTTGTAATGATCACCATTCTAACTGGCCTGAGATGGTATCTCATTGTGGTTTTGATTTGCATTTCTCTGATGATCAGTGATGATGAGCATTTTGTCATGTGTTTGTTGGCTGCATAGATGTCTTCTTTTGAGAAGTATCTATTCATATCCTTTGCCCACTTTTTGATGGGGTTGTTTATTTTTTTCTTGTAAATATTTTTTAGTTCTTTGTAGATTCTGCATATTAGCCCTTTGTCAGACGGGTAGATTGCAAAATTTTTCTCCCATTCTGTAGGTTGCCTGTTCACTCTGATGGTAGTTTCTTTTGCTGTGCAGAAGCTCTTTAGTTTAGTTAGATCCCATTTATCTATTTTGGCTTTTGTTGCCATTGCTTTTGGTGTTTTAGTCATTAAATCCTTGCCCATGCCTATGTCCTGAATGGTATTGCCTAGGTTTTCATCTAGGGTTTTTGTAGTTTTAGGTCTAACATTTAAGTCTTTAATCCATCTTGAATTAATTTTTGTATAAAGTATAAGGAAGGGATTCTACATATGGCTAGTCAGTTTTCCCAGCACCATTTATTAAATAGGGAATCCTTTTCCCATTTGTTGATTTTGTCAGGTTTGTTAAAGATCAGATGGTTATAGATGTGTGGTATTATTTCTGAGGGCTCTGGTCTGTTCCATTAGTCTATATATCTGTTTTGGTACCAGTACCATGCTGTTTGGCTACTGTAGCCTTGTAGTATAGTTTGAAGTCAGGTAGCATGATGCCTCCAGCTTTGTTCTTTTGGCGTAAGATTGTCTTGGCAATGCAGGCTCTTTTTTGGTTCCATATGAACTTTAAAGTAGTTTTATTCCAATTCTGTGATGAAAGTCATTGGTAGCTTGAGTGGGATGGCATTGAATCTATAAATTACCTTGGGCAGTATGGCTATTTTCACGATATTGATTCTTCCTATCCATGAGCATGGAATTTTCTTCCATTTGTTTGTGTCCTCTTTTATTTCATTGAGCAGTGGTTTGTAGTTCTCCTTGAAGAGGTCCTTCACATCCCTTGTAAGTTGGATTCTAGGTATTTTATTCTCTTTGTAGCAATGGCGAATGGTAGTTCACTAGGAATGCTTGTGATTTTTGCACATTGATTGTGTATCCTGATACTTTGCTGAAGTTGCTTATCAGCTTAAGGGGATTTGGGGCTGAGACGATGGGGTTTTCTAGATATACAGTCATGTCATCTGCAAACAGGGACAATTTGACTTCCTCTTTTCCTAATCAAATACGCTTTATTTCTTTCTCTTGCCTGATTACCCTGGCCAGAACTGCCAACATGATGTTGAATAGGAGTGGTGAGAGAGGACATCCTTGTCTTGTGCCGGTTTTCAAAGGGAATGCCTCCAGTTTTGGTCCATTCAGTATGATATTGGCTGTGGGTTTGTAATAAATAGCTCTTATTATTTTGAGATACATTCCATCAATACCTAGTTTATTGAGAGTTTTTATTATGATGGGCTGTTGAATTTTGTCAAAGGCCTTTTCTGCATCTACTGAGATAATCATGTGGTTTCTCTTACTGGTTCTGTTTATGTGATGGATTATGTTTATTGATTTGCATATGTTAAACCAGCCTTGCATCACAGGGATGAAGCTGACCTGATCGTGGTGGATAAGCTTTTTGATGTGCTGCTGGATTCTGTTTGCCTGTATTTTATTGAGGAATTTTGCATCAATGTTCATCTGGGATATTGGTCTAAAATTCTCTTTTTTTGTCGTGTCTCTGCCAGGCTTTGGTATCAGGATGATCCTGGCCTCATAAAATGAGTCAGGGAGGATTCCCTCTTTTTCTATTGATTGGAATAGTTTCAGAAAGAATGGTACCAGCTCCTCTTTATACCTCTGGTAGAAGTCGACTGTGAATCCTTCTGGTCCTGAACTTTTTTTGGTTGGTAGGCTATTAATTATTGCCTCAATTTCAGAGCCTGTTATTGATCTATTCAGGAATTTAGCTTCTTCCTGGTTTAGTCTTGGGAGAGTGTAAGTGTCCAGGAAATTATCCATTTCTTCTAGATTTTCTAGTTTATTTACGTAGAGGTGTTTATAGTATTCTCTGATGGTAGTTTGTATTTCTATGGGATATGTGGTGATATCCCCTTAATCATTTTTTATTGCATCTATTTTATTCTTCTCTCCTTTCTTCTTTATTAGTCTTGGTAGTGGTCTATCAATTTTGTTGATCTTTTCAAAAAACCAGCTCCTGGGTTCATTGATTTTTTGAAGGGTTTTTTTGTGTCTCTGTTGCCTTCGGTTCTGCTCTGATCTTAGTTATTTCTTGCCTTCTGCTAGCTTTTGAATGTGTTTGCTCTTTCTTCTCTAGTTCTTTTAATTGTGATGTTAGGGTGTCAATTTTACATCTTTCCTGCTTTCTCTTGTGGGCATTTAATGCTATAAATTTCCCTCTACATTATGCTTTAAATGTGTCCCAGAGATTCTGGTACTTTGTGTCTTTGTTCTTATTGGTTTCAAAAAACATCTTTATTTCTGCCTTCATTTTGTTATATACCCAGTAGTCATTCAGGAGAAACTTGTTCAGTTTCCATATAGTTGTGCGGTTTTGAGTGAGTTTCTTATTCCTGAGTTCTAATTTGATTGCACTGTGGTCTGAGAGACAGTTTGTTGTGATTTCTGTTCTTTTACATTTGCTGAGGAGTGCTTTACTTCCAATTATGTGGTCAACTTTGGAATAAGTGCAATGTGGTATTGAGAATAATGTATATTCTGTTGATTTGTGGTGGAGAGTTCTGTGGATGTCTATTAGATCTGCTTGGTGCAGAGATGAGTTCAAGTCCTGGATATTCTTATTAACCTTCTGTCTCATTGATCTGTCTAATATTGACAGTGGATGTTAAAGTCTCCCATTATTATTGTGTGGGAGTCTAAGTCTCTTTGTAGGTCTCTAAGGACTTGCTTTATGAATCTGGGTGCTCCTGTATTGGGTGCATATATATTTAGGATAGTTAGCTCTTCTTGCTGAATTGATCCCTTTACCATTATGTAATGGCCTTCTTTGTCTCTTTTGATCTTCATTGGTTTAACGTCTGTTTTATCAGAGACTAGGATTGCAAGCCCTGCTTTTTTTTTTTGCTTTACATTTGCTTGGTAGATCTTCCTCCATCCCTTTATTTTGAGCCTATGTGCATCCTTGCATGTGAGAGTGGTCTCCTGAATACAACACACTGATGGGTCTTGACTCTTTATCCAGTTTGCCAGTCTGTGTCTTTCAATTGGGGCATTTAGCCCATTTACATTTAAGGTTAATATTGTTGTGTGTGGATTTGATCCTGTCATTATGATGTTAGCGGGTTGTTTTGCCCGTTTATGGATGCAGTTTCTTCCTAGCATTGATGGTCTTTACAATTTGGCATGTTTTTGCAGTGACTGGTACCAGTTGTTCCTTTGCATGTTTAGTGCTTCCTTCAGGAGCTCTTGTAAGGCAGGCCTGGTGGTGACAAAATCTCTCAGCATTTGCTTGTCAGTAAAGGATTTGCTTTCTCCTTCACTTATGAAACTTAGTTTTGCTGGATATGAAATTCGGGGTTGAAAATTCTTTTCTTTAAAAATGTTGAATATTGGCCCCCACTCTCTTCTGGCTTGTAGGGTTTCTGCCAAGAGATCTGCTGTTAGTCTGATGGGCTTCCCTTTGTGGGTAACCCGACCTTTCTCTCTGGCTGCCCTTAACATTTTTTCCTTCATTTCAACCTTGGTGAATCTGACAATTATGTGTTTTGGGGTTGCTTTTCTCAAGGAGTATCTTTGTGGTGGTCTCTGTATTTTCTGAATTTGAATGTTGGCCTGCCTTGCTAGGTTGGGGAAGTTCTTCTGGATAATATCCTGAAGAGTGTTTTCCAACTTGGTTCCATTCTCCCCATCACTTTCAGGTACACCAATCAAACGTAGATTTGGTCTTTTCACATAGTCCCATATTTCTTGGAGGCTTTGTTCATTTCGTTTTACTCTTTTTTCTCTCACCTTGTCTTCTCACTTTATTTCATTAATTTGATCTTCAGTCACTGATACCCTTTCTTCCGCTTGATCAAATCAGCTATTGAAGCTTGTGCATGCATCGTGAAGTACTCATGCCATGGTTTTCAGCTCCATCAGGTCGTTTAAGGTCTTCTCTACACTGTTTATTCTAGTTAGCCATTCGTCTAACCTTTCTTCAAGATTTTTAGCTTCCTTTGATGGGCTCAAGCATGCTCCTTTAGCTCAGAGAAGTTTGTTATTACTGACCTTTTGAAGCCTACTTCTGTCAACTCGTCAAAGTCATTCCCCGTCCAGTTTTGTTCTGTTGCTGGCGAGAAGCTGCGATCCCTTGGAGGAGAAGAGGTGCTCTGATTTTTAGAATTTTCAGCTTTCTGCTCTGGTTTCTCTCCATCTTTGTGGTTTTATCTACCTTTGGTCTTTGATGTTGGTGACCTACAGATGGGGTTTTAGTGTAGAAGTCCTTTTTTGTTGATGTTGATGCTATTCCTTTCTGTTTGTTAGTTTTCCTTCTAACAGTCAGGTCCCTCAGCTGCAGGTCTATTGGAGTTTGCTGGAGTTCCACTCCAGACCCTGTTTGCCTGGGTATCACCAGCGGAGGCTGCAGCACAGCAAATATTGCAGAACAGCAAATATTGCTGCCTGATCCTTCCTCTGGAAGCTTCATCCCAGAGGGGCACCCACCTATATGAGGTGTCTGTCAGCCCCTACAGGGCGGTGTCTCCCAGTTAGGCTACACAGCAGCCACGGACCTGCTTGAGGAGACAGTCTGTCCATTTTTAGAGCTCAAACTCCATGCTGGGAGAACCACTGCTCTCTTCAGAGCTGTCAAACAGGGACATTTAAGTCTGCAGGTGTTGTCTGCTGCCTTTTGTTCAGCTAAGCCCTTCCCACAGAGGTGGAGTCTAGAGGCAGTAGGCCTTGCTGAGCTACAGTTTGAGCTTCCCAGCCACTTTGTTTACCTACTCAAGCCTCAGCAATGGCAGACGCCCCTCCCCCAGCCAGGCTGCTGCCTCACAGTTCGATCTCAGACTGCTGTGCTAGCAGTGAGCAAGGCTGCATAGGCATGGGTCCCACCCAGCCAGGCACGGGAGAGAATCTCCTTGTCTGCCGGTTGCTAAGATCTTGGGGAAAGTGCAGTATTTGGGTGGGAGTGTCCCGTTTTTCCAGGTACAGTCTGTCATGGCTTCCCTTGGCTAGGAAAGGGAAATCCCCTGACCACTTGCGCTTCCCGGGTAAGGTGACACCCCGCCCTGCTTCAGCTCACCCTCTGTGGGCTGCACCCACTGTCCAACCAGTCCCAATGAGATGAACCAGGTACCTCAGCTGGAATGCAGAAATCACCTGTCTTCTGCATCTGTCATGCTGGGAGCTGCAGATTGGAGCTGTTCCTATTCAGCCATCTTGGAATAGATCAGCTAAGATGGAACTTTCTTTTATTATTATTATTATTATTATTATTATTATTATTATACTTTATATTCTAGGGTACATGTGCACAACGTGCAGGTTTGTTACATATGTATACATGTGCCATGTTGGTGTGCTGCACCCATTAACTTGTCATTTACATTAGGTATATCTCCTAATGCTATCCCTCCCCCCTCCCCCCTCCCCCGACCCCCCAACAGTGCTGCAGTAAACATATGTGTGAATGTGTCTTTATAGCAGCATGATTTATAATCCTTTGGGTATATACCCAGTAATGGGATGGCTGGGTCAAATGGTATTTCTAGTTCTAGATCCTTGAGGAATCGCCACACTGTCTTCCACAATGGTTAAACTAGTTTACAGTCCCACCAACAGTGTAAAAGCGTTCCTATTTCTCCACATCCTCTCCAGAAACTGTTGTTTCCTGACTTTTTAATGATTGCCATTCTAACTGGTGTGAGATGGTATCTCATTGTGGTTTTGATTTGCATTTCTCTGATGGCTAGTGATGATGAGCATTTTTTCATGTGTCTGTTGGCTGCATAGATGTCTTCTTTTGAGAAGTGTCTGTTCATATCCTTTGCCCACTTTTTGATGGGGTTGTTTGTTTTTTTCTTGTAAATTTGTTTGAGCTCTTTGTAGGTTCTGAATATTAGCCCTTTGTCAGATGAGTAGATTGCAAAAATTTTCTCACATTCTGTAGGTTGCTTGTTCACTCTGATGGTAGTTTCTTTTGCTGTGCAGAAGCTCTTTAGTTTAATTAGATCCCATTTGTCTATTTTGGCTTTTTTTGCCATTTCTTTTGGTATTTTAGACCCGAAGTCCTTGCCCATGCCTATGTCCTGAATGGTATTGCTTAGGTTTTCTTTTAGGGTTTTTATGGTTTTAGGTCTAACATTTAATCTAATCCATCTTGAATTAATTTTTGTATAAGGTATAAGGAAGGGATTCTACATATGGCTAGCCAGTTTTCCCAGCACCATTTATTAAATAGGGAATCCTTTCCCCATTTGTTGATTTTGTCAGGTTTGTCAAAGATCAGATGGTTGTAGATGTGTGGTATTATTTCTGAGGGCTCTGTTCTGTTCCATTGGTCTATATCCCTGTTTTGGTACCAGTACCATGCTGTTTTGGTTACTGTAGCCTTGTAGTATAGTTTGAAGTCAGGTAGCGTGATGCCTCCAGTTTTGTTCTTTTGGCTTAGAATTGTCTTGGCAATGCAGGCTCTTTTTTGGTTTCATATGAACTTTAAAGTAGTTTTATCCAATTCTGTGATGAAAGTCATTGGTAGCTTAATGGGGATGGCATTGAATCTATAAATTACCTTGGGTAGTATGGCCATTTTCACGATATTGATTCTTCGTATCCATGAGCATGGGATGTTCTTCCATTTGTTTGTGTCCTCTTTTATTTCATTGAGCAGTGGTTTGTAGTTCTCCTTGAAGAGGTCCTTCACATCCCTTGTAAGTTGGATTCCTAGGTATTTTATTCTCTTTGAAGCAATTGTGAATGGGAGTTCACTCATGATTTGGCTGTTTGTCTGTTATTGGTGTATAAGAATGCTTGTGATTTTTGCACATTGATTGTGTATCCTGAGACTTTGCTGAAGTCGCTTATCAGCTTAAGGAGATTTGGGGCTGAGACAATGGGGTTTTCTAAATATACAATCATGTCATCTGCAAACAGGGACAATTTGACTTTCTCTTTTCCTAATTGAATACCCTTTATTTCTTTCTCCTGCCTGATTGCCCTAGCCAGAATTTCCAACATGATGTTGAATAGGAGTGGTGAGAGAGGGCATCCCTTTCTTGTGCCAGTTTTCAAGGGGAATGCCTCCAGTTTTGGTCCATTCAGTATGATATTGGCTGTGGGTTTGTCGTAAATAGCTCCTATTATTTTGAGATACGTTCCATCAATACCGAATTTATTGAGAGCTTTTAGCATGAAGGGCTGTTGAATTTTGTCAAAGGCCTTTTCTGCATCCATTGAGACAATCATATGGTTTTTGTCTTTGGTTCTGTTTGTATGCTGGATTACATTTATTGATTTGCATATATTGAACCAGCCTTGCATCCCAGGGATGAAGCCCACTTGATCATGGTGGATAAGCTTTTTATATGCTGCTGGATTTGGTTTGCCAGTGTTTTATTGGGGATTTTTGCACAGCTAAGATGGAACTTTCAAAACACTGTTTGAAGCATCCTTTATTCCTTGGTTTACTTAACTGTATTTATTATAACAATTTATTATGATTTTAAACTTGTGGTCAAATTTTTTAAAACCCCTAACATTTTTATGCACTCAAGGTATCCATTAGTTCATTATGTCAGTGTTTCAGCAATAGTGTTTTGAAATTTAATAACAATATTTTGGTAGCCTTTTATCCATGTAAAATAGTCTCCCATCTTACATGTAGGAAGAGCTATCATATATTTTGCTCTTATATGGACAACTCACATATTAGACTTTTGTCTCTCTACAGTTCTAGGCTTTTCTACAGAAGAAGAATTTGAAGATTACGTTAAAGAAGTAAATAACTCTGAAAAGGTTCTGGCTGCTATTGTTTTTGACCATGACTTCAAAAATAGCAATGATCCCCTGCCACTGAAGGTGAGAAAGTTTTATGTAAAAACCTCATATTTCTACTTCCAGTTTCCAGAGATTTAATGAAGTAGAGGTATTTGTTCATTTTTCCATTTTGTAAGTGGAGAGACCATAGCTTTCCTAAGATCGTAGTGCTTATATGTGGTACAGCAGGGATTGGAATCCAGATCTAACTAACTTCAGTGTCCATGCATTAATTTAGTCAGTGCCTCATGCTGATGTGGAAGGAATTGTATTAACTACCTGCCAGGCTTTATTCATAAACTGGACTCATAGGAAACGCTGACAATTGTGGACCTTGCCTCTGTCATTGCATCTGATAGGGCAACTGTCTGTAGCCCTACAGATGATGGTAAAGAAAATGCACATTTCCTGGGACAAAACACCTGATGCAGTAAATAAAACATACGCATCTTCATTAGCAGGGAACACAACATGAAATTTTTCCTTTTTCTTTTGAGTGAGTCTCATAATTTCTCTTCTAATTATAAATAAAGAAAATAACTCGAGGACTGAAGCAGGCTGAATCAAAATTAGAACATCTGCAAACACCAAGGAAGATTCTGATAACAACCCCCCAAGGAGGAGAAGCAAGGACAAGGCTTTGAACTTGGGGTCTCTGGTGTTGAGTGAAATAACCAAAGTACAACATATAGATATGCCCAGAGCCAAAATTCTGCATTTAGGATACAGATGGTTGTCAATGGAACAAAAAAAGTCAGGAAAACTGCCAGGTTTCAACTAGGGTAATAGGTATCCGTTCATTCCACCCCATAACTTCCTCCATATAGGTCAGTGTCCCTCAAGATGGTGACTCCTTGTAAACTGATGCTGATCTAGGCTCAATGGTATACACTGGGCTTGGCAATTTAAATTTAAATTGGTGCAATTGAAAACTTCACCTCTTCTGTCTGGCATGGTCTCCCTCTCCCTGCCCTATATTTGGCTTGCACATGCTTACCTTGTGCAACTGCTGCTGTGACTTTTTCTGTGTTGTCTCTTCTGACCACATGTACCCCTTCCCTCCTACATCCTTCCATGAATACCTTAACCATGTGTCTGTGACTGAGTTTATACTACAATGTAAGTATGTTTCGTCAACTAGAATTTGAGCTCCTTGAGGAATAGGGGCTGCCTCCTTGAACATGGGATAAGTTCCTAAAACTTTTATCTAGATAACTGAGTATATGAATATTCATCCAGACCTATGGCCTCTGCCTGTCCCTCCTACTCTTCCTGATTTCTCTGGTCTGAGCCTTCTGACTTTTGACAACTCTTGGTCCATTTGCTATCTTTTTTTTTTTTTTTTTGAGACAGAGTCTCACTTTGTTTCCCAGACTGGAATGCAGTAATGTGATCTTGGTGCACTGCAACCTCTGCCTCCTGGGTTCAAGTGATTTTCCTGTCTCACCTCCAAAGTAGCTGGGATTACAGGTGCCCACCACCACACCTGGCTAATTTTGTAGTTTTAGTAGAGACAAGGTTTCACCATGTTGGCCAGGCTAGTCTCGAACTCATGACCTCAAGTGATCTACCCACCTCAGCCTCCTAAAGTGCTGGGATTACAGGCAGGAGCCACCACTCCTGGTGCATTTTTTATCTTTTAAAGTTAGTTAACCTCAGCATGACATTTACTCAGTTCTCCAAAAGTAATACTACCTTTTCATTTAATAATTAGATTATGCAACACTCCACACTTAGATCTTATCACATTCCTCCTCCATTCTCATATCGGAGTCTTCCTTATGCTATCATTGCTTTTAAGAGAGGAAGAGATATTCCTCTTAGAATACTAGACTTGACTGACATAAAGGGAAGGAAAATTAATAATGCCTTTTGGTACATTTCATTTTAGTATGCAGCCATCTGTCTGTTTAGGGAAAAAAACATTCATAATTATAGTTGTCACTATATTTGCTTACCACAAGCCTGCAGTATGCATCTAAGTGTTGCTGACACCTCAATAAAAAATTTCACAAAATTAACAAAGGATGGATTTAAAGGAGGTGGGCTTGAATTTAGATGTAGTCAGAGCATAGATGCCTTAGGACAAATTTGCTCTCGCTTCCTGATGTCCAGAATATACTTCAGCCTCATCAGGCAGTCTACCTCGAAATCACATATTCCCAGTTGTACTTTAACTTTCTTTTGTTTCTGATTATTCTTTAATTATTTTGGGATTAGGGGGAGCTCTTAGATATTGATTGTTTCTTATTGCTCCCTCTAGGTAAAATATTACCTGCGTTTTAGTAATGAAAAGAAGAGTAATATGCTGGAAAATATTTATGAAGAAGCAAGCTGGTTGACAGATTTTCTCTTTCCACCTATCCCTTCGGTGGGACCCAGAAATGAAGATGAAGATGGGGGGAGTCCTGGTAAGCAGATCTTTATTCTTAATATCCCAGTCATATAGGATGAGCCATTACATATTTAAATTTCTGTTTCTTTACTCTTGCAATGGAAGCTGCTTATTTTTAACTTACTATTTTGGTGATTTTTATTTTATTTTTTTATTTTTTATTTTTTATTTTATTTTATTTTTTTTTTTGAGACGGAGTCTCATGCTGTTGCCCAGGCTGGAGTGCAGAGGCGCGATCTCGGCTCACTGCAAGCTCCGCCTCCCGGGTTCCCGCCATTCTCCTGCCTCAGCCTCCTGAGTAGCTGGGACTACAGGCGCCCGCCACCGCGCCCGGCTAATTTTTTGTATTTTTAGTAGAGACGGGGTTTCACTGTGGTCTCGATCTCCTGACCTTGTGATCCGCCCGCCTCGGCCTCCCAAAGTGCTGGGATTACAGGCTTGAGCCACCGCGCCCGGCCTTGGTGATTTTTAAATATGTCCAAAACCCCATATGAAACATTCTATATCTTTGAACAACATATTTTTATTGCCTTTTATCCTTTCCTGGTCCTTACCATTGTGTATCTTTATATTTTCATGTAGTTTAATTGTGAACTTTTGACTTACATGACGTAATGAACATTTGTAGGTACCAACACAACCTGATTAATTGTAACTGTGTGTTATCCTGTTGGATTGATGAGTGATTTTTAATATAACTATAGTAATTTAACAACGTCAACTTATTATACAGCCTACCATTTATAAGGATTTAGTGTGGGGGCTTTGCTTTTACCAATAACTTTGCAAACTTACCTTGAGGAAACTATTCAACCAAAGAAATAAACTGATTGATTTAGCATAAATCTTTTTTTTTTTTTTTGAGACGGAGTCTCGCTCTGTTGCCCAGGCTGGAGTGCAGTGGCGCGATCTCGGCTCACTGCAAGCTCCGCCTCCCGGGTTCACGCCATTCTCCTGCCTCAGCCTCCCGAGTAGCTGGGACTACAGGCGCCCACAACCGCGCCCGGCTAATTTTTTGTATTTTTAGTAGAGACGAGGTTTCACCGTGGTCTCGATCTCCTGACCTTGTTATCCGCCCGCCTTGGCCTCCCAAAGTGCTGGGATTACAGGCGTGAGCCACCGCGCCCGGCCAATTTAGCATAATTCTTAAAAATGTGAAATAACCTACATCTTAGGTATGGTAAGTTAATAGTACAAATATAAATATAATTTGACAGAGCATTGTGCAGTCATTAAAATATTCATGAGATCTTTTTGTAGAAGCCAAGTTCAGAACTCTGTTATCAAATTATAGCTCTGTTAACTGCATATTCATCAACATAAAACTGGGACAGATACCCAAATATGAAAACAATTGCTCTGTTAGGGTGGCAGAATTGTGATGTATGTTATTCTCTTTGAAAATAATTTCAGGCTGGGTGCGGTGGCTCACACCTGTAATCTCAGCAATTTGGGAGGCCGAAGTAGGTGGATCACTTGAGGTCGGGAGTTCAAGACCAGCCTGGCCAACATGATGAAACCCTATCTCCACTAAAAGTACAAAAATTAGCTGGGTGTGGTGGCGGGCACCTGTAATGCCAGCTACTTGGGAGGCTAAGGCAGGAGAATCGCTTGAACCTGGGAGGGAGGTTGCAGTGAGCCAAGATCATGCCGCTGCACTCCAGCCTGGGCAACAGAGCGAGACTCTGTCTCCAAAAAAACATTAATAAAAATAATAATTTTCAAATATTATTTTTCCAGTCATAAAATTTGAAATGAAATCTTATGTGTCTTATGCATTATGTTACTGCATTATAACCTTAGTCTTCTAGTAAGAAAACATGAAACCCAAATTGTGGAACATTCTCCAAAATGGCTGACCAATATTCTTAAAAACTCTCACGGTCATGAAAAACAAGGAAAGAATGAGAAACTTTAACAGCTCAGAGGAGAGTATGGAGACGTGACAGCTAAATGCAATGCAATATTCTGAATGGGATCCTAGAACAGAAAAAAAAAAAAAAAAAGACATTCGGGAAAAACTGGTAAAATGCAATAAAGTTTGTGTAAAATATAAATGCTGTTGCATGCACCAATTTTTTTTTGTTTTTAGTTTTGACAAATGTATGATGGTAATGTAAAATGTAATATTAGGGAGTTAGGGAGGTTTCATGCAGGATATATAATAGTATTTCTCAATCATTTTTATTATTGCCTTTCTAAGGAGACCTTTAGACGTTTTTTCCATATCTGCTTCCCCATGAAGTATTAATACCACAGATACACTGTAGGTGTGTTCATATATTGTGACCCCATTGAGAATGCATGGTATATGGGAATTCTCTGCATTGCCTTTGCAACTATTCTGCAAAGACTATTTTTCTTCTAAGATTATACACACACACACACACACACACACACACACACATATATATAAAATATTTATTTATTTAGAGACAATTTCCCTCTGTCACCCAGGCTGGAGTGCAGTGGTGTGATCTCAACTCACTGCAACCGTCGCCTCCCAGGCTCAAGCGATTCTCCTGCCTCAGCCTCCCCAGTAGCTGGGATTACAGGCATGTGCCACCATACCCAGCTTATTTTTGTATTTTTGATAGAGACAGGGTTTCACTGTGTTGGCCAGGCTGGTCTCGAACCCCTGGTTTTAAGTGATCTACCCACCTCCACCTCCCAAAGTGCTGGAATTACAGGCATGAGCCACCGTGCGCAGCCAAAAAGTATATTTTTAAAAATTTTCCTACCCCAGGTACCAAAAAATGAATTTCTTCAATCTGATAAAGCACATTGTGAAAAGTTTGTAGCTTACTGATAAAATTGAACATTTCCCTCCTGATACCAGGAATGTTTGCTCTCATCAGTTCTATTCAGCGTATTCCTGGAAGTTCTCATCTGTACCAGAAAAAGAAAAAGAAATAAAAGGCATTAATTTTGGAAAAGAAGGAAAGAAATTATATTTCTTTGCAGGTGACAGAATCATGTATGCAGATAAAAGAAATTAAAAAAAAAAACAACCCCTACTGCAACTAATGTGTTAACTTAGTAAAATCCCAAGATACAAGTACAATACATGAAAATAAATTATAATAAGCCTACATCAAAAATAACAAAGCACTTCTAAAAGAAAAATTTAAAGAACTTCAACAAGTGGTAAAATATTTTAACTTCCTTGATTGGATGACTCAAAATTGTTACAACGTAAATTCTCCCTAAACTGAGCTACAGGGTCAATATACACACAGTCAGAATCTTAGCATGGGCTGGGCTGTGGTTGTTTATGCCCGTAATCCCAGCACCTTGGGAGACCAAAGTGGGTAGATCACCTGAGCTCAGGAATTCAAGACCAGTCTGGGCAACATGATGAAACCCCATTTCTACAAAAAATACCAAAAAAAAAACAAAAACAAAAACAAAAAAAAAAAAACGGCACAGTGGCATGTGCCTGTAGTCCCAGCTACTAGGGAGGATGAGGCGAGAGAATTGCTTGAGCCCAGGAAGTGGGGGTTGCAGTGAACATAGATCGTACCACTGCACTCCAGCCTGGGCAACAGAGTGAGACGTTGTCTCCAAAAGCAAACACAAAAAACCTCAGCATGCTATTTTGGAGAAATTGACAAGTTTATTCTAAAATTTACATGGAAATGAAAAGGATCTGGTTTGGGAACAGGCACCCAAATCTGGCCATAAACTGATCCCAAAACTGGCCATAAACAAAATCTCTGCAGCACTGTTACATGTTCATGATGGCCATGATGTCCACGCTAAAGGTTGTGGGTTTACCGGAATGAGGGCAAGGAACACCTGGCCCACCCAGGGCGGAAAACCACTTAAGTCTTTCCTAAGCCACAAACAATAGCATGAGCGATCTGTGCCTTAAGGACATGTTCATGCTGCAGCTAACTAGCCAGACCCATCCCTTTATTTCGGCCCATCCCTTTATTTCCCATAAGAAATGCTTTTAGTTAATCTCTAATCTATGGAAACAATGCTTATCACTGGCTTGCTGTCGATAAATATGTGGGTAAATCTCTGTTCGAGGCTCTCAGCTCTGAAGGCTATGAGACCCCTGATTTCCCACTCCACATGCTATATTTCTGTGTGTGTGTGTCTAATTCCTCTAGTGCTGCTGGGTTAGGGTGTCCACAACCGAGCCAGTCTCGGCAGATCTGAATTAGAAAAAGTAATCTTGGGAAAGAACAATGTCAGTGGACATATTCTGCCCTATTTCAAGATTTTCTGTAAAACTACGGTAATTAAGACATTGTCATATAGGTGTGAGGATGAACAGATAGACCAACAGAAAGAATAGGATGTCCGGAAATATACACATATGGGCACGGGGTTTTCTACAAAACTGCCAGTATGATTCACTGGGGAAAAAAATCTTCTCAACAACTTTTGCTGGAGTAACTTGGTATTCCTATGGAAAGAATGAATCTTGATCACTTCCTTACAGCCTACACAAAATTAATTAATCCAAGATGATCCTAAAGCTAAAATGATAAAGCTTCTATGGCAACATTGATGAGAATATCTTTATGATTTGAGGGTAGGTAGTGATTGGTTAGGGCACAAAAGGCACTTTTGAAAAAAATTGGAAAAAGAAGAAATGGATAAATAGGACTTTATCAAAGTTAAATACTTCTCATATGTAAGACACTATTAAAAAGGCAAGATTGCTAGGGGAGAAAATACACACAATATGTGTATCTGACACAGGAATAACACTCAGAGTATATCAAGGACCTATGTAAATTAACATAAAAAATAGTTTTTAGATGTTATGGCAATGCTACATTTCTATGCAAGTTTTAAGTGCTTGTCCTTCATTTCTGTGCTCAATTCATGCACCACTAAGAAACTGTTTGCATACTGTCACCAGTCAAAGGACCACACTTGGTTTATCACTGACTATCAGATGTCAGCTCATGTATGTCACTCAGCTGTGGCACTTCAGCATCACTCACTGATGTCACTTAGTTGTATGAGCTTCATTTCTCTCTTCAAGTGTCCAGGATACAGAATCAAAGTCTTTACCTATCTGATAATTAATCCAATTCTCACTTATTTAAATTAATTGAGATTGCAGAAAGCAGCTCTCCAATTTCATGCAATATTTCACTTTTGGTAAGCTAGGGGTGAGGATCATTTTAGAAAGTATTATGTCTTTGTGTGGCAAAACCATGATAGCTGCTCTGAAATTTAGACTATCAGAAGAGCTTCCTTACACTTAGCTTTATCTCTGACATACATTAATTCCCTTTCTCTTCGTTCAGCTCAGCTGTTTTTTGGTCTATTGTACTTATCAATCTTTGTTTTCTCATTTAGGGTACATCAGTGAAGGGTTCCTGTTTGTGCAACACTCCCTGGATAAGGCCATCATGCAATATCATAGCGGCCAAGCTGCAGAAATGCTGTTTAGCAATATCAGCGTTTATGTTCAGAGATTTCCCTACCCATCGTATTACCATGATTTCTTCTTTATGTTTTCTGGTGTTTTCATTCCTTTAGTACTTGTATGTATCTTCTCTCTGAATCATCTTACCCTTGTTCAATCCGTTGTGTGGGAAAAGGAAAATCGACTGAAGGTAACTCCCCTTTTCTTGTAGTAGATGAAGCTTCTGTAGAAAATTCTGAGTGTGTGGGGCAAATTTATTTGGTGGAAGGTTCAATTATTTCTACATAGTCAACACTGATGGATGGTTGTGTTTCAGTAGCAGGCAAGAACTGAGCACTTAGGCTTCTTGGCAATATTCTATAACTTTGTTTTTAATTAGAATTCTAGGTATAGTTTTTCATTTTAGTTCTAGAAGTCTACTTCACAAGAATATTATAGTTAGAATTTAAATGCCAAATGCCCTAAAATCTCTCTGGAATAAAGTAATAATCAACTGGACTCTTGGAATTATATCTAAATGAATTCAGATACAACTCACTTCCAATATTCTATGATGCTGTGACTTTTATTTTTATTTTTATTTATTTATTTATTTATTTTGAGACCGAATCTCACTTTGTCGCCCAGGCTGGAGTGCAGTGGTGTGATGTCAGCTCACTGCAACCTCCACCTCCCAGGTTCAGGCAATTCTCATGCCTCAATCTCCCAAGTAGCTGGGATTACAGGTGTGAGCCACCACGCCCAGCTAACTTTTCTTTTGTATTTTTAGTAGAGACGGGGTTTCACCATGTTGGCCAGGCTGGTCTCAAACTTCGGACCTCAGGTGATCCATCCGCCTCGGCCTCCCAGAGTGCTGGGATTACAAGCGTAAGCTACCGCGCCTGGCCAATGCTGTGATTTTCTAAAATCAAATTTCTGATCCCTGAATTATTTAAAATACGTGACCTCTTATTGTCCCCTCCAGTATTATGTCTTAGCCCAGAATATGTTGTCTTCAAAATCCAGTCATCATCAGCCATTTAATCAATGATTCGTTCAATGATTATTTATTTATTCATTACTGATTTATTAAGTATCCACTTTGTTTCAGGGACTCTGATAAATCATAGGTTTGAATCCTTGGCTGTATTACTTATTATTTCTGTTACATGGCATATATAACTTTTCTAGCTTCTTTTCTCAGATGTAAATTGACACTAATGATACCTGACATGCAGGGCCGTCATGATATTGGTGAGATATTACCTGGAAAGTTATCACCCTCCAATCACCTAGACCTACTATTGCAAGGCAAAAAAGGGAAATTCACGTACAGTGTTTTGTACAGTGCCTGGCACATAGCAGGGGCCCAATAACTTTGGGCCTCAGCTATTAGTATCACTCGTCTCTCCATTTCACTGATCTCTTCTGTATCGTCAAAGGTCATGTCATTTTCTTTCTTTCCTTCATGAGTGGCAACACCACTTTACAGATCAGGTTCACGTTACTTCTTACTAGCTCTTCTCATCTCCTTACCCACTTGCTCACCCCCAATCTACCTCACACGTTGTTGCCAGGGTAGTTATCCTGTAATGCAGATGGCTAGAAATAATTTTAGAGATTGATTTATTCTATTGTCTGCTGAATGAAATCCATTTAAGCAAACAGATTTCCTAAGATTTAGCACCTAACTACTTTCCATTTTGTTGTTGTTGTTTAGCCAACTCCCTTTTCCTCCAGCGAAAATGACCGGCTGATTTTCAAGCTTGCATATGTTTATTTCTTCCGACTGTAATGTCTTTCTTGAGTGTGTTCTCTGATTGGTGAACACAGTTAACTTTCTGCCTCATCCTTCATAGTTGCCATCTCCTTGTTGATGTTTCTCTCTAATTCTCAAATATTATTTAATCCTTTTTCCTTTGTGTCACCCAGAGGATGTTATACAGACTTCATTCATATGGCTTATGCTATTTATTCTTTAATTTTTTTTAAATTTAAGCCTGTCATACATAAACAGAAAAGTACACAAATCATAAGGTTATGGTTAAATCAATTTATCATAAAGAAAGCAACCCCATTTCATTATGGCTCTGTTAAGAAATAAAACGGGGCCAGGCGTGGTGGCTCACGCCTGTAATCCCAACACTTTAGGAAGCCAAGGCAGGTGGATCACAAGGTCAGGAGTTTGAGACCAGCTTGGCCAACATGGTGAATCCACATGTCTACTAAAAATACAAAAATTAGCCAGGTGTGGTGGTGCATGCCTGTAATCCCAGCTACTTGCTTTTGGTGTTTTAGACATGAAGTCCTTGCCCATGCCTATGTCCTGAATGGTATTACCTAGGTTTTCTTCTAGGGTTTTTATGGTATTAGGTCTAACATTTAAGTCTCTAATCCATCTTGATTTAATTTTCGTATAAGGAGTAAGGAAAGGATCCAGTTTCAGCTTTCTACTTATGGCTAGCCAATTTTCCCAGCACCATTTATTAAATAGGGAATCCTTTCCCCATTTCTTGTTTTTCGCAGGTTTATCAAAGATCAGATGGCTGTAGATGTGTGGTATTATTTCTGAGGACTCTGTTCTGTTCCATTGGTCTATATCTCTGTTTTGGTACCAGTACCATGCTGTTTTGGTTACTGTAGCCTTGTAGTATAGTTTGAAGTCAGGTAGTGTGATGCCTCCAGCTTTGTTCTTTTGGCTTAGGATTGTCTTGGAAATGCAGGCTCTTTTTTGTTCCATATGAACTTTAAAGCAGTTTTTTCCAATTCTGTGAAGAAACTCATTGGTAGCTTGATGGGGATGGCATTGAATCTATAAATTACCTTGGGCAGTATGGCCATTTTCACGATATTGATTCTTCCTATCCATGAGCATGGTGTGTTCTTCCATTTGTTTGTGTCCTCTTTTATTTCACTGAGCAGTGGTTTGTAGTTCTCCTTGAAGAGGTCCTTTACATCCCTAGTAAGTTGGATTCCTAGGTATTTCATTCTCTTTGAAGCAATTGTGAATGGAAGTTCATTCATGATTTGGCTCTCTGTGTGTTACTGGTGTATAAGAATGTTTGTGATTTTTCCACATTAATTTTGTATCCTGAGACTTTGCTGAAGTTTCTTATCAGCTTAAGGAGATTTTGGGCTGAGACAATGTGGTTTTCTAAATATACAATCATGTCATCTGCAAACAGGGACAATTTGACTTCTTCTTTTCCTAACTGAATACCCTTGATTTCTTTCTCTTGCCTGATTGCCCTAGCCAGAACTTCCAACACTATGTTGAATAGGAGTGGTGAGAGAGGGCATCCCTGTCTTGTGCCAGTTTTCAAAGGGAATTTTTCCAGTTTTTGCCCATTCAGTATGATATTGGCTGTGGGTTTGTCATAAATAGCTCTTATTATTTTGAGATACGTTCCATCAATACCGAATTTATTGAGCGTTTTTAGCATGAAGGGCTGTTGAATTTTGTCAAAGGCCTTTTCTGCATCTATTGAGATAATCATGTGGTTTTTGTCTTTGGTTCTGTTTATATGCTGGATTAGGTTTATTGATTTGTGAATGTTGAACCAGCCTTGCATCCCAGGGATGAAGCCCACTTGATCATGGTGGATAAGCTTTTTGATGTGCTGCTGGATCCGGTTTGCCAGTATTTTATTGAGGATTTTTGCATCGATGTTCATCAGGGATATTGGTCTAAAATTCTCTTTTTCTGTTGTGTCTCTGCCAGGCTTTGGTATCAGGAAAGTGTTGGCCTCATAAAATGAGTTAGGGAGGATTCCCTCTTTTTCTATTGATTGGAATAGTTTCAGAAGGAATGGTACCATCTCCTCCTTGTACCTGTGGTAGAATTCAGCTGTGAATCCATCTGGTCCTGGACTTTTTTTCGTTGGTAGGCTATTAATTATTGCCTCAATTTCAGAGCCTGCTATTGGTCTATTCAGGAATTTAGTTTCTTCCTGGTTTAGTCTTGGGAGAGTGTAAGTGTCCAAGAAATTATCCATTTCTTCTACATTTTCTAGTTTATTTGCATAGAGGTGTTTATAGTATTCTCTGATGGTAGTTTGTATTTCTGTGGAGTTGGTGATGAGATCCCCTTTATCATTTTTTATTGCATCTATTTGATTCTTCTCTCTTTTCTTCTTTATTAGTCTTGCTAGCAGTCTATCAATTTTGTTGATCTTTTCAAAAAACCAACTCCTGGATTCATTGATTTTTTGGAGGGTTTTTTGTGTCTCTATCTCCTTCAGTTCTGCTCTGATCTTAGTTATTTCTTCCCTTCTGCTAGCTTTTGAATGTGTTTGTTCTTGCTTCTCTAGTTCTTTTAATTGTGATGTTAGAGTGTCAATTTTAGATCTTTCCAGCTTTCTCTTGTGGGCATTTAGTGCTATAAATTTCCCTCTACACACTGCTTTAAATGTATCCCAGAGATTCTGGTATGTTGAATCTTTGTTCTCATTGGTTTCAAAGAACATCTTTATTTCTGCCTTCATTTTGTTATGTACCCAGTAGTCATTCAGGAGCAGGTTATTCAGTTTCCATGTTGTTGAGCGGTTTTGATTGAGTTTCTTAGTCCTGAATTCTAGTTTGATTGCACTGTGGTCTGAGAGACAGTTTGTTATAATTTCTGTTCTTGTACGTTTGCTGAGGAGTGTTTTACTTCCAATTATGTGGTCAATTTTGGAATAAGTGTGATGTGGTGCTGAGAAGAATGTATATTCTGTTGATTTGGGGTGGAGAGTTCTGTAGATGTCTATTAGGTCTGCTTGCTGCAGAGATGAGTTCAATTCCTGGATATTCTTGTTAACTTTCTGTCTCGTTGATCTGTCTAATGTTGACAGTGGGGGTATTGAAGTCTCCCATTATTATTGTGTGGGAGTCTAAGTCTCTTTGTAAGTCTTTAAGGACTTGCTTTATGAATCTGGGTGCTCCTGTATTGGGTGCATATATATTTAGGATAGTTAGCTCTTCCTGTTGAATTGATCCCTTTACCATTATGTAATGGCCTTCTTTGTCTATTTTGATCTTTGATGGTTTAAAGTTTATCAGAGACTAGTATTGCAACCCCTGCTTTTTTTTGTTCTCCATTTGCTTGGTAGATCTTCCTCCATCCCTTTATTTTGAGTCTATGTATGTCTCTGCATGTGAGATGGGTCTCCTGAATACAGCAAACTGATGGGTCTTGACTCTTTATCCAGTTTGCCAGTCTGTGTCTTTTAATTGGAGCATTTAGTCCATTTACATTTAAGGTTAATATTGTTATGTGTGAACTTGATCCTGCCATTATGATATTAACTGGTTATTTT
Source organism: Macaca fascicularis (assembly GCF_037993035.2). Taxonomy (NCBI): domain Eukaryota; kingdom Metazoa; phylum Chordata; class Mammalia; order Primates; family Cercopithecidae; genus Macaca; species Macaca fascicularis. The sequence continues at coordinate 20,797,057 of NC_088394.1, forward strand.
GCTCGTTAGTTGATGCAGTTTCTTCCTAGCCTTGATGGTCTTTACATTTTGGCATGTTTTTGCAATGGCTGGTACCGGTTGTTCCTTTCCATGTTTAGTGCTTCCTTCAGTGTCTCTTGTAAGGCAGGCCTGGTGGTGACAAAATCTCTAAGCATTTGCTTATCTGTAAAGGATTTTATTTCTCCTTCACTTATGAAACTTAGTTTGGCTGGATATGAAATTCTGGGCTGAAAATTCTTTTCTTTAAGAATGTTGAATATTGGCCCCCACTCTCTTCTGGCTTGTAGAGTTTCTGCCGAGAGATCTGCTGTTAGTCTGATGGGCTTCCCTTTGTGGGTAACCCGACCTTTCTCTCTGGCTGCCCTTAACATTTTTTCCTTCATTTCAACTTTGGTGAATCTGGCAATTATGTGTCTTGGAGTTGCTCTTCTTGAGGGGTATCTTTGTGGCGTTCTCTGTATTTCCTGAATTTGAATGTTGGCCTGCCCTACTAGGTTGGGGCAGTTCTCCTGGATGATATCCTGAAGAGTGTTTTCCAACTTGGTTCCATTTTCCCCCTCACTTTCAGGCACCCCAATCAGATGTAGATTTGGTTTTTTTACATAATCCCATACTTCTTGCAGACTTTGTTCATTTCTTTTTCTTCTTTTTTCTTTAGGTTTCTCTTCTCGCTTCATTTCATTCATTTGATCCTCAATCGCTGATACTCTTTCTTCCAGTTGATCGAGTCGGTTACTGAAGCTTGTGCATTTGTCATGTATTTCTCGTGTCATGGTTTTCATCTCTGTCCATTCGTTTATGGCCTACTCCGCATTAATTATTCTAGTTATCAATTCTTCCACTCTTTTTTCAAGATTTTTAGTTTCTTTGCACTGGGTGCGTAATTCCTCCTTTAGCTCTGAGAAGTCTGATGGACTGGAGCCTTCTTCTCTCATCTCGTCAAAGTCATTCTCCATCCAGCTTTGATCCGTTGCTGGTGATGAGCTGCGTTCCTTTGCAGGGGGTGATGCGCTCTTATTTTTTGAATTTCCAGCTCTTCTGCCCTGCTTTTTCCCCATCTTTGTGGTTTTATCTGCCTCTGGTCTTTGATGATGGTGACGTACTGATGGGGTTTTGGTGTGGGTGTCCTTCCTGTTTGTTAGTTTTCCTTCTAACAGTCAGGACCCTCAGCTGTAGGTCTGTTGGAGATTGCTTGAGGTCCACTCCAGACCCTGTTTGCCTGGGTATCAGCAGCAGAGGCTGCAGAAGATAGAATATTTCTGAACAGTGAGTGTACCTGTCTGATTCTTGCTTTGGAAGCTTCCTCTCAGGGGTGTACTCCACTGTGTGAGGTGTGGGGTGTCGGTCTGCCCCTAGTGGGGGATGTCTCCCAGTTAGGCTACTCAGGGGTCAGGGACCCACTTGAGCAGGCAGTCTGTCTGTTCTCAGATCTCAACCTCTGTGTTGGGACATCCACTGCTCTCTTCAAAGCTGTCAGACAGAGTCGTTTGCATCTGCAGAGGTTTCAGCTGCTTTTTGTTGTTGTTGTTGTTGTTTAGCTGTGCCCTGTCCCCAGAGGTGGAGTCTACAGAGACAGGCAGGACTCCTTGAGCTGCTGTGAGCTCCACCCAGTTCGAGCTTCCCAGCCCCTTTGTTTATCTACTTAAGCCTCAGCAATGGCGGGTGCCCCTCCCACAGCCTCGCTGCTTCCTTGCCCGAGATCGCGACTGCTGTGCTAGCAATGAGGGAGGCTCTGTGGGCATGGGACCCTCCCTGCCAGGTGTGGGATATAGTCTCCTGGTGTGCCCGTTTGCTAAGATCCTTGATAGAGCACAGTATTGGGGTGGGAGTTACCCGATTTTCCAGGTGTTGTGTGTCTCAGTTCCCCTGGCTAGGAAAAGGGATTCCCTTCCCCCTTGCGCTTCCCAGGTGAGGCGATGCCTCGCCCTGCTTCAGCTCTCCCTGGTCCGGCTGCAGCAGCTGACCAGCACTGATTGTCAGGTACTCCCTAGTGAGATAAACCCAGTACCTCAGTTGAAAATGCAGAAATCACCTGTCTTCTGTGTCGCTCGCGCTGGGAGTTGGAGACTGGAGCTGTTCCTATTCGGCCATCTTGCTCCGCCCCCGTTTTTTGTTTTTTTTTGCTGTGCGGAAGCTCTTTAGTTTAATTAGATCCCATTTGTCAATTTTCGCTTTGGTTGCAATTGCTTTTTTATGCCTTCATTTATTGATGGACATCTAAGTTGAGTAATATCTGGACTATTGTGAATAATGCCTCAATTAATGTAAGAGAGCAGATCTCTCCTAAACATATTAATTTTATTTCATTTGAATATATAACTGGATGGGAATACCAGATCATATGGTCATTCTATTTTTAGTTTTCTGGGGAATCTGCATATAGTGTTCCATAATAACTGTACTAATTTACATTCCCACCAACAGTGTACAAGTATTCACTTTTCTCCACATCCTCACTAACACTTGTTACCTTTTGTCTTTTTGCCATTGTAACAAATGTGAGGTGATATCTCATGGTGGTTTTAGTTTGCAGTTTTCTAATGATTAGTGATGTTGAGCATTTTTTTAATATATGTTGGCCATTTGTACGTCTTCTTTTGAGAAATGTGTATTCAGATCCTTTGCCCATTCTAAATTGGGTTATTTGTTTTATTGCTATTGAGTTGAGTTCCTTACATAACTTGGTTGTTAACTTCTTATCAGGTGTATACCTTACATAACTTGGATGTTAACTTCTTATCAGGTGTATACATCTAACATTGTTTTCCTCCAATACAAGGTTGTCTCATCACTCTGTGGATTTTCATGTGTCTGTGTATGTGTGTGGGTTTCCTTTAAGAAACTTTTTAATTGATTGTAATCCCATTTGTCTATTTTTGTTCTTGTTCTTGAGCTATTGGGGTCAAATTAAAAAAAATAATTGTCCAGACCAATGTTACGTGGTTTTCCTTGTAGTAATTTTATAGTTTCAGGTCTTACATTTAAATCTTTAATCAATTTTGAGTTGATTTTTGTATATGATGTGAGATGAGACCAACTTCATTCTTCTGCATATGGATAGCCATTTTTCCCAGCACCATTTATTAAAAAGACTATCCTTTCCCCATTGTGTATTATTGGTACCTTTGTCAAAAATCAATCGATGGCAAATACATGGGTTTGTTTGGGGACTTTCTGTTCTCTTCTGTTGGTCAACATGTGCATTTTTATGGCAGTACCAAGCTGTTGACACTATTTCTTATTAGAAACACATTTTCACTTCTAGGTGTAGGACTTTCTTAAGCATTTCTTTTAAGTCCAGTCAGTGGTGAATTCCCTCAGTTTTGTTTATTGAGGAAATAATTTATTTCTCTGTTACTTATGAAGATTAACTTTGCTGAGTATAGTATTCTTGCCTGGTACATTTGTTTTCGTTTTTTGTTTTTTCAGCACTTTGAATATATCATTCCATTCTCTCCTGGCATGTAAGGTTTCTGCTGAGAAGTCCACCACTAGTCTGTGGGGATTTCCTTATTTGTGACTAGATGCTTTTTCTTGTTCTTTTTGGAATTCTCTTTTTGTCTCTGACTTACCACAGTTGACTACAGTGTTCTGTAGAGAACACCTTTTGGGGATGTATCTACTCGTGGATTTCTGAGCCTTCTGTATCAAGTACCTAAATGTCTTGCTAGACTTGAGATGTTTTGAGCTATTATATCATTAAATAGGTTTTATATGCCTTTTGGCTTCTCTTCACCTTCTAGAACTCTCAAAATTTGAATGTCTACTCACTTTATGGTGTTACATATGACACATGGGCTTTGTTCATTCTTTTTATTGTATTTTCTTTCTTTGGTCTGACTGGGTAATTTCAGAATACCTGTCTTCAAGTTATGAAGTTATTTCTCCTGCTTGAGCTAGTCTTTTTTGTTTTTGTTTCTGTGTTTTCGAGACAGAGTTTCACTCTTGTTGCCCAGGCTGAAGTGCAATGGCACAGTCTTGGCTCACTGGAACCTCTGCCCCCTAGGTTCAAGTGATTCTCCTCTCTCAGCCTTCCAAGTAGCTGGGATTACAGGTATGTGCCACAATGCCTGGCTAATTTTTTGTATTTATTAGTGATGGGGTTTCACCATGTTGGTCAGCCTGGTCTTGAACTCCTGACCTCAGGTGACCCACCTGCCTCGGCCTCCCAAAGTGCTGGGATTACAGGTGTGAGCCACTGCACCCAGTCTGATCTAGTCTTCTTTTGAAGCTCTTGAGTGAATTTTTTATTTTCTTAATTGAATCCTTAGTTCCATGATTTCGATCTGATTTATTCTTTTTAAAAATTTTTTATTTTTATTTTTTTATTTTACTCTAAGTTCTAGGGTACATGTGCACAATGTGCAGGTTTGTTACATATGTATACACGTGCCATGTTGCTGTCCTGCACCCATCAACTCATTTACATTACGTATATCTGCTAATGCTATCCCTCCCTCCTCCCCCAACCCCTAGCAGGCCCCGGTGTGTGATGTTCCCCTTCGTGTGTCCAAGTGTTCTCGTTGTTCAATTCCCACCTATGAGTGAGAGCATGAGGTGTTTGGTTTTTTGTCCTTGTGATAGTTTGCTGAGAATGATGGTTTCCAGCTTTATCCATGTCCCTACAAAGGACATGAACTCATCCATTTTTATGGCTGCATGGTATTCCATAGTGTATATTGCCATATTTTCTTAATCCAGTCTATCATTGATGGACATTTGGGTTGGTCCCAAGTCTTTGCTATTGTTAATAGTGCCACAATAAACATACATGTGCATGTGTCTTTATAGCAGCATGATTTATAATCCTTTGGGCATATACCCAGTAATGGGATGGCTGGGTCAAATGGTATTTCTAGTTCTAGGTCCTTGAGGAATTGCCACACTGTCTTCCACAATGGTTAAACTAGTTTACTGTCCCACCAACGGTGTAAAAGTTTTCCTATTTCTCCGCATCCTCTCCAGCACTTCTTGTTTCCTGACTTTTTAATAATCGCCATTCTAACTGGTGTGAGATGGTATCTCATTGTGGTTTTGATTTGCATTTCTCTGATGGCCAGTGATGATGAGCATTTTTTCATGTGTCTTTTGGCTGATTAAATGTCTTCTTTTGAGAAGTGTCTGTTCACATCCTTTGCCCACTTTTTGATAGGGTTGTTTGTTTTTTTCTTGTAAATTTGTTTGAGCTCTTTGTAGGTTCTGAATATTATTAGCCCTTTGTTAGATGAGTAGATTGCAAAAATTTTCTCCCATTCTGTAGGTTGCCTGTTCACTCTGATGGTAGTTTCTTTTGCTGTGCAGAAGCTCTTTAGTTTAATTAGATGCCATTTGTCTATTTTGGCTTTTTTTGCCATTTCTTTTGGTATTTTAGACATGAAGTCCTTGCCCATGCCTATGTCCTGAATGGTATTGCTTAGGTTTTCTTCTAGGGTTTTTATGGTTTTAGGTCTAACATTTAAGTCTCTAATCCATCTTGAATTAATTTTTGTATAAAGTATAAGGAAGGGATTCTACATATGGCTAGCCAGTTTTCCCAGCACCATTTATTAAATAGGGAATCCTTTCCCCATTTCTTGTTTTTGTCAGGTTTGTCAAAGATCAGATGGTTGTAGATGTGTGGTATTATTTCTGAGGGCTCTGTTCTGTTCCATTGGTCTATATCTCTGTTTTGATACCAGTACCATTCTGTTTTGGTCACTGTAGCCTTGTAGAATAGTTTGAAGTCAGGTAGCATGATGCCTCCAGTTTTGTTCTTTTGGCTTAGGATTGTCTTGGCAATGCGGGCTCTTTTTTGTTCCATATGAACTTTAAAGTAGTTGTTTTCCTATTCTGTGAAGAAAGTCATTGGTAGCTTGAGTGGGATGGCATTGAATCTATAAATTACCTTGGGTAGTATGGCTATTTTCACAATATTGGTTCTTCCTATCCATGAGCATGGAATGTTCTTCCATTTGTTTGTGTCCTCTTTTATTTCATTGAGCGGTGGTTTGTAGTTCTCCTTGAAGAGGTCCTTCACATCCCTTGTAAACTGGATTCCTAGGTATTCTGTCCTCTTTGTAGCAATTGTGAATGGGAGTTCACTCATGATTTGGCTCTCTGTTGTCAGTTATTGTTGTATAGGAAGCTTGTGTTTTTTGCACATTGATTTTGTGTTCTGAGATTTTGCTGAAGTTGCTTATCAGCTTAAGGAGATTTTGGGCTGAGATGATGAGGTTTTCTAAATATATAATCATGTCATCTGCAAACAGGGACAATTTGACTTCCTCTTGTCCTAATTGAATACCCTTTATTTCTTTCTCCTGCCTGATTGCCCTGGCCAGAACTTCCAACATGATGTTGAATAGGAGTGGTGAGAGAGGGCATCCCTGTCTTGTGCCCGTTTTCAAAAGGAATGCTTCCAGTTTTTGCCCATTCAGTATGATATTGGCTGTGGGTTTGTCACAGATAGCTCTTATTATTTTGAGATACATCCCATCAATACCTAATTTATTGAGAGTTTTTATCATGAAGGGCTGTTGAATTTTGTCAAAGACCTTTTCTGCATCTATTGAAATAATCATGTGGTTTTTGTCTTTGGTTCTGTTTATATGCTGGATTATGTTTATTGATTTGTGTATGTTGAACCAGGCTTGCATCCCAGGGATGAAGCCAACTTGATCATAGTGGATAAGCTTTTTGATGTGCTGCTGGAGTCAGTTTGGCAATATTTTATTGAGGATTTTCGCATCAATGTTCATCATGGATATTGGTCTAAAATTCTGTTTTGTTGCTGTGTCTCTGCCAGGCTTTGGTATCAGGATGATGCTGGCCTCATAAAATGAGTTAAGGAGGATTCCTTCTTTTTCTATTGATTGGAATAGTTTCAGAAAGAATGGTACCAGCTCCTCTTTATACCTGTGGTAGAATTTGGCTGTGAATCCGTCTGGTCCTGAACTTTTGTTGGTTGGTAAGCTATTAATTATTGCCTCAACTTCAGAGCCTGTTATTGGTCAATTTAGGGATTCAACTTCTTCCTGGTTTAGTCTTGGGAGGGTGTGTGTGTCCAGGAATTTATCTATTTCTTCTAGATTTTCTAGTTTATTTACGTAGAGGTGTTTATAGTATTCTCTGATGGTAGTTTGTATTTTTGTGGGATTGGTGGTGATATCCCCTTTATCATTTTTTATTGAGTCTGTTTGATTATTCTCTGTTTTCTTCTTGATTAGTCTTGTTAGCGGTCTATCAATTTTGTTGATCTTTTCAAAAACCCAGCTCCTGGATTAATTGATTTTTTTGAAGGGATTTTTGTGTCTCTATCTCCTTCAGTTCTGCTCTGATCTTAGTTTTTTCTTGCCTTTTGCTGGCTTTTGAATGTGTTTGTTCTTGCTTCTCCAGTTCTTTTAATTGTGATGTTAGGGTGTCAATTTTAGATCTTTCCTGCTTTCTCTTGTGGGCATTTATTTGGTGCTATAAATTTCCCTCTACACCCTGCTTTAAATGTGCCCCAGATATTCTGGTATGTTGTTTCTTTGTTCTCATTGGTTTCAAAGAACATCGTTATTTCTGCCTTCATTTCGTTATTTACCCAGTAGTCATTCAGGAGCAGATTGTTCAGTTTCCATGTAGTTGTGCAGTTTTGAGTGAGTTTCTTAATCCTGAATTCTAATTTGATTGCACTGTGGTCTGAGAGACAGTTTGTTGTGATTTCTGTTCTTATACATTTGCTGAGGAGTGCTTTACTTCCAACTATGTGGTCAATTTTGGAATAAGTGCAATGTGGTGCTGAGAAGAATGTATATTCTGTTGATTTGGTGTGGAGAGTTCTGTAGATGTCTATTAGGTCTGCTTGGTGGAGAGCTGAGTTCAAGTCCTGGATATCCTTGTTAACCTTCTGTCTCATTGATCTAATATTGACAGTGGGATGTTAAAGTCTCCCATGATTATTGTGTGGGAGTCTAAGTCTCTTTGTATATATCTAAGGACTTGCTTTATGAATCTGGGTGCTCCTGTATTGGGTGCATATATATTTAGGATACTCAGCTGTTCTTGTTGAATTGATCCGTTTATCATTATGTAATGACCTTCTTTGTCTCTTTTGATCTTAGTTGGTTTAAAGTCTGTTTTATCAGAGACTAGGATTGCAATCCCTGCTGTTTTTTTCTTTTTTTTATTCTTTTTCTTTTTCTTTCTTTTTTTTTTTTTTTTTTTTTTTGCTTTCCATTTGCTTGATAGATCTTCCTCCATCCCTTTATTTTGAGCCTCGTGTGTCTTTGCACATGAGATGGGTCTCCTGAATACAGCACACTGATGGGTCTTGACTCTTTATCCAGTTTGCCAGTCTGTGTCTTTTAATTGGGGCATTTAGCCCATTTACATTTAAGGTTAATATTGTTATGTGTGAATTTGATCCTGTCGTTATGATGTTAGCTGGTTATTTTGCTCATTAGTTGAAGCAGTTTCTTCCTAGCATTGATAGTCTTTACAACTTGGCATGTTTTTGCAGTAGCTGGTACCAGTTGTTCCTTTCCATGTTTAGTGGTTCCTTCAGGAGCTCTTGTAAGGCAGGCCTGGTGGTGACAAAATCTCTAAGCATTTGCTTGTCAGTAAAGGATTTTATTTCTCCTTCACTTATGAAACTTAGTTTTGCTGGATATGAAATTTGGGGTTGAAAATTCTTTAAGAATGTTGAATATTGGCCCCCACTCTCTTCTGGCTTGTGGGGCTTCTGCCGAGAGATCTGCCGTTAGTCTGATGGGCTTCCCTTTGTGGGTAACCCGACATTTCTCTCTGGCTGCCCTTAACATTTTTTCCTTCATTTCAACCTTGGTGAATCTGACAATTATGTGTCTTGGGGTTGCTCTTCTCGAGTAGTATCTTTGTGGTGTTCTCTGTATTTCCTAAATTTGAATGTTGGCCTGCCCTGCTAGGTTGGGGAAGTTCTCTTGGATAATATTCTGAAGAGTGTTTTCCAACTTGGTTCCGTTCTCCTCGTCACTTTCAGGTACACCAATCAAACGTAGATTTGGTCTTTTCACATAGTCCCAAATTTCTTGGAGGCTTTGTTTGTTTCTTTTTACTCTTTTTTTCTAACTTTGTCTTCTTACTTTATTTCATTAATTTGATCTTCAGTCACTGATACCCTTTTTTCCACTTGAATGAATAGGCTACTGAAGCTTGTGCATGTGTAACGTAGTTCTCGTACCATGGTTTTCAGCTCCATCAGGTCATTTAAGGTCTTCTCCATGCTGTTTATTCTAGTTAGCCATTTATCTAATCTTTTTTCAAGGTTTTTAACTTCCTTGCGATGGGTTTGAACATGCTCCTTTAGCTCAGAGAAGTTTGTTATTACCAACCTTCTGAAGCCTACTTCTGTCAACTCGTCAAAGTCATTCTCCGTCCAACTTTGTTCCATTGCTGGTGAGGGGCTACAATCCTTTGGAGGAGAAGAGGCACCCTGGTTTTTAGAAGTTTCAGCTTTTCTTCTCTGGTTTCTCCCCATCTTTGTGATTTTATCTACCTTTGGTCTTTGATGATGGTGACCTACAGATGGGGTTTTGGTGTGGATGTCCTTTTGGTTGATGTTGATGCTATTCCTTTCTGTTTGTTCATTTTCCTTCTAACAGTCAGGACCCTCAGCTGCAGGTCTGTTGGAGTTTTTTGGAGGTCCACTCCAGACCCTGTTTGCCTGGGTATCACCAGCGGGGGCTGTAGAACAGCAAATATTGCAGAACAGTAAATATTGCTGCCTGATCCTTCCTCTGGCAGCTTCATCTCACAGGGGCACCCAGCTGTATGAGGTGTTAGTTGGCCCCTACTGGGGAGGTGTCTCCCATTTAGGCTACTTGGGGGTTAGGGACCCACTTGAGGAGGCATTCTGTCCGTTCTCAGAGCTCAAACTCCATGCTGGGAGAGTCACTGCTCTCTTCAGAGCTGTCAGAGAGGGACGTTTAAGTCTGCAGAAGTTTCTGCTGCCTTTTGTTCAGCTAAGCCCTGCCCCCAGAGGTGAAGTCAACAAAGGCAGATAGGCCTCGTTGAGCTGTGGTGGGCTCCACCCAGTTTGAGTTTCCTGGCTGCTGTGTTTACCTAGTCAAACCTCAGCAATGATGGACTCCCCTCCCCCAGCCTGGCTGCCGCCTGGCAGTTCGATCTCAGACTGCTGCACTAGCAGTGATCTATGCTCTGTGGGCATGGGACCCACAGAGCCAGGTGTGGGATATAATCTCCTGGTGTGCCTCTTGTGAAGACCACTGGAAAAGCATAGTGTTAGGGCGGGAGTGTCCCGATATTCCAGGTACTGTCTCTCATGGCTTCCCTTGGTTAGGAAAGGGAAATCCCCTGACCCTTTTCACTTCCCAGGTGAGGCAATGCCCTGCCCTGCTTTGGCTTACACTCCGTGGGCTGCACCCACTGTCCAACCAGTCCCAGTGAGATGAACCACATACCTCAGTTGGAAATGCAGAAATCACCCATCTTCTGCGTCAATCACGCTGGGAGCTGTAGACCTGAGCTGTTCCTCTTTGGCCGTCTTGGAACGATCCACGTGCCACATTTTCTTTATCCAGTCTATCCTTGATGGACATTTGGGTTGGTTCCAAGTCTTTGCTATTGTGAACAGTGCCGCAGTACACATACGTGTGCGTGGGTCTTTATAGTAGAATGATTTTAAATACTTTGGGTATATACCCAGTAATGGATCATTATTTATGTTTTCTCAGTGGCAGTTGTCTCCTGATCTGTTGGCTTCACTATACTTGAGTAATAATAAAATCTACATTTTAAAACGCATGAGATGTTTTTAACGTATATTTGCCTTAGTTTCTTTCAGCAATGTTTTGTGGGTTTTTTGTGTTGAAATCTTTTGTCTCCATTGTTCTTTATTCCTAAGTATTGTAGTCATTTCCATGCTATTGTGAATACGATTGTTTTCTTAATTTTCATCTTGGATTGTCTGTTGTTAGTATATAGAAATGCAAGTAATTTTTCTGTGTTTTTGTATCCTACAATTTTGCTGAATTTATTTTTTGTGTGTAAGTATGGCTAGATCTTGTCATTTTCAGAGATATTTTTATTTCTTTCTTTCCAATTTGGATGGCTTTTATTTTTCTTGCCTACTTTTTCTGGCTAGAACTTAAATTTCTAGCCCATGGAAAAAGCAGGCATATTTGTCTTTCTCCTGATTGTTGATGAAATACTATGATGTCAGTTGCAGATTTTTATATATGGCCTTTATTATGTTGAGGAAATGTCCTTCTATTCCTAGTGCATTGAGTGTTTCATCATTTAAAAAATGTTAATATTTTTCTGCGTCAATTGAGATGATTATGTGTTTTTTCCATTCTTTTCTGCATGTGATGCATTAAACTAATTGATTGTGTTTGTTGAATCCTCTTTGTACTCCAGATATAAATCCTCCTTGGTCATGATATATAATCCTTTTAATATGCTGGGGATTTTTACTTGCTAATATTTCTGTTGAGAACCTTTTCATCAATATTCATAATCTCTCCATGTCATGTTTTAGCCTGGCTTTGCTATCAAGGTAATCCTGGCCTCATAAAATAAGTTAGAAAGTGTTATCTCCATTTCAGTTTTCTGGAAGAGTTTGAAAAGGATTATTGTTTATTCTTCTTTAAATATTTGGTAGAATTCACCAGTAAAGCCCCCTGGTCCAGGGTTATTCTTTGTTGAGTGGTTTGATTACTGATTTTATGTCCTTACTAGTTATAAGTCAGTTCAGATTTTGTATTTCTTCATGACTCAGGCTGGGTAGTTGTATGTTCCTACAAATTGGTTCATTTCATCTATGTTATTCAATATTTTGGCATACAGTTGTTCATAATGCTCTGAGATCATTCTTTTTCTGTAAAATCAGAAGTAATGCTCTCACTTTCATTTCTGATTTTTAGTTATTTGAGTCTTCTCAATTGTTCTTAGTCTGGCTAAAAGTTTGTCAATTTCTTTATCTTTTCAAATTATTAACTTTTGGTTTTGTTGAATTTCTCTATTATTTACCTATTCTCTATTTATCTCAATTCCTTTTTTCTCCTAAATTTATGTATACTTTACTCATCTAGTTCCTTAAGGTGTAAAGTTAGGTTATTTATTTGAAATTTTTCTTTTTCTTTAATGTAGGTATTTACAGCTATAAATTTCCCTCTGAGTACTGCTTTCACTGCATCTTACAAGTTTTAGTATGTTGTGCTTTTGTTTTATTTGTCTCAAGGCAGTTGCTACATTTCCTTCTGATTTCTTCATTTAGCTTTTGGTTGGTTAAGAGTGTTTTGCTTCATTTCCACATATTTATGAATTTTCCAGTTTTCCTTTTGCTATTGTTTTCTAGTTTTATTCCTTTGTGATAAGAAAAGGTATTTTGTATAATTTCAGTCTTTAAATGTAATAAAACTTGTTTTGTAGAGTAATATGGTTTATCCTGGATATGTTCTATGCACACTTGAGAAAAATCTGTATTCTGTTTTTGCTGGGTGGCATGCTCTGTGTATGTTAGGTTAAATTGGCTTTTTCCTTACTGATCTCGAACCCAGGAGGTGGAGGTTGCAGTGAGCCGAGATCACACCATTGCACTCCAGCCTTGGTGACAGAGCAAGACTCTATATGCTTGTCAATCTATGTAAAATAACCACAGAGATTTTGAAAGGGATTGTGCTCAATCTGCAGAACAAATTGAGGTGTATTGCCATCTTAATAATATTAAGTCTTCTGATCCATATAAGTGAGGCATCTTTCCATTTATTATGCTTTAATTTCTTTCAACAGTGTTTTATAGTGTTCTGTGTAGAACTCTTGCACTTCTTTTGTTAAATATACTTTGTCATTTTAATTGTTTGATAAAATTTGTTAAGTCTGGTTCTAGCACTGATCCCTAGAAAATTTAAGAGACACTTTATCTCTCTATTTTTGTCCCCTGTAAGTAATAAAGTGGTCCTGTATTCATTTTTTAAAACTGAAAAATATGCATATTTCCAAAGATTCTCACATTCATTCATTTATTTATTCAGCAGACATTTATTAAACACCTTCTATGTGCCAGGCAGATACAGTTATCTGCCCTTATACAGCCTAAAGCTATAGAATTTACTATTGACATATTAATAAAATTCAGTAAAAATATCTAAATTAGCCTCTGAAAACTTATATCACTTACTTGAATCTTCTTAACAGACTTATACATTATATTCACGTTTTTTTTGTTAAAACTTGAAATACCACATATGTCTATAAACAACTACCTCTAAAGAAAATGTATAGTTCATAAAGATTATTGCTAAAATTCTGTGAGCTTTTTCTTCCTTACCTGTTATCTTATTTTTAATGTTTGTTTCTAACCATTGTGAGTGAATTAAAATATATTTAAAATTTTTTAATTCTTTCTGAGAGAGGATATAAAAAGAAACGAGATGATAATATAGATGGTTTATAGCTTCATTTAACTGTTTTACATGTCTTAACAATATAAGGTGAGTTACTGGGGAAATTATTTCTGGGCTTTTAAGAATCACAGTACTGCTGAAGCTACTTGACTTTCTGAGCCCTGATTCTATCCTTTATAAATTGGAGATAATAATACTCATTATTTAACCCATTTTGATTGTAGACATTAAACTAGATAATATTTGTGAATGTATTTTGAAAAGTCTAAGGCACTGTATGGATGTATTATTTTACATGATATCTGATTTCTGTCAACTCTCCCACAGGAGTATCAGCTCATGATAGGAGTCAGTAATTGGATGCTCTGGGTGGCCTATTTCTTCACATTCCTCTGTTTGTATTCCATTATCATCATTTTTATGTGCATAGTTTTCTTTGTCAAGGCAAGTGTCTATTTGACTGCAGCATGTTGTGAATAAACTCTGAGAGGGAAAGCGGAAACATGGTGTGGGGCCAAATGGGCCTTGAGTTTCTAGGGGATGAAAATGTGGCTTTTGTTGACTCCACAGTGGAAGCTCAGAGACTGCTTAGTCTCTCAGCAAACAAAACTTTAGACCTAGAGGGATGGGCCATCTGTAAGAAATAAATTGTTAACTCTCCATTTCACTGAGCAAAGTCATCGGTTTCACTAAGACTCTTAAAATACTTATGGATGTTTCATTTTTCCTCTTTGGTTTTGGTGCAGTACCACTTAGAGCATGACTAAACTGGTTTCCTAATTGTTTTGCTAGGTTAAACCGGCACCAGTCATCCAAAGCAGTGACCCAACCCTTATCGTTATCTTTTTGCTGTTTTATGCCATCGCCACAATATGCTTCAGCTTTATGGTTAGCACTTTATTCAGTAAAGGTGAGTCTGAGATTCCAGTGGTGAAATATTCTCAGTAACTACACTTTAGCTGCCAACTCATCTACAGCCTCTGTTTACACACTCTAACCGAAAAGACAAATATCATATACATGTGAAATGATTTGGAAAGGAATGAAGAGACAATTAACATAGCATAGGATACATGTGAATAAAGACAAAAACCAAAATAAGATCATGTCTGGATATTCTTTCTAACCTTTAGCTGCTACTTCATGTATGGTGTTTGTCAAACCCTTCCACCAGGAAGGGTTGAGATGGAGATGGCTCCTGTATATTCCGTTGGAGGATCTGATGTTTGCTAGTATCTGATGATGAGAGTGGTATATGTGAAGAGAAAGAAAACGGCAGCACTGCTTCAATGAAAGAAAGGGTTCTTGCACTTAATTAATAGATCCTCATTGTGTGTCTTCTGTGTATTTGTTTTTGTTTTGTTTTGCTTTTTGTTTGTTTGTTTGTTTGTTTTGAGACAGTCTCATTCTGTGGCCCAGGCTGGAGTGCAGTGGCTCAATCTTGGCTCACTGCAACCTCTGCCTCCTGGGTTCAAGCAATTCTCCTGCCTCATCCTCCTGAGTAGCTGAGACTACAGGTGCCTGGCACCATGCCCGGCTAATTTTTGTATTTTTAGTAGAGATGGGATTTCACCATGTTGGCCAGGCTGGTCTTGAACTCCTGACCTCAGGTGATCCGCCCGCCTGAGCCCCACAAAGTGCTGGGATTACAGGCATGAGCCACCATGCCCAGCATATGTATCTGAAATATACTGTCTGCCCCACGGAGCGAATATTGACCTTGGGGACATGAATATTATATGCAAACAAAGTCGTTTATGAAATACATTAGCGAGAGTCACATGATTTGCAGAGTACAAGCTGGGTACCCAGGAAAACCAGCGATATAATTCCAGTCTGACTCTGAAGGCCTGGGAACCAGGGGAGGTGATGGTGTAAATTCCAGTTCAAAGGCTGGAACAGACTAATGTCCCAGTCAAGCAGGCAGCAAGGAAGAAATGAGAGAGAATTTCCCACTTCCTCCACCCTTTTGTTCTTTTTAGGCCCTCAACACATTAGATAATGCCTGCCCACATTGGGGAGGACCATCTGCTTTACTGAGTCTACTAACTCAAATGCTTATCTCATTTGGGAACCTCCTCACAGACACACCCAGAAATAATGTTTAATCTGTATACCCCATGGAGAGTCAAGTTGACACATAACATTAACTATCATAAGAAGACATGCAGAGAACAATGAAAATTAATGAAGTATAGTGTACACATTAAAAAAAAAGGAAATGGATTAAGATATTCCAGGTTGAGAAAGGCCTGGAAATGCTTCAATTGAGGTAGGTTTGTGAAGGATTGGAAGAAGGGAATGAATAGGAAGTCAAGTCAGTGGATGCAACTATTCATTCATTCATTCATTCATTCATTCATTTAAATTTTTGGATATCTGTGACTGGGAGTGGTGGCTCACACCTGTAATCCCAGCACTTTGGGAGGCTAAGGTGGGTGGATCACTTGAGGTCAGGACTTCGATACCAACTTGACCAACGTGGTGAAACTCTGTCTATTGAAAATACAAAAATTAGCCATGTGTGATCGTGGGCACCTGTAATCTCAGTTATTCAGGAGGCTGAGACAGGAGAATCACCTAAACCTGGGAGGTGGAGGTTGCAGTGAACCAAGATTGCACCACTGCACTATAGCCTGGGCAACAGAGTGAGACTCTGTCTCAAAAAAAAAAAAAAAATGTGGGTATCTGACCTTGTATAGGGTCTAACATACAAAGAACAAGAAAAATCGTTTCCTTTCCCATTGAGGGCTTATGTGCAAAGTGGTTTTATGAATTTACAGCCTCACTGGAAGAAGATGAGAATCATCATGCTCCATATTCTTGCCAATATTTAGAATTACCAAGCTTTAAATTGTGCCAAATTAGGGCTATGAAATGTTATCGCATAGCAACTTAAATCTGCATTTCCCAATTGCTAATGAAGCTGAGCGTGTGTTACTAATATGAGTCATGTGTGTCTCCTCTTCTGTAACTCTGTTAATGCATTCTGATTTTTTATAGTTATTGAAAATTTCTCACAATATTTTTACTTAAAGTCTATTTTGTCTAATATTCATATAACCACCCTGATCTCTTTTTGTTATTTGCATGGAGTGTCTTTTTCCATCCTTTCACTTTCAACAAGTTTCTGTATTTGAATCATTTTTTAAAAATCCATTCTGCCACCTTTGCCTTTTAGTGAAGATAATAATACAGAACATTGGCCACACACGGTAGCTCACGCCTGTAGTCCCAGCTTTGGGAGGCTGAGGCGGATGCATCACGAGGTCAAGAGTTCGAGACCAGCCTGACCAACATGGTTAAACCCTGTCTCTACTAAAAATACAAAAATTAGCTGGGTGTGGTGGCATGTGCCTGTAATCCCAGCTACTCCAGAGGCTAAGGCAGGAAAACTACTTGAACCTGGGAGGCAGAGGTTGCAGTGAGCCAAGATCATGCCACTGCACTCCCGCCTGGGTGACAGAGTGAGACTCTATCTCAAAAAAAAAAAAAAAAAAAAATACAGAGCTGACATCATCTGCCGTTTGGGTATTTGTTTTATATATGTCATATCTTTTTTTCCCTCAAATCTTCCATTTTGAGTCCCATCTAATTTCCTTTTCTGTATATTTTCTAATTCTTCTCTGAGGGGGTAATTTGGATATTACAATTAGTATCTTAAACAATTTAATTTGGATTAATAACAATTTAGCTTTAATACTACACAAAAACTCTTCTGTCAAGCGTCAGCTCCTCTTTATGTTGGTATTTTTCCAAATTACATCTTTATATTGTGTGCCTATTAACACGTTTATCATTATTTTATGCATTTATCTTTTAAATCATATAAAAGGAAAAAGAAACCATTATCATAACACTGGCTTTTATATCTGCCTATGTAGTTACCTTCACTGGAGCTCTTTATTTTTTCATATGACTTCACGCTACCATCTAATGTCCTTTCATTAAGCTGAAAGAACCACATTGTAGGGCAGATCTATTAAATTTTCTTTGCTTTTGCTAATCTGGGAATTTCCTAATATCTCTTAATTTTTTTGTTTGTTTTTGAGACAGTCTTGCTCTGTTGCCCAGGTTGGAGTACACTGGTGCCATCTTGGCTCACTGCAACCTCTGCCTCCTGGTTCAAGTGATTCTCGTGCCTCAGCCTCCCAAGTAACTGGGATTACAGGCGTGTGCCACCATGCCTGGCTAATTTTTGTGTTTTTTAGTAGAGATGAGGTTTCACCACATTGCCCAAGCTGGTCTCTAACTCCTAGCCCCAAGGGATCCGCCCGCCTCAGTCTCCAAAAGTGCTGGGACCACAGGCATGAGCCACCACTCTTGGCCCTTCCTAATTTTTTTAAAAGATATTTTTAAGAACAGTCTTAGATTAAAAGCAAAATTATGATGAAGGTACAGAGATTTCCTGCAGACCCTCTGCTCCCCACATGCAAGGCCTCACCCATTATCAGCATCCCACATCAGAGTAGTACAATTGTTACAATTGATAAACCTATATTAACACATCGTAATCACTCAACTCCTGGCAAACTTATCTTTTTACTGTATTATTAATTTTTGTCTTTTTTTTTCTTAGCATGCCTAAAGATTTATTAATATTTTCAAACAAGTAGCTTTTGGTTTCATTAATTTTCTCTACTGATCTCCTGTTTTTAATATCATTAATTTCTACTCTAATGCTCATGATTTCTTTTCTTCTGCTTACTGTGGATTTAATTTGTTCTTCCTTTTCTAGTTTCCTAAGGTAGAAACTTAGATTATTGGTTTTAGATCCTTCTTCTTTTCTAATATATGCCTTCAACGCATTAATTTCTCATGATATTTCTTCTTTGACCCAAGTGTAATTTAGAAATATATCATTTAATCTCCATGTGTTTTGATGTTTCCCAGTATGTTTCAGTTATTTTTTTTCTATTTTAATGTCATATGGTTTGAGAGCTGACATTGTATGATTTTTGTCCCTTTACGTTTGTTAAGATGTGTTTTATGACCCAGAATATGGTCTGTCCCGGTGAATGTTACATGTGAGCTTGACAACAATTTGTATTCTGCTGTCGTTAAATTAAGTAGTCTATAGATGTTTATTATATACTATTGATTGATGGTGTTGTTGAGTTCAACTATGTCCTTAGTGATTTTCTGCCTGCTGGATCTGTCCATTTCTGATAGAGGGTTATGAAAGTCTCCAACTATGATAGTGGATTCAGCTTTTTCTCCTTAGAGTTCTATAGTTTTTCACTCATGTATTTTGATGGTCTGCTCTTAAGTGCATACACTTTAAGGATTGTTATGTCTTCTTGGAGATTTGACCCATTTATTGTTATGTAATGCCGTTCTTCATCTCTGATAACTTTACTAGCTTTGAAGTGTGCTGAGACTGTAATGTATATGGCTAGTCTTGCTTTCTTTTGATTAGTGTTAGCATGGTATATTTTTTCCACCCATTTGCTTTTAATCTACATGGGTTTTCATAGCTAACATGGGTTTCTTGTAGACCACATTCCATAGGGCCTTATTTTTTTCTAATCCCCTCTGACAATCTCTTTTAATTGGTGCATTTAGACCTTTGACATTCAAAGTGATTATTAATATAGTTAGATTAATATCTACCATATTTGTTCAATAGTATTCTATTTGTTGCCCTTATTCTTTGTTTCTACTTTTGTCTTCCATTCTTTCTCTGCCTTTTGTGGTTTTCCTTGAGCATTTTATATGGTTCCATTTTCTCTCCCCAGCATATCAGTTGTACTTCTTTTTTCTTTTTTTACTTTTTTTAGTAGTTGCCCTAGAGTTTACAGTAATTCAAAATTACTTTAAAATAACACTATATTACTTCACTAGTAGTGTGAGTACCTTATAATAACAAAATAATTCTAATTCCTTTCTCCCATCCTATCATGGTTGTCATTCATTTCATTTATATATAAACACACATAAATATATATACCTAAGATATATGTATACATAAATGTACATAATCAAATTCATTGTTGCTGTTATTTTTGTGAATCAACTCTTAGTTGTTAGATCAATTAAGAACAAGACATGTACATCATGATGACAACAGTTAATAATACTATATTGTATACTTCAATTTTTTAACTTTTATTAAGTTCAGAGACACAAGTGCAGGTTTGTTACATAGGTAAACTTGTGTCGTGGGGATTTGTTGTACAGATTATTTCATTACCCAGATATTAAGCCTAGTACCCATTAGTTATTTTTCCTGATCCTCTTTGTCTTCTAACTCTACACCCTCCAAAAGTCCCCCATGTGTGTTGTTCCCCTCTATATGTCCATGCATTCTCATCGTTTAGCTCCCACTTATAAGTAAGAACATGCAGTATTTGGTTTTCCATTACTGTATTAGTTTGCTAAGGATAATGGCTTCTAGCTCCATCTGTGTCCCTGCAAAGGATATGATCTCATTCTTTTTTATGGCTGCATAGTATTGCATGGTGTGTATGTACCACATTTTCTTTATCCAAAGTAAATATTAAGTATTCTCTCTCCACCCGACCCCACACACACAAATATGAGATGATGTGTCAATCAGCTTGATTGTGATAATCATTTTACAATGTATAGGTATATCAAATCATCACATCATACACTTGAAATATATACAATTGTTATTTTTCAATAAAGATGGGGAAAAAAGATTTTACGTTACCTTCACTTATTAATTCTTTGGTGCTCTTCTTTAAGTGGATTAGAGGTTCTAACCTAATCTACATAAAGAGATTGAGGTTTCACTTTTCTTCTCTTAAAATAATTTCTTTTAATGTTTCTTGCAAGGCGGGTGAACTGGCAACAAATTTCCTCAATGTTTGTTTGTCTAGGAAAGTCTATTTCTCTTTTACATTCAAAGGATAATTTCACAGGGTGCAGAATTTTAGATTGGAAGTTTTTTTCTTCCAACACTTTAAATATTTCAATCCCCTTCTGGTTTTGTTTCTGAAAAGAAGTTGGATGTAATTATCTTTGTTCCTCTATAAGTAAGGTATTTTCTTCCTCTGGCTTTTTTCAGGCTTTTGTTTTCTTTAGCTTTGATTTTCCGTAACTTGAAAATGATTTGCCTAGTTGAAGTTTCCTGGCATTTATCCTGCTTGGTGTCCTCTGAGTTTTCTGGGTTTGTGGTGTGGCGTCTGACGTTAATGTGGGGGAAATTTGCAGTCATTATTGTGTCAAATATTTCTTCTGTTTCTTTCTTTTTTCTACTTCTTATGTACTCATTATGCATTTATTATACATTTTGCAATTGTCACATGGTTCTTGGATATTTTGTACTGTCCTTTTTTTTTTTCAGTCTTTGTTTTCTTTGCTTTACAGTTCTTGAGATTTTTATCCGTATATCTCTAAGCTCAGAGATTCTTTCCTTAGCCATGTCCAGTCTATGAATAAACCCCTCAAAGGCATTCTTCATTTTGGTTACACTGTTTTTAATCGTTAGCATTTCTTTTTCATTCATTCTTAGGATTTTTATCTCTATACTTAAATTGCTTACTAATTTTGCCTGCTGTTTACTTTATCTATTAGAGCCCTGTGCTGAGGGAAGCAATGTTGTATAAAACAGTCAAGTTTCTGTTTCTCACAGCACTTATTTTCGTGCACACATCAACAAAAATATTTGCATGTTAGATTCTTGAAGATTGCTTAAATTGACCTTATAATTTTCTTCTTAATTGCAGTGAATATTGCAGTTGCTTTGGGAGGTTTGTTTTTTTTCGCCATCTACTTTCCAGCTGCTGGCCTCCATGTCTACTATGGAAAAATGACATTTATCCAGAAGCTGGCAGCCTGTCTCAGCTCAAATTTTGCAATGGCATTGGGAGTTAAATTTCTAGCTGATGCAGAAACATGGAGTGAGTATTTACCTTGTAATTTTTACAATGTTTCTAGTAGATACATCTTTGGTATCTGATTGGATATTTCCAATTCTAATATTGATTGAGACTGCTAAACTCCCCTTGAAAAAACTGCAGTACTTTATACCACCACCTATAGACGTGAGTGCTTCCGCATTCTGTATTAGTATTTCCACAATTTCCTGCAAGCCTCCTCTCTCTCCTTTTGGAGTTGCCTCCTGCTGTCTAATGATAGATGGAAAGTGACACGGTCTGCTTTTAGTA
This sequence comes from Macaca fascicularis, assembly GCF_037993035.2. Lineage (NCBI taxonomy): Eukaryota > Metazoa > Chordata > Mammalia > Primates > Cercopithecidae > Macaca > Macaca fascicularis. The sequence goes on from NC_088394.1 coordinate 20,818,559, forward strand.
TCCTCCTTCCTTTTACTATGAGCGCGTATCTATGCAAGAATTCTTCTGTTCTTCTGTCTTTTGGTCAGCATTCATCCCTACTTTTCAATGGTTATGTTTTTCTAAAATTTTTTATTTCCATGAACATTTGGCATGAGGAGGGGTGGAGAGAGAGGAGCCACTGTCTTAACAACCCATAAGCCTGCTTATTTTTGTTAAACCCTATTTTCCTGACTTTTATATATGTAACAAAAAAAATTTTTTTTTTTTTTTGCCTATGTGCTGGGAATGTTTTTATTTAATGCTTTCTTGTATAGCCTTGTATATAGAAGCTGCCTTTGTAGGAAGCTATGGTGTGCCCCAGACATGGAACTTTTTCTTACATATATAATTTTTTTTTTTTTTTTTTTTTTGAGACAGTCTTGTTCTATGGCCCAGGCTGGGGTACAGTGGTGTGATCTCAGCTCACTGCAACCTCTGCCTCCCAGGTTCAAGCGATTCTCCTGCCTCAGTCTCCCGAGCAGCTGGGATTACAGGCACCTGCCACCATGCTCAGCTAATGTTTGCGTTTTAAGTAGAAACGGGGTTTCACCACGTTAGCCAGGCTGGTCTCGAACTCCTGACCTCAGGTGATCTGCCCGCCTAAGCCTCCCAAAGTGTTGAAAGTACAGGTGTGAGCCACCACACACAGCTACATTTTATTTTTGTTTCAGTCTTTTCCAGTTATTTGCTTGTTTGGGGTATAATGGGGAGCATATTACCTGATTAGTTACTGAGATGCCCTCAGGGGCAACCTAAATTCTAAGGGTGCAAGAAAGTGACTGACTGTAGTAGGGATCTCCAGAAAGCATCAACACAATTATTTTCTTAAGTATTTAATTTGATATAGATAAATAACTGTTTTAACCTCAGTTGGCACCAAATTCATCCTCTGCTGTTATGTCTTAGGAGTTGGACTTAAATGGAGTAACATCTTCTCATCAACTACACTGGATAACTTTTATTTTGCCCATGTGCTGGGAATGTTTTTATTTGATGCTTTCTTGTATAGCCTTGTGGCCTGGTATATAGAAGCTGTCTTTCCAGGAAGCTATGGTGTGCCCAAGCCATGGAACTTTTTCTTACAGGTAAGTTATAATTCTTCTGTTATTGATAGAGGCACCATCCTTATGAACTTCATTTATGATATTTATAAAAGCACTGTCTGTAATAGAATCAGTAGGTCAGGTGGAAGAACCATTTTCATTTACACTCCAGCCATACTAATTCACTAGCCATATCCTAATCCCCTCTAAGCCCTCCAGTAAACGTAAATAGTGGTAGATGATAGCTTGTGACCGGCTGGGCACGGTAGCTCACGCTGGTAATCCCAGCACTTTGGGAGGCTGAGGTAGGTGGGTCCCCTGAGGTTGGGAGTTCGAGACCATCCTGGCCAACGTGGTGAAACCCTGTCTCTACTAAAAATACAAAGAATTAGCCAGGCGTGGTGGCGTGCCTGTACTCCCAGCTACTCTGAAGCCTAAGGCAGGAGAATCGCTTGAACCCGGAAGGCAGAGGTTGCAGTGAGCCAAGATTGTGCTGTTGCACTCCAGCTGGGGTGACAGAGCGACACTCCATCTCAAAAAACAAAAACAAAAACAAAAAAACTTGAGACCTCAAACTTTACAAATTATGAGTCATCTATCACTTTTATAGGAAAATGTTTTATAAAGGATTAAACTCTGGCATAAAGAAATTAATATATGATGAGGCCAATACAGTGACTCCCGCCTGTAATCCCAGTACTTTGGAAGGCCAAGGTGGGTGGATCTCCTGAGGTCAGGAGTTTGAGACCAGCCTGACCAACATGGCAAAACTCCATCTCTACAAAACTCCAAAAATTAGCTGGGCATGGTAGCGGGTGCCTGTAATCCCAGCTACTCGGGAGTCTGAGGCAGGAGAATTGCTTGAACCCAGGAGGTGGAGGTGGAGGTGGAGGTGGCAGTGAACCGAGATCGCACCATTGCACTCCGGCCTGCACAAAAAGAGCGAAACTCCATCTCAAAAAAAAAAATTAATTAATTAATTAATATATGGTGGGTCTTTATATGCTAGGAGAGGTTAGTTATGTCTGGGCGCACACCACCTGCATTATTTCCTTGGTTAGGTCAGATCTCCTAGAGTCAGAATCACAGAAAAAGGGGGAGCATTTGCATTCTGACCTCTCTTCTCAGTATTTTTTCATATTATCTTTCACTTCTGTATCGCTCAGAAAAGAAGATCCAATAGAGTAATATAATACTGTTTGCTATGGGCTCATCTCTCAGTGATTTTCTTTTGTCTTCCTTAAGATTTTTTTCTTTTTTCTTTTTTTTTTTTTTTTTTTTGAGATGGAGTCTCACTCTTGTCACTCAGGCTGGAGTGCAGTGCAGTGGCGCGATCTCGGCTCACTGCAAGCTCCGCCTCCCGCGTTCATGCCATTCTTCTGCCTCAGCCTCCTGAGTAGCTGGGACCTCAGGCATGAGACACTGCACCCGGCCTTTTGTTTTGTTTTGTTTTGTTTTGTTTTTGGATATTTATTAGAGACGGGGTTTCACCGTGTTGGCCAGGATGGTCTCGATTTGACCTCATGATCCACCCGCCTCGGCCTCCCAAAGTGCTGGGATTACAGGCCTGGGCCACCGCACCCGGCCCCTTACAATTTTAATAGAGTAGTCTGCTTTTCGGCTGGGCACCGCGGCTCATGCCTGTAATCCCAGCGCTTTGGGAGACCAAGGAGGGCGGATCACCTGAGGTCAGGAATTCAAGACTGGTCTGGCCAACATGGCAAAACCACGTCTCTACTAAAAATACAAAAATTAGCCAGGTGTGGTGGTGCACACCTGCAGTCCCAGCTACTCGGGAGGCTGAGGCAGGAGAATTGCTTGAACCCAGGAGGTGGAGGTTGCAGTGAGCCGAGATTGCGCCATTGCACTCCAGCCTGAGCAGCAAAGCAAGACTCTGTCTCAAAAAAAAAAAAAAAGAAAAAAAAAGGATGGTCCGTGTTTTATGCCCAGGGTGTTCAGACACTAGCCAATTAGCTCCAAAATTTTAATTTCAAGAAATTTTGTGCAATCCATCTCAGTACAAAAGCTAACAGACCAAAGTATTGTTTAATACTGCCTTTCCGTGCCATGGCAGTGATTGTACTTTTCTTCCCTTCATAGCGCTCTTACTGGTTTGTGGAATCACCTGAGAAAAAAACTGAAGTAAGTCAATTTTATGAGCAAATGCAAAGCAAGTATTTTGAAGCTGAACCAACGGATTTGAGAGCAGGTATCCAGATCAAACATTTGTGCAAGGTACTGTTTCAAAGATCTTTTATTCTTGATGAAACTGAAGCTTAGTTTACAGTTCATTGTAAATGCTGGTTACTGGAAATACAAAATAAAAATTAGATGTTAATAACAGGTCATAGCCATCATGTTTACTTCCTTTGAGAAAGATAAAATATATATAGTATATAATCAAAAGTGTCATTTTTCTCCTCCCTCCAGAATATAATTAGATTTTGTTTTTTCTTTAACATTTATTTTATGTTCAGGGGTACATGTGAAGGTTTGTTATATCGAAAAACTCAGGTCATAATGGTTTGATGTCCAGATTATTTTGTCACCCAGGTGACACTAAGCCTAGTACCCAATAGTTATTTTTTCTGCTCCCCTCCCTTCTCCCAACCTCTACCCTCTGGGAGGTCCCAGTGCCTGTTGTTCCCCTCTTTGTGTCCATGTATTCTCGTCATTTAGCTCCCACTCTTAAGTGAGAACATGCGGTATTTGTGTTTCTGTTCCTGTGTTAGTTTGCTAAAGATGATGGCCTCCAGTTCCATTCATGTTCCTGCAAAGGAAATGATCTCGTTCTTTTCTGTGGCTGCGTAGTATTCCATGGTGTATATGTACCACGTTTTCTTTATTCAGTTTACCATTGATGGGCATTTAGGCTTATTGCATGTCTTTGCTATTGTGAATGGTGCTGCAGTGAATGTACATGTGCATGTGTCTTTATGACAGAACAATTTCTGTTCCTTTGGGTATATACCCAGTAATGGGCTTGCTGGCTCGAATGGTAGTTCTGCTTTTAGCTCTTTGAGGAATTGCCACACTGCTTTCCACAATGGTTGAACTAATTTACACTCCCCTAACAGTGTATAAGCATTCCCTTTTCTCTGCAACCTCACCAGTATGTTACTTTTTGACTTTTTTATTTTTTTATTTTTTTGAGACAGAATCTTTGCTCTGTTACCCAGGCTGGAGTGCAGTGGCGGGATCTCAGCTCACTGCAAGTTCCGTCTCCTGGGTTCACGCCATTCTCCTGCCTCAGCCTCCCGAGTAGCTGGGACTACAGGCGCCTGTCACCACGCCCGGCTAATTTTTTGTATTTTTAGTAGAGACGGGGTTTCACTGTGTTAGCCAGGATGGTCTCGATCTCCTGACCTTGTGATCCGCCCGTCTCAGTCTCCCAAAGTGCTAGGATTACAGGCGTGAGCCACCGCGCCCGGCCGACTTTTTAATAATAGTTATTCTGACAGATATGAGTAGTTTTGATTTGCAGTAGTTTTGATTTGCATTTCTCTAATGATCAGCAGTATTGAGCTTTTTTTCATATACTTCTTGGCCACGTGTATGTCTTCTTTTGAAAAGTCTCTGTTCATGTCCTTTGTTGACTTTTTAATGGGATTTTTTTTTACTTGTAAACTGTTTAAGTTCCTTATAGATGCTGGATATTAGACTTTGTCAGATGTATAGTTTGCGAACTTTTTCTCCTATTCTGTGGGTTGTCTGTTTACTGTGTTGATAGTTTCTTTTGCTGTGCAGAAGCTCTTTCGTTTCATTAGATCTCACTTGTCAATTTTTGCTTTGGTTGCAATTGCTTTTGACATCTTCATGAAATCTCTGCCAGAGTTGATTTTTGTATATGGTGTAAGGAAAGGATCCTATAAACTACAACTTATATTTTAGTGTGGATAAAAGTGCTTAACAATTGAATGAAAAATAAGATAATTGTAGCACACAGTATATGCCATTAGGAAAATAAATAGAGCGATGATCTATTAATTGAGAGAAGGATGGACAGAAGGAACATTTCTAATAAGTTATGTTAATGACAAGTTATGTTAATGAAGCATCTCTGAAAATATGGCCATTGTGGATGCCACGACCCTCTCCAACAATATAACCTCAGTTGAACAGAGCCACCTCATCCCAAATTAGGCTCGTTTTCCTGGAATAGCCTACATCCAGTGACTGCTCAAGGTGGGGATATTAAGGCCTAGCTTTTTCCTCCAGCTCCAGTCAGCTCTGAATGGTCATCCAAACTGCAGAACTCCTTGTGTGGTTGACCTTGTTGTCACTGTATGTACTGTAGCCCTACTATTCTCTCTCTCAAATTGGTATCCTTCCTTTCTTCACACAGGTGTTGGGCCCACACACTCCTGCATGCTAATTTCTCTTATATAAACTTCCTGGATGCCAATTTTCATCTTACAGTTTACTTCCCAGGGAACCAGTTAGTGATTACTGATACCCAGAGTTGCCAGAGAAAGTAAATGATAAGATAAGTGGTAGACTGTGGTACAAGTTAGCAGTACAGTGTTCATATGTGGTGAATTGGGATGATATACCAGGGGAAATAAATGCATCAGTTAGTGACATCCATCAAGCATTTGAAAAATATGGGATTAGTAGTAGTTACATGGACTATAGAATTGGATAGGTATTGCTGGGGGAGAACGGATACATGGACATTGTTTACGATTAACCATCAGAGGCTAGGTGTTATAAAATCTAGTGAGCCTCCCAGGAAACATATAAAGAGATTCTCATCCGCAGTAGCCAAAGAAAAGAAAAAAACTGAGAACTAAGCCCCAAACTTAATCAAAAGAATAAGAGAGCTCTAGAAAAGCTTAAATTCATAATCTGTGCGGGTTTGCTTTACCAGGACTTTGAGTCGATGCTATAAAGGATTGTGGAATTGGGAGCAGGTGAAGGTATTTTGCACATGGGAGGAATATGAATCACTGGAAGCGGAGGGTAGACTACAGTTGGCAGGCTTCACGATGGTCCCCAGCGATCCTCACCTCCTGATATTCACACCCTTGTCCAGTCCTCTCCTGTGTGATCTGTATAATACAATGGAAGTGAAAATACATGCTTTCCAAAACCAGTTCATAGCAGGTATTGTGAATTTTACTTTGGTCTTCAGTTGCTTGCCCTTAAGTAAGCCACCATGTCTTTCAAGCTGCCCTGTGGACTTGCTTCTGTGGACAAGAACCAAGGCTTTCCAATATAACCAGTACCAGCTTCCCAGCCGTGTGAGTGAGTCACCTTGGAAGTGGATGTCTTGGCTTCTGTCAAGCTTCAGGTGACTACAGTCCAAGTTAATACCTTGACTGCAACCTCAGAGAAACCCTGAATCAGTCCCATCCAATGAATCTACTATATGACTGTTTTGCAAGTGGACCCAGAGAGCATTTATCGAAGCATTAAGAAATGTGCTAATAAGAGGAACACCAGCATCATTGGGAACTGTTGCCAATAGGAGATATTATTGCAGAACTGGACTCACTGATAACAACGGAGATATGATTCAAAAATAATCGCGATCAGGGTGTGGCACAGGCGTGAACAATTTTCCTAATAAGTGACAAGTTTGGAGTGGCAGTCTGGGGCACTTGATCCACAAATGATGGTTAATAAAACACAATTTCCTGGAGGCAAGATAGATGGGCAGCCAGCGAGGGCATTGCTCAAACCATACAACCAGAAGTGTGGATGAATGAATCATTAGGAGCTGGAGGCAAGGCACCCAGTAGTAATTAATGGTCTCCTCCATCCTTTTCAGTTTTCAGAGCTGACACCTATTGACTGGAGGAGGGGCTTGATTGCTAAGTGGAAGCAGACTGCAAAACTAAGGCAAAGGCACATGATAATGATTACCCAAGTCTTTCTGCAAAAGGACCTATAGCTATTTGTCTAGGTAATACTCAGAGATGCAAAGTGTCCTCATAGTCCCCTTGTTTAACCAGGGGTATGTGCAGGCTAGGTAATAAATGAAATCCTGGTCCTTGTCCGGCTTACAGTAGGTACACTGGGACCGTGGACACACCCAGTGGGCATCTCCACAGCTGTCACATGTACAATTGGAAACGACATACTTTGTAGCTGGTGTAACCCTTACATTGGCCCCATGGCCTCTAGAGAAGAGCTGCCCCTACAGGGTCAAATCAAGTTGAATCCTTTGAAACTACCTACCTCCACTAGCCAAGATGGTAAATCAAAAGCATTGTTACATTCTGGGGAAGTGGCAGATATTAGAACCACCTTTCAAGAATGTATTACTAGAGGCTGGGCGTGGTGGCTCATGCCTGTAATCCTAACACTTTGGGAGGTTGAGGCAGGTGGATCTCAAGGTCAGGAGATCAAAACCATCCTGACTAACACAGTGAAACCCCATCTCTACTAAAAATACAAAAATTAGCCAGGCTTGGTGGCATGCTCCTGTAGTCCCAGCTACTCGGGAGGCTAAGGCAGGAGAATCACTTGAACCTGGGAGGCAGTGGTTGCAATGAGCCACTGCATTCCAGCCTGGGTGACAGAGCAAGACTCTGTCTCAAAGAAAAAGAATGTATTAGTAGTGATCTCTGGTCACATTACCATTTAAGTTACCACTCTGGTTCGTGCAAAAATCCACCCAGATGAATGCTGTGGGATGACAGTGGATCTACCACAAACTCAAGTAAATAGTTGACTCAGTTGCAGCTGTGTCTAGTATCATTTGCCTGTGGCAGGAGATTAACACAACCTATGGACATAATGTGAGACCATTGATTTGGAACATCTCTCTTTCCATCACTATCAGATCAGAGATTTTTGTATTCATTTGAAATGAACACCAATATATATTTACTTGTGTCCACAGCTGTAAAGATTCTTTGGCCGTCTGGCCTAATATAATCTGAAAGGACATGGACTGGCTATTCATCTTGCATCTGGCCAAAGATTTCTTGAATAAGACCTCTAAAGCACAGACATCAAAGCAAAAATTGGCTAATGGAATTGTGTCAGGCTTAAAAGCTTCTGGCCAGGCATGGTGGCTCACGCCTGTAATCCCAGGACTTTGGGAGGCCGAGGCAGGAAGATCACGAGGTCAGGAGTTTGAGACCAGCCTGGCCAATACGGTAAAACCCTGTCTCTACTAAAAATACAAAAATTAGTCAGGCGTGGTGGCGTGTGCCTGTAGTCCCAGCTACTCAGGAGGCAGAGGCCGAAGAATCACTTGAACCCGAGAGGCGGAGGTTGCAGTGAGCTGAGATTGCGCCACTGTACTCCAGCCAGGGCGACAGAGTGAGACTGCATCTCAAAAAAAAAAAAAAAGCTTCTGCACAGTGAAGGAAGGAAACAATCAACAAAGGGAAGACACAGTTTACAGACTGGGAGAAAATATTTGCAAACTATTCATCCAACAAGGGATTAATAGCCAAAATATAAAAGGAACTGAAACAACTCACTAGCAAAAAAAAAAAAAAAAAAAAAAAATCCAATTTAAAAATAGGCAAGAGATCCAAATAGGCATTTCTCAAAAGAAGTAATACAAAGGGCCAACAGGTATATGAAAAACCTGTCAATGCAGCTAATCATCAGGAAAATGCAAATCAAAACCCCAAAGAGATATTATCTCAACCCAGCTAAACTGATATTATAAAAAAGACAGAAAATAATAAATGCTGGTGAGGATGGAGAGAAAGGGAAACCCTTGTATACTATTGGTGGGAATGTAAATTAGTACAGCCATGCTGGAAAATGGTACAGGGGTTGCTCATAAACCTAAAAATAGAACCATCATATGATCCAGCAATCCCACTGCTAGATATGTATCCAAAAGAAAGGAAGTCAATGTATCAAAGATCTATCTGCACGCTCATGTTTATTGTAGCATAACTCACACTAACCAAGATATGGAATCAACCTAAATGTCCATCAGGAGATGAATGTGTAAAGAAAATGTGGTGTATATACACAGTGGAAGATTACTGAGCCACAAAAAAGAATGAAATCAAGTCATTTGCAGCAACATGGATGGAACTGGGGACATTATGTTAAGTGAAATAAACCAGGCACAGAAAGACAAACATTGCACGTTCTCATTCATATGTGGAGCTAAAATAATTCATTTCATGAAAGTAGAGAATAGAGTGGTGGTGACCACTGACTAGAAAGGGTAGTGCAGAGTAGGGCATAAAAAGGGGTTTCTTGACGAGTACAAAAATGCAATTAGATAGAAAGTGTTTGATGGCACAATAAGGCAACTACAGTTAGTAATAATTTACTGCATATTTTAAAATAGGAGAGAAGGTTTGGACTTCTTTTTTTTTTTTTTTTTGAGACAGAATTTCACTATGTCACCCAGGCTAGAGTGCAGTGGCATGATCTTGGCTCGCTGTAACCTCTGCCTCCCTGGTTCAAGCAATTATCCTGTCTCAGCCTCCCAAACAGCTGGGATTACAGGCACATGTCAACATGTCCGGCTAATTTTTGTATTTTTAGTAGTGACAGGGTTTCACCATGTTGGCCAGTTTGGTCTCGATCTCCTGACCTCAGGTGATCCGCCCGCTTTGGCCTCCCAAAGTGCTGGGATTATGGGTGTGAGCCACCATGCTCAGCCTGGACTTTTCCCAATACAAAGGAATAATAATAAATGTTTGAGATGATGGATATCCCAGTTACCCAGTTTTCATCATTACAAACTGTATGCTTCTAGCAAAATATCATATGCACCCCATAATATATACAACGATTATGCACCTATGAAAATTAAAAATAAATTGTAAAAAGCAAAATTAACTTAAAGTTATATGGGTATACAAAACTTAATGCTTTCAAACCTGAGTAAGCAAAAAGAAATCTCATAAAGATAACGTAGGAAATTACCTTGATAAAACAAAAAATACTGTGTTTTAGGTCAGTTACCAAAAAAGTAAAGAACCTTCTGTAGTGTGACAATTTTGAAGACATTTCTATTTTTATTTTACCAATGATGTTAAAGCCAGCTTATTCGTTAAAGATATACATAAGTCACATGAACTAAAAGGAATTTGAGTTAATTACTGTATATTTTATATGAGTGCTCCTTTAAGTTAATCTGAAGAGAACTTCTTAAGGGATTTTTGGCCAGACTTTACATGTAGACACAACACATAAAATAAAACATGTACATATGTGGAAACATACCTAAACACACACGTATGTACACACACACAAAGACGCTGTAGCTTTTATTTTAGAATTTTAGTCTTGGGAGAGTAATACAAACTCACAAATTTATAAAGGAGAGTTAGATCCAAATTATATTTCTGACAAAATGAGACTTGTTTACATGACTAAACTTTATTTTCTCTGCTAGGTACTTTCTCTAATTAAGACTGTGGACCAAAATTTTTGGTAAAGTAGCTTTCATAGCAGTTTGACTTTTTAAAAAACAAACGAAACACTCCTTTTCTTTTTTCAGTTTTGATTAAGTATTCCAATGCTTATGTTTAGCTAGGACTGGCTAAATTGTATAAGACAACAAAATCTCCAAGTAGACTTGCTGTCCGGAGCTGCATGCCCCGGCCATAGCGAATAATAATTAAAGATTAAACGCCTGAGCTATATTCATTTCCACTCCACACCTTCTCCCTAGATTTACCTTCTTCCCTGTATTAATACCGCCATTAAAAGATGGCGCTCTTCCTGCTTCTTCTTCATTCGTTTTTCCCGCGCCCGCGAAAAGACTACCTAACAGCGCAGGCGCAACATGACGTCCGACCGGAGAAACCTAAGCCTATCTGGCCACGCCTTCCGCAATGAGATCATTTCCGCCTTAGCCCAACCCCTTCCCCTCCAAATGTATATAAGGCATTGCATTACCACCATTAAACCAGACTTGATCAGAGCACTGTCTTGTCTCCATTTCTCGTGTCTCTTGTTCCCCAAATTCCCACCCCCTCCTCCAGGGCCTACACTGACTATCCCGCGGGCCGGGATAACTTGCATTTTTAGTAACAGATCTCCTCTCTTGTGTGCTGGCCTGGTTTGCTTACTAGTCAATGAAGGTAGGGAAGCATTCGAGGAGGTTTCTTTTTTGGCTTTTTTTGCCCTGCCTGGTAGCCAAAGCAAAATGTTTATGTTGGAGAGAGATACCTTATAATGTTGATCTCAGCTGAAGATTTTGACTCGTCTGATCTGGAAGCCTAACTTTTATGAACATTTACCTAGTTCTTTTTCTTGTGGACTAATAATCCTTCAATTAACTGTCCCATCACTATAAGTGATTGTTAGCCAGGCAATCCTAAATGGACATTTCTGAAAAATGTTCAGGTTGCTGTAATTTGTCAGGCCATTAATTTGAAAGCCCTTTAAGACTTTTTTATTCTTGGCTGGAATGCTGTAAGCAATGAGTTTTATTTCAGCATCAGTAGAAAAGTCAGCAGATTCAGAGTAGGCTGGAAAAATCATAGAGGACTTAGAAGGCTCTACATGTCAACTCTATAGTTAGAAGTTTTTGAAAGAGTTTGAGAATGACCATTTCAGCTGTGAATGTTTTAAACATAATTTTCCCATTGGTTTAAAAATGTGCTCCAAAATGGCCCATAATGGTGGCTCAAATCCCAGAAAACCTAACATTCCTTCATGTTTGAGAATCCCATTTTGTTCTTATTAATCTCTTGAGAGCAAAGATAATCCCATTAATCCTGTCAGCAAATGTCAGGAGTGTAGACTGGTGTTTTAGATGGTAGTGACCATCCTAGTGGCTTTTAGAATCTTCGTCTACCATTAGAATGTTTTCTTACTCTGAGAATATTTTTAGAAGCAAGCAAGGGGAAAGAGCCAAATCATTTAAAAATGCACATAAGCAAGCCAAAATGAAACCAAAATCAGAGTGTTCACAAAAACTTTAACCCAGGCATGCAGACCAAACAAAATATTAAACTAGGCATGCAGGCCATGTGAATTCACCAGAAATACATGCCTCAGACACAGGATATAAATTATGTAGAATCCAGGATACTCAAACCAGAAGGGTAGTTGTCTTTATACCAGAAAGGACTTGTCATAAAAGAAAGTCTTATCATTCTAGGAGAGAGATAAGGTTCTTTACTAAGGTGGCCTTACAACCAAAACAAACCCCATATGAAGTCATAAACCACTCACCAAAGTGAGGGAGGATGAGAATCTGAGAAGAGATTCACTGGGGCATAAAAAGTAACTCATGGAAGCAGAGAATGTAGAGTCCTCAGTTGTACCACATTTGATTCTAGGGGCTGCTGATTCTTCTGAAGTGAGCTCACTTTGATCCCACTTCTGACACCATTTATATCAATAACAGAGAGAGGCTCTCTAAAAGAAAATGGTATTTACTTGGAAATAGAGCATTCATGTGTTTTGGTAAATTGTATATATATATATATTCATGGAAGCAAAGAATTATAAAGATTTTTAAAGGAGAATTAAGAGGATTATGTGATTGCTTCAGATAATTACTTTTGGCTACAAGGATTAATAACAAGCATGGTGCCAGTCTGAGGTCAGATAGGCAGTTGCTGGGCAGATGTCTTTACAGAAACATTTTTTGTGTAGGACTGCAATGGCCTTTATGCAAGGTTGTGGTTTCTTTTTTTCTTTTCTTTTCTTTCTTTCTTTTTTTTTTTTTTTTTTTGAGACAGAGTCTCCCTCTATTTCCCTGGCTAGAGTATAGTGGTGTGATCTTGGCTTATTGCAACCTCTGCCTCCTAGGTTCAAGCAATTCTCTTGTCTCAGCCTCCAGAGTAGCTGAAATTACAGGCATATGCCACCATGCCTGGCTAGTTCTTGGATTTTTAGTAAAGACAAGGTTTCGCCATGTTGGCCAGGATGGTCTCAAAACTCCTAACCTCAGGTGATCCACCTGCCTCAGCCTCCTAAAGTGCTGGGGTTACAGGTGTGAGCCACTGTGCCCGGCTGCCAGGTTGTGGTTTCTGCAGAGCCTTTTGTGATAGCCTTTGTTATTAGGCATTTGTACATGAGAACTCTCTCTTCATGGCCTTCCCTAGATGTATTTATTAAGGTGTTTTTTTGTTTGTTTGTTTGTTTTTGTTGTTGTTGTTGTTGTTGTTTAACACAAGTGACCTCATTTTGATTTGGACAACGTTCATACTACATTCTAATCTTCTAATTGAGAACTGTTTCCTGGAAACCCAAACCTGAAACAGCACCCTTGGAGCTGATACTAGATGAGAATGAACCAGATGGTTGAAAAGCTAGGAACAGGCCAGGTGCGGTGGGTGGCTCACGCCTGTAATCCCAACACTTTGGGAGCCCAAGGCGGGTGAATTACCTGAGGTCAGGAGTTCAAGACCAGCCTAACCAATATAGTGAAACTCCATCTCTAATAAAATACAAAATTAGCCAGGCGTGGTGGCAGGCGCCTGTAATCCCAGCCACTTGTGAGACTGAGGCAGGAGAATTGCTTGAACCCGGCGGGGCAGAGGTTACAGCGAGCCAAGATCACGCCACTGCACTCCAGCCCAGATGACAGAGCAAGACTCCATCCCCCTCTCCAGGAAGAAAAAAAAAAAAAAACAAAAAAAAAACTAGGAACAAAAAATTCAAATAGAAAAAAATCAAAACCCTTGGGTTGGAAAGCGCTTCACATGTTGATTATGTTTTGAATCAGAAGTGGTGCCAGTGTACAATTGGACAGGCAGGACCATTCTGGCTGTTGTGAGGACGGTGAGTGGAAACAAGAAGACAAATTGGAGGTTTTGATAGTAGCTCAGGTAGGATATGATGGCACCATGGACTAGGCTGGTGGCACTGGAGATCGCAGTATAAAGATTCAAAACAGGCCAGGTATGGTAGCTTACACCTGTCATCCCAGCACTTTGGGAGGCCGAGGCGGGTGATCACTTGAGGTCAGGAGTTCGAGATCAGCCTGGTCAACATGGTGAAACCCCGTCTATACTAAAATTACAAAAATTAACCGGGTGTGGTGGCAGGTACCCGTAATCTCAGGAGGCTAAGGCAGGAAAATTGTTTGAACCTGGGAGGTGGAGTTGCAGTGAACCGAGACCGCACCACTGCATTCCAGCCTAGGTGACAGAGTGAGACTCTGTCAAAAAAAAAAAAAAAAAAAAGATGCAAAATGTGTTTTAAGGTTATAACTGAAGACTTATGTATAGGTTAGATGTGGGATTGAGGGAAAAGGAAGAAACTAATGTGGCTGTTGGTTTAGTGGCTTGAGGAAATGGGGAGTTAGTTGACCAGTTATGAATATTGGAGATACTGGGGAAAAGTCACAGTTTGATTAGTTTATTGTTGGTTTTTAAATGAAAGTTTGGGAAATTAAGAGCTTACTTTTGGATATAGGAACTTCAGACATTCATCCAAGTAGAGATTTCAAATAAGCAGTTGCAGGCCTGATGCTTAAGTCTGTGGAGAAGACAGTATAAGACACCTAGGGAGAAAATGCCTACCACCATTTGGGATTTTTAAAAACTTAAATAGGTTTTTTTTTGTTGTTTTTTTGTTTTCTTGAGACAGAGTCTCACTGTTGCCAGGCTGGAGTGCAGTGGTGTGATCTCAGCTCACTCTAACCTCCGCCTCCTGGGTTCAAGCAATTCTCGTGCCTCAGCCTCCTGAGTAGCTGGGACTACAAGTGCCCGCCACCACACTTGGCTAATTTTTGTATTTTTAGTAGAGACAGGGTTTCACCATGTTGGCCAGGATGGTCTCGATCTCCTGACCTCGTGAGCCACCTGCCTCGGTCTCCTAAAGTGCTGGGATTACAGGCATGAACCACCACACCCAGCCCAATAGTATTTTTTTCTATTACACAAGATGTTTGCCTTTATTCACCATCTATAGGTTGTGTTAGAAGGAAAATATGCTTTAATTCTTAATGATATGGGCTTGAATCCCAACTCTTCCATTTAAGTATTGTGTTTCTTAGACTGTTTTCACCTCATTTAAAAAAAAAAAAAAATCTAACCTAAATCTTCTTACTAGCTTGTATAAGTACTCAAGTTGGCTCCTAGGTACCCATGTCTGCTCCAGACAAGCAAATATTAATATGCCATCTCTCCTTGAAAGTTTAAATTTCAGGCTGGTTGGTTGCCTGGAAACCTTACCTCTAAGATGGGTTCAAGAAAAGTTATAATTTCATAGATTTTTTAGCTTCTACTTGTTGCTAGACTGGGAGTGATTCTTTTTCCACCTTCTTGTGTATTAAGCAGAAGCACTACTAGTCTACACATAAAAAATTTGAGATAAATATCCATGTGTGATTTTCAATTGACAGTTCTCTAAATTGGGCCAAAGACATTAACTGAAGAAGATTGTGGCATTATAAGTTCAAGATGGAAACTGAAACAAAGCAGTCATCCATTGGATCAACAGATGATTGGATAAAGAAATAATTATGGTATAAGCCGGGCACAGTGGCTCACACCTGTAATCCCAGCACTTTGGGAGGCCAAGGCGGGTGGATCACCTGAGGTCAGGAGTTCGAGACCAGCCTGACTAACATGGTGAAACCTCGTCTCTACTAAAAATACAAAATTAGCCGGGCACGGTGGTGCATGCCTGTAATCCCAGCTACTCGGGAGGCTGAGGCAGGAGAATCTCTTGAACCCAGGAGGTGGAGGTTGCTATGAGCCAAGATCGTGCCACTGCACTCTAGCCTGTGCAATAAGAGTGAAACTCTGTCTCAAAAAACAATTTTAAAAATTAAAAATAATAATAATTGTGGTATGTACACACGATGGAATACTACTCAGCCATAAAAAAAATGAAATCATGTATTTTGCAGTAACATGGATGAAACTGGAGACCACTCTCTTAAGTGAAACAACCCAGCAACAGAAAGTCAAATTCTGCGTGTTCCCACTTATTAGTGACAGCTAAATAATATGTATACATGGACATACAGTGTGGAATGACAGACATTGGAGACTCAGAAGGGTGGGATTGTGGGAGATGCATGAAGGATGAAAAATCACTTGAAGCAGTGTTTATTATTTGGGTCATGGTTACACTAAAAGCCCAGACCTCACCACTATACCATATATCTGTGTAACAAAATGGCGCCTGTACCCCTTAAATGTATACACATAAAGTAAAATAGAAAAGAAAGCAGTAATGAATAAGATTGCTCAGGGAATGTTTGTATATCTACTGTGACATTCTAAACCTTGTGTTATGCCTTCAAATATTTCTTTTCATAGTTTCATTCCTTTACACTTTGATTTTTCTTCTCATAACTGATGATGTATTGTGTCTTTGATAGCTGGTATGAGTGCTTGTTCTTTCAATGTGATTGTGATAAAGTTAGTATTTGTGGGATTTTTCCCATAGGTATTCCAAACGCACAACACTACCAAAGTAGCTGTAAATGACTTGTCTTTGAATTTATATGAGGGGCAGATCACTGTTCTTCTAGGACATAATGGGGCAGGAAAATCCACCACTCTGTCCATTCTCTCAGGTAGGTGTTCCACTCTGTTAAAAAAAAAAAACTGTAGATAAAGCAATGAGACTTTTGTGTATCCTCTTGATGTTCACAGTTTAGTGATTTCTGTGATACATACTTTAATAATCTCCTTTATTTTCAAGTTTGCAAATAATTGTTATAAAATTTAAAATTAGTATTTATTTTGGGGAAGAGGAAAGAGGACATTACATAATGATAAAAAGGTCAATCTACCAAGAAAACATAACTATTCTTAATATGAATGCAGTCAAAGAACAGAGCATCAAAATGCTCAAAGCAAAAACTGATAGACTTGAAAAAAGAAATAGACACATTTGCAATTATAGTTGGAGACTTCAACACCACTCTTCTGGCAATTGATAGAACCAGTAAACAGAAATTATTAAAGTTACTGAAAAACTTAACAGCACTGTTACTCAAAACAATCTAATTGACATTTATAGAAAATTCCACTCAGCAGAATACACTTTTTTTTTTTCTTTTTTTTTTTTTTTTTGAGATGGAGTCTCGCTCTGTTGCCAGGCTGGAATGTAGTGGCGCAATCTCAGCTCACTGCAACCTCTGCCTCCCAGGTTCAAGCAATTCTCATGATTATAGGCACGCACCACCATGCCCAGCTGATTTGTGTATTTTTAATAGACACAGGGTTTCGCCATGTTTCCCAGGCTGGTCTCAAACTCCTGAGCTCAAGCGATCCACCCACCTCGGCCTCCCAAAGTATTGAGATTACAGGTATGAGCCACTGCGCCCGGCCTGCAGTAAGTGAATAGTTTCTAGTGTGTAACATTTTAATTCCTTTAATAATTTTTCTCATTATATAGTTTTGAGTTATTTTCTTAGTAGTTGCCCTGGGGCTTACCATATACACCTTAACTTAAGGCAATGCACAGCTTAAAACAGAATTCATAAATGTCAAATGGCTGATGGGCAATGCTGGCATGTTGTAATATGACACTCACTCATGTTTTTATTACTCAAATGATTTGCACTTATTCATACACATTGAAACATAGAACATACAGTTAAATAGGAAATTACAAAATAAATTACTTCTAAGTTCATCACCTCAAAAATAACTGTCAGTGTTTTGTAGCATTTTCTTCTGTGTGAAATATTGCTAATGCTAATGAGTCATCTCTGTGTAAATTTCAAAGTTGATATGCTAATGAGCAGTTTGTTTCCACGTTCCCTTATGAAAACTAAGTTTCTGTTATGTTTTCTACTTGATTCCAGGTCTCTATCCTCCCACAAGTGGAAATGCCTATATTAATGGATACAGTATCTCAAAGCAGATGGTCCAGATTAGGAAATCGCTGGGCTTGTGTCCCCAGCAGAACCTGTTGTTTAATTACTTGACGGTATCAGAACACCTTCATTTCTATTCTGTGGTAAGCAAAAGAAAGTTTCCTTTTCCCCCAGTCTATTCATGTGCTTCAGGTAGATTAGCTACTACGAATATTCTTATTCTTACAAAGTTCGAAATTGATTTTAATGAATTCTTTAAACATAAAGAAAAGCAAAGGGAATAAATTACTACATGAATGACGTAAGAGAAAAGCTGGTGTAATATGTTTCTAAGAGTAAAGTTGGAAGCACCAAGTAAACTCTGGCTCCTTTTTCTAGATAAAAGGAGTACATGGAAAGATGACGCCTACTGAAATTGACCGCATGCTGGCTACTTTTAACCTGCTAGAAAAGCGTAACAAATTGTCAAAGTCACTGAGTGGAGGAATGAAGCGCAAACTCTCCATCATTATAGCATTTATAGGGGGCTCCAAGGTAAACAAACAAACAAACAAAGCCAAATATGGATTCCCACTGCATTCTGCAGCTACTCTAAAAGAATCAGCTGACACAAATTTGAGAACTGCTATGGAGCTAACGTTCTAAATATAACCTCCTAAATGAAAATCAGATGGGATTGACATTGTCGATCTCGTTGGTATAAAATGGCCATAGGTTTGAAATTATTCCGGCATTCCTAATTCAGTTTTTTCTAAACTTTTTTTTGAGACAGGGTCTTGCTCTGTCACCCAGGCTGGAGTGCAGTGGCACAATCATGGCTTAAAGCAGCCTTAACCTACCTAACTCAAGCAATCTTCCCTGCTCAGCCTCCCAGGTAGCTGGAACTACAGCCACATGCCACCACACCCAGCTAACTTTTTACTGATTTTTTCAGTTTTTTGTAGAGATAGGGTCTCACTATGTTGCTCTAACTTTTGGGCTCAAGTGATCCTCCACTTTGGCCTCCCAAAGTGCTGAGATTACAGG
The DNA here is from genome assembly GCF_037993035.2 of Macaca fascicularis. Lineage (NCBI taxonomy): Eukaryota > Metazoa > Chordata > Mammalia > Primates > Cercopithecidae > Macaca > Macaca fascicularis. Next base: position 20,837,330 of record NC_088394.1, read on the forward strand.
TGTGAGCCACTGCACTTAGCCTCTAAACTTATTATCTTAGCCTAGTTGAACAAGTGAAAAAGCAAAATCAGAGTAAGCTCCATGACTGGTAAGACAATAGTGGTACCAGTATAAAATATTTAACAATGGTCATGGATTTGTTTTCCTGGTCTTCAGGTAGTGATACTTGATGAGCCAACGTCTGGCATGGACCCAGTCTCAAGGAGGGTCACCTGGGATCTCCTGCAGCATTTTAAACTTGATCGTACCATCCTACTGACCACCCACTACATGGATGAAGCTGATGTTCTGGGTGACCGCATAGCCATCATGGTCAAGGGATCCGTGCGGTGCTGTGGCTCTTCAATTTTCCTGAAAAAGATATATGGTCTGTCTCTCCTTGATTATTCTCAGGATATTGATGCCTTCATAACATTCTTCAAACATATGTTTTATTGTTTTTTTCTAGGTACCCAAAACTTCAGTGATTCCTTCTGTTCTATTAATTAGTATTCAACTATGAGCTCTTTGAAATAATACTCCTTTTTTTCAAAATTATTTCCCTCTTTTGTATTTATTGTTTTATCCAAAATTTCTGTTCAGTTTTTCCACATGGCTTCTACTTAAATTTTAATTTGCCCAAATGCATGTGTGCTTTCAAAGAGTTAGATAGATAGACAGACAGACAGAGAGACAGGTTGATGGATTATAAGGGAAACGTAGTGAATCAAACATCTGCTGTTTCTTGTTTTTCAAAGAAGTACTAAATTGCTTCTATATGAGTGGAATAATTTATTACAATATGAAAAATTTTTCTAAACTGTAAAATACCAAATGTGTCCTAATAGCTTCCTTACCTTTTTAAGGCCATTATTCAAAATTACCTATACATCAGTCGTCTTTGACTCTTTAAATATAATTTTGACACGAAATAGTTCCATGATTCTAGAAAGTTTTTTTTGAGCCTGTTTTCATCAATTCACCTCTCCCAGAGGCAATTACTTTCTGATTTTATTACCATACATTAGTTTTGCCTGTTGTTGAATGTCATATAAATGAATTATATATTATAATTTTGTTCCTGGTTTCTTCAGCACAATACATTTGAGATTAATCTATATTGTTGCATGGATCAATTGTACATAACTTCAAATCTTCATAGATTTTTATGTTGTTTTAGGTCATTTCTATCATATGATGTATGAATTCAAATATCATAAGCAAATGTGCTATGAATTTAAAGATCTTTCTTGGTTAAAAATCCATCTTGTGAACTTAAAGATCTCTCTTGCTTAAAAATTCATCTTGGATAAAAATACTTAGTAGTGGAATATTTTGGTACTTACTGGTGAGGTTCTTGGTCATAAATTATGTGTGTGATGTTTTGAAAGGTTCTTCAAAGTGCTTGTAATATTTTATACCAGTCAGCGTGTTTGAGAATTCCACTTACTCCATACCCACACCAACATTTTGGTTTGCCTTTTGGGTTTTAGTCATTCTGGTGGGTGTGAAACAGTTATCTCGGTGTTTTTAATTTTTATTTCCCTGAAGAATAATTATATTGAGTTCATTTTCATGTATAAGTTGGCTATTTGCATAAATTCTTTTGTGAAGTGTTTAAGTCTTCTGCCCACTATTACAAGTTGGTTATCTTTTTGATTGAACATTTGTAGTTCTTTCACATATTCTTCATGTGAGTTCTTTGTCAGATATATGGATTGTGAATATTTATCCAAATGGGTTCCTTGCCTACTTATCTTAATAGTATCTTTTGATGAGTGTAAATGTTTAATTTTAAGGCTCATTTATTAATTTTTTTGAAGATTTTTGTGTCCTTTCTAGGATATCTTTGCCTACATAAAGGTTGCAGAGATCTCCTATATTTTCTTCTTGATACTTTACAGTTCTAGCTTCTAAAGGTTTATGACTTATTTCAAGTTGACTTTTGCAAATGGTGTTGATGTTGATTTTTTTCCCCCTGTGAGTATCCAGAACCATTTACTGAAACACATTCCTTTTTCTAGCGAATTGCTTTGGCACCTTTGATAAAAATCAGCTGACTATCTATAAGTGGGTCTACTTTTGGTTTTTCTATTGTTTCATTCATCCATAGGTCTATTCTTTTACAAATACAACAGTCATGAATACTGGATCTTTATAGTAAGTTCTGAAAATAGGTAACATAAGTCTGTCAACTTTTTTCTTGTTTTCCAAAATTGCTTGAGCTATTATAGGCCCTTTATATTTCCCTATAGATCTTAGAGCCATTTTGTTAAATTCTACAAAAACTCTGGTTGAATATTGATTGGGATCTCTTTGAAGCTATGTATCATTTTGGGAAGAATGGTCATCTTCAATATTGAGTCTTCCAGTATATGAGCTTCATATTATTTATTGGTTTATTTAGGTTTTGTTTAGGCCATTTTTGGCTATATTTTGTTCATTGTCAAGGTCTTTCATTAGATGTATTCCAAAGTATTTCATTTTTATATTTATGCAAATGGTAGTATTTAATGTCATTTTCCAATGTTTCTCTTGTAGTATTTATATATACAATAATTTTATATTGACCTTGTGTCTTGTAAACTTGTTTATTCATACATTAGGTCTGATGATACTTTTGTAGATTCTATGCACAATCCTATTACTTGTGAATCAGAAGATTTTGCTTCTTTCTCATCTTTATGCCTTTTATCTTTTTCTTTTGACTTATTGTCTTATATGGGACTTACAGCACATTCTTGAATAGGATTGATAAAAGTAGACAGACTTGACTTGTTCCTTATCTTAGAGGGGAAATGTATAATGTTCATCATTAAGTATGAGATTTCCTGAAGGATTACTTGGAAGCCTGTTACCAGTTTAATGAATTTTCCTTTTTTGCTAGGAGGTTTTTTTCTTTCTTTTTTTTTTTAAAGTTTTATTTTAAGTTCTAGAATACATGTGCAGGATGTGCAGGTTTGTTACATAGGTAAATGTGTGCCATGGTGGTTTGCTGCATCTATCACCCCATCACCTAGGTATTAAGCCCCACATGCATTAGCTATTTATCCTAATGCTCTCCCTTCTCCTGTCCCCCATGACAGGCCCCAGTGTGTGTTGTTCCTCTCCCTGTGTCCGTGTGTTCTCATTGTTCAGCTCCCACTTTTAAGTAACAACATGGGGTGTGTGGTTTTCTGTTCCTGTGTGTGTTCACTGAGGATAATGGCTTCCAGCTCCAACCATGTCTCTGCAAATGATATAATCTCATTCCTTTTTATGGCTATATAGTATTCCATGGTATATATGCACCACATTTTCTTTATCCAATCTATCACTGATGGGCATTTGGGTTGATTCCATGTATTTGCTATTGTGAATGGTGCTGCAATGAACGTGTACATGCATGTGTCTTTATAATAGAATGATTTATAATCCTTTGGGTACACACCCAGTAATGGGACTTGAGGAAGTGCCACACTGTCTTCCAAAATGGTAGCACTAATTTACATTCCCACCAACAGTGTAAAAGCATTCCTATTTCTCCACAGCCTTGCCAGCATCTGTTTCTTGACTTTTTAATAATGGCCATTCTGATTGGTGTGAGATGGTATCTCATTGTGGTTTTGATTTGCATTTCCCTAATGATCAGTGACATTGAGCTTTTTTTCATATGTTTATTGGCTGCATAAATGTCTTCTTTTGAGAAGTGTCTGTTCATGTCCTTTGCCTACTTTCTGATATTAGACCTTTGTCAGATGGATAGATTACAAAAATTTTCTCCCATTCTGTAGGTTATCTGTTCACTCTGATGATAGTTCCTTTTGCTGTGTAGAAGCTCTTTAGTTTAATTAGATACCGTTTGTCAATTTTTGCTTTTGTTGCAATTGATCTTGATGTTTTTGTCATCAAACCTTTGCCTGTGCCTATGTCCTGAATGGTATTGCTGAGATTTTCTTCTATAGTTTTTATAAAAGTTTTAGGTTTTACATTTAAGTCTTTAATCCATCTTGAGTTAATTTTTGTATAAGGTGTAAGGAAGGGGTCCAGTTTCAATTTTCTGCATATGACTAGCCAGTTTTCTCAGCACATTTATTATAAGGAGATCCTTTACCCTTTGCTTGTTTTTGTCAGGTTTGCTGAAGATTAGATGGTTGTAGATGTGCAGTCTTACTTCTAAGATCTCTTCTATTCCATTGGTCTATGTGTCTGTTTTTGTATCAGTACCATGCTGTTTTGGTTACTGTAGCCTTGTAGTATAATTTGAAGTCAGGTAGCATGATGCCTCCAGCTTTGTTCTTTTTGCTTAGGATTGTCTTAACTATACAGGCTCGTTTTTGGCTTCATATAAATTTTAAAGTAGCTTTTTCTAATTCTCTGAAGAACGTCAATGGTAGTTTAATGGGAATAGCATTGAATCTATAAATTACTTTGAGCAGTATGGCCATTTTCACAATATTGATTCTTCCTGTCAACAAGGATGGAATGTTCTTCCATTTGTTTGTGTTCTCTCTTATTTCCTGGAGATTGCTAGGAGGTTTTTAAAAATCTGTGGTAGACGTTGAATTTCATCAATGCTTTTTTTTCGTTTTTCTTTTTGGATCTAGTGGAATATTCATATTTTTTCTCTTTAATTTTGTTTGTATTCTGATTTACATTCATTTATGTTTGAAAGATAAAGCCAAGCTTTTTTTCCTGGGATAAATCCTATTAGGCATTATGTATTACTTATAAATTGCAGAATTTGATTTGTAGATATTAAGTTCATCAGGGACTTTGGTCTATAATGTCTATAATTTTCTTTTCTTGAAATCTCTGTCTAGTTTTGATATCAGGTTTATGTTGGCCTCACAAAATGAATTCAGAAGTGTTTCTTCTCTTTTGTCATCTGTAAGCATTTATATAAGGCTCTACTATTTTTTTCTTAAGTGTTGGATAGAATTAACCAGTAAAGTGTCATCTGGGTCTCAAGATTACTATTTGGGAGAGTTTTACTAATTAAAAGTCTATTTCTTGGCCAGGTACAGCGGCTTACACCTGTAATCCAGCACTTTGGGAGGCTGAGGCAGGCAGATCACTTGATCTCAGGAGTTTGAGACCAGCGATCTCAGAGGTTTGAGACCAGCCTGGCCAACATGGTGAAACCCGGTATCTACTAAAAATATAAAAATTAGCTGGGCATGGTGGTGCATGCCTGTATTCCCAGCTACTCAGGAGGCTGAGGCAGGAGAATCACTTGAATCCGTGAGGTGGAAGTTGCAGTGAGCCAACATCATGCCACTGCACTCCAGCCTGGGCGACAGAGTGAAAAAAAAAAAAATATATATATATATATATATATGTGTGTGTGTGTGTGTGTGTTTGTGTGTGTGTGTGTGTGTCTTTCTTTGAAAAATATAGGACTATTTAGATTTTCCATTATTTTTTGTGAACTTTTTTATAACTTTAATTTTTTTAGATAACTAATATCCCCTTAATTATCCTTTAAATGTTTGTATTACGTTTGTTAATGTCTTGACTTTCATTTTGGACACTGATTATTTGTGTTTTTCTCTTTTTTTTCTTGATCATTCTTGTTAATAATACATCCTATGAATAAGAATAATTTTTAGCTTTATTATTTTTATCATTTTTCTGTTTTTTATTTAACTTATTTCATTGTTCATCTTTATTATTTCACTTTTGTTTCTTAGTTTGGATTCATTCACTCATTTTCTACCTTTTTAAGATGGAATATTATTATTATTATTATTTATGAGAGGGTCTCATTCTCTCACCCAGGCTGGAGTGCAGTGGCATGATCTCTGCTTACTGCAACCTCTGCCTGATGGGTTCAAGTCATTCTTTTGCCGCAGCCTCCCGAGTAGCTAGGGTTACAGGCACATGCCACCATGCCACCACGCCACCACGCCACCACGCCCAGCTATTAAGATGGAACATTAAATCATTGACTCTTAACCTTTCTTCTTTCAAATATAGGATCTAAAGCTATACCTTTCTTCCTAAGTCCTGTTTTAGCAACACCCCACAAATTTTAGTAGGTTGCATTTTTATTTTCATTCAGTTAAAATATACTGTTTCTTATGCCTAAAGCCCTTCCTTTGACATTTCTTGTAGCATACTTTTGTGGGTAATGAATTATCTCATTTATGTTTGTCTCTACTTTTAAAATATATTTTTGCCATTTATAGAATTCTGTGTTGATTTTTGTATGTAGTAGAGACAGAATTTTGCCATGTTGGCCAGTCTAGTCTTCAACTCCTGACCTCAGGTGATCCACCCGCCTCTGCCTCCCAAAGTGCTGGGATTATAGGCATAAGCCACCATGCCTGGCCAATTTCTTCAGTTTCTGAAAGGATTTTTATCTGACTTATTTACTACCTGGCATGTAGTAGACAACCAACAAATATCTCTTTAATGCATATTAATCTTGTCCTCTCAGATTTCAGTGTCAATAGGATGAGAAGCCAGATAACGAGGCTTTTCATCCTATCTCTGCTCTATCTGCTTATATAATCCAGATCACTATCAGTCCCTAAGAGAAATAATGAAATTATAAAAGAAGTACTTATTAGGCTCCTTAGAGTTGTGATTTAATGATCTGTGACATGCCCTATCTTCTAGCTTACACAGGTAATGAAAGTCACGTGTGATCTCACAAGTGTGGGAAATACAAAATCGTTTTATTTGTTCTTCTACATGGATTTTTCTCAGGTGTGGGATACCGCATTGTCATGGTGAAGACACCTGACTGTAATGTTGAAGAAGTCTCAAAATTAATTCATTATTATATACCGACAGCCACTTTGGAGAATGATGTTGGAACTGAGTTATCTTTTATTCTGCCCAAAAATTATGCACACAGGTATGGATCCAGAGAATGCTAAATGAGTAATTCTTAGCCAGAAATCATTGTTTCTTTTCCTAGTTTCTTCAGGCTTAACAAGTAGAGTTTATTTAACAAGACAAAAATCCTGTTACAGCTGCCATTTGCACTGAACAGAGAGATGCACCTAATGGCTATAGTTTTCTGGTGTTAATTGGGATAACTGATGAATGTTTTTGGTGCTCCTGGTGAGTTGAGTGAAGGGAAATATTAAGATAATGAGAGGAAAAAAATGGATGGCTTAATTAAACATGGCTCTTAGAGTCAGGATGACATGAACCGAGAGGAAATAGGCAGCTTGGATTCACCAGTTAGCCAAGTTACTCATGAAAGGGAGTCAAAGAATAATAACTTTTCCTGTGATAACTATCCTAAAAAAAAGAAAAAGAAACTAAGAGTATTCATTGGTAACTTTCAGAGTATGATATTTTTAGCTTCTTGCCACATACAGTTACGTAGTTGCTTTGGTATTCTCTAGATTCAAGCCAGTTGTTATATTCACAAAGAATATGGGAGATGGGGGACTTTAATTTTTTTTTTCCAGAACAACAGGAATGTGTCATAAAAGAAACAGTAAAGGAAGAAGAACTGTGCCATTTGAGTTCTGTTCACTCAGAAAATCGGGAAGTTCAGCCTGCTGTGGTAGCTCACACCTGTAGACCCAGCACTTTGGGAGGCCAAGGCAGGCAGATCACCTGAGGTCAGGAATTTGAGACCAGCCTGGCCAACATGGTGAAACTCCATCTCTACTAAAAATACAGAAATTAGACAGGCATGGTGGCAAGTGCCTGTAATCCCAGCTATTCGGGAGGCTGAGGTGGGATAATTGCTTGAACCCGGGAGGCGGAGGTTGCAGTGAGCCAAGATTGCGCCATTATGCTCCAATCTAGGTGACAAGAGCAAAACTCTGTCTCAAAAAAAATAAAAAAGAAAGAAAGAAAAGAAAATTGGGAAGTTCTTGAACCAGCAGCTTGGGGCAGCTAATCAGGCAGTGGAGTAGAACCAAGACCCTAGTCATAAGTTGGAGTAGAAGAATTAAATACAGTGAAAAACTGGAAATAATATTCTAGCTATGTCTCCCTGGTGATACAAGGCAGTTGACTCATTCAACCAAGGTGGGAAGCAGGCTTTATGTTGGTGCCTTAGGCCAGGTTTGTAGTCATGATCCACCAGGAGCTACAGAATCCATCTGAAGGAGAGACACAGATAAAGAGCTTGCTTGAGCTTGCTTGAGCTTGCCACACTATCTGCCTATCCTAATTTGTATGGCCACAAACGGCATTCTCAGACAAGAACAGAAACACCATGTTGAGATTCTAAGACAGGAAATGTGAGAACGTGGAAGCAGATGATATGGTGAGACCACATCATCTTACTAATCGTTTGCACTCAGAAGAAAGAAATAGGAAGATACTCTAGAAGGTGAAGAACTGATTGTAGATTTCTGGGCTGTAGATATAGAATGACACACACAGTACAAAATAAAATGAAAATCATGAATTTAGGGATGTATATATTTGCTCAGGATGACGTTTTCTCTAACAGGGAGAGTTGTTTTTTATATATATACTTTAAGTTCTGGGATATATACGCAGAACGTGCAGGTTTGTTACATAGGTATACATGTGCCATGTTGGTTTGCTGCACCCATCAACCCGTCATCTACATTAGGTATTTCTCCTAACGCTATCCCTCCCCCAGCCCCCGACCCCCTAACAGGCCCCGGTGTATGATGTTCCCCTCCCTGTGTCCAAGTGTTCTCATTGTTCAACTCCCACTTATGAGTGAGAACATGTGGTTCTAACAGGGAGAATTTTTTTTTATTATTATTATTACACTTTAAGTTCTGGGGTACATATGCAGAACGTGCAGGTTTATCACATAGGTATACATGTGCCATTGTGGTTTTGCTTCACCCATCAACCCATCACCTACATTAGGTATTTCTCCCAATGTTATCTCTCCCTTAGCCCCCCACACCCCCACAGGCCCCACAGGCCCCGGTGTGAGGTTCCCCTATGGGGAGAGTTTTAAGCTAAAAGAATTGGGATGAAGAAAATACAAGAAAAAGAAATACCTATACATCTAGTTATTTCAGAGCATAATATGAAAAGAATGAAATGATGGTTAAATAGTGATTTCTACCCCAGCTAAAATTTTGATACCTAACAGCAATTGAGCACTTAGTTTCTACCAGACATTGTTCTAATATGTATTTATTTGCCTGAATAAATACTATGGAACAGAAAAGTAGTAATTTTTCATCACATATACCTGTATTTCAATTCATTGAATATATCTCATAAGGAAAGTCATCTGGAAATTTTAAAACAAACTGGGCCCGGTGAGTCACACCAGTAATCTTAGCACTTTGGGAGTCCAAAGCGGGCAGATCACTTGAGCCCCGGAAATTGAGGCTGCAGTGAGCTTAGATCACGCCACTGCACTCCAGCCTGGGTGACAGAGTGAGACATTGTCTCAAAAAAACAAAAAAAGAAAAAATTACATATATGTATATATTTTGAGATGGAGTTTTGCTCTTGTTGCCCAGGCTGGAGTGCAGTGGCACAATCTTGGCTCACTGCAACCTCCACCTTCCAATTTCAAGCAATTCTCCTGCCTCAGCCTCCCAAGTAGCCGGGATTACAGGTGCATGCCACCACACCCGGCTTTTTTTTTTTTTTTTTTTTTTTTGTAGTAGTAGTAGTAGTAGAGATGGGGTTTCACCATGTTGGCCAGGCTGATCTCGAACTCCTGGCCTCATGATCCACCCACCTCAGCCTCCCAAAGTGCTGAGATTACAGGTGTGAGCCAACGCACCCGTCCAGAAGAAGAAATTTTAAAACAAGGTCGTAACTTGTAAAACAATGCTGAGACTTGGTAGAATGAAACCTAAGCTTAGAATGTAATAGCGGAATGATAGATATGAGACACATCAGAATAGTGCTGCATATCAGGGAATATTTATATGCTTAAAATTCTAGATCTAGAAGGTAGAAATGTACAGAAAATAAAAACAGTGGGTGACCACAGGAGGAGAAAGAAACAAGTTACATATCATTTTGTGAAACTCCTGCAAGCTAGAAGGAGGAAATGCATAATATATTTTGGATACAGGTTTGTTTAAGATTCATAGTGAAGGGAATAATTCAAGTGTAGACTTGTAATACAGACATGATTACGGTGTGTGTGTATATATATATATATAGACATGTGTTGCTACAGGTCTCCTGACACATTCCTGACTTTTCTTGCCAATGATTAAACTTCCTAGAAAGATGGAGGAAATGAGAAAGAAACTGCTACTGTAAGCCTAATTCTGATCATCAAGAAAATGTTGGTTGAAGATTAAAAAAAAAAAAAAATGTCAGACAACTTCGGGAGTTTCCCTTACACCATGGTAGACTTCGTGGCAGAAAAGGAGGAAAAGAACTTGATAGATTCAGGCACATACAAAATTGGAAGATATACAGAAAAGCAAGATTCCATAGCATGATCTTTTGAAAAGAAATGATCCTCAAGAATGTTTGGAAACTTCAATATGAAATTCTGACCACCAAATCCCAAATCTAAAGAAAATAGAGCAATACCCAAAGTGTAGTAAACAAGAACAAATAAGACAGGCTGATACAGAATATTACTAGGAAGTCTAACCCCCTCAACGTGTTATTCAAGGAAAGTTTTGAAAGTAGTTAATATCATTATACTCTTTTTTAAGAGTTTGGGGTATCTTGAGCAAAGGTTGGCTCCTAAGCAGCACAGTTGGAAAGATATGTGAGGGTTACAAAAATCTATGTTGTGGAACAGAAACAAAGCTAGTATTTGAGATAAGGACCAGCAGGTTAATCAGGAAAAAATAGACTGGAAATTAAACGTGTACATGATAGATCCAGATGAAATTTTATGGCATGAGTTCTGCTTTGGCAATGCCTCTTTTTATGCGCCTTGATTTCTTCTAATTTTGCCTCCATTTGTATTTTAAAAATGGAATTTTGAGGTTGGGATCTGGCAGTAAGAATAAGAAAAATCAGAAGCTAGATCTTTCCCAAGCATGTCAAGGAAAAGAAGCTTCAATGCTGTCATCAAGGAAGCAAAATTTCTCAACTCCTCTTTAAATTCAATATTGTTGATCAAAGAGAATGATCTTTTAATTAAAAAGGGATGCACAGCAAAAAGGAAGACGAGATATTCAGAGTGTTCCTCACAGCTGCAAATAAATTACAGTCTCCAAATGAAGATGTACACACGAGCCACTCAGATCGCCATGAAGGGATTGTAAAGGAATAAATGCTAAAGTGAAGTAACATTGTGACAAATGAAGAGAATATAAAGCATACTTATTTTTACCTTTTTACAAATGATATGATGACTCTTTTTTTTTTTTTTTTTTTTTTTGAGACGGAGTCTCGCTCTGTCACCCGGGCTGGAGTGCAGTGGCCGGATCTCAGCTCACTGCAAGCTCCGCCTCCCGGGTTCACGCCATTCTCCTGCCTCAGCCTCCCCAGTAGCTGGGACTACAGGCGCCCACCACCTCGCCCAGCTAGCTTTTTGTATTTTTTAGTAGAGACGGGGTTTCACCGTGTTAGCCAGGATGGTCTCGATCTCCTGACCTTGTGATCCGCCCGTCTCAGCCTCCCAAAGTGCTGGGATTACAGGCTTGAGCCACTGCGCCCGGCTGATATGATGACTCTTAAGGTCAGAAAGATTCAATCAAATCATAATAGTAGATCAAATGGAAAGATTAAATCAAATAGTTATTACTGATACAGGCTGAAATTGAACACAGGCTGAAATTGAACACGGGCCCATTTAGCTCCAAAACTTTTTGCTTTTCCATCTATACCATGATGTTAGAAAACTGGAGACATGCCAATCTCATCCTAATTTTAAGCTTCGCAAATTGATACCACCAATGATACCAAAGTTGATTTTCAGCAAAAAAAGAAGAAAAGAAAAAAACAATACCTAGAATGAGAATTCAGAAGAAAAATCACTTTATCAAGGAGAATCACACCTAAATCTTAGACATAATTTCCTCCTGAAATTGTATATAATCGTATGTCAGTCCTGGAGAAATATCAACCTCCTTTTATAAAGATGGGGGAAAAGAATGAATTGTGGACAAGATACTAAATTTAAAAATGCCAATTCTGAACATTATTGTACTGCAAAAATAGAAAACTTCTGAAACTCTCTGCTTTGTAGCCTTGATCAAATTAAAGAAGATGCTATGAATCTAGACCCAGCAGTTTTGAAGAGGAAAAGTGAGATAAATTCTTGATTGGGTAATTAAAAAAACTGACCAAATAATTATGGCAGAAAATAGCAGAACTGATGAAAGAGAAGACTATGTCAAAAATTCTTCCCAGAACTATGCAAAATTAACGAAGAATAAGCAAGCATTACATTACCACTACACACCCCCTAGAATGGCTAAAGCTAAGAAGACGAACTATAACGTGAACATGGCAACCGGCTCTCATCGCTGGTAGAAGTGTAAAATGGTGAAACTGCTTTGTAAAATATTTGGTCATTTTTGGTAAGCTCAGTATGTGCTTACCCTATGACCTAGTAATCACACTCCTAGTATATACCTAGGAGAGACAAGTCCATTAAAATACATGTAAAATAATGTTTATATTCACAGTCACTTTATTCATACTAGCCCCAAACCAAAAACAACCAGAACATCCTTTAGCAGGAAATGGATAAATACCACTCAACAATAAAAAAGAATGAACTATGGCCGGGCGCGGTGGCTCACACCTGTAATCTCAGCACTTGGGGAGGCCGAGGCAGGGAGATCATGAGGTCAAGAGATAGAGACCATCCTGGCCAACATGGTGAAACTCCGTCTCTACTGGAAATACAAAACTTAGCTGGGCGTGGTAGCCTGTGCCTGTAGTCCCACCTACTTGGGAGGCTGAGGCAGGAGAATCGCTTGAACCCGGCAGGGGGAGGGTGCAGTGAACCAAGATAACACCACTGCACTACAACCTGGCAACAAAGCGAGATTCTGTCTCCAAAAAAAAAAAAAAAAAAAAAATGAACTAGTGGTATATGCAACAACATGAGGAAATCTCACAGACATTACGTTGGGCCAAAAAGCATATGCTGTAAGATGCCGTTTATATAAAACTCAAGAAAAAGCAAAACGAATCTTTGGTTCTAGAATTCTAATACAATTGTTACCATATGTTGTGTGTATATGCACATATGTATGTGTGTCTGTGTGTGCAGATAAAGGGGTTGTCAACCAGAAAGGGGCATCCTGGAATACCCTTCTGAGACGCTGGAACTGTTCTCTGTCTTATCTGGATGTTATCCAGGTATACTCATATGGAAAAATTCATTTGCCACACAGTGCATTTTACGTATGTTGCACCACAGAAAAGAAGAAAAAAAAAATCTAAATTTAAAAATATATGTAGTGATGGAAAGAAGTACATCAAGTATTTAACAGGGATATACTTGAGATAGATTCTTTTCGTTTTTATGTTTTTCTCTATTTCCCCCAAAAGATAATATATATTATCTGTATAATATCCATATGTATTAAATATCGGTATTATATATAGCATATAAAACATATAATTAGAAAAAAGGTTTATAAACTTATATAATTAGAAAAACAGGTCAGATTCATAATAGGACTTTATAATACAACTGACTCATGAAATAATTTGTTTTGTTATTTATTTCTTTATTCTGTTTTGCTTACTGTTTGCTTTATTACTGAGGAACCTAGAGTTGACTAATCTACTTACGGTTGCATGATGATAAAAATTAAAGAACTTATTTATTTCTGGAGTATATGAATTAGAAAGTGAAAGTCTCTCATAATTACTGTCCATAGAAGTAATCCCTGAGAAGAGTTTGATGTGTATTTTTATTTTTGTGTGTTTATTTTGTTTTGTGTTGTTTTTATTTGGATGCATATTTTTCAAGAACACCACATATATATATTGACATGTATACAATCATAGTAATAGTTTTTTATCTTTTATTATTTTTTTTTTCTTGAGATGAAGTCTCACTCTATTGCCCAGGCTGGAGTGCAGTGGTGCGATCTCGGTTCACTGCAACCTCTGCCTCCCAGGTTCAAGCGATTCTCCTGCCTCAACTTCCTGAGTAGCTGGGATTACAGGTGCATGCCACCACACCCAGCTAATTTTGTATTTTTAGTAGAGATGGGGCTTCGCCATGTTGGCCAGTCTAGTCTCAAACTCCTGGCCTCAGGTGATCCACCTGCCTTGGCCTCCCAAAGTGCTGGGATTACAGGCATGAGCCACCGTGCCTGGCTCATAATAATAGTTTTCTTAGAAATGGGATTCTACCATACTAATGTTCAGAATCTTGCCTTGTTTACTCACCAGGATTTCTCAGCCAGCTTTCTGTTAGGAATTGTAGGCTTTCTTCATTTATGAAACAACTGTGGAGAAATCTACATTTTAATTATATCTTATTCTGTCATATATTCATACTGTAATTTATTTGTTCATTAAGCTGGTGATGAATATTTAGGTTATCATGACTTTGTGCTATATTAATACATTTGAAGCAGTACACAATTTAATTCTAACTTCGTCATATATTGCATAAAGCCAAAAGAACCAAAAATAATTTTGCCAAAATAATAGTGTATTAACAGTGGTTATCTTTGATGGATAGTGTTATGATAATTTTTATTTTCTTTATATACTTATTTTCTGAATTTTGTACAATGCGCACACGTTAATTTTTTTTTTTTTTTTTTTTTTTTTTTTGAGACAAATTCTTGCTCTGTCACCCAGGCTGAAGTGCAGTGGTACAATCACAGCTCACTGCAGCCTTTACCTCCCAGGCTCAAGTGATCCTCCCACCTCAGCTTCATGAGTAGCTGGAACCACAGGCATGTACCACCATGCCCAGCTGACTTTTTTTTTTTAAGAGATGAGGTCTCACTATATTTTGCATAGGCTGGTCTCAACCTCCTGGCTTCAAGCAATCCTTCCACTTTGGCCTCCCAAAGTGCTAATATTACAGGCATGAGCCACCATACTCAGCCCAAATTTAAAAATGAAAAAGAAGAAAATATAAGTGAATCCCAGTAGAGAAGTCATATATTGGAAATGAAGAATTGTAGTGTAGGAAAAATGGGCTTAAAATATGTCAAAGACTGGCTGTCACACAGATGAATTAAATAACCTCAAGGTGTAAGATTGGAACTAATGTGCAAAACTAGATAGAATGTAAGCTTGAATATGGAGGCAAGTTTGATAGATTTTTTAAAAGGAAATTTTTAATTCCCCTAACACTGAGTGTGTGCAAAGACAGGTTCAACTAAATGGATAGAGATAGATTTGAGAACTGAAGGTTCGAGAGAGATTTGAGAACTGGAGGTTTCTGAAAAAGATAATCGTTTGAATACAACATTCTGTAATGTCTTCCCAGGAAGACCATTCTTTAAAAGACTTGATGTCTCCACATTGTATCTGGCTCAACTTCCATAGACTTTTCTGGACATTTAATCACATAATTCCCTCTAAGTCTTTAAGTTTTACTGCACTTACTCCATTTTCTATTTTTTAGTATTTTTTAAATTGTGGATGATTTTCTTTCTTTTTTTAATATTTACTGAGTAATAGGAACCATAGCATATATGTACATGATAAGTTAGCTCATGTTCATGATAAGTTAACTCATGACTAGAGATATTAACATATATACAGTCTCCTGATCCTTGTCTTAGAAGACCAACAGTATGGGTATCCAAGAACTAAGTAGAGTGGATTCACCATATTTCCTTTTTCTCTTTTACTTTAAGTATGAAATTGATATGTGTGCACTGCACAAAATTCAGAGAATAAATTGCTGTAGCAATTTGCTAGTCTCTTTCTCTCCATTTGTCCCACCTTTCTGATTTACCAGAGACATAAACTTATAGTAAGCATTGAAATGTAAAATGATCTACATTTTCCCTACTGCTGAGAGGAAATTATCTTAGAAGAAAAAGACATAAATATGAAAATCATCTGGTTTGGTGCTAGCTTTTTCTGTTCCTCTTCTACTCCTAGTTTTGAAGCTCTGTTTACTGCTCTGGAACAAGAACAAGAAAACCTGGGCATTTCTAGCGTTGGTGCCTCTGTCACTACCATGGAAGAAGTCTTCTTCAAGTGAGTGACAATGTATAGGGAAAAGAAAATCTCTGGAGGGAAAAGAACATGTCTTAGTTCCCTTTGTAAGTTCTCCAGACTTTCAGGTTTCATCCAATAGAAATTTAAGGGCAACGGGGCATGTTTGGGAACCATTGCTCTACCACAAGTACCATGTTGCTTCCAAGTAATGATTTCTGCCAGGCAATGAGCACACCAAGGAGCCTTCTGAGTTGGGGGCTGCAACTCACATTCTTCAAACAGGATACTTTGGGGTAAGATTGAAATGAAATACTTTGTGCTTTTTTATGTAGGGTCGGTTACACAGAAGAGTCACAAACAGATATCGAAGCTATGAAGTCTTCCTCCCAAATGGGCCGAGCCTCCAACAGGAACCAGAATAAGAACATGTCAAGAAATGTTGAGGGAGCAGATCCTCCCACCCTGAATGAAAGCCCTACTATTAACTTTAATACTGGGGTAAGCACCTTTACCAAGAAACCTGGTGTAGATATGGTTGGAGTGCAAGAGGTACACTTCGTCGATCAGATGGCAAGCAGTCTGTGCCACTTCCTAATCAGTTTTCTAATGCAGAAATGATGGGTTTTAGATAAGATAGCAATGGTTTGCTTTCACCATTGTTATTCCTCCATCCTTTTTTTCTGTTTTAGAATTCATTTCTTTTCAAATCAGTAACCACAAAATGTGTTGGTTTATTGAGGCTAAGTTAAGGGTACTAGTGAGCCTGATTTTTAATAATTCAATATGCACAATATTTTAAGTATTCTAAGTTTTCCTATTGGGAATTGTTACTGTGTAAGGGATGGTTCCCTAATTAGTATGATCCTTCACAGTGGAATTCTGAGTTGCCAAATATTTTCTTCATTCTTCTTATAATCATCTACTCCTTCTATAAAGCACCCTAGTTTTCTTGGCTATCAGGAGTCTGAGGAAAATCATCCTTCTAAGATTTTTGTGTGTTATATCTAAAGCCAAACTGTAAACATTTTATTTAATATATTACAGCAGAGGTCAGTAAACCTTATGTAAAGAGACAACAAATATTGAAGGCTTAGCAGACCATCTGGTGTCTTTCACAATTACTCAAGTCTGTCATTATAGCCCAAAAACAACCATGAAAATACAGAAATAAATGGGCATCGCTGTGTTCCAATAAAACTTTGTTTATAAAAACAGGCCATAGGGCCATAGTTTGTTGACCCCTGCCTCATACAAAGAAAAGATTGATCATACAATTGTGTCCTGTCATACTACGCTTAGGTTCTATTCCAAATACTTACTTATATAAACTTTATGTGTTTGTAATATAAAACTTGTATATGTTCATACCACAGAATTTCAAAGCATTCGTCTTAATGGAGTTCAACATGAATGGCATGTTTAAGTCTATACCTATTGTAATGTTATCTTTTTCTCATTTTTCCTTAGTGTTCTCTCTACAGCCAGCAGTTCTGTGCCATGTTCGTAAAGAGGGTGATGTTCAACTGGCGCAACTGGAAACTGCTTTTGTTACAGATACTGGGACTCATAGGCTCCCTTGCCTTTCTCTTAAGTTCTAGTAAAAATTCTTCACAGCATGAAATGATTAGGCAAATGGAGTTGAGTCAATATGGTCAAACCATTGTGCCCTTTTCTATTTCTGGGGCTTCTAATTTGACTGCAGATCTCTCAGAACGCCTTAAGAGTATGCTCGAGTCTGACAACCAAAGACCTCAGGAAGTACAAGGTAAAGCTCACTGAGGAAAAAAAAAAAGAACTGCTCTCAGAGACGATCTTCTTGTGTTACTTCCAAAGAAGGTCTTAACTATAGTGTTTGGCTACCCACTCTGTCCTTCCCCTGTTAGTCACAAATGTCTTAGAGACAGTTATATTCAAGTCAAAGAATGCCGTCATTTTTTCAGATTTTTAAATTTATTTATTTTGTTTTAACTTTTAAGTTCATGGGTACATGAACTAAGATTTTTGTGTGTTTTACTTTATCTAAAGCCAAATTGTAAATGTTTTATTTAACATATTACAGCAGAGGTCAGTAAATCTTATGTAAAGAGACAACAAGTAAAGATACAAGTTTACCTGTGTAACAAGGTAAACTTGTATCATGGGGGTTGTACAGATTACTTCATCACCCAGATATTAAGCCTAGTATCCATTAGTTATTTTTCCTGATTCTCTCCCTCCTCCAACCTTCCACCCTCCTGTAGGCCCCAGTATATGTTGTTCCCCTCTATGTGTCCGTGTATTCTCCTCATTTAGCTCCAACTTATAAGTGAGAACATGTGGTATTTGGTTTTCTGTTCCCGTGTTAGTTTGCTAAGAATGATGGCCTCCAGCTCCATGCATGTCCCTGCAAAGGGCATGACCTCATTCTTTTTTATGGCTGCATAGTATTGCACGGTGTACATGTACCACATTTTCTTTATCCGGTCTATTATTGATGGCATTTGGGTTGACTCCATGTCATTGCTATTGTGAATAGTATTGCAATGAACATACACATGCATGTGTCTTTATAATAGAATTATGTATATTCCTTTGGGTATACACCCAGTAATGGGATTGCTGGGTCTAACTATATTTCTGTCTTTAAGTCTGAGGAATCACCACACTGTCTTCCACAGTAACTGAACTAATTTACACTCCCACCAACAGTGTATAAGCATTCCTTTTTCTCTGCAACCTCACCAGCATATGTGTGTTTTGTTTTTTGTTTTTTGTTTGTTTGTTTTTTACTTTTTAAATGATAGCTATTCTTAAAAGTCAAGAAACAACAGATGCTGGTGAGGTTGTAGAGAAATAGGAACACTTTTACACTGTTGGTGGGAATGTAAATTCGTTCAACCATTGTGGAAGACAGTGTGGTGATTCCTCAAAGATTTAGAACTGGAAATACCATTGGACCCTACAATTCCATTACTGGGTATATATCCAAAGGAATATAAATCATTCTGTTGTAAAGATACTTGCACATGTATGTGTAGACGTGGAATCTACCCAAATGCCCATCAATGATAGATTGGATAAGGAAAATGTGGTACATATATACCATGGAATACTATGTAGCTATAAAAAGAAATGTCCTTTGCAAGGAGATGGATGAAGCTGGAAGCCATTATCCTCAGCAAACTAGTACAGGAACAGAAAACACCTCATGTTCTCACTTATAAGTGGGAGCTGAACAATACATGGACACAGGGAGGGGAAAAACACGCACTGGGGCCTGTTGGAGGATGCGGGGAAAGAGCATTAGGAAAAACAGCTAATGCATGCGGAGCTTAATACCTCGGTGATGGGTTGATAGGTGCAGCAAACCACCATGGCACACATTTACCTATTTAACAAACCTGCACATCCTGCACAGGTACCCCCAAACTTAAAAAATAAAAATAAACAAATGAATAAATAAAATAAAAAGCTAATTATAATAATAATAGCTCTTCTGACTGGTGTGAGATGGTAACTCATTGTGGTTTTGATTTGCATTTCTCTAATGATCAGTGATGTTGAGCTTTTCTTTATATGAATATTGGCCATGTGTATGTCGTCTTTTGCAAAGTCTCTGTTCATGTCGTTGGCCCTCTTTTTTATGAGTTTGTTTTTTTCTTGTAAATTTGTTTAAATTCTTTGTAGGTGCTGGATATTAGATCTTTGTTGGATGCATAGTTTGCAAAAATTTTCTCCTGTTCTGTGGATTGTCTGTTGACAGACAATTGTCTTTTGCTGTCTAGGAAACTCAACATGGGGATTTTTATTACTTGCAACAAGTAAGGGGAACACTGGGCATAGCTTCTTTTTAATTTTTTTCTAGCAACAGGGCTGTTGCATGTTTAGTTTTCTAAAAAACTACCTAGTTGCTTTCCAGAGTGACTGTGTCATTTTACATTTCCCTCAGCAATGTATGAGTGATCCAGTTTCTCTGCATATTCACCAGCATTTGGTGTTTTCACTATTTTTGTTTTGGCCGTTGTGATAAGTGAGTAGTGGGATATCACTGTAGTTTCAACTTACCTTTCCCTGACTTGCATTTCTACATCTTTTCATGTGCTTATTTTCCATTTGAACATCATCTCCAGTGAAATGTGTGTTTATCAATTTTCCCTATTTTTTAGTTTAATTTTTGATGTTTTTTACTATAGAGTTTTAAACAGTTTTTAAAATTGTTTTCTCTCATGCTGTAGATTATCATCACCCTAACAATTTTTTTTCAGGGCA
Organism: Macaca fascicularis; assembly: GCF_037993035.2. Lineage (NCBI taxonomy): Eukaryota > Metazoa > Chordata > Mammalia > Primates > Cercopithecidae > Macaca > Macaca fascicularis. The sequence continues at coordinate 20,857,538 of NC_088394.1, forward strand.
AAATTTCTTAATTTTTATAAAGTTTAATGTATTTTTTTCTTTTATTGATCATGCTTTTGATGTTAGGTCTAAGAACCCTCCACCTAGCCCTAAATCTTGAAGATTTTCTCCTAAAAAGATTTACAGTTTTCTAAAAGTTTTATAGCTTTACATTTTATATTTATTATCTACTTTGACTTAATTTTAGCATAAGGTGTGATATCTGAGTCAAGGTTAATTTTTGTGCCTGTGCATCTCCAATTGCTCCGGCAGCAATTGCTCCATTACTGAATGATGATATTCATTTAATTATTTTGCACCTTTATCAAAAAAGAGTTGGGCATGTTTGGGTCTATTTTGGGGTTTTCTATTCTATTCCAATAATCTGTGTATCTATTCCTTCAACCAATGGCACACTTGAAATCTGGTAGACTGGTTCCTCCCACTTTATTCTTGTTTTTAAAAGTTGTTTTGGCTATTTTAGTTCCTTTGCTCCTCCATATACATTTTGAAATAAGTTTGTCTATACCTGCATAAAAACTTGGAAATTTGCCAGAAATTGGATTAAATCTGTATAGTAAATTGAAGAAAATTGACATCTTTACTGAGTATAGTCTTTGAATCCATGAATGTAGGATGTCCCTTTATTGATTTAGAACTTTTATTTCTTTCATCAGCACTTGTAGTTTTCAGCATACAAGTCCTGCACATAGGTTGTTGATTTATGCCTAAATCTTTCATTTTTCAGTTAATGTAAATGGTATTACCCTTTTAATTTTGGTATCCAGATGTTTATTCTAGCATATAATTATTTTTTATTCTTATATGGTTATCATGTATCCCGCAACTTTGATGAACTCATTTATTAGTTCTAGAAATTTTTCTTGTTGGTTTCTTGGGATTCTCTATGTAGACAATCATATTATCTGCAAATAAGAGCAATTTTCTTTCTTTGTGATCTGTATGCCTTTTGGTTCCCATTTATACTTTATTACACTGGATAGAACTTCCATCACTATATTGAATCAGAGTAGTGAGACTGATTGTTTTTCTTTGTTCCAATGTTAGGAAAAAAGGTATACAGTCTTTCTCCACTAAGTATAATGTTAGCGGTAAGGAATTTTTTAGATGCTTTATATAAAGTTAAAGAAGTTCTGCTCTACTCCTATTTTGCTCAGTTTTTTTTTTTTAAATCATGAGTGCTTATTTCTGCACAGATTTGTATAATTATGTAAGTTTTCCTTGTTAGTCTATTAATATGGAGGGTGACATTAATTGATATTCAAATATTGAACCAGCCTTGTATCCCTGGAATAGATTCCAGTTGGTCATGGTGCATAATTCTTTGTATATATTGTTGAATTCTGTTGTCTAATATTTTATTAAGGAGTTTTGCATCTATATTCATAAAGGATATTTATCTGTAGTTTACTTTTGTTGTACTGTCTTGGTGTGGTTTCATTATAAACTAAATTGAGAAATGTTCCTGATTCTGTTTCCTAAAATATGTTGTGTCTAATTAGTGCTTATTCTTCTTTAAGCATTTGATATGATTCTTCAGTGAAAATATCGGGGCCTGGAGACTTCTTTTTTATGGAATTTTTAGTTGAGAATTACATTTTCTTAATAATTATTGCTATTCAATGATCTACTTCATATTGAGTTGTCGTAGTTGTATGTTTTGAAGAAGTGGTCCCTTTCATCTAAGTCATCAAATCTATGTGTTGTATTAGAGTTCTTTAGAAAAGCAGAACCAACAGGATATATATATATATGGGAAACAAAAGGCATACAGATCACAAAGAAAGAAAATTGCTCTTATTTGCAGATGATGTGATTGTCTACATAGAGAATCCCAAAGAACAAACAAGAAAAATTTCTAGAACTAATAAATGAGTTCATCAAAGTTGCAGGATACATATGTGTGTGTGTGTGTGTGTGTGTGTGTGTGTGTGTGTGTGTGTGTATAGAGAGAGAGAGAGACAGAGACAGAGAGAGAGAGATAAATGTATAAAGAAAATATTTATTGGAGGAATTGGCTCATGTGATTATAGAGGCCAAGAAGTCTCATAATATGCTGTATGCAAGCTGTATACCCAGGAAGCCAGTAATTCAGTCTGAGGCCAAAGGCCTGGGAACCAAGGTGGCTACTGGTGTAAGTCCCAGAGTCCAAAAGTCTGAGAATCAGGAGTGCTAATGTGTAAGGGCAGGAGAAAATAGGTGGTGCATTTTCCTTCATGAAGAGAAAAAAGTTGCCCTTTTTTCACCCTTTTGTTCTATTTGGTCCCTCAGTGGATTGGATGATGGCCACTCACATTGGTGAGGCGCTTTAGTCAGTCTACTGATTCAAATGCTAATCTTGTCTGGAAACATCCTCACAGACATGCCCAGAAATAATGCCTTACCAGCTACTTGGGTATCCCTCAACCCAGTCAAGTTGATACATAAAATTAGCCGTGACATTTGTGTAGAGTTAACCATAGAATTCCTTTATCATCCTTTTTATGTCTGCATGATGGGTAGTGATTTTCTCTGTTTCATTCCTGACATCGGTGATGTGTGTCTTCTCTCTTGTTTTCCATCCACTGTGCTTTTGTCTGAGTATTCTAATCACTTGTCTTCCAGTGCCCTGACCTACACTTTATTTGTGCTCAACCCACTATAGTTATATATTAACTTCTTAATTGTAATTAATGTGTTTTTTAATTCTGACATAAACATTTGATTATTTCTATGGACTCCAGTTCTCTGGTAAATTCTCTATCTTTGCTACCTGGGTCATCAATGAATCTGTTTCTATTGTCTGTGCTTTCTCTTGGTTCTCTTTTTTAGTGGAATTGATAATTTCTTAATTCAATGCCAGATACTGTGTATGAAAATTATGAAGATTCTGCATGAGATTATCTTCTCCAGAGGAGATTCAGTTTTACTTCTGGCAGGCAGTAAGATTAAGGAAAGATCTAAATCCAATCATGGATTGAAGTAATTTGAGGCTGGGTTTAAATTTTTATAAGAATGTGTCTATTAAGCTGGGCATGGTGGCAAGGGTCTGTAGTCCCCGCTGCTTGGGAGACTTACATGGGAGGGTCACACGAGCCTAGGAATTTGAGGCTGTAGTGCACTATTATCATGCCTGTGAATATTTCCCACTGCACTCCAGCCTGGGAAACCCAGTGAGACCCGATCTCTTAAAGAAAGAATTGGTTTATTTCTTACTCACTATTTCTGTGAGGGTATTACCCTTCTTGAGCCCCACAGAGAGCCTGAGGGTTTACTAAGGTACCTCTACCATTTACAAATCTATACAGGTCTCAAAGAAAAAAAGAATGTAGAATGTTGGACTCATCTCAGTGCATTTCCATTCTTCCCAAATGTTGATAGTTTTCCTAGATGTCTAATATCCTTAATGAGGTGATATTTTTAAATGTTTTTAGTTAGCTTCTGTGCTTTCCAGAGGAAGGTTTTGTCTGCTGTAAGATTAGCAAAGCTATAAATGAAACCACTTATAAATCAGTATAAGATAGATAAGTAAGTTGAGAGAGTCTGTGTTTTCTCAGTGAAGTAGTAGTTTAGGACATAGGCTATAAAGTGAGAGAGCTTGGAATGTAATGATGAAGTAAAGTGCTGGAGAGGAACCGCAAATGTTTGAAGTAGTCATTATGGGAAAATTGAAGGTGACGAGAAGTAAAATTATCTGTTCCTCTTCTCTGGCCTATATTATAGGTTATCTGTATTGTGGACACACTGACCAATATTGTTTTCTCATCCTAGGTGACCTACTGAAGTACTTGAGGGAAACAAAAGATTGTATTCGTTTATGTATCATTGCACTTTCTATTGAGTCGGAGGCAAATATGGTAATGCTTACTGCTCTATTCAACAATGAAGCATATCATTCACCATCTGTGGCCCTGGCAGTGTTAGACAACATTCTTTTCAAGTCACTTTCTGGTGCCAATGCTTCCTTAACAGTCTCCAACAAACCTCAGCCACTCCCTGATATTGAAGAAAATGAAGAGTATGTTATTCTTTTCATTTGAATTCAATTTTACTCTTTAAATACATTATTTCCACTTTATCTGATTATATTTATATGATAAAAATAGCTATTGATTGAAATCTGTATCTTCTGCTGTGTTGATTTTCTGATATGTCTTCTTTTGTAGGCTTCAAAGTGGACAAAAATTGGCCATAAATTTACAATTTGGCATGGCTCTTTTGATCAATGGTTTTTGTCTCCTGACGGTGACTGAGAGAACCACTAAGGCGAAGCACATCCAGTTTGTGAGTGGTGTCTCTGTCATTGTGTACTGGCTTTCTGCCCTATTGTGTGATTTCATCATCTTCTTTGCCTCCTGCTGCTTAGTAATGGTGAGTGTGAAATGAAGTTCCTTGAGGGTTTGTTTTCCTTTTGTACCTCTTGGAAAATTACTATTCTAATGGTTGTGAAATCTAGCTCTTGTCAATAAACCATCTTTGCTTATTATCTTGGAAAACACATTGCAAAAGTCTGGTGGTAGAAATTTTACCATATTCTTAGTTTAAAAAGTACCTTCTTTGCATAAAAATAGAAATGTAGACTAATGGAAAAAAATAGAGTACAGAAATAAACTCATGCATTTACCATCAGTTAATTTTTTACAAAGGTGACAAGAACACACAATGGGGAAAGAACAGTCTCTTCAATACATTGTGTTGGGAAATCTGGATATCCACATGCAAAAGAATCCATTTAGACCCTTATTTCACACCACATACAGATATCAACTTAAAATATAATGAAGACTTAAATGTAAGTCCTGAAGCTATAAAGCTACTAGAAGAAAACATAGGGGAAACATTCTTTTTTATGACCCCAAAAGCACGGGCAATAAAAGCAAAAATAGAAAATTGGGATTACATCAAACTAAAAAGCTTCTGCATAGTAAAGGAAACAATCAGTAGAGTCAAGAGAAAAATCTACAGAATGGGAGGAAATATTTATAAATCATACCTCTTAAAAGGGGTTAATATCCAAAATATATAAGGAACTCTTACAACTCAATAGCAAAAAATAACCTAATTTAAAAATGGGCAAAGGAATTGAATAGATTTTTCTCAGGAGAAGATATAAATGTTCAACAGGTATATGAACATTTGCTCAATTTTCCTAGTCATCAGGGAAATGCAAGTCAAAACCATGAGATAATCACCTCACACCTATTACGATGACTTTTTTAAAAAAAAGATTTTATAAAAAGATAACTAGTATTGGTAAAGTTTGTACAAATTGGAACTCTTGCCAACTGTTGGTGGGAATGCAAAATGGTGCCCCTGCTATGAAAAACAATGTGGTGGTTCCTCAGAATATTAAAAATAGAACTACCATATTATCAGACAATCCTATTTCTGATTATTTATCAAAAAGAGTTCAAATCAGGATCTCAGAGACCTACCATCACTCCTAATTCACTGAACACTATTCATAATAGCTAAAATGTGAAAAAAAAAAAAAAGCCTAAACATTCATCAGCAGATGAATGGATAAAGAAAATGTGGTATATACATACAATGGAATATTATTCAGACTTTAAAAATAAGATGATTCTGGCTGGGCACAGTGGCTCACGCCTATAATCCCAGCATTTTGGAAGGCCAAGGTGGGTGGATCACCTGAGGTCAGGAGTTTGAGACCAGCCTGGCCAACATCTAGTGAAACCCTGTCTCTACTAAAAAATACAAAAATTAGCTGGGTGTGGTGGCACATGCCTGTAGTTCCAACTACTTGGGAAACTGAGGCAGGAGAAGCGCTTGAACCCAGGAGGTGGAAGTTGCAGTGAGCCGAGATCGCGCCCTTGCACTCCAACATGGGTGACAGAATGAGACTCCATCTCAAAAAAAAGAACAAAAAAAAAAAAAATAAGATGACTCTGACATTTGCTACAATATGGATGAATCTTGAGGACATTATGCTAAGTAAAATAAAGCAATCACAGAAAGTCAAATATTTCATGATTCCACTTACATGATATATCTAAAATAGTCAAATGTATAAAATCTAATAGTTGAATGGTGGCTGCTAGGGGCTTGGAGAATAGGATAATGGAAAGTTACTAATCGGTGAGCATAAAGTTTCACTCAAACAAGATAAATAAGCCTTAGAGATTTGTAGTAAAAGATTGTACTTACAGTTAACAATCATATATTTTATGCTAAAAAATGTATTAAGAATGTAAATCTTATGTTTAATGTTCTTTTTACATTAAAAGAAAATAAGGAGTAATTATACATTTCCAAATTTAAAAAAAAAAACTAATAGACTGTTGCTAGCAGTCATGCCCTACAAGAAATTCTGAAGAGAATTCTTCAGTCTGAAATGAAAGGACACTTGACAGTAATTCAAATCCAAATGAAGAAATAAAGGATACCAGACAAGTAAAAACACAGATAAATGTAAAATGCAGTATTAATATATTTTTGTTTATAGCTCTTATATTTTTTCATTTAAAAGGCATCTGTGTAAAGCAATAGTTATAAATCTATCATGATGGACACACAATGTATAAAGATGTAATTTGTGATAATAATAGCATAAAAGGCAGAGAGGTTAGCTATATAGGTACAAAATATTTGTATTATATTGAAATTAAGTTGGTATTAATCTAAATTGTATTGTTATGAATTGGATGTTTATTGTAATTTCCAACCACTAATATAACAACCCAACTACATGGAGTCTTAAAAGACAATAGAATTAAATGGCACACTCAAAAATATCTATTCAACACAAATGGCAGAATAAATGAATGGAAAAATATAATGATGTAATACATAACCAAATGACAGAAAAACTTACAGGTAATTACATTAAATATAAATGGATTAAACTCAAATTAAAAGTAGGCATTAGTAGAATGATTCCAAAAACATAATCTAACTGTCTGATACCTACAAGAGACTCACTTTAGGTTCATTGACACAAATAATTTGAAAATAAAATGATGAAAGAGCTTCTTTAAAAGATAACTAGTATAGCTTTAATAATATTCAAAGCAGACTTTACAACAAAAATCATTAGGATAACAAAAGAAGAAATGTAAAATGTTTCAACTGTCATGTAAAACAGTTTTGTGGTTCTTCAAAAATTAAACATACAATTACCATATGATTCAGCAATTACACTCCTAGATTTATACCCAAGAGAACTGCAAACATCAATTTTTTAATACTTGAAAATGAAAGTCCCAAATATCATAAATGGAATTAAACATACAATTACCATATGATTCAGCAATTACACTCCTAGATTTATACCCAAGAGAACTGCAAACATCAATTTTTTAAATACTTGAAAATGAAAGTCCCAAATATCATAAATGGATAAATAAAATATGGTATATCAATACAATACAATGGAACATTACTTAACCATAATCAAGAATGAAATGCTGATACCTGCTACAGCTTGCATGAACCTTAAAAAATTATGCTAACTGAAATAAGCTAGGGACAAAAGGCCATATATTGCATGATTCCATTTACTTAAAATGTCCAAAACAGGTAAATTCATAGACACAGAAAGCAGATTAATAGTGCCAGGAATAGTGGTTACTTTTACAGGGATTGGAGGAGTTTCTGATAGGCTTCTGTGGGTATTGGCATTGTAGTAGTTTCCCAGGGAATTGCTTTGTGATAATTCATTATGATAATTCATTTATGTTATATATACTTTTCTGAATATGTGGTATATTTCATAATAAAGAAGTTAAAATATTTACTTGAAAATTTTGTTTGCATTTTCACTTGTAGATTAAGTTGAGTAGAATCTAAATATTCACAATGCATGAGTCTCTTGTCCACGAACAACTATATTACTTACTTATCCAACAAGGAATTCAGCGTTTTTTTTGTTTTTGTTTTTGTTTTTGTTTTTGTTTGAGACAGAGTCTTGCTCTGTCACCCAGGCTGGTGTGCAGTGGTGCAATCTCGGCTCACTGCAAGCTCCGCCTCCTGGGTTCCCGCCATTCTCCTGCCTCAGCCTCCCGAGTAGCTGGGACTACAGTCGCCTGCCACCACGCCTAGCTAATTTTTTATTTTATTATTATTATTATTATTATTTGTTTTTTGTATTTTTAGTAGAGACAGGGTTTCACTGTGTTAGCCACGATGGTCTTGATCTCCTGACCTCATGATCCGCCTGCCTTGGCCTCCCAAAGTGCCAGGATTACAGGCAGGAGTCACTGCACCCAGCCCGGAATTCAGCTTTTCTTTGAAGTAGGTTATGATTTGTGACATTGAAAGATCATAAGACTTTGAACACAGAAATTCCTAGGTCACGCTAACTTTTATTTGATTTCTTCATTTTATTTATTCTTTTAGGTTTACATAGCTTCAGGGACTGGATTCATCTATTTCCCGCAAATCTTCTCTTATTTTTGCTACCACCACCAAGAACATCAGTCAATATAATGATTATTCTTAGCTTAATCTTACTATTTACTTCTTGCTTGTCTTGCTACATAATCATGTAATTGCCCAAAGGGACCATCTTGTCATTTGTGGAGAAGTGATATCTATTAACTAATGAGATATAAATTTCCAGAAATTTATTTCTTTTCACAGCTACAGGTTCCTCTCCACCACCACCATCCATTCTAATTTTGTGTTCCACTGTCTGGTTTAGTGGCTTTGGTGAATGTGAGGGAGAAGTGGGGAAGTAGAATAGAACCTGGTGGCCCAGTTTAAAGGTGCATAGCAGTGGGTAGAGTGATAGGTAAGTTATGTAGTCAAAGAAAAAAATCTTTGGAGAAAGTGTGTCTTTGGAGAAATAATCTACTTTCTGGGAAACTTGCCAGTATTATTGCAATAACTGTTCCAAGTAGAAAAGAAAATAATAAAGGAAAGTATAGTGGCTCTGCTCACTGGAATGCCCTCTGATGAAGAGGTAAAAATAACTTACTTCATCCTCGTGGGATAAGGTTTTGATTTTTTGTTTTGTTTTGTTTTGTTTTTTTGAGACAGGTCTCACTCTGTCACCCAGGCTGGAGTGCACTGGCACAATCACAACACACTGCAGTCCCCACCTCCTGAGCCTTAGCCTCCCAAAATGCTGGGATTACAGGCATGAGCCACAATGCCCATCCCCAGGGCTGAAGTTTTTGTTTTGTTGATTATTCTACTTTAAGTTCTGGAATACATGTGCAGAACATGCAGTTTTGTTACATAGGTATACATGTGCCATGGTGGTTTGCTGCACCTATCAACCTGTCATCCAGGTTTTAAGCCCTGCATGCATTAGGTATTTGTCCTAATACTCTCCCTCCCCTTGCTCCCTATCCTCTGACAGGCCCCAGTGTGTGATGTTCCCCTCCACATGTCCATGCATTCTCATTGTTCAACTCCCACTTATGAGCGAGAGCATGTGGTGTTTAGTTTTCGGTTCCTGTGTTAGTCTGCTGAGAATGATGACTTCCAGCTTCATCCATGTCCTTGCAAAGCTCATCAACTCATTCCTTTTTATGGCTGCATAGTATTCCATGGTGTGTATGTGCCACATTTTCTTTATCCAGTCTGTCATCGATGGGCATTTGGGTTGGTTCCAAGTCTTTGCTATTGTAAATAGTGCTGCAATAAACATATATGTGCATGTGTCTTTATAGCAGAATGATTTATAATCCTTTAAGTATATACCCAGTAATGGGATTGCTGGATCAAATGGTATTTCTGGTTCTAGATCCTTGAGGAATCACCACACTGTCTTCCACAGTGGTTGAACTGGTTTACACTCCCACCAACAGTGTAAAAGCATTCCTATTTCTCCACAGCCTCACCAGCATCTGTTGTTTCCTGACTTTTTAATAATCACCATTCTAACTGGCATAAGATGGTATCTCATTGTGGTTTTGATTTGCATTTCTGTAATGACCAGTGATGTTTTAAGAGGCAGATTGACTTAATTAATGACTAGTCCCATGCTAAATAAAGACAGGACTTGCTATTTCCTTCTCTAAATGTTTTGGCTTAGTTTCTTTTTTCACTTGCCCTTCACTTTGCCTTTATCTCTGTACCCTTTGTGTTTCAGGGAGTGATAAAATACCGCAAATTAGATATTTATGTCACGGATTACCACATTCTGGAAACTATGCTGATCTTCACGCTGTATGGCTGGTCTGCCATTCCCTTTGTGTACCTGATAAGCTTTGTGTTTTCCGGAAGTACTTCTGCCTACATCAAACTTCTCCTACTCAGCTACTTTTCAGGCACTTTTGGTTTCCTCATAGGCGAGATAATAGAAAACAGTAAGTGTGAAGTTTCACAAAATTTCTCCTTCTCCAGAAGGCAGCAGTAAATAAGTAAGGAGTAATGGACCTACAGATACTTAAGAACATTTACAGACAACTAAATTCTAGGTTTTAGAGGAAATTTTGTACTTCATGTACAGCAATAAACTTACTTTGACTGCCTGTGATATTCTAGGCATTGTGCTGCCAGATCTGTATGAGTTAAAAAAAAAGAAGAAAGATCCAGGCATGGTGGCTCACGCCTGTAATCCAAGCCCTTTGGGAAGCTAGGTGGGCGGATCATGAGGTCAAGAGATGGAGACCATCATGGCCAACATGGTGAAACCCTGTCTCTACTAAAAATACAAAAATTAGCTGGGCGTGGTGGCATGCACCTGTAGTCCCAGCTACTTGGGAGGCTGAGGCAGGAGAATTGCTTGAACTAGGGAGGAAGAGGTTGCAATGAACCAAGATCATGTCACCAAAAAAAAAAAAAAAAAGGAAAGAAACATGAAAAGCAGCTCAACAGTCAAAGACAGGTTTATTTTTGGAGCGTAAACCTGAGAGGGGCTTCTGGCCAATTTCGGTCAGGAGCCCTCTCTCTTACAGACAGAGTATATCTTGGTTTTAGGGTGAGAGAGCTTATCACAGGCTTGGAATGTTTCTGTGTGGGTGAGAAGTTTATTGTGGGGTTGGAATATCTCTGTTTGGAGGGGAGGTTATCTTGAGGCTGACATTTCTCTGGCCGGAGGGGAGATTATCTCAGGACTGGCATATCTCTGGCCAGTGTCTCATGTGTCCGTGTGAAGAGATCACCAAACAGGCTTTGTGTGAGCAACATGGCTGTTCATTTCACCTGGGTACAGGTGGGCTGAGTCCAAAAAAGAAGTCAGCAAAGGGTAGTGGGATTATCATTTGTTCTTATAGGTTTTGGGATAGGCGATGGAACTAAGAGCAGTGTTTTGGGGGTAGGGGATGGATCTCACAAAGTACATTCTCAAGGGTGTGGAGAATTACAAAGAACCTTCTTAAGGATGGGGGAAGATTATAAAGAACCTTCCTAAGGGTGGGGACTATTACAAAGTACATTCATCAGTTAGGTTGGGGCAGAAATAAATCACAATGGTGGAATGTCATCAGTTAAGGCTATTTTCACTTTTTTTGTGGATCTTCAGTTGCTTCAGGCCATCTGGATGTATACATGCAGGTCACTGGGGATATGATGTCTTAGCTTGGGCTCAGAGGCCTAACATTCCTGTCTTCTTATATTAATAAGAAAAAACAAAATAGTGGTAAAGTGTTGGGGAGGTGAAAATTTTTGGAAATGGTATGGAGAGATAATGGGCGATGTTTCTCAGGGTTGCTTTGAGCGGGATTAGGGGCGGCACGGGAACCTCCAGTGGGAGAGATTCAACTGAAGAAAGATTTTGGGGTAAGGGGTGATATTGTGGGGTTGTTAGAAGGAGCATTTGTCATATAGAATTATTGGTGATGGCCTGGATGCAGTTTTGTATGAATTGAGAAACTAAACAAAAGACACAACATCCAAATAAGAGAAAGAGAAAAACAGGTATTAAAGGACTAAGAACTGGGAGTACCCAGGACATCCAACTACAGTGTCCAAGGGGGTTCAGTGTAATTATTTGCTTGGTTGGTGAGTTTTGGAGCTCTATCCTTGAATTTTTTTATGTTGTCATATACCAGGCCAGATTGATTTAGGTAAAAACATTCTTCATTTAAAAATATACAGAGTCCCCCCCACCTTTTTTTTTTTTTTAGCAGTAAGTCAGGGCCTTGTTGAATTTGGAGGAAAGAGAATTGCAAAACCAGCAATTGTTTGTTAAAGAAGGATTAGAAATGGCTAGGAGAGAGTGAGTGAGATTGATAGTGTGGTGGAGATAGCTGGGGAGAGGTAGAGGGTGGCATAAGAACAGGAATGAGAATAAGAGTAAGTATAAAAGTAAAGAACAGGACTTCATCAGGGTGAAAGTATTGGAGTGTACTTTGTCACTGAAGATCTTCTATCCACTTAAAGAGATACTTAAGGGTGGCAGTTTGAGGTAAAACCAGGAGCCACTAAATACCAAGAGCCTGAGAAACTGCTTGGGTGATTTGACTAATAAAGGCTGGTCCATTATCAGACTGTATAGAGGTGGGAAGGCCAAACCGAGGAATTATGTCTGACAGAAGGGAAGAAATGACCATGGTGGCCTTCTCAGACCCTGTGGGAAAGGCCTCTATCCATCCAGTGAAAGTGTCTACCCAGACCAAGAGGTATTTTAGTTTCCTGACTTGAGGCATGTGAGTAAAGTCAATTTGCCAGTCCTGGGTGGGGGCAGATCCCCGAGCTTGATATGTACGGAAGGGAGGGGGCCTGAATAATCCCTGAGGAGTAGTAGAAGAGCAGATGGAACACTGAGAAGTGATTTCCTTGAGGATAGATTTCCACGATGGAAAGGAAATGAGAGGTTCTAAGAGGTAGGCTAGTGGCTTGTAACCTACATGGAAGAGGTTATGAAATGACAACAGAATAGAATGGGCCTGTGAGGCTGGAATGAGGTATTTTCCTTGGTCCAAGAACCATTTGCCTTGTGTGAGAAGAGATTGATAGGTAGAAGTTTCAGTGGGGGAGTAGGTGGGAGTGACCAGGTGAGAAGGAGAAAATCTGCCGTGAAGGATAGAAGTTGGAACGCTAGCTGCTTTTTTAGCTACCTTATCAGCATAAGCATTGCCCTGAGTGATGGGATCTGATGCCTTTTGATGGCCCTTGCAGTGTATGACTCCAGCTTCATTTGGAAGTAAAGCGGCCTGGAGAAGAGTTTTTATTAAAGAGGCATTAATGATGGAGGACCCTTGCATAGTGAGAAAACCTTTCAGCACATAAAACAGCATGGTGGTGCAGGATATGGGGTCAGTATAAATATTGACGCGTAGTCCATTTGCAAGAGTGAGGGCCCGAGTTAAGGCAATGAGTTTGGCTTGCTGAGAGGTAGTGGAGTGGGGCAGAGCAGTAGCCTCAATGATAGATGTGGAAGATACTATAGCATAGGCTGCCTTTGCTAGTGTGTGGCAATTAGGCCTGGTGGAACTGCCATCAGTAAACCAAGTGTCATCAGGGTGAGGAACACGAAAGAAGGAAATACTGGGAAATGGAGTGAATGTCAGGTGGATCAGGGAGATACAGTCATGGGAGTGGGGGCCAGCCTAAGACAGTAAGGTCAAGTTGTTTGGACAGAAAGGCTACAGGGCACAGTCCCGGCTCTTGTGTAAGAATTTTGACCGCACAGCCCTGTACTTTGCCTGTGTGTAATGAAAAGGGTTGGGATGAGTTAGTGAGAGCCAGCATGGGGGCAGCTTCTAGGGCTGTTTTTTTATTTTTTATTAATTTTTTTATTTTTTTTTGAGACGGAGTCTGGCTCTGTCGCCCAGGCTGAGTGCAGTGGCCAGATCTCCTCTCACTGCAAGCTCCGCCTCCCAGGTTCGCGCAATTCTCCTGCCTCAGCCTCCCGAGCAGCTGGGACTACAGGCACCCACCACCTCGCCCGGCTTATTTTTTTTTGTATTTTTAGTAGAGACGGGGTTTCACTGTGTTAACCAGGATGGTCTCGATCTCCTGACCTCGTGATCCGCCCGTCTCGGCCTCCCAAAGTGCTGGGATTACAGGCTTGAGCCACCGTGCCCTGCCAGGGCTGTTTTTAAGGAATGGAAAGAGGAGTGGCGAAAGGATTTAGGATCTATGGGGTCAGCTAGGTTTGCTTTTGTGAGTTTACATAATGGTTTAGTCAGGATGGTAAAACTAGGTATCCAAAGGCGGAAGTACCTAACCATGCCTAGTACGGAAAGTTGTTGTTTTGTAGAAGGGGTTCGGGTTTGGGAGATTAGCCGGACACAATCAGCAGGGAGAGCACATGTGTTTTCATGAAGAATTATGCTGAGATAGGTAACAGATGAGGAAGAAATTTGGGCTTGACTGAAGTAATGGGGCTGTCCGTGAAGTCTTGTGGCAGTACAGCCCAGGTAATTTGCTGAGCCTGATGGGTGTCAGGGTCAGTCCAAGTGAAACCGAAAAGAGGCTAGGATGAAGGGTGTAAGGAATAGTAAATAAAGCATGTTTGAGATCCAGAACAGAATAATGGGTTGTGGAGGGAGGTATTAAGGATAGGAGAGTATATGGGTTTGGCACCACGGGGTGGACAGGCAAGACAATTTGGTTGATAAGGTGCAGATCCTGAACTAACATGTAAGATTTGTCTGGTTTTTGGACAGGTAAAATAGGGGAATTGTAAGGAGAGTTTATAGGCTTTAAAAGGCCTTGCTGTAACAGGTGAGTGATAACAGGCTTTAATCCTTTTACAGCGTGCTGCGGGATGGGATATTGGTGTTGATTGGGGTAAGGGTGATTAGGTTTTAATGAGATGGTAAGGGGTGCATGATCGGTCGCCAAGGAGAGAGTAGAGGAGTCCTATACTTGTGGATTAGGGTGGGGGGATACAAGGGGAGGATGTGAAGGAGGCTTTGAACTGGGGAAAAAGGCAGCGACGAGGTGTGGCTGTAGCCCAGGAGTAGTCAGGGAAGCAGATAATTTAGTTAAAATGTCTCAACCTAATAAGGGAGCTGGGCAGTTGGGGATAACTAAGAAGGAGTGCTTAAAAGAATGTTGTCCAAGTTGGCACCAGAGTTGGGGAGTTTTAAGGGGTTTAGAAGCCTGGCCATCAATACCCACAACAGTTATGGAGGCAAAGGAAAAAGGTCTTTGAAAAGAAGGTAATGTGGAGTGGGTAGCCTCCGTATTGATTAAGAAGGAGACGGACTTACCCTTCACTGTAAGAGTTACCCAAAGCATCTTTGATGGTCCAGGAGGCTTCCGAGGCGATGGGACAGCGACAGTCTTCAACCACTAAGCCGAGAAGATCTGGGAAGGAGTCAGAGCCTTGGGCCAGAGTTCTAGGGGCTCTGGGAGTGACTGCCGGATGAGTTGGACAGTCCGATTTCCAGTGGGGTCCCGCACAGATGGGACACTGTTTAGGAGGAATCCGGGGCTGCGGGCATTCCTTGGCCCAGTGGCCAGATTTCTGGCACTTGTAGCAAACTCCTGGGGAAGGAGGTTCTGGAGGAACCCCTGGCAGCTGCGGTTCAGGCATTTGCAGTTCTTGTGTGCTGGAGATATGGCTGAGGTCTGTCTCACAGTGGAGGCAAGGAATTGCAACTCAGAAATACATTGCTACTTGGTTGCCCCTACTCTATTATTGTACACCTTGAAGGCGAGGTTAATTAAGTCCTGTTGTGGGGTTTGAGGGCTGGAATTTAATTTTTGGAGCTTTATTTGATGTCAGGAGCAGATTGGGTAATAAAATGATGTTGAGAATGAGACAGCCTTCTGACTTTTCAGGGTCTAGGGCTGTAAAGCATCTCAGGGTTGCTGCCAAATAGGCCATGAACTGGGTTGAGTTCTTATATTTGATTAAAAAAAGAGCCTAAATGCTGATTTGGGAGAGGTCAAATAAAGAAAAAGGAGCATTAACCTTGACTATGCCTTCAGCTCCAACCACCTCTCTAAGAGGAAATTGTTGGGCAAGTGGTGGAGGGCTAGTCGCGGAACAAAACTGTAAGCCAGACAGGGTGTGAGGAGGGGAGGTGATAGAAGGATTATAGGGTGGGGGAGCAGAAGCTGAGGAAAAATTGGGACCTAGCTCGGCCTGGCGAGGAGCAGCCTGGGGAGGAGGGGAGAGGTCAGATGGATCTGTAGAAAAGGAAGATTCAAAAGACTCAGAGACGCTTGGGGTTGGGAGTGAAGGGACAGGCGGGAGGGAAAGGAGATTTGGGATGAGTCTCGTTGGGAGCAGAGACTAGGGAGGGATCAACGTGTAAAAGAATGCCTGGATGTCAGGCACCTCAGACCATTTGCCCATTTTTCGACAAAAATTATCTCGATCTTGTAGGATAGACACATTGAAAGTGCCATTCTCTGGCCACTTGGAACTACTGTCGAGTTTGTACTGGGGCCAAGTGGTGTTGCAGAAGAAAAGAAGATGCTTAGATTTTAGGTCAGGTGAGAGTTGAAGAGGTTTTAAGTTCTTGAGAACACAGGCTAAGGGAGATGAAGGAGGAATGGAGGGTGGAAAGTTGCCCATAGTGAAGGAGGCAAGTTTAAAGAGAAGGGTAGAGACACGGAGAAGGGGGTGGGGAGCAGCCCTGGACTGCAACATGGGTGAGCAGCCAAAGCAGGCGTCCCTGCAATTGACTTGCCACCAAGGGAATGTGGGTGAATGACCAAGACAGGCATCCCCATGGAGATCAGACACCATTGGAACGTGGGTGAATAAACAGAGAGGCGTCCCCACAATGATTAAACACCAAGGAAAGGCTGCCTTCCCGAGTCCATGACTGGTGCCAGAGTTTTGGGTCCACGGATAAAATGTGTCTCCTTTGTCTCTACCAGAAAACGAAAGGAATTGAAATTAAGAGAAGGGAGAGATTGAAGGGTGGCACCAAGATTGAAAGGAGAAAGAGGTTGAGGGATAGTGAGAGAGGTTGGAGAAGAGAGTAAAAAAGAGGCTGCTTACCAGATTTAAAATTGGTGAGATGTTCCTTGTATTGGTTGGTCTGAGGACCCAATGTCGTAGGTGGATCTCTTCACGGAGTGAGGATGAGAACAGGGGACTGGTCTCCCGAAGAAATCCCTCTAACCTGGGTCTTTGGCACCAAATGTCTCATGCATCCCTGTGAAGAGATCACCAAACAGGCTTTGTGTGAGCAATGTGGCTGTTTATTTCACCTGGGTGCAGGCGGGCTGAGTACGAAAAAGGAGTCAGCAAAGGGTGGTGGGATTATCATTAGTTCTTATAGGTTTTGGGATAGGCGGTGGAGCTAAGAGCAATGTTTTGGGGGCAGGGGGCGGATCTCACAAAGTACATTCTCAAGGGTGGGGAGGATTACAAAGAACCTTCTTAAGGGTAGGGGGAGATGATAAAGGGTGGGGGAGATTACAAAGTACATTGATCAGTTAGGTTGGGGCAGAAATAAATCACAATGGTGGAATGTCATCAGTTAAGGCTATTTTCACTTTTTTTGTGGATCTTCAGTTGCTTCAGGCCATCTGGATGTATACATGCAGGTCACTGGGGATATGATGGCTTAGCTTGGGCTCAGAGGCCTGACGGTCAGGGAGGGATTTATTTTATGGTTGGAATATTTCTGATTGCAGATGTCATTTGTGGTTTATGGGCATGCTGACCTTGGCCACGAGGCTGATGCCCTTTGGATTTAGGCAGTTTTTGATCAAGGTGAACTTTAAAATGGTGGTGCTTGTCCAAGATGGCAATGCTCCTGCTCTGTCAAGATCTAGAATCCTCATATTGAAATGATGAGACCCAATCTGAACTACAGGTCCTCTCTATCCCCACGTCCTGTATCTCCATCACATGAATCAAGGAATCAGTTTTGCAACTGAGTTTTGAAATTTTAGGAATATTTATCACTGAGAATCATTTGTCAAAAGACAGAACAAAGAGAGAGCTTTCTTTTTAGAAAAGAAGGTCTTAGAAAGTTAGAGAAAGTTATATCTCAAATATATTAGTGTTATCCATTTGACTCTTTAAAGTGAAGTGCAGAGAGAGGAAAGAGTGAAGAACCTTGAGCTCTTTGTGAGATAACTAGCTGTTCCATTCACAAGAAGCCTAACCTACTAACAAGATTTTCCAGAAAGAAGAAAAACTCTATTTACCTAACATACAAATAACTGAGCCAGTTTTCCTTGCTTCCAGTGAGTCTGAAATTTGTATCCCCTCATTTTCTTCCTCTCAATATATTTCATTATATATTTACTAAATTGACTATTATTATTGCCAACAAAAAGAGTCAAACTCTGTGAAATATTTGAAGAGATTTATTCTGAGCCAAATATGAGTGACCATGGCCCATGACACAGCCCTTAGGAGGTCTTGAGAACATGTGCCCAAGGTGGTAGGTGTACAGCTTGGTTTTATATATTTTAGGGAGGCGTGAGACATCAGTCAAATACATTTAAGAAATACATCGATTTGGTTCAGAAAGGCAGGACAACTCAAAGCAGGGGCTTCCAGGCTATAGGTATATTTAAACATTTTCTGGTTGACAGTTGGTTGAATTTATCTGAACACCTGGGATCAATGGAAAGGAATGTTCAGGTTAAGATAAAGGATTGTGGAGACCAAGTTTTATTGTGCAGAGGAATCTCTCAGATAGCAGACTTCAGAGAGAGAGCAGGTTGTAAAGTGTTTCTTATTGGACCTAAAAGGGTTCTTGGCTCTTAGTTGATTATCTCCTGGATCTGGAAAGAAAGGAAAGAAAACATTCTAAAGAATGTGGACTTTTCCCACAAGAGACTTTGCAGGGCAATTTCAAGGTATGGCAAGGAAATATATTTTGGGGTTAAATAGTTTTTCCTTGTCTCATAATGTTATGCCAAAGTCAGATTGAAAAGTAAGTCACGATATACAGGCCAAATTAAAACCCATTTGATGAGAATTTATGGTTTGTAATGCATGATTCCCTAGAACCCTTAGGTAGGAATTTGGGCAAGATAAAAAAATTAGCTCTTAGTCGTCATTATGAAGAGAGATTTTAAAAGAGATATTATTGTCACTCTTCTGTTGAATCCCTTTGTAAGTGTAAATTTGAACTGTCTCAAGCACTTGATGTCTCCCTGCTGTTGTGTTATTAAGAAATTATTTTAGGCAGATAGAAAGGAAAAGGGGTCCTTGGGAAGTTTTTGTTTCCTTTAAAGCAGTTCCAGAAACGTTTCTTCTCTAGCAGGAAAGCCCTGGTTCTTAGAGCCCGGCTGGGAAGCTTTGATATGCAAATGCTGGCCATTAGAAACTGGGTCTACCCAAACATGGTGATTCCTGCCATCTTCTTGTTGCTCTTGCCCCCACATGTGCCTGGCAACATGGCCACCCCCACATATTCCCCAGTGTGTAGAACATCTTGGGGATCTGCATTTGCATATTAAAAGGCTAGGGTGGGAGGGACAGTTTTTTCTCAGGCTACATGAAAGACATGCCTGGTCAAACTGAGAGGTGACAGCATGCTGGCAGCCCTCGCTCACTCAGCACCTCCTCAGCCTCAGCGCCCACTCTGGCTGCACTTGAGGAGCCCTTCAGCCCACTGCTGCACTGTGGGAGCCCCTCTCTGGGCTGGCCAAGGCTGGAGCCGGCTCCCTATGCTTGTGGGGAGGTATGGAGGGAGATGCCTGGGCGGGAACCGGGGCTGCGCAAGGCGCTAGCAGGCCAGTGTGAGTTCCAGGTGAGTGTGGGCTCAGAGGGCCCCACACTCTGAGCGGTTGGCCAGTGCTGCTGGCTCCAGGCAGTAAGGGGCTTAGCACCTAGGCCAGCATCTGCAGAGGATGGGCTGGGTCCCACAGCAGTGCCTGCCCTCCCCTGCCATGCTGGAATTCTCCCCCGGCCTCAGCCACTTCCCCTTGGGGCAGGGCTCCGGACCTGCAGCCCGCCAAGCCCGAACCACCCCCAGCCTGCCCTGGGCCGCCATGGGCTCCCGCAAGGCCTGAGCCTCCCCGATGGGCACCACCCCCTGCTCCGTGGTACCCAGTCCCATCTACTGCCCAAGGGCCGAGGAGTAGGGGCACGTGAGGTGGGACTGGTGGGCAGCTCCGCCTGCGGCCCCTGTGTGGGATCCACTAGGCAAAGTCAGCTGGGCTCCTGAGTCGGGTGGGAACTTGGAGAACTTTAATGTCTAGCTAAAGGATTGTAAATGCACCAATTAGCACTCTGTGTCTAGCTTAAGGTTTGTAAATGCACCAGTCAGTGCTCTGTGTCTAGCTAATCTAGTAGGGACTTGGAGAACTTTTGTGTCTAGCTAAAGGATTGTAAATGCACCAATCAGCACTCTGTGTCTAGCTCAGGGATTGTAAAAACACCAATTAACACTCTGTCAAAATGGACCAATCAACTCTCTGTAAAATGGACCAATCAGCAGGATGTGGGTGGGGTCAGATAAGGGAATAAAAGCAGGCTGCGGGAGCCAGCAGTGGTAACCTGCTTGGGGCTGGTGTAACACTGTGGAAGCTTTGTTTTTTCGTTCTTTGCAATAAATCTTGCTGCTGCTCACTCTGGGTCTGCACTGCCTTTTTGAGCTGTAACACTCACCGCAAAGGTCTGCAGCCTTCACTCCTGAAGCCAGCAAGACCATGAACCCACCAGAAGGAATAAACTCTGAACATGTCCGAACAGTGTCAGAAGGAACAAACTCCAGACACCACATCTTTAAGAACTGTAACACTCACGGTGAGGGTCCGCAGCTTCATGTTTGAAGTCAGTAAGACCAAGAACCCACCAATTCCGGACACAAAACCAATACCCTGAGCCCTATGCAAATCAGACACCACCTCCTCCAGCCTCCTCATATAAACACCCACTTTTCCACCACACATGGAGTTTTCTCTTTGTTGGAATCCCCCCTCCCTCTGTCTCTGTACAGGAGAGCTGTTTTCTTCTTCTTTCCTTTTTTCTTGCCTATTAAACTTTTCACTCCTTAAAACCACTCCTATTGGCGCAAGACCAAGAACCCTGCTGTTCCTCCAGTCGTCTGAGCCGTATCAGTTGCAGAGCTCCACAAGCACAGGCTTCCTGCCTCATTCCCTTAACCTTTAACTGTCAAAAGGAAATCCCCTGAATTAATTCAAGATTGGCTTATATACTCCTTCAAGGACAAATCTTTCATGTGAGGAAGACTTGAGCCTCTGCATAGAAGACTAAAATACTTGCAGGAGCTATGCCTGGGTGCTCAGTCTCACAAAAGAATCCCCAGATTATGGAAAGCAAATATCTATATATTTTTGTATACACCTCCAAAGGGAAATACTGCGTGATGTGAGGAAGACTCACCTGAAAACATTGGAGTTTGTGAACCCTGACCTAGAATGAACTTTTGATTAATTAAGAGACTAGAGAGGAGTAGTTGTGGCAGAATAAAAAGTAAGATGAGATTACTGTTTTAGAAACTCAAAAAGTCATGTTTTAAGAAGAATATGTTGCGAAGAGTCATCTAGGGTGAGGATAAGAAAAGAAGAAAGTAGATTTGGCAATTAGAAAGCCAAGAGACTTCCCCTTCTCAGCTACATAACAAACACTGTGAATAATACTTTGACAAAAATAATGAACTGAGAAGAAAATATGGAATTGGCATAGACCAGCAATAAAGTGAAAGCCAGTGTCCTTGGAAGTAAGCAAGCATTTGTTTTTTTAAACATGAAACAAAATGAGTTTTCAAAGTTATGCAAAATATTAAGACAGACTACAATTTACCAGAGGGTTTATTTGTTTTTGGCTTTATAAGTACATGGGTATAATTGCAAATTAAGTTTGTATTTATATTTTAGCTTATACATTGAGGATTGTATTTATTTTTTCAAATTTTCTAATTGACAAAGTTGGATGTATTAATAATGTACAAAATGTTTTGAAATATTATCTATATATATTGTAGAATAGATAAATCTAGCTAATTAGCATATGCATGACCTCAAATATGTATCATTTTTGTTGTGAGAGCACTTACCCAATTAGCTATAGTCCCCATGCTGTGCAATAGAGCTCTTGAACTCATTGCTATTATTAAACTGAATTTGTGTATCTTTTGCTCAACAACTCCCCCTCTGGTAATCGCCATTCTACTCTCTACTTCTATGAGATCTGCTTCTTTGGGATTCCACATATGAGTGAGATTGTGCAGTATTGTCTTTCTGTGCCTGGCTTATTCACTTAACATAATGTCCTCCCGGTTCACTTATGTTGTCACCACGGAACAGGATTTCCTTCTCATTATGGATGAATGGTGTTCTGTTGTGTATATATACCACATTTTCTTTATGCATTCATCCATTGATGAACACAGGTTGATTCCACTGTGAATAGCACTGCAATAAACATGGGCGTGCAGCTATCACTTTGACATACTGATTTTGTTTCCTTTAGCTGTATATCCATCATGAGATTGCTGGATCGTATGATAGTTCTATTTTTAATTATTTTAGCAACCTC
Source organism: Macaca fascicularis (assembly GCF_037993035.2). Lineage (NCBI taxonomy): Eukaryota > Metazoa > Chordata > Mammalia > Primates > Cercopithecidae > Macaca > Macaca fascicularis. The sequence goes on from NC_088394.1 coordinate 20,879,811, forward strand.
CATACTGTTTTCCCTAATGCCTTTACTAATTTACATTCCCACCAACTGTGCAAGGGTTTTTTTCCCACATCCTGGTCAACACTTACCATTTGATAATAGCCATTCTAAAAAGAGTGAGGTCATATCGCATTGTGGTTTTGATTTGCATTTCCCTGATGATGAGTAATGTTGAGCATTTTTTCATATACCTGTTGGCCATTTCTATGTCTTCTTTTGAGAAATGTCTGTTCAGGATTTTTGCCCATTTGTAATTAAGTTGCTTTTCATGCAACTGAGTTGTTTGACATCCTGGTCTTTTATGGACATTAACCCCTTATCAGATGTATGCTTTGCAAGCATTTTCTCCTATTCTGCAGTTTATCTCTTCATTATCATTTCATTTATTTAGCAGAAGCTTTTTAGCTTAATATAATCCCATCTATCTATTTCTGCTTTCGTTGTCTGTCATGTCTAAAAAAATCATTGCTTAGACTAATGCCATGGAGCTTTTCCCCTGTTTTCTTCTGGAAGTTTCACAGTTTCTGTCTAGAGTATTTATGGCTTTCTATATCTAAGAACACATCTATATCTAAGAACACATGCCTTTTCTTTCTTTTTCTTGTCTAATTGCTCTGGCTAGGACTTCTAGTGCAATGCTGAATGTAAATGGTGAGAGTGGACATCTTTGTCTTATTTTAAAGCTTAGAGGAAAAGCTTTCAGTTTGTTTTCCCCATTGAGTATGATTTTAGCCCTGGGTTTGTCATGTATGGCCTTTATTGTGCTGAGGTATATTCCCTCTATACCTAAGTTGTTGAGAGATTTTTATCATTAAAGAGTATTGAATTTTCCAAATGCTTTTTTTGTGTCTATTGAAATAATCATATGGTTTTTGTCTTTCATTCTGTTAATGTGATGTATCACATTTATTGATTTGCATATGCTGAACCATCTGTGCATCCCTGGAATGAGTCCCACTTGATCATGGTCAATGATCCTTTTAATGTGCTGCTGAATTTGGTTTTCTATTATGTTGTTGAGGATTTTTGCATTTATGTTCATCAGGGATATTGGCTTATAGTTTTTTATGTGTTGTTGGGTCCTTGTCTGGTTTTAATATTAGGGTAATATTGGCCTTATGAGTTTGGAAGTATTCTTACCTCTTAAATTTTTTGAAACAGTTTGAGAACAATTGGTATTCATCCTTAAATCTTTGGTAGAATTTAGCACTAAAGCCACTAGGTCCTAGGCTTTTCTTTGGTAGGAGACTTTTTATTATTCAATCTACTGGCTCATTATTGGTCTGTTTAGATAGTGTGCTTTTTCATAATTCCGTCTTTGTAGGTTGCATGTGTCAAAGAATGCATACATTTTTCTATGTTATCAAATTTTTAAGGTATAATTGTTTATTATAGTGTCTCCTGATCCTTTGTATTAATGTGGTATCAAATATGTTTCCTTTTTCATTTATAATTTTATTTCGATTTTCTCTCTTTTTTCTTAGTCTAGCTAGAGATTTGTCAGTTTTCTTAATCTTTTCAGAAAACCAACTTTTACTTCTGTGATTTTTTCCTGAACGCTGTGTTCCTCACAACGTGTAAGAGATTTGGCTGGGCGTGGTGCCTCATGCCTGTAATCCCAGCACTTTGGGAGGTTGAAGCTGGTGGATTATGAGGTCAGGTGATTGAGACCATCCTGGCCAATATGGTGAAACCCTGTCTCTACTAAAAATACAAAAAACTTAATAATAATAATCAGCCTGGCATGGTGGCACACACCTGTAGTCCCAGCTACTCAGGAGGCTGAGGCAGGGGAATCGCTTGAACACGGGAGGTGAAGTTTGCAGTGAGCCGAGATCATACCACTGCATTCCAGCCTGAGCAACAGAGTGAGACTCCATCTCAAAAAATAAATATATATATAAATAAATAAATAAATAAATAAATAAATAAATAAATAAATGACTAAGGTCAACAGATGCAGTCAATAACTTCAAATAAAAGCCACTTTTAATGCTAGCTTATAAAGCTGGGGTAGGAAAAAGATGATGCAACAAGATTCTCCAGTGATTGTTCCCCTACAGAACCATCAATTTGAATAACTATTCGCACACATGCACACAAAAAATACCTTCAGAAGAACTATAGAAATCAGATGAGAGATCACAGTACCTTATTATAGCACAATAATAAGAAAAAAATATTGAGGATGGTAGGAAGGACAGTTTTTTATTATCCATGTCACCCCTCTCTGAAGCTCAGAAAGCACAGGTGGAGAAAGATAACATTAGCTTGAGGGAAAGACGGAGAAATAAAAGGATGACTTTGTCTTAAACCTTAATAGCATGTCTGCTACAGTAAAACCCAGCAACGGGCAGACCTCCCCTGTCCCTAAATCTAAGTCAGTACCTGCAAATTGGGCAAACCTGCATCAGCACTAGGTAAGAACCCATAGTCCCTGCAAGGTGGATTCGATCTCCAGTCTGCATCAACACCAGCCAACCAACTATCCTGGGCTCTGGATAGTTCTCAGTGGCAGGCAGTCCTCAATGTCCACCACCTTCAGTCATGCCCCAGAGCTACATCAGCCTTAGCAGCCATGATATTCCAGCCAGGCACTGTGTTGACCATGGTGGTCCGGGCTTAGAGTGCCTTCTAGTTTTTCAGTGGCTTCAGCAATCTCAGGCTTAGGGACTACCCTAGGTGGCCTGCCCAGAATCTCTGTACAGAATTACTGTTGAAGCGTGTTCCTAGATGAAGCCAGTCAGGGAAGACTAGAATAAGTGCTTCTTCAAATGTGCAGACCTGCAACAACAAGGGTCATGAATAATCCAGCAAGCATGACATCACCAAATAGACAAAATAAAATGCCAATGACTGACCCTAAAGAAGGTGATATATGAACTGCCTGACAAAGAATTCACAATAATGGTTTTAAGGAAGCTCAGCAAACCCCCCCAAAAATACAAAATACAGAGAAACTGTCCAAAGAAATGAGAAAAACAATAACCAGAGCTAGGAATTTAATAGAGATATGGAAATAATTTTATTTTATTTTATTTTATTTTATTTTATTTTATTTTATTTTATTTTATTTTATTTTATTTTTTTTTTGAGACGGAGTCTCACGCTGTTGCCCAGGCTGGAGTGCAGTGGCGCGATCTCGGCTCACTGCAAGCTCCGCCTCCTGGGTTCACGCCATTCTCCTGCCTCAGCCTCCTGAGTAGCTGGGACTACAGGCGCCCGCCACCGCGCCCGGCTAATTTTTTGTATTTTTAGTAGAGACGGGGTTTCACTGTGGTCTCGATCTCCTGACCTTGTGATCCGCCCGCCTCGGCCTCCCAAAGTGCTGGGATTACAGGCTTGAGCCACCGCGCCCGGCCGGAAATAATTTTAAAAAAGAAATCCTGGACTTTAATAGCATCAACAGTATAATTGGTCAAGCAAAAGAAAGTCTGTGAACTTAAAGATAGGTTTTTGAGAATATATAGTCAGAGGAGGAAAAAGCAGAAAAGGGAATGAAGAGAACTTATGGAATTTATGGAAAGTGTTAAAGGGCAAATATTTAAGTCATGTGTTTAAAAAAAAGTGAAAAGAAAGACAAAGGAGTAGAAAGTGTATTTAAAGAAATAAGAGCAGAACACTTTTCAAACCTGGAGAAAAATATAAATATCCAAGTATAGGAAGGTCAAAGGTGTCTAACCAAATTGAATCCAAGTGAGGCTACGAGAGATCAATTTAAAAGACTGAAGAAAGAAAATAAAAAGAAGCAAGACCTTATGAGCAAGTACTAGCAGAAACCACAAACTATAGAATCAAACCTGCATATATTTCAGATTTATAATTTTTTAGAATAGAATGTAAAACATGTATGTTTAAAATATCTAAACAGAGTCTCAGAAATATGAGAAAATAATATAATACACACATATACACAAGTATTGGGATCCTTTTAGATTTGAAAAGATCTAAATAGAATCTTGAGAAATGAGAAAGAATTATAATTTAAATTAAGAATCAATAGATATTGTAGACAGTTGGCATGAGAATTAGTGATAAATGGAAAAACATTTCATGCTCATGGGTTGGAAGGATCAGTATCATAAAAATGGCCATACTGCCCAAAAAAATCTACAGATTCAACACTATTTCTATGAAACCACCAATGACATTCTTCTCAGAATTAGAAAAACTATTCTAAAACTCATATGGAACCAAAAAATAGCCTGATTAGCCAAAGCAATCCTAAACAAAAAGAACAAAGATGGGGAGGCATCACACTACCTGACTTCAAACTCTATTATAAAGCTATAGCAATCAAAACAGCATGGTATTGGTACAAAAACAGTCATATAGACCAATGGAACAGAATAACAAAAATAAAGCCACACACTTAAAATCATCTGATCTTTGGCAAGACCAACAAAAACAAGCAATGGGGAAACTCTTCCTTATTTAATAAATGATGCTGGGATAACTAGCTAGCCATATGCAGAAAATTGAAACTAGACCCCTACATTTCACCAGGTACAAATATTAAATAGATCAAAGGTTTAAATGTAAGACCTCAAACTATGAAAATCCTAGAAGACAAACTAGGAAAATCTCTTCTTGACATTGGCCTTGGCAAAGAATTTTCAGTTAAGTCCCCAAAAGCAATTGCAACAAAAACAAAAATTGACAAGTGGGATCTAATTAAACTAAAGAGCTTATGCACAGTAAAAGAAAATATCAACAGACAACCTACAAAGTGGGAGAAGATATTCACAAACTGTGCATCTGACAAAGGCCTAATATCCAGAATCTATAAGGAACTTAAGCAAATTAAGAAGAAAATAATAATAATAGCCCCATTTAAAAAGGGCAAAGAACATGAACAGAAACTTCTTCAAAAGAAGACATTAGAAGCAGCTAACAAACATATTTTAAAAAACACTCAGCATCACTAATCATCAGAGAAATGCAAATCAAGACCACAATGTGACACCATCTCAAACTAGTCATAATGACTATTATCAAATGATCAAAAAGCAGCAGCTAGTGATTTCATAGAAAAAAGGGAATACTGTTAGTGGGAATATAAATTAATGCAGTCATTACAGAAAGCAATGTGGAGATTTATCAAAGAACTTAAAATAGAACTACTATTCAATTCAGCAAGTCCATTACTAGGTATATACCCAACGGAAAAGAAATGATTCTACCAAAAAGACACATGCACTCGTATGTTCGTTGCAGTACTATTCACAATAGCAAAGACATGGAATCAACTAGGTGCCTATCAGTGGTAGACCGGATATAAAGAAAATGTACATATACACCATGGAATACTACACAGCCATAAAAAAAAGAATAAAATCATGTCCTTTGCAGCAACATGGATACAGTTGGAGGCCATAACTCTAAGCAAATTAACACAGGAAGAGAAAATCAAATACTACATGTTCTCATTTATAAGTGGGAGCTCAACATTGAGCATAAATGGACATAAACATGAGAAAATCGATACTGTAGACTACCAGAGTGGGGAGGGAGTGAAGGGGGCATGGGTTGAAAAACTGCCTATGCTGTACTGTGCTCACTGCCTGGGTGACGAGATCCATACCCTAAACCTCAGCATCACACAATATTCCCAGGTAATAGACCTGTACAGGTACCCCCTGTATCTAAAATAAAAGCTAAAATTGTTAAAAATTCTTCAGAAATAATTGCAACAACTGATAACAAAAGAAATATACTTAATGTATCCCATAAGATTTAAAAAATGGAAAATATGAAAGCATGTTAAAAGTCATGGAAGACAGACATTCCAATGTACAGGCAAAAAGAGTTCAGAAAGAAATAATAGAAGACAAGGGGTTCATGTTTGGCTGAGAATTTCCAGAATTATTCAAAGACAAATCTTCAGTTTCAGAAGCTCACTGAATTGTTTTAAATTCTCACCTAGACACATCATTGTGAAATTTCAGAACACCAAGGCTGAAGAGATCTTTCAGGCAACCGGAGATAAAACTTAAATAGGCAGGTTAAAATATCCTGTGTAACCACTGAAAGAATATTTTTAAAGTATAACTTCTGAAACACATAAATACTAGCAATACAGAAGAAAAGAAAACTAAGTCACATCCAAAAGATGGGCGAAGGGAGAAAAATTGAAATAGAAAAGAATACATGGCAAAGCAATATGATGATAGTAATTAACCCAAATATATCATTAGCAAAATTAAATAGCAACAAAATATGCTCATTAAATAAACAAGATTGCATTCTGGATTCTCCCTGACCCCAAATTCTAGCTTCATGCATTTTACAGGAGGCATAGTTAAAAAAATAAAGACACAGAAAGTGCAAGAATGGCAAAGGATATAACAGGAAAAATACAAAAATAAAACAGTAGTGACTGAAAATAACCATTTTCACATCTAATTTTTGCCACGTGTATTTTTTTAACCAATCTTACAAGAGGTTTATCAATCTTGTTAGTCTTTTCAAAAAATAAGCTTTCAACTTTGTTGATTTTTTATTGCATTTTTTAAAATAAAATCTATTAAGAGAAAAAATATTTTTAACATTAAAAATTACTAGAGACAAAGAGGTTTACAACATGATAGCAGATTCAATTCAGCATGAAGTTATAAGAATTCCAAATTTTCACTTATATACCAATATAATGTAGACATATATATAGTCAAAATAACCAGTTGGAATAATAGGCAGACACACAACATTACAGAAGGAGATTTGAACATACCTCTCTTGTAACTGATGGATAAAGCAGTGGGGAAAATCAATGAATGTTATATATTGAACAGTACAGTTAATAAACTTGCGTTAATGGACATACACAGAATATAGATTCCCAAATCATGTTTTCAAACACATAAGTCTCAGAAACTGACCCAGATGATACATCATGAAAATTAATATGTAATGATGTATTTACTGACCATTAGGCAATTAAATTAAAAATGAGTAACAAAATGATAACTAGAAACAGAACACAAAATCGAGAATTTTAAAACACATTTTAATAGTTAATGGGCCAAAGAGAGAATCATAACAGAAATTAGAAAATATTTAGAACTGAAGAGAAATTTAAATACTCTGAAGCAAATGAGTTATTGGAGGAAATTTTATACCTTTAACTGCTAACATTAAAAAGCCTGAAACTTAACTAACATACTATCTAATTTAAATAGTTAGAAAAATAAGAGCCTAACAAATTCAAAGAAAGTGTAAAGAATGAACAAATAAAAGTAAAATTTAACCAAACAGAAAATGGGGCCGGGCGTGGTCGCTCACGCCTATAATCCCAGCAATTTGGGAGGCCGAGGCGGGTAGATCACCTGATGTCAAGAGTTCAAGACCAGCCTGGCCAACTTGGCAAAACAATACAAAATTAGCCAGGCGTGGTGGCGGGTGCCTGTAATCCCAGCTACTCGGGAGGCTGAGACAGGAAGAATTACTTAAATATATATATTTATATAGCTGTTATATAAATATATATTTGTATGTATATTTGTATAGCTGTTATAACATTGAAATCTAAGAAGATATGACAACTTTAGGCCAACAAATGTGAAAAATTTAAACAAATTGTTACATTTCTAAAAAATACACTTCACTAAATATGATTTAGAAGAATTAGAAAATTTAATTTGTACTTAAGTATTCAAGTAATTAAATTAATAGTTACAATTATTTCTACAAAGAAAGCACAAGGCCTAGATGGCTTTACTACTGAGTTCTATATATCCTTCCAGTTAGCACATAAAAACATAAGATGCTGCTTCTTAACTCCTCCTATGAGATGAGCAAAAGCCCCATGCCATAACCTGGCAAAATCATCACAAACTATTCTCATCCATGAATATAGATTCAAAAAATTCTGAACAAAATATTAGCAAATTGAATCTAGGAAGTTTACTTTTATATTAAAATATCTATCAACAAAATTCCCATTTTAAGGGATTAATGAGGAAACATAAAAATCTTAATAAATACAAATAGATCGTTGCTACATAGTAAAAAAAAAAATTTAGTAAACAAGGATTAAGAGGAAGAAAAGTTGCTGAGCTTTATAATGGACATATGCATGTACAGAGACCTATAGCAAATATAGTATGCAGTACTGGCTCTTCAAAAGCATTTCCTTTAAAAATGGGGAACTAGATGAGGATGACAGCTATTGCCACTTCTGTTAAACATTATACATCAGTCTTAATTCCATTCTGTAATATAGAAAAGTTATTAAAGTGTGTATAGACTGAAAATAAACTACCATTAGTCAAAAATGCTATAAAATCTGAGGAAGTGTTACCGAAGTATAAGAACAGATGTGCCGAGGCAAGCCAAAGAAGCACGTATTAAATATGGTCCTCCCTAGAATTCTTTAGAGAGGATTTATAGGGTATTTCCATAATGATGTAAAGTTCTATTGGACAGTGCTAGTCTATAGGGTTAGCCCTTGATATTTTTTGCATCTGTACAAAAAGCCAATATCCAGAATTATTCATTCTGTGTCAATTATTTTTCTCTATATCAAGTTAAGATCTACTTAGGACTCATATCAAGTTAAGATCGACTTGCCATAATTTTAGCGTTTGAGGGTTCACGTCTTGGCCATCTCTCCCTGCTCAAAGTGTTTTATGAGAACTTTTTGTTTAGACCTGTCTTTTGTCCTCTTCCCAAATGTATGAATGCATTATCAAAATTCTACACTGGAAATTCCTAAATTAAACATGTTCATATCCCCAGGAACTTAGTCTCTAATTACTTATATGCACTTCGTTCTTTGGAAAGACATTAATTAACTTATCAGCTTGTTTCTTTGAAATTTTCTTGAATGCTCAAATGTTTCAGAATTTGCCCTATCCATTCTCTACTGTTGAATTCTAGCCTCTATCTCCTGGCTGTACTTTACTCCCTTAATCAATTCATGTTAGAAGTGTTGAAAAATAGCCACTAGTGACTTCCTGACCCTATCAAGTGCCAGGAAGACTTATATGGATACCCACTTCACCAAAAATACTTCAGAATTCTATAATCGTCAGCACAAACTTTGTCACTGATGGCAGTGGCCGCTCCAGACAGCCACTGGAATGTTCTTCAAAGATAATCGTCTGGTTTTCAATTTTCTGAGCTTGATTTGATCATCACTGGAGGATTTGTTGTCCTGGGGATAGTTGATTTCCTGTAATATAACCTAATCTTATCTTTTCAGAAAAGCTAACCAACATCTCAAACACCACCAGAACCGTCGTACGTAATTCATTGCTGCTCTTTCCCAATTACAACCTTGCAAAGTGCGTTAGTCAGTATACAACTATCTACGACGTGAAGATATTGTGCACCACCTTAAAGAAGCATCCTGTCCACCTAAATTGTAGCAAAGCAAGTAAGTACCTCAGGGTCCCTAAGTCTAGCAAATTAGCTTCAGGTTCATGCTGTAAAACATGTGGGGAATCTGCCCTTCCTTCATCGGAGAGTGTCAGGACACATGTTTGGTACATAAGTCCTTTTACAACGCTGGAAAAAACCTCCTTAAATATAATAAAGCCTCAGTCTGGGTGCGGTGGTTCACGCCTGTAATCCCAGCACTTTGGGAGGTCAAGGTGGGCTGATCACCTGAGGTCAGGAGTTCGAGAGCAGCCTGGCCAACATAGAGAAACCCCGTCTCTACTAAAAATACAAATATTAGCCGGGCATGATGGTGCACACCTGTAATCTCAGCTACTCAGGAGGCTGAGGCAGGAGAATCTCTTGAACCCAGGAGGCAGAGGTTGCAGTGAGCCAAGATCGTGCCACTGCACTCCATCCTGGGCAACAGCCAGACTCCATCTCAAAAAACCAAACCAAAACAAATAGATATAATAAAGCCTCAAAAGCAAATCCAGGGTAAGTTTAAAGTGGTCTTCAGATATACAATAAGAAGTACTAATAATCAACCATGTACTAACTTTACCCGCGTTATTGTAAGTCTTCACAACAATCTCAAGTTACCTGTTTTTATACTCATTTGAGGAAAATGACTGTGTGTCGTACAGCTCTTATGGTCCAGACTGGGATTCAAAGTTTTTTTCTTCCACTGCATAATGCATTCCCATAAGGAAGGATTTGTTCTGTCTTCACCGTTTTTATTTAATACTGTTTAGTGGTTATTAGTTTAAAAGTGTTGCAACTATGTTGCTCATTTTATTCCTATGTATCTTTTGATGCTATTATAAATGATATGACTTTTTGACTGTCATTTTTGTTTGTTGCTGATATAGAGAAATACAGTTGAAAAAGTTCATTTTCTGTATATTATTGAACTTGTAAAATTATTTTAATAATTTAGGTGTATATTTTTTATTTTAATGGATGTATTCAAAGCAGCTGCTAATAACGTATTTATTTTCCAATCCATGTACACTTATTTTTTGTTCTTGACCCCCTGCTTTGTCAAAGACACGTAGTTCAAATTTAATCAAATTGGTCATCATAGACCTTCAGTTTCGTTTCAATTTAAAAGATAACATTATAATATTTTACTATCAAGAATGATGTTTTCTATAGAAACCTTTTATCAGAATCGAGAAGTTTCTTTCTATTCTGTGTTTAGTTTATTTAATTATGAATACATGTTCAATCTTAACAGGTGTTTTTTACTGCTTCTGTTGAACTTTTCTTCTTTGTTCTCTTGAATGACATATTTATTCCATTGAACTACATGGTGAATTATACAAGCTGAATTTGCAATGGTACATGATAACAAATCAAGTAATAAATTAGGTAAAGCAAGCATTATTGTGATATATTAAATGTTATATATTGTGGATTAACTTCACTAATATTAATTAAGGATTCTTGTGTCTATGTCTATTAAAAAGATTAACCTAAAATTATTGGGAATTTTTAGTGAAATACTTACCAACCTTTGGTATAAAAATTAAACAGGATGGGCATGGTGGCTCATGCCTGTAATTCCAGCACTTTGGGAAACCAAGGCAGGTGGATCACCTGAGGTCAGGAGTTTGAGTCCAGCCTGGCCAACATGGTGAAATCCTGTCTCTACTAAAAATACAAAAATTAGCTGGGCGTCGTGTTGCACGCCTGTAATCCCAGCTACTTGGGAAGCTGAGGCACAACTATCGCTTGAATGTGGAAGGCGGAGGTTGCAGTGAGCCGAGATCATCCCACTGCACTCCAGCCTGGGCAACAGAGTGAGACTCCATCTCAAAAAAATAAATAAATAAACTTTATAAAATAAAAAATAAACAAAGTAAGAAGTGCTTCCTATTTTTTATTTGCTCAAAGATTTTGTGTATCTACCAACGTATCTTCTTAAATGTTTGGTGTTATTTCCTCTTAAATAGGGTGTAATTCATATGTGAAGTTAATTATGCATGGAGATTGTCCTTTGGGGAGGTTTTTAATTGTTCACATTTCTAAGTGAGAATTATTTGGGTATCTTATTAATAATCTGGGTGAGGAGTTGTTAGTTGAGTTTTACAGGACCATTTCACTCCATCTAAATTTTCCAGTTTATTGGAATACATTTATTCACAATACCTTATGGTCTTTTTAACATCTGTAGGATTAATAATGATGTCTCCATTTTCATTTCTGTCTAATTTTTGCCACTTGTGTTTTTTTAAACAGTCTTAAAAGAAGTTTATCAACTTGTTAGTCTTCAAAAAATAAGTTTTCAATTTTCTTGATTTTTTATTGCATTTTTAAAAATTTATTTTCTACATTATTTTCTTCTTCTACATTCTAAATTTGGGGGATTAATTCTCTAACATCACAAGATGAGCCCTTAGATTGTTTATTGTCACTCTGCATTCTTTTTGTGACTAGAATGTATCTTAGTGTGCTTGGAGGGATTGGCATTTTTTCTACTTAGATGCTCTAAGCTTCTAACATCTGTGATTTGATGTCTCATTACTTTTGGAAGATTGTCATTCTTGGGAAGACAAAATTTCTGGGAAAAGTCAGGACAATTTGGAAGATAGAATTGTCCCTTGGAGACTTGAGATGTAGAAAGAAGGAAACATACAGCATAAGTTAAGGGTCCCGAAGAACCAAAAGGCTATCAGGAAATCAGAAAACTGTATCCACACTACCACCACCACCCCATCACACCCTCGCCAGTAAAAAGACATTTACATGTAAAGAAACTATATTTCACTCTACCAACAGAAATAGCTGTCATAAACCAAGCAACCGTGTCATCTTCTCAAACCATTATCACCATTTCATAGAATTACTGTTTTTGATGGTCCATGAGAATTCACAGTTCACACCAGAAAGAGGTAGGATACATTTATACAAAGTATGAAAGGAGGACAAAAAGGAATAAAAACAGTGCACATGACAAAATAACCTTTAAAAAACACAAAGGCATCATACTTACGAATACACCTATGGTGGGGGCAGAAAATGTGTCAAAATGTTAGCAATGTTGATACTATGCAGAGGGAACAGTGTTTATTTTATTACTATTATTTCGATTTCACTTTATGTTTGAGAATTTTAGAAATAAGGAGAAAATGGGCTTCAGACAACTATATGAGAGTACGATACTGTTTTTATAAAGCTCAAATTTAGAAATTAAAATATTGGTAGTGCATACATGTAAAGATCAACTTGTATGTAATTAACACAGGAAATCAGAACACAATTCATCATAGCAGTTACCTGTGGAGAATAGAAAAGTGAAGGATCACATAAGTATTCTGTTTACAATATTTGTAAACTTTTCATTTAGAGGCTTGGCTTATAGATGCCATTATGATATTATTCTTAAAATTTATAAATAAGGCCAGGTGCCGTGGCTCATGCCTGTAATCCTAGCACTTTAGGAGGCCGAGGTGGGCAGATTACTTTAGGTCAGGTGTTCGAGACCACCCTGGCCAATGTGGTGAAACTCTGTCTCTACTAAAAATACAAAAATTAGCCGGGTGTGGTGGCATGCACCCAGCTATTCAAGAGGCTGAGACAGGAGAATTGCTTGAACCTGGAAGGCAGAGGTTGCAGTGAGCCAAGATCGTGCTACTGCACTCCAGCCTGGGTGATAGAGTGAGACTCGGTCTCAAAAAAAAATATATATATATATATATGCATAAATATTATACCATATAGTCTTTGATATGAGTCAAGTATTTTTAAAACATAATTCTAAAGTATGAGAAATGTAAAAGATGAAATAATAGTAGATATAATGGTCTACCCAGAAATCTGAAATAATCCCCTAATGAACTATTAGATTCTATAATAATTAATGTGGTTGCTGAACTCAGAATAAATACAAACATAAAATTCAATTGCATTTCTATACATCAATGACAAAGACTTATAAAATGTGATTCCGAAAAAGGGAGAGTTCAGTGGCCAAAACTAGAACAGTTTGAGCAACAAAATAAGGTAGTACTGGATTATAACCCAAAATATAACAAATAATATCTGTAAGTCTATTTTGATTTATTAAAGTAATTCTGATATTTAGTTTGACATCTATTTAAATGATGTTCAAATATATCTATTCGAATTCAAATATATAATTTATAGTATATAAAGGGAGAAGAAAGGAAAAACTTTATAGCAGAGAAAACTGAAAAACACCACCTCAATCAAGTGACCAAGAGCAACGTCAGCAGTAAATAATTCGCTTTGAGTGTATGGAGCTCTCCTTTTAAATATGATAAAGATTGAATTTTACCTTTGCGGTATTCCTTCCAAAAACCCATAACCTCATTCTAATCATGAAAAAAACCTCATATAGATCCCAATTGAGGGTCTCCCAGATCGTATTCTACAAAATACCTGACCCCCAGTACTCCTCAAAAATGTCAATGCCATTAAAAATAAGAAAAATCCAAGAAACTATCACAGCCAAGAGGAACCTAAAAGACATGGCTATTAAATGTAATGTGGTATCTGGATTGGAGCATGGAACAGAAAAAGGACATTATATTTTAAAAACTAGGAAATCTGAATAAATTAGGTACATTAGTTATAATAATGTATTAATGTTCATTAATTGTAACATGTATCTTACTAGTATATGTTATTAGAGATACTGGGTACCAGATATATGGAGCTCTCTACTCTCTTTACAATTTTTCTGTAAATCTAAAACTATTCTAAAATATCCTTTTTTAAAACAAGGAGAGGAGAGTTTATAATTTTCTTATAACAGGATTTTTTTTTTTTTTTTTTTTTTTTTTGAGATGGAGTCTTGCTCTGTCATCCAGTCTGGAGTGCAATGGCCCTATCTCAGCTCACTGCAACCTCTGCCTCCCGGGTTCAAGTGATTCTCCTGCCTCAGCCTCCCAAGTAGCTAGGATTACAGGTGCCAGCCACCACACCTGGCTAATTTTTGTATTTTTAGTAGGGACGAGGTTTCACCATGTTGTCCAGGCTGGTCTCAAAGCCCTGACCTCAGGTGATCCGCATGCCTCGGCCTCCCAAATTGTTGGTATTACAGGCGTGAGCCACTGTGCCAGGCTATCATTTTCTTATAACATGAATTCTGTGCCTTTTATTCATGAACTTTCCAAGAAAGTTTTGCAAGTGTCAGCTAATGGTCAGTTTTACATTGTTTAAAAGCGAGTGTGTCTTCTTTTCCAAGAGTATTTGTACTTTAAAGCTTTCTTCTAATTAGCAACTTGAGATTTCACATTTCTGAAAGGATTTGGGATATATTGTTCATAGTAAGCAATGATTATTAGACATATAAATAAATATATTAATATACATATGCTTACTTAATTACCATGCATTATGTTAATGAAGGTGATCTTCAAAATTTATTGTTCAAATGGCATTTTTGTAGCAGGATAAGTACTTCTCACACTAAATACCTTGTCTCAATTTAGTCTAATATTTGATTTTATACTATATTTTTTCTTTGTTGTTTTCCGAGTTCTTGTTCATTCATAGTATCAATGTTGTGCACTAAGATGAGCTGTCTTGCATTTTCTTTTTTGCCAATTTCAGATACTGAGAAGAATATTTATTCTTTGAAAGAGCCTATGATTGGAAAGTATTTGATTGACATGAGTACTGCAGGCTTTATTTTCCTTGTGTTGATTTTCTTTTGGGAGACTACTTCATGGAGACTAAGAACATTCCTCAATCAATACATTTACTTTGGTATCTACAAGCGATACAGGAAAGTAAGTACTCAAGTGTGGAATAATTTAAAAACAACTCTAAGAGAATTGAAAATTAGGTCTGAGAGGTATGTATCTATATACTGTTACCTTAGCCAGCCTGGTGGCATGCTTCTGTGGTCCCAGCTACTCAGGAAGCTTGGAAGTTATTTGATGAAAGAAAAATCTGTGTCTACAAGATTGTATTTTCTTTTTTTTTTTTTAATTAATTTATTATTATTATACTTTAAGTTCTAGGGTACATGTGCATACACACACTGGGGCCTATCATGGGGAGGGGGGAGGGGGGAGGGATTGCATTGGGAGTTATACCTGATGTAAATGACGAGTTGATGGGTGCTGACGAGATTGTATTTTCTTAACCTATATTGAGATAGAATTACCTCCACTAAATTGCATTCTTTTTGTTGGTCATTTCAAAGGTCCAGATTTTGTCTTTATGAATTTTCTCTAATGCTGACTATTTTCTATTTCACTGATAATCTAATTCTTTTTCATGGCTGAAAAGTACTCCATTGTGCATAAGTATCATATTTTGTTTATCCATTCATTCATTGATGGGTAGTTAGGTTACTTTAGAATCTTGGGTATTGTGAATAGCATGCCTGCTATGGGTCTGTCACGTACAGCTTTTATTATGTTGAGGTACGTTCCTTCTATACTCATTTTGTAGGGTTTTTATCATGAATGGATGTTGAATTTTATCAAATGTTTTTTCAGCATCAATTGAAATGATTATATAGTTTTTGTCCTTCATTATGTTGATATGATGTACCACATTGATTGGTTTCTGTATCTTAAACCATCCTTGCATCCCTGGGAGAAATCCTACTTGGACATGATAAAATTATCTTTGTAATGTATTGTTGAATTCAGTTTGCTAGTATTTTGTTGAGAATTCTTGCATCAGTATTCATCAGGGATATTGGTCTGTTGTCTTCTTTCTTTTTTTATGTATCTTTTTCTGATTTTTATTACTGCCTTAATTTCATTGTTTACACAAAGTCGTTCAGGAGCAGATTATTTAATTTTCATTTAATTGTAAGGTTTTGAGCAATCTTCTTCATATTGATATCTATTTTTATTGCACTATGGTCCAAAAGTGTGGTTGGTATGATTTTGTGGGGGTTTTTTTATAATATGTTAAAGACTGTTTTATGGCTGGTTGTGTGGTCAATTTTAGAGTATGTGCTATGCACAGATAAGAAGAATGTGTGTTCTGTTTTTGAGTAGAGAGTTCTGTGGGTGTCATTTAGATTCATATGGTCAATGTCGAGTTCAGGTCCTGAATATCTTTGTTAATATTTTGCCTCCATGATTTGTCTAATACTGTTAGTGAGGTGTTGAAGTCTCCAACTATTATTGTGTGGTTATTTAAGCCTCTTTGTGGTCTCCAAGAATTTGCTTTATGAATCTGGGTGTTCCTGTGTTGGGTGCATACATATTTAGGATAGTTAGGTCTTCATGTTGAATTGAACCCTTTGCCATTATATAATGCCCTTCTTTGTCTTTTTTGATCTTTGTTGGTTTAAAATCTGTTTTGTGTGAAATTAGAATAGCAACCCTTCTTTTTTTCTGTTTTCCATTTGCTTAGCTTTTTCTCCATCTCTTTACTTTAAGCCTGTAAGTATCATTGCATGTGAGATGGATTTCTTGAGTATAGCATACAGCTGAGTCCTGTTTCTTCATCCAACTTGCCACCCTGTGCCTTTTAATTGGGGTATTTAGCTTATTTATATTCAAGGTTAATAGTGATATATGCGAACGTGATCCTATCATCATGTCATTGGCTGGTTGTTATGTAGACTTGATTGTAGAGTTGCTTTATAGTGTCAAGGCTCTTTTACCTAAGTGTGTTTTTGTGATGGTCTTTCCTTTCCATATTTAGCACTCCCTTCATGACCTCTTGTGAGGCAGGTCTGGTGGCAATGAATTCCCTTAGCATTTGCTTGTCTCAAAAGGATCTTATTTCTCCTTTGCTTATGAAACTTAGGCTGAATATGAAATTGATGGTTGGAATTTCTTTTCTTTACCAATGCTGAATATAGGCCCCCAATCTCTTCTGGCTTGTAGGGTTTCCACGGAGAGATCTACTGTTAGCCTGATGGGGTTCTCTTTGTGGGTGATCTGTTCCTTCTCTCTAGCTGCCTTTAACATTTTTTCTTTCATTTTGACCTTGAGAAATCTGACGAATATGTGTCTTGAGGATGGTTATCTTGTATAGTATCTCATAGAGGTTCTTTGCTTTTCCTGAATTTGATGTTGGTGTCTCTAGTGAGGTTTGGGAAATTTTCATGGATGATATCCTGAAATATATTTTCCAAGTTTCTTGCTTTCTCTCCCTGTTTCAGTGACAGCAGTAAGTCATAGATTTTATTTCATTACATAATTCCATATTTCTCAGGTTTGGTTCATTCTTCTTTGTTGTTTCTTCTTTATTTTGTCTGACTCAGTTATTTCAGAGAACTGGTCTTTGAGGTGAGCTTCTTTCCTCAGCTTGCTTGATTCTGCTGTTAATCCTTGCAGTTGTATTATAGAATTCTTGAAGTGTGTGTTATAGAATTCTTGACGTGAGTTTTTCAGCACTATAAGATCAGTTTGATTATTTCTTAAAATGGCCACTTCATCTTTCATCCTTGTATTGTTTTATTGTATTCCTTAGAGTCCTTGGATTGGGTTTTTACTTTCTCCTAAATTTTGATCATCTTTGTTCCTATCCATATTCTGATTTCTATTTCTGTCATTTCAGCCATTTCAGCCTGGGTATGAACCATCACTGCTGGGGAACTAGTGTGGTTGTTCGGAGGTAAGAAGATACTCTGGCTTGTTGAGTTGCCAGAGTTCTTGCACTGGTTCTTTCTCATCTGTGTGGGCTTGTGTTCCTTCAATATTTGAAATTGCTGTCCTTTGGATGGGTTGGTTTTTTGTGTTTTTTGTTTGTTTGTTTGTTTTTTGCTTGTATCTTTTTTTATGCCCTTGGGGATTTGATTGTGGTATAAAGTGGGTTCAGTTGACTGCTTTGTTTCTGGAAGACTTTAGGGGGCTACCTCGCAGCTCAGCACTCTTGGGCTGCATGCTCTATCTCTGAGGAGCTGGTCCTGGGCCCATAGCTTTGTTCTCTGGCCCCTGGAAGTTAGGAATCTGCTGCACTGGAGGGAGGGGCTGAAGTGGTCCCAATTCACTGGCCAGAACACTCCAAGGAGTGGCGTGGGCCAAAGCACTTCACTGGGGCAGCGGCAGCAGGATCCATGCTTGCTTGCCTGTGCCAGCAGCCACAGCGGTACAGCGAGGTGCACACGCCTCAGCTGATTGGGGTACTGTCAGAAGCAAGGCTGCCGCATACCTGCTGAACTTGCACAAGTTACAGTGGTGGTGTGGCAAGAGCGGGGTGCTGGCGGTGAGGGCTGGGATTGGGGGGTTCCAGTGTTGGTGCTCACACTCATGCTTGCAACAGTGATGGTGAGAGTGGGGCACTGGTGAGCATGGCGCTGTTGGCCTCCGTGGTGCTTGTGCTCCCAAAGGCAGCATTGGCAGCACAGGGTGGATGAGGCTGCCAACATCCTTGTGCGCATTTGTAGCAGCAGTGGGGTGGCACCAGGGCGTGGGGTTGCCAATGTCTGCACGTTCGCGCCGGTGGCGGTGTCAGCGTTGGGGGTTTTGAACAACTTTTGCATGTTCAACCATTCATATGTCTTGTTCCAAAAAATGTCTGTTCAGGTCTTTTGCCATTTTTAAATCAGATTATTTGTTTTCTTACTATTCTGTTGTTGTAATTGTTTATATATTTTGGATATTAATCCCTTATGAGATAAATGGTTTGCAGATATATTCTCCCAATCCATAGGCTGTCTCCTCACTCTATTGTTTATTTTACTCTGCTGAAACTTTTTAGTTTCATGCAATTTTGTCTATTTTTGCTTTTGTTGCATGTGCTTTGTGGATTATTTGAAAAAAACCTTTGCCAGACCAATGTAAAGAAGCTCTTACCCTGTATTTTCCTCTAGGAATTTTGCAGTTTCAGGCCTTAAGTTTAAGTCTCTAATCCACTTTGAGTTCATTTTTTTTCTATTGAGTGAGATAAGGGTCCAACTTCATTCTTTTGCATGTGGATCTTCAAATTTCCCAATAGCATTTATTAAGGAAACTGTCTTCCTCGCTGTGTCTTTTGGGCACCTTTGCTGAATATATTTGACCTTAAATGCATGATTTTATCTCTGGGCTTTCTGTTCTCTTCTGTTATTCTGTATGTCTGCTTTTGTACCAGTACTACATTGCTTTGACTACTGTTACTTTGTAGTAGATTTTGATATCAAGTTGTGTGATGCCTGGAGTTTTGTTCTTATGTGCTCAAGATTTATTTGGCTATTTGGAGGTATTTTGGGGTTTCATATGAATCTGAGAATTGTCTTTTCTATTTCTGTGGTAAGGGCCATTGGAATTTTGATAGGGATGGCATTGAATCTGCAGACTACTTTGGATGACATAAATATTTTAACAATATTAAATTTTCCAATCCATGAACACAGGATATCTTCCATTGATTTTGTCTTCTACAAAATATTTAGTCACTGTTTTATAGTTTTCGGTTTGCAGACCTTTCAGCTCTTTCATTAAATTTATTGCTAAGTATTATTATGCTACTGTGAATGAGATTGGTTTTTGGATTTTTTGATAGGTAGTTATTAGTGAATAGAAATACTGATTTTTGAATGTTGATTTTGTATCCCACAAATTTATTAAATTCATTTGTTAGTTCTAACATATTTTTGGTGAAATATTTAGGGTTTTCTATTTCTAGGGTCATGGCATCTGCAAATAGGGACAATTCAATTTACTCCTTTTCAATTTGGATAACTTTTATTTCTTTTTCTTGCCTAATTGCTCTAACTAGGACTTTCAGGACTATGCAGAATAAAAGTGGCAAGAATGGACATTGTTGCCTTATTCCTGATCTTAGAGAAAAAGCTCTCAATTTTTCTCCATTGAGTATGATGTTTGATGTAGGTGTGTCATATATGGCCTTTATTGTGTTGAGGTACATTCTTTTAATACCTAATGTGTTGAGAGTCTTTTCATCATAAAGGATGTTAAATTTTGTCAAATGTTTTTTCTGCATTTATTCATATGAATCATATGTTTTTGTCCTTTCTTCGATTAATGTGGTATCACATTTATAGATTTCTGTTATGTTAAACCATCCTTGTATTCTTGGTATAAATGCCACTTGGTATGGTAAATGATCCTTTTCATGTGCTATTGAGTTTGATTGAGAACTCAATCACATTGCTAGTATTTTGTGAGAAATACTATTTGTGCTAGTATTTTGTTGAGAACTTTTGCATCTATGTTTTGTTATGTTGTGTTTCCACTTTCATTTATCTCAAGATTTAAACTTCCCTTTTAATTTGTTCTTTAACTCATTATTTGGAAGTATATTGTTTGATTTTTATGTATTTGTGAAGTTTCCAAAATTACTCATGTTATTGATTGCTAGTCTGATATCATTGTGATCAGAAAAGATACTTGGTATGATCTCAGTCTTTTGAAATGTGTTAAGATGTGTACTATAGCCTAACATATGAACTCTCCTGGAGAATGTTCTGGGCACACTATAGAAGAATTTGTATTCTACTGGTGTTGGATCAAATGTACTACATATGTCTATTAGTTCCACTTGGTCTAAAATGTTGCTTAAGTCCAATGTTTCTGTATTCATTTTCTGAACGTATGAGTTGCTATTTAAGTATGGTATTGAATTTTCCTACTTTCCTATTCTTGTATTACTGTCTATCTCTCCCTTCAGATCTATTAATACTTGCTTTATATATTTATGTGATCTGAAGTTGGGTGCATGTATGTTTATAATTGCTACATCCTCTTGATGAATTGTCTCCTTTATCATGATATAATGACCTTCTTTGTCTAGTTTTACAATTTTTGACTTAAAACTTATTTCATCTAAGCATAGCTACTCCTGCTCTTTTTTTTTTTTGGTTTCCATTTGTATAAAATATTATTTTTATCCCTTCATTTTCAGTCTAGGTATGTCCTTACAGGTGAAATGAGTCCTTGTAGATAGCATATATTTCAGCTACTCTGTATCTTTTGATTGGAGAATTTAATTCATTTAAATTGAACATAATTATTGATGGGTAACTACCTTCATTTTGTTGTTTTATGATTATTTTGTAGATCCTTTGTTCCTTTTTTCTGTCTCTTGCAATCACCTTATTGATTAAATAATTTTCTCTACTGGTATGCTTTAAGTCTTTATTTTCTATCTCTTTTTATCTGCTTTGTTGTTTTGCATGTACCATAAGGCTTCCCAAGAAATTTTTATAGTTATAGTAGGCTACTTTAAGGTGATAGTAACTCAATTTTGATCACATTTTAAAATTCCACAATTTTACTCTTCCTCTTTCCACATTTAAAATTTGTAATGTTACAGTTTACTTTCCGTTATATTATATGTCCCTTAAGAACATACCACATTTTGTCTTTTAACCTTTATACTAAAGTTAGAAGTAATTCATACCGCCATTACAATATTGGAGTATTCTGCATTTGACTGTATGCTTACTTTTACCAGTGAGTTTCATATTTTCATATGTTTTTCTGTTACTCATTAGCACCCTCTTCTTTCATCTTGAAAAAATTTTATTAGCATCTCTTGTAAATAATCACAATCTTGAGGTCTGGTAGTAATGAAATCCCTTAGATTTTGTTTCCTGGGAAAGCCTTTATCTCTCCATTTATGAATGACAAGTTTGCAGGGTATAGGATTCTTGAATGACAGTTTTGTTTTCCCTTGAGCACTTTAAATACATCATCCTACTCTCTTCTGGTTTGTTAGATCTCTGTTGAGAAATTCGCTGCTAGCCTTATTGGATCTCCTTTATATATGTTATTTGCTTTTTTCTCTTGCCACTTTCAAGATCCTCTTTTTGTACTTGACTTTTGACAATTTGATTTTCATATGTCTTGGTGTAGTATTGTTTAAATTTAATCTGATTGAACATATTTGACCCTCCTGTACCTGGAAATGTATAACTTTCCCCAAATTTGTAAAGTATTCTGCTATTATTTCTTTAAACAAACTGTCTAACCATTTACATTTTTCTTCTCCTTTGCTAACTCGTATTTGCTCTTTTGATGCTATCTAATAAATCCCATAAGATTTCTTTATTCTTTTTCATTATTTTTAATCCTTTTCCTTTTCTGTCTGTTTTCAAATAACTTGTCTGCATGTTCAAATGAATTACAGATTCATTCTTTTGCTTGATCAAGTCTTCTGTTCATGCTCTCTACTGTAATTTTTATCTCAAATTTGTTGTATTTTTCAGCTCCAGAATTTTTGTTAGATTTTTTTAAAAAATAATTTCAGTCTCTCTGTTAAATTTCTCATTTGAGTCATTATTGTTTACCTGATTTAATTGACTTGTTCATTGTTGTTATTATATTTTCTTGAAGTATGTTTGACATTCCTTAAAACGATTATTTTGAATTCTTTCTCAGACTATTTGTGTATCATTTTGAAGAGTGTCAGCTCCTGGGAGAGACTTGTGTTTTTTTGTTTTGGTGTTGGTGGCATTATGATCTCCTTTGTTCTTTATGGTTTTTTTTGTTTGTTTGTTTTTGTTTTTGTTTTTGCCTTACTTTGATGTATGCACATTTGAATAAGTAGAAACTAATTCCAATTTTTGTAGATTGGCTTTTTCCAGGAAAACCTTTTACCTGTCAGCTGTTCCGAGATTCTGAGCAGACTGTTTCAAGTACAGATTTGCTGCTGGAGTCTTTGGGCAAGCTGTTCTTTTGCCAGGGATAGCAGCTAGGTAGGTATGGTGCCTGGGACCATAAGGTTGGTCCTGAAGCCTGTATCCCCTGGTGGTCCAGGTTATTAGGTCTACTGGGAAAAGATTGAACCCAGGGTCTGCTTGAGCATGGGACCATAAGGGCCATCCTGAAAGGTGAAGCCAGCCTGGTGCTAGAGCCAGCATGGAGCCTGGTTCCATGGGCGCTGGTCTGAGTTCTAAGATCATGGATGCTGGCCTAGTACCTGGAGCCACTGGATCTGGCCTGGAACTTATGACTATGGGAGTCAGCCAAGTTCTGGGTATGGTTCAGAGCCCAGGGCCACTGGCACTGTCCTGGCCCTGAGATAGGCCTGGAGCCTGAATCTGTAGGGCTGACCTGGTATTAGAGTGGTTTGGAGACTGCTTTGGAGACTGGTCCATAGCTTAGGTTCTTTGTGGAGATCAAGTCTGTTTCACTGGACTGGAGCCTGCGACCACAGGGGCTGCTCTGTGCCCCATCTGTGGCCTGTATCCACCGAGTAAGGCTTGAAGGCTCAGTCTGTGAGTACCAACTTGATGACTAGGGCTATGAAGGTCAGCCTGGTGTTGGGGAAGTCCTGAGGTGTAGGGCTGTGGGAGCCAGCTCCACACTGTGGATGGTGGGGTGCTCCGGGGACAAAATATGGCCTGGATCCTGGGACTTTGGTATCTGTCCTGGTGTCCGGGCAGGACTGGAGGCTCAGTACTGTAAGTACTTAAGTACTTGGAGTCTGGAGGATATGGGGACCTGACTGGTGCTGTGGTTCTTTTGGAGTGTAGCATAGCTACTCATAAGTCACACTTTGTACCTCACCTTTAGGGGCCTGGTAGAAATAACTCTAGTTATGGCTCTAAAACCAAAAAGGTATGGAGGCGGGTCCTGAGAAGAATCAGCAATGTTTTGCAAGACATCTACTTCAGGGGAGGCCATTATAGTTTTCTTAGACAAAGCAGTGTTAATTTTTTTTTTTTTTTTTTTTTTTTTTTTTTTTTTTTTTTTTTTTTAGATGGAGTCTCATTCTGTCACCAGGCTGGAGTGCAGTGGTGTGATCTCAGTTCACTGCAACCTCCACCTCCTGGGTTCAAGTGATTCTCCTGCCTTAGGCTCCTGAGTAGCTGGGACTATAGGTGCTTGCCACCACACACAGCTAATTTTTGTATTTTTAGTAGAGACAAGGTTTCACCATGTTGGCCAGGATGGTCCCAATCTCCTGACCTCGTGATCCACCTGACTCGACCTCCCAAAATGCTGGGATTACAGGCGTGAGCCATCGCGCCCTGCAGTGGTGTTAATTTTTTTACATAGGTATAGAGAACCTGCTTCTACTGGCAAACAAGTCTCATAAGAATGTAGGAGTTCATCGTTCCCAGCTTCATCAGAATCTTCTCATTTGTCCACATTCCAGTCTTCAGGATATCATTCCTTCCTAAGCAATGCCTTCACTTTAATGGTAGTTACTCTGCAAAGTTGGGAATTCAATTTGTGTTGTAATTCAGCCACCCACAGAATGAGGCTGTGGGATTTTTTTTTTAGCAATCTTAGCCCTGTGGCTGTATGAGTCTCTTTCTTGACAGACGTAGACATTTAAGGACATTTATGTAGCCCTTCATCTGGAAATTTGAATCCCTAAGCTTATCCTTTTCTTTCCCTATTTTGTCCTGCAAAATTAGAAGCATCTAGCTAATCTCATTATGCTTGTTAGTTTGACAAAAATCATACATTGACCAGTATCATACATATGGATACATGGTCACCCAGTATCTTGCCTCTTGTAAGAATTTGATTATGAGTGTCCAGTGGTTTCAGATCTTTGTTGCCACATCAGTCATGGACTATCAGAGAGAGAGAGAGATTGATTGAGATTGAGATTTTAAGAAATTGGCTCACATGATTGTGGATGCTGTTATGTTTAAAATCTGAAGGGTAGGCTAGCAGGCTGGAGACCCAGGGAAGATTTTAAAATATTGTAACCACCCAACGAGTTCTCCTTTCCCACAGCCAAGACCGAGCTGATTTATCAAAACAGGAGAATTGCAGTAGAGAAATAGTTTAAATCACAGAGCTTGCTGAATGGGAGACTGGAGTTTTATTATTACTCAAATCAGTCTGCCCCAAAACTCGGGGATTGGGATTCTTAAGGATAACTTGGTGGGTAGGAGGTCAGAAAGTGGGGAGTGTTGATTGGTCAGGTCTGAGATGAGATCTTAGGGAGTCAAAGTTGTCCTCTTGTGCTGAGTTAGCTCCTGCGTGAGGGCCAAGACCAGATGGGTCAGTTTATCAATCTGGGTCATGCCAGCTGATCCATTGAGTACAGGGTCTGCAAAGCATCTTAGGTTTTAACCTAAGATCAGTCATGTTACCCACAGAGCAATTTGGGGAGGTTCACAATCTTGCAGCCTCTAGCCAAATGACCCCTAAACCATGATTTCTAATCTTGTAACTAATTTGTTAGTCCTGCAAAGACAGTCTAGTCCCCAGGCAGGAAAAGGGTTGTTTTGGGAAAATATTGTTATTGTATTTGTTTTAAAGTTAAACTACAAACTAAGTTCCTCCTAAAGTTAATGCAGCCTATGCCCAGGAATGAGCCAGGACAGCTTGGAGGTTAGAAGCATGATGGAGTCTGTTAGGTTAGATCTCTTTCACTGTCATAATTTTCTCAGTTATAATTTTTGCAAAGGTGGTTTCAATATCTTTACACCAACATCTAGATTAGTGTTTTACCAAATATCTGCCTGTTATGGCCTAACCAAGTTGACATGTAAAATTAACCATCACAACAGCATATAGTTGCAGCTTTAAAAATCCAGTCTGACAGTTTCTGCCTTGTGTTTGCATTGTTTAATCCATTCACATTTAATGTCATTATTGATATAGTTGGATATATTTCCATTTTACACTTTTTCTGTATCATTTGTTTGTTCTTCTGTTCATCCTTTGCTGCTTTCCTTTGCAATTAGTGAAAATTTTATAAAGTAACATTTCAATTCTTTCAATTATTTTTTCACTATGTTTTTTGAGTAATTTCCTTAGTAGTTGTTTTAGGACTTGCAATATGCTTCGCTTATCAAATCTACTCAACTTATTAAAATCTACCTCAGTTTAATGCTAAATTAATTTCAGTGAGATATAAAAACTTTATTCCTATATATCGGTATTATCTATTATTCCTCTTTTTTCTATTATTATACATAGTACATCTACATGTTATAGACCCAGCAATGCATTGTCATACTTATTACTTTATGTAATGTTTTGTCTTTTAAATAAACTAAGAGAAGAATGGACAGCAAGTATGTATTTTTAGCCCTTGTTATACTAACCATTGTATTTACCATTTCTGGTTTTCTTCATTTGTTCCTATGTATTTGAGTTACCATCTAGTGTCATTTATTTAGAAGAACACAGATTTGCTCACTCCCACCTTCTTTGTGCTATTATTGGCAAATATATTATATTTCTCTGTGTTATAGGCCCAAACATACAAAAAAGTATATACATATCATTTTGTACAGTTAGTTGTTCTTTAAGTCAGCTAATGGAAGAAAGGAGAAGAAACATGCATTTATGCCATTTCTTAATTCCATAATTGTCTTTATAAGCATGGATTAAATAATTATTTATTATTGATATTTATTCCATGTCTTTATAAATATGGATTCAAATTTCTGTCTGGGGTCAATTGCTTGTGACTGAACAACTTCCTTTAGGATTTCCTGTAAAGCAGGTCGGCTAGCAACATTTTCTTAAAATTGTTATCTGGTAATGTCCTTATTTTGCCTTTATTGTTTAAACATAGCTCTGCTGGACATAGGATTCTTGGGGATAGTTTTCTGTTTGTTTGTTTTTGTTTTTTCTTTCAGCACTTCGTACATGTCATTCCCCTGCTTTCTGCCTTCTATTGTTTCTAATAAGAAGTCAGTTGTCAACCTACTGGGGTTCTTTTGTAGGTTATGAGTGTTTTTCTCTTTCTTATTTCAAGAGATTTTTTCCTTGTCTTTGGCTTTCAGCAAATGTACTGATATATTTATGTATAGACGTCTTTGTGTTTATCCTGCTTGGTGTACGTTAAGCCCCCTTGATGTGTAGGTTAATATTTTTCATCATATTTAGGACGTTTCTAGCCATTACTTCTTCAAAAACTTTTCTGTTCCTTTTTCTACTTTCTATTTGGCATACGCATTATGGGAATGTTGATACACCTAATGGTGTCCCAAATTCCCCTGAGACTGTTTGTTTTTCTTCATTAGTTTTCTTTTTGTTCTTCAGACTGCATTATCTCTTTCTGCCGATCTTCATGTTTGCTAATTCTTTCTTCACATCTACTATTGAGCTCCTCTACTGAGTTTTTCATTTCAGTTATTGTACTTTTCAACTCCAGAACCTATATTTGGTTCCTTTTTAATAATCTGTATCTCATTATTCTCTGTTTGATAAGACATTGCCATAATACCTTTCTTCATTTCTTTAAGCATGGTTTCCTTTACTTTTAGAATATATTTGTAATGGTTACTTTAAAGCTTTTGTCTGTTACAACTGATGTCTGGTCACTTTCACAGTTTCTGTTGCACACAACAGAATGTGTGTTATGTGACATTAATAACACACATGTGTTATGTGACACATAAAAGTTATGTGACACAAACTTTTATTTTTTTTGCATGTGTTGTAATTTTTTTTTAACTGAGCTCTGAACTTTTTTGATAATATAGGTTGGTAACCGTGGGTACTATTCTCACCAAGGGAGTTGTTGCTGTTTGCTAGTTTATTGTTTAGTGACTTGCTGAGCAGTTTCAGTGAAGTCTTTCCCTTCCTGTGTGAAGCCTCAGAGGTTGTTCCTCAGAGGGTGCAGACCTGGGCATGGGCACAGTCATCCCTGGATGACAGTGATTTTTGCAGGGTTCTTGACTGTCTCTTTTCATGACTACATCCAGCTATTAAACTCCACTAAGTTTAATATTAATCCAGCTATTAAACTTGACTAATCTCTTATTTCTTATTGGTTTCAACAATGCCCTGGGGTGTGAATTTCTCCAAAAACTGATCCAATTAAATTATATGGGTAATTTGAAGTCAGGGTTTAAGCTTCATCTTTACCCCAGGAGGGCTCTTCGTAGCTGTCTTTTTCCTTGGTTCTCTTCAGTAAACTACCTAGCATATGGTTTGATTTATACCTGTAATGGAGCTAGCTATCAGTCACCTCTTAATTGCTTTCCATCAAAACTTCCTTTTTTTTTTTTTTTTTTTTTTTTTTTGAGATGGAGTTTCACTCTTGTTGCCCAGGCTGGAGTGCAATGGTGCAATCTCAGCTCACTGCAACCTCCCACTCCCAGGTTCAAATGATTCTCCTGCCTCAGCCTCCTGAGTAGCTAAGATTATAGGTATGTGCCACCATGCCCAGCTAATTTTGTATTTTTAGTAGAGACAGGGTTTCTCCATTTTGGTCAGGCTGGTCTTGAACTCCTGACCTCAGGTGATCCACCCGCCTTGGCCTCCCAAAATGCTGGGATTACAGGTGTGAGCCACTGCACCTGGTCTGTTTTTTACAGCATCCTTAGGCTTTAACTTCCTCCATCCTCTGTTTCAAATTAAGTCAATTAAATTGGGGAGAGCAGAGGTGTTCTCTGTCTTATGGCCCAACTCTCCCCCTGGGCAAAACCTCTGAGCTGGGATAATGGAATGCTTTTCTGCTTCAGGGCTGGATGTTCAGTGGAGGACAGTAGTCTCTGGTCTTCTTGGCTTGCCTCTCCAAGCATAAAACCCTTTCCCTATGAATGAGCCAGGGCGCAGTCCCCAGTATAGCACCTCATGCCCAAGGCAGCCTTCACCTCATGAGTAGGGGCTGAGTCGAAGAAGGGAGACCCAAAGTCATAGCTATACTTACCCAAAATATAACCTCTGCAAAAGGTTGCTAAGGATGGGATGAGAAATGCTAACCTTCTTCCCCTTATAGAAATATACCTTAGCCGTTGATTGGAAGCTGGGGGAAAAGGGAGTCTAATATTTTTGGCTGAACCTGCCTAGAGTAACATTCTGTCACACTGGCCTGTGGGAAGGGAGGAGAGGATGTGGACCATGGATTTCACTGTTCTTAACAAGTCTAATAGATCTCCTTGAATAAATGTTTCTTCATTTGCTGTATGCCCTTAGGATCCGCTATGGTTTGAATGTGTTTCCCACATTTCATGTGTTGGGAACAGAACCCCCAATGTGGCAGTATTGAAAGGTAGGGCATTTAAGAGGTGATTGGATGCTGAGGGCTCTGCTTTCATGAATGGATTAATCCATTGATTAATGGATTGATGAGTTAACATGGAGGTGGAACTGGTAGCTTTATAAGAAGAGGGAAAGCAACCTGAGTAAGTATGTTAGCATGAGATTAAGTATGTCAGCTCTCTCACCAGGTGATGTTCTGTGCTGCCTTCAGACTCTGTAGAAAGCCCCCACCAGGAGTAAGCCCTCACCAGATGCTGAGCCATGCCTTTGGACTACCCAGTCTCCATAATTGCAATAAATAAATTGCTTTTCTTCATATAAATTACCCAGTTTTAGGTATTCCGTTATAAGCAACAGAAAATGGACTAAGGCAGGATCATTACTAAAGGCTTTAAGTGGTTATATTTTAAAATAACTTTCACCAGTTTCACTGGGGTACAGATGTACAGACCTGTTAAACTGTTATTCTGGAAGTCTCAAAATTATTCCATATCAAGTCTTACTGACTTTTTCTCTCTCCTTCATAAAACAGAGTCAGTTCTTATTATTCTTTCTATATGTTGAACATTCTGTGGTTGTAACAAATCATATTTGTTTGATCTCAGTGTGGCTTCAGTTTTTCATGAGGTGTCTGATTCACCTCGTGAAAAAACAAGTTATGTAATCTTAATTTCTTAATCTATAGAAAACAGAAATCAATGTGTTCTGAAATAACTGGACAAAAATGTCTTGAAAATTATGCCAAATTTCTGCTCTAACATGTTTGGATCAGTTTCCTGAAACTACTTGGTCTAGTCAAGGTGACTAAAGAGCATTAATATCTGCAACATTTATCTTGAAAACATAGACCGTGGGGTCCAGTGAGTTTCTTAGGAAAAGTCCTTTTAAATCTTGCTGAACTTCTTAGCTCCCATTCCCTTCAAAGGGCACTTATCATTACAAACTCATTACTGTTATGTTTAAAAGCTTTTTTACTCTCTTGAGATGATTTTCTTCTTAAGGATCCAGGTGATAAAATCGTTTTTCTGTTTTAAATGCTTTAAGTTGTCTTTCAAAGTATTAAAGTACACATCGTAGCATGTTAATTCATAGTCTCTCTACCATCTGAGTACCTTTTTCCTCTCCTCTGGTCCTCACTCTTCTTTCTCTAGTGAATTATTCATTACTCACAACTTATCAAATTATACGTGAGCGCTGAAGTGCTATTCAAGAAGTCTCTTAGAAATGACTCAAACTTTCTGTTTTAACATCTTTTAATATTATCCCTCAATTTAGCTTTTATGAAGCCACCCAGGCTAAAACAGATGCCTAAAGGGTATCTGCCTCTATAATTTTTGTTTTGAAAATACAGGAGATAGTGTCCAAGGAATTATCTGGGCAATCTGAAGATGAAGATGTACAAAACGAAAGAAAGAGAATCCTGGAGCAGCCTCAGGAGTTGCTGGATTCTATAGTACTTGTTAAAGAACTCATAAAGGTAATATAATTCAATGGCTAACATACACTGGCTTCATTTCTACTTACAAGTGTGCCACTGGTGCCAAGGGCTCACTGTGGTTCTTTGGACTCTATATGTATTCTCCCAGTAGAACAGAAGAGTTATCATGAACTGTCTCAAGTAGTGATCCATAGGGGTCTGAGATATTACTAATTGTACTTTACCTATAAGTATTCTTTACTGAATTGTGTTTCCTGGATTTTTTTTTAAGATATATTTTAAGTGCCCAGCCATTCTGGCTGTAAAAAATATCTCCCTTGCAATCCAAAAGGGGGAGTGCTTTGGATTGCTTGGATTCAATGGAGCTGGAAAAACAACTACTTTCCAAATTTTGACTGGGGAAGCGAGCCCTACCTCTGGAGATGTGTTGATTGATGGCTTTAGCATCACAAAAGATATCCTACAGGTAAGAGGCTGTTACAGTCTAAGATGTGAGAAGCATAATGAATGACTCAGGTTCAGGTAACAGGAAGATGGCTAGGGAAGGGAGATGGGAAATATGGTATGTATTGATATTTATTTTGTTGATGCCGTCAATGGATTCTGGAGAGGGAAATAAACTTTTGAAGAGTGAAGCAGTAAGAGCAGAATCTAAAACAAGAGTGTCTTCTGTGTTCTTTGTTAAAGTAAAAGGCAAGTTCTTTCAACATTACATCTAACATATGCCAGACAAGGTATGGTAAAGGTGTAAGAATGGTAAGGCTAGGCAGAAGGAGAAGATGACCTGCAATTCAGTTGCACCTGAGGCCTTGCTCCATCTTACTGAGAGCTCTGCAGCAAGATGGCCTTTCACAAGTCCCCCAGGTAAAGCAAGGTCACTAGCCTTTGTATCTCTGCATCTGCCAGTCATTGGCCACACATGCCACCTGGAAGAGAGGGTGTAACCTTGGAAAGAAGCTAAGTGTGGGGAGAATTTCAAGAATAGGAGAATTAGCAAATGTGTCAAACGCCAGGAAGACTAAGGCAAGGTAAAGCCTGGATAATGTACATTGGCTTTAGTAAGTAGAACTTCATTGATGGGGTTGGCAAGAGCAATTGCACTAGGGTTAAGTAGGTGGTAGTAACAAGAGCGTGAATAGTGAATTCATTTCTCCTCACTTCATCACATCAGCCACTATCACCATAGAAGTAGGAAAATGGAGTTGGCAGAGTCTGCATCCTGCGGGATAAACAGTAGTCCAGTTTATTAGTCCGTTCTCATCCTGATAATAAAGACATACCTGAGACTGGGTAATTTATAAAGGAAAGAGATTTAATTGACTCACAGTTTCACATGACTGGGGAGGCCTCACAATCACGGAGGAAGGCAAATGAGGAGCAAAGTCATGTCTCACATGGCGACAGGCAAGAAAGCTTGTGCAGGGGAACTCTCATTAAAACCATCAGATCTCATGAGATGTATTCACTATCACAAGAACAACACAGGAAAGGCCTGCCCCTGTGATTCAATTACCTCCCACCGAGTCCCTCCCATGACAAGTGGGAGTTATGGGAGCTACAATTCAAGATGAGATTTGGGTGGGGACACAGCCAAACCATATCATCTGGTAACCAGAAGTGGAGCTAAAAATGTGGATTATACTTTGAAGAAAGTTAGCTGTGAGGCAAAATGAAGAATGAAAATTCACCCAGATTTGTGATAAGGACAGAAAATATTTCATAGGGTGAATAACTCAAGCACATTTATACTAGAAGGGGAGGAGTTAAAGAAACAGAGGAGGGAGTGATACATGATGGCAGGAGGTGATCTGTTCCTGCCAGGTGGTCCTTGCAAAAAAGTCGGGGGACATGAGGTCTTCCCTAACTATCTTTGTTCATACCATTTGTCCCCTTGGGGAACATAAGGGTATGTAGGCATAAAACAGTCCAGTCTCCTGACTGTGAGTAATGGAGAAAAAGTTTAAGTGAATCTGGTACCAAGGAGCAAAAGCTAAATTGTGAACTAAAAAGACAGTTAATACAAAATGTCATATTTTAAAAAAGAGCAGGCATATGGGCAAAATGTCAGCCTTTTGCAAGGACTGATTCAAAGTTCAGTAAATCTGAGGGAACTCTTTCAAGCCTCAGAGAATCTCTCCAAGTTTGCTATTCTAAAACATTTATCATATTTTATGTAACAGATGGTAATATTTTCATTTATTCAGACCTTAAAAAATTTTACATTGTCTTTCTATTGTGGTAAAAATGCATAATATAAAAATTGAAAAATGCATAATATAAAAAAGTTCATCTTCATAACTTTTTCCTTAAATTAAATATCTCTACTCATTAAACAACAACTCCTCATCCTTTCATTTACTCCTTTGAATTTGACTATACTAGGTACCTCATGTAAGTAGAGTCATATACTATTTTCCTTGTATATCTGATATACTTCACCTAGCACAATACCTTCAAGGTTCACCTATGTATTTGAATTTCATTCAGTTTGGCTGGGCACGGTGGCTCATGCCTGTAATCCCAGCACTTTGAGAGGCCAAGGTGGGCGGATCACTTGAGGTCAAGAGTTTAAGACTAGGCTGGCCAACATGGTGAAACCCCATCTCTACTAAAAAGACTAAAATTAGCCAGGTGTGGTGGTGTGTGCCTATAATCCCAACTATTTGAGAGGCTGAGGCAGGAGAATTGCTTGAAGCAAGGAGGTAAAAGTTACAGTGAGCCCAGCCTGGGCAACAAGAGCGAAACTCTGTCTCAAAAAAAAAAAAAATTCATTCAGTTTTATGGCTGATAATATTCCTTTGTATGAGTATACAACATTTTGCTTTTCCATTCATCCATTTATGGTACATTTGGGTTGTTTGTACCTTTTGGCTCTTGCGAATAATGCATTGATACACAAATATTGCTATTGATTATCTGGGATACATACCTATAGGTGGAATGCAGAATCATATAGTAATTCTATGATTATTTTCATAAGAACTTCTATACTGTATTCCACAGCAGCTGCGTCATTTTACATTCCTACCAGCAATGCACAAGAGTTCCAATTTATCCACGTAATCACTAACTCTTCTTAATTTTTGTTTTAATAGTAGCCATCCTAATGACTGTGAGGTGGTATCCCCTTGTAGTTTTGATTTGCATTTCCCTAACAATTAGTGATATTGGGCATTTTTTTCGTGTGCTTACTGGCCATTTGTATATCTTCTTGGAGAAGTGCCTATATTAATCATTTGCACGATTTTAAGTTGTGTTGTTTGGTTTCAGTTGCTGTTGAACTGGAGGAATCCTTTATATATTCTGGATATTAATTCATACATGATTTGTAAATATTTTTTCCCATTACATATAACATATGCCAGACAAGGTGCTATAAGGGTGTAAGGATGGCAAGACTGGGCAGAAGGAGAAGATGACCTGCAATTCAGTTGCACCTGAGGCCTTGCTCCATTTTACTGAGAGCTCTGCAGCAAGATGACCTTTCACAAGTCCCGCAATTGAAACAAGGTTGCTAGCCTTTGTATCTCTGCATCTACCAGTCATTGGCTGCACATGCCACCTGGAAGAGAGGGTGTAACCTGAGAAAGAAGCTTTTTCTGCCTTTTCTGGTATCCTTTGGTGCACACATGTTTTAATATGAAGTTCATTTTATCTAATTTTTCTTTTGTTGCCTGTGATTTTGGTGTCCTATCCACAAAATTATTGTCAAATTCGATGTCATGAAGTTTTTCCTCTATTTTTTTTCTAAGAGCTTTAGAAGTTTAACT
Source organism: Macaca fascicularis (assembly GCF_037993035.2). Taxonomy (NCBI): domain Eukaryota; kingdom Metazoa; phylum Chordata; class Mammalia; order Primates; family Cercopithecidae; genus Macaca; species Macaca fascicularis. The sequence continues at coordinate 20,914,199 of NC_088394.1, forward strand.
AACATGTTTAGGTCTTTGATCCATTTTGAGTTTATTGTGGTATATAGTGCAAGGGAAGGATCCAACATCAATCTTATTCATGTGAATATCCAGTTTTCTCAACATCGTTTGTTGAAAAGTCTGTCCTTTGTCTATTGAATGGTCTTGGCACCCATGTGTGATTAATCGATCATTTCCTGAGGATTTATTTCTGGATCTCTGTTCTCTTTTACGGATCTGTATGTGTGTATTTATGCCACACAGTTTTTCATTACTGAAACTTTTCAGTAAGTTTTGAATTTATAAAGTATGAGTCCTCTAATTTCATCCTTCCTTTCAAAAGATTGTTTTGGCCATTTGGGTCCCGGAAGGTACTACATGAATTTTAGGATGCATTTTTCTACTTCTGCAAAAAAAAAAAAAAAAAAGAAAGAAAAAAAAAGTTATCAGGATTTTGATAGAAACTGCATTGAATCTGGAGATTATTTGTGACAACAATAGTAAGTTTCTCAATCCATGAACATGGGATGTATTCCTATTTATTTATGTCTTCTTTAATTTTTCAGCAATTTTTATAGTTTTCAGTGTAAGAGACTTTTAACTTATTGGTTAAGTCTATTCCTATGCATTTTACTCTTTTTGATGCTATATAAATTGAATTGTTTTCTTAATTTCCTTTTGGGGAGTTTTATTGTTAGCGTATAGAAATGTAACTGATTTTTTAAAAGAAAAAAATAGATCAATCTATTAATTTCCCTATACCTTGCACAATATGAACAGAATAGATGCATAAAAATTCAAGAAAAATTAAGAGGAAAATAATAAATCCAGAGAAGAGATAAGTCTATAGAAAAACTCACTTTGATTAACTTGGAAAGTGCCACAACATTACCACTAAGCTTCTTAGAATCTATATTAACTGTGAGATCTGGCTTCATATCAAATGCAACTATCTTTTCCAAATAGAAGTCAGGGTCCAAGCATCCTGACTGAGTGAATATTCAGGGATATAAAACTGGATCATGGTTATAATTTGCTAGGATGCTGCCTTTTTTGTCATTGTTGTTGTATTGTCATTCTCTGCCTGGAGAAAAAAAAATGGGATGGTTGCTATAGTGTTTATAGTAGAGTCAGGAGACAGATGACTTGGTCTCCAGCACCATCGAGTTATGGGAGGATAGGGAAAAAGAACTAGTCAGGGTTATGAAGGTATTACATAGAAGGCCATATTGGTGACCAAACTAGTTCAAATCTATGCATATCAGTCAAATTTGTGCTTGATATTTTGTGGTTTTTCCCACTCAGAGACATGCTGAGCAGCAACTATGGCTCATGGGATATTGGCAGATCTCATTTTAAATACAGGGGTGGCACTCCTTTTTTAAATATAGAAGTAGCAAGGTCTATGTGAATTAGTCACTTTTTCATGGTGCCAGAGTCCATGGAAACTTGACTTACATCCAGGAATCACACAGCTGGTTTCCATGTTTATTTTTGTTTCTTTGTTTTTTAATGTAAGCATTTATAGTTTGTATGGTTCCCAGTTCCCGTTTTCTATCTTTGTCCTGACTGAGAAAACAGAGTGCCTTGACCAAACTGAGTTGCTGTTCAAGGCCAGCTTTATGCCTTCTCCTACAGGCTTGGACACAAGCCAGGGCCTGGAAGGTGCCAAGGAACATTCCAAGACACTGATGAAGTTCTTTAAGTTGTTGCCCAAAACTGAAAGGTCAAACATCTTGCTAAACACATAGAAAGTAGCCCTGGCCCTGAGCCAAATTCTTTAAACACTCTGTAAACCAACTCCCTCCTTATAGCCATACCCAGGTAGAACATCTTTTTTGCTATCCATCACAAGGACACCACAACTCTCATATGTAAATTTTCCTAACAAATGTTTTGGACGGTTATCTAGGGCTTCTTTCTTTGGAATCCCAATTGGCTCTACCTCAGGGTGATGTGGGGCAGTCCACTATAAGAACTCCTCAGCCACCACTTTTGGGGCAACACTGACCATTGGCTCCAAGGACAGAACATAGCTATAAATTTCCCCCTGAACACTGCTTTTGCTGGGCCTCATGAGTTTTTGTGTAGTGTTTTCTTTGTTTTCACTCATCTCTAAGCATTTTCTAAATTCTCTTATGATTTCTTCATTTAGCCATTGGTTGTTTAAGAGTGTGTAGTTTAATTTCTGCAAATTTGTGAATTTTCCAGATTTTTTCCTGTTAATGATACCTAAATTCATCCAATTATGGTTGGAAAAGGTGGTTTATCTTTTCAAATCTACTGAGATTTAATTTATAGCCTAAAATATGGTTCATCCTGGAAGATGTCCCATGTGCACGTAAAAAGAGTGTGTACTCTGTTTTTTGTTGATTAGTGTTCTGCATATGTTAGTTAGATCTAATTGGTTTATTGTGTTATTTAAGGTGTCTATATCCTTATTGATCTTCTGTCTGGTTGTTCTATTCATTAATGAGAGTAGGATATTAAAATATCCAACTATTATTATAGAATTGTTTCTTTAATTCTTCTATTTTGAGGATCTGCTATTAGATGTGTAAATGTTTTTACTTTTTACATCTCCATTCTGAATTGAACCTTTTATTAATATGTAATATTCTTTGCTTCTTCTAAATTTTCTTGATTTAAGGTCCATTTTATCTGATATTAGTGTAGCCACCCTTATACCCCATTTGATTACTAAATGCATGAAATATCTTTTTTTCCATCCTTTCATTTTCAGTCTACTTATGTCTTTGGATCTAAAGTGAGTCTCCTGGAGACGGCATCTAGTTGAATAATTTTTTTTTTAAATTCGTTCTGCCAATCTCTGTCTTTTGATTGGAGAGTTTAATGTATTTATATTTAAAGTACTTATAAGGAGAAACTTATTCCATCATTTTGCTATTTTTTCTGTATGCCTTATAGCTTTTATATCCCCAATTTCCTGCATGACTGGTTTTTTTTTTTTTTTTTTTTTTTTTTTTTTTTTTTTTTTTTGAGATTGAGTCTCACTCTGTCACCCAGGCTGGAGTACTGTGGCACAATCTCAGCTCATTGTAACCTCCGCCTCCTGGGTTCTAATGATTCTTCTGCCTCAGCTTTCAGAGTAGCTGAGATTACAGGCTGATGCCAGCATACCAGGCTAATTGTTTTTTCCTATATTTTTAGTAAGAGATAGATTTCACCATATTGGCCAGGCTGGTCTCGAACTCCTGACCTCAAGTGATCCACCTGTCTCAGCCTCCCAAAGTGCTGAGATTACAGATGTGAGCCACCATGCCCAGCCAGCATTACTATTTTCCTTTGCATTTAGTTGATTTTTTTGTAGTAAAACATTTAAATTCCTTTCTCATTTTCTTTTGTAAATATTCTGTAACTATTTTCTTTTTAGTTATCAGACAGTACATTTAATATATTAATGTTATACTAATTTGAATTTATATCAACTTAACTTCAGTAACATAAAAAACTCTGCTCCTTTACAGCTCCATCACCACCCCTTTCAGTTGCTGATGTCACAAAATTACATCTTTATACACTATGTGCCCAAAACATAATTATTTTAAATGCATTAAAATTTTAAATTACGTAGAAAACAAAATGTAAAGTAACAAACTTTTGTTATGATACTATTAGCTTTTATAATTCCCTATGTATTTACCTTTATTGAGATCTTTACTTCTTATGGCATTAACTTATTGTCCAGTGTCTTTTCATTTCACCTTGTAGGACTTCCTTGAGCATTTCCTACAGGACAGGTCTATTGACAACAAACTCCATCAACTTTCATTTATCTGATAATGTCCTAATTTCTTCTTCACTCTTGAAATAGTTTTACCAGATGCAAGATTCTTGTTTGACAGTTTTCTTCTTCTAACAGTTTTGAGGGTGGATGGGGAAAGGCTTTTCTTCTGGTTCAGCCCATTGCCTCTGGTTGCTGAAGTTTCTGATATCTGCTGATAATCTTGAGAGATTTTTTTTTAACGTGATCCATGGCTTCTGTCTTCCTGATTTCAAGATTCTCTCTCTGGCTTTGGCTTTTGCCATATTTATAATAACATGTCTTGGTGTGGGTCTCTTTGAGTTCATTTTACTTAGAGTTCATTGGGCTCCTGGATGTTTCTATTAATCAAATTTGGAAAGTTTTCAATCATTATTTCTTCAAATTATCTCTCTGCCCTTTTCTTCTCCTTCTTGAATACCACAGTGTATACATTAGTCCACTTGATGGTATTCCAAAGGTCCCTTAGGCTCTGTTTACATTTCTTTGATCTTTTTTCTTTTTTTCTTTTTTTGATCTTTTTTCTTTCTGTTCCTCGGACTAAATAATTGCCATTGTCCTACAGTAAAGTTAATTAATTGTTTCTTCTGCCTATTCAAATATGACTTTTTTTTTTTTTTTTTTTTTTTTTTTTTTTTGAGATGGAGTCTTGCTCTGTCGCCCAGGCTGGCGTGCCGTGGTGCAATCTCGGCTCACTGCAGGCTTTGCCTCCTGGGTTCACACCATTCTCCTGCCTCAGCCTCTCGAGTAGCTGGTACTACAGGTGCCCGCCACCACACCTGGCTAATTTTTTGTATTTTTAGTAGAGACAGGATTTCACCATGTTAGCCAGAATGGTCTAGATCTCCTGACCTCATGATCCACCTGCCTTGGCCTCCCAAAGTGCTGGGATTACAGGCGTGAGCCACCACGCCCAGCCTCAAACATGACTTTCAATCCTACTAGTTAATACTTTATTTCAGTTATTATACTTTTCCACTCTAGAATTTTTTTTTCCTTTTAAAGTTTCTACCTCTTATTGATATTTCCATTTTGTTTGTACATCATTTTCTTGACTTCCTCCACATCTCCATTTAGTTTTTAAAGCATCGTTAAGACAATATTTTAAGGTATTTTTCTAGTATATCTGCCTTCATGTCTTTTTCAGTACAATTTCCATTCATTTTTTTTTTCCTTTCATCCTTTGATGGGTCATACTTTCCTGTTTCCCTCTATGATTCTGAGTTTTATTAAAAACTGGACATTTGACTCTAATAAAGTGGTAATTCTGGAAATTATATTTTCCTCATTCTCCTAGGTTTGCTGCTGTTTGTTACTTTTTATTTATTGTTTTTGTTTTTTGGATTGCTGTCTCTGTGCTTAGGATCAGCCTGGGGTGTGAAAATAAGTTCTTCTCAGGCATTTTCTGAGCCTGTGTCTTTCCCTGAGCATGTGTGGTTACTTTATAATTTTATTTATACATGCAGTTGTGTTTTAATGCCCTAATACTTAATGTATGAATCCCAAAAGAGGAAAATGAGAAAAATGAAGGATGGTGTGTAAAGGGAGCTAGTCTTTTAAAGCCCCTGTCACTTCAAACAGAGGGGCAGGGTCTCGTGCCATGCCAGGAGTTTAGGGGGCATGAATAGTTTGGAAACACTGTAAATTAGTAATTTAATTTAATTTAATTTAATTTGATAGCCTTTTCTCTGGCTCTTAGGCTATGTGCACCTCAGTGTAAATCAACAGAAGGGTTTGACTAATTGGTAAAGCAACATTTATTGCAATCTCTGGTTTGGGGATGAATGCGGAAAGGCTTTGCTTCTGGTTCAGCCTTACTCTGGAACAAGATATACATATGGCTCTACAGGTTAAACAAAGCCAAAACATCATGGTGGCCATGCTCCTTGGAGTTCCTGATTAATGAGAAGAGCATCTCATATTCTAATAATCCTCCAAATTGTGTGGCTCTAGAATTTTATTTCTAACTTCTTTATCCCCAAGATCATTAAAACTGAATTATGGAAGCTATTATCCCAATGTCCTACAACAGGTCTGACAGCTATAATTGTGTAGCCCTTTAGGAAAAAAATAATTTTGGTAGGACTCTTAGAAGCATGGCTTGGAGGACTGCAGGTTTGCCATCTCATCCATGGATGTGTAGTGGGGTGGATGACTTGGCTGTTTACTCAAGGCAATTTTTGTTATTAGGTAAGGTCAAGAATTGGCTACTGTCCTCAATTTGATGCCTTGCTGGAATATATGACTGCTCAGGAAATAATGATTATGTATGCCAGAATATGGGGAGTCTCTGAGCCCCAGATTAAGCTGTATGTGAACAAATGGTTGAATTCACTGGAACTGGAGTCTCATGCTGACAGGCTTATCAGCACCTACAGGTGAGTCACTATGCTACCGCTCTTTTCTGTTGATGCTGCTAACATTGAGGTGCTTCCTTTTGTTCTTGCTGTTTGAAATGAAGCTTACAGCTCCACCTAAGCTCCGCTTCCCACAATTACCTACTTGTGAAACTATCTAATGTTCTGCTAGGCTTCAGATGCCAGTAATAAGGCAAATCAATACAGTTCTACATCTTCCCTTTGCAGAGATGAAACGCAAAGTCTTGGTTCTATTTGAACTATATCCTCTGAACCTCAAAAAAAGGAGTGTCTTCTCTTTCTAGGGTCCCTATAGTTCTTTGTCTACCAAGTAAGGAGGAATGTAGGCCCTTTGAATTATGATGTGATTTATGTGACTTGGAAACTGTAACACTCTAAGAACATGGGTAAATAAATGCCACTGATAATGCTGCCAAAATTTATTACATAAAAGTCACTCCTCTATATCTCAAATTTAAACGAATTGATATACACATCTGTAATTGGGCCTGCTACCTAATCAAAGTCACATATAATCAGCATTGCGGATGTCCATGTTAAGTGTTTGCTGGGACGCTCAGCATTTGGGAAATTTGTACTAACTCTTTCCTATACATAACTGATATGTATAGCCGTTTCTTCTGTCACTTTTTCTGTCCTTCTTTGGCCATGAAGTGAAGGAAACAAACGTAGGCTGAGTACTGCTATTGCCCTAATGGGAAGGTCTTCAATCATCTTCCTGGATGAGCCATCAACTGGCATGGACCCAGTAGCCCGACGCCTGCTCTGGAACATAGTGACAAAGACACGCGAAAGTGGAAAAGCCATCGTTATAACCTCCCACAGGTGTGGCTCACTGGGAGGCTTGGTTGAGGGCTAGCGAGAGAGTTGTAGTGGCTGTAAGAGGGAATTATTTAGGCCCAGTGGATAATATTGGACAGTAAACTTGCCTGAGTACGTTAGTTCCTCATTAGGAATTAGGATTCATGTTAATCCTAATAAATCAAATGACTAAAAATCCTCACTGAGTTTAACAAAAAAAGTGAGGAAAAGACAGGACTTCAGAAGATGCTCTATTTGAAAATTGGGCACTATGTTCTTTTTCATTTGAAAAATTCCCACTTCCCATCGACGAGTTTTATGATTGGAAAAATACAACTTCTGATTGAAAATAGGGTCGCAAAATTCTGGCTCTGATTGAACTACACAGTGTCCTCCAAAAGAGAACTTTTTTACTTTTACCCTTACAACATTCTGCCCTTTTGTTTTGCAAGTATGGAGGAATGTGATGCGCTCTGTACCAGTCTAGCCATCATGGTGCAAGGGAAGTTCATGTGCTTGGGCAGCCCTCAGCATCTCAAGAACAAGTTTGGCAACATTTACATCCTCAAGGTCAAGGTCAAGACTAAAGATAAATTACAGGATTTTAAACGTTTTGTTACAACAACATTTCCAGGTAAATTAAGTTGCGCTACCTTTGTCAGAAATATATTACATCGGCCCCGTGCAGTGGTTCACGCCTGTAATCCCAGCACTTTGGGAGGCTGAGGCGGGCAGGTCACTTGAGCTCAGGAGTTTGAGAAATGTGTTAAATCATGTTTGTTGTTCTCACCATCCATGTGATTTATGTCTTCAATAGCAGTTTTCTGTGAGTTATTGATAGGTATTGATTTTCTATAATGTTCCTTTGGCAACGTTTGATACTATAAGTCTCTTGTGGCAGATTATGCTAAGTTTCACAAAAAACAGAGGTTCTCACAAACTCTTACATCACCTAACAAGGCAGTTTTATGTTTATAAATTAGTTGGGTGCAGTAGCTCACGCCTGTACTTCCAGCAACTTGGTAGGCTAAGTCCAGAGAACTGCTTGAGCCCCAGGGTTTAGGCTGCAATTAGCTATGATTGTGCTGTTGCACTCCAGTCTGGGTGACAGAGCAAGACCCCATCTCTAAAAAAATAATGATAATAAATAAAAACTAAAAATAAATTATATACTTAAAGTCCTATTTTAGCATAATTCTCAATTAGTTTCACAGATTATTCATGTCAAATTTTAAGGTTTTTTCCTTCACACTACAAATGCAACTTTATGCTTTTACTGTCTCAGCTAGGATATGGTATTGAAATGCAAATAAGAACGTTGCCAAAGGAACATTATAGAAAATCAATACCTATCAATAACTCACAGAAAATTGGTATTGAAGACATAAATCATATGAATGGTGAGAACAACAAATACAATTTAACACATTTCTCAAGAACATATTTCTCTCCTTTCAAGAGGAGTTTGGTTTCTGAGTGCTGTTTCTTCATGCTAAATTCAGTAGGCACCTCTCTGCCTACATGGAACAGTACAAGTGAGACCATCCATTTCGATCTGTCTCTTATCTCTCTTTCCTTAACCTAAAGTGTGGGCAATGGCAAGGCTTTTAATAATTCTGGCTTTTCATCTTAGTTTCCACTTTAGTAGGCTGAGCAAAATACCACAGAAGTTCCTGTTGTGTGTTAGGCTAAGGGGTTGAAAATTTGTCTCCTAGGCAATGGAAAATAGCAAAATTGACTACACAGTAAGAATGAAAATCAGGGTCAGGTACAGTGGCTCATGCTTGTAATCTCAGCACTTTGGGAGGCTGAAGTGGGTGGATTACCTGAGGTCAGGAGTTCAAGACCAGCCTGGTCAACATGATGAATCCCCATATCCATTAAAAATACAAAAATTAGCTGCACATGACGGCGTGCACCTGTGGTCTCAGCTACTCAGGAGGCTGAGGCAGGAGAATTACTTGAACCGGAGAGGTGTAGGTTCCAGTGAGCAGAGGTCATGCCATTGCACTTTAGCCTGGGTGACAGAGAGAGACTTCATCTTAAAAAAGCAAAAAGAAAAGAAAATCAGAAAACAGATATGAAATGGATGGTCAAGCATATGTGAAGAACGAGCTGTGTGGAAAAATTATCACCCCAGTGTTGGTCATAGTGTTGATGGTGTGCCCTTGACACATGTAGATGGATATGTCCATTAAGAAGTTGAATATTCACTTATGCGTTTGTGTGGCAAATATTTTTGAGGACTTATTGTGTCAGAGTTTGATTTCATGTGATCAATAAATCACTTTAAGAAAGCTCTATAGGCTAAGGCACGGTGGCTCACACCTGTAATCCCAGCACTTTGGAAGGCCAAGGCGGGCGGATCACAAGGTTAGGAATTTGAGACCAGCCTGGCCAATATGGTGAAACCCCATCTCTACTAAAAATAGAAAAATTAGCCAGGCATGGTGGCAGGTGCCTGTAATCCCAGCTACTCGGGAGGCTGAGGCAGGAGAATCACTTGAACCCGGAAGGTGGAGGTTGCGGTGAGCTGAGATCGCGCCACTGGACTCCAGCCTGGGCAACAGAGTGAGACTCCATCTTAAAAACAAAATCAAAAAGCTCTGCACACTTCAGGATAATACAGAAAAACAATTCAACAAAATCAGGTAAACAATAAATTACCCAGACTAGTAACTTAATAGAAACATTGAAATTTCTTCTTAAAAAATCAAACAGAAATCATGGATATGTAATATACAGTGAATAAAATGAAGAATGCAGTAGAAAGCATTAACAGCAGAATTTATCAAGCAGAGAAAACTATCTCAACTCAAATAGGCTTTTTGAAAATATACAGTTAGACAATTAAAAGAAAAATTAAGAGGAATGAAGAAAGCTCATGAGATTTATAGAACAGCATCAAAAGAGCCAGTATTTACATTATTAGAGTTTGTGAGGAAGAAGAAAAAACAAATTGTTAGATTATTTAAAGAAATAAAAGCAGAAGATTTTCCAAATATTAAGAAAAACATAAATATCCAGGTACAAGAGGGTCACATATCTGCATTCGGATTCGATACAAACAAGGCTACATCAAGACATTATAATTAAATGGTCAAAAATCAAGTACAAAGAGAGGATCCTGAAAGCAGCAAGAGAAAAAACAAAAGCAAATAACATATAAGGGAGATTCCATAAGGCTAGCTGCAGATTTCGCAGCAGGGACCTCATGGGCAAGGAGAGAGTGGGATGACATGTTCAAATTACTGAAGAGAAAAAAACCTGCCAACCAAGATACTGTATCCAATACTATGTTGAATAAGAGTAGTAAGAGAGGACATCCTTGTTCTTGTGCCAGCTTTCAAAGGGAATGCTTCCAGCTTTTGCCCATTCAGTATGATATTGGTGGTGGGCTTGTCATATATGGCTCTTATGAGTTTGAGGTATGTCCCTTCAGTATCTAGTGTATTGAAAATTTTTAACCTGAAGGGATGTTGAATTTTATCGAAGGCCTTTTCTGCATCTATTGAGTTAATCATGTGGTTTTGTCTTTAGTTCTGTTTATGTGATGAATCACATTTATTGATTTGCATATGTTGAACCAGCCTTGCATCCCGGGGATGAAGCCAACTTGATCGTGGTGGACAAGCTTTTTGATGTGTGGGTGGATTCAGTTTGCTTATTTTATTGAGGATTTTTGCGCTGATTTTCATCGAGGCCTGAAGTTTTCTTTTTTGTTGTATCTCTGTCCAGTTTTGGTATCAGGATGATGCTGGCCTCATAGAATGAGTTAGGGAGGAGTCCCTCCTTTGGTCACCAGCCTACATGTACCTGTAGGAGGTAGCTGGAGACCTCTATTGGAAGGTTTCACTCAGTCAGGAAGAAAGGGATCAGGGACCCACCCAAAGCAGCAGTCTGGCTGCTTTTTGGTATAGCAGGTGTGCTGTGTTGTGGGGGACCTTTCCTTGTTTGGACTGCCTGTATTCTTCAAAGCTGACAGGCTGAAGTGGCTGAGTTGACCAAACCACAGAGATGGCAACTGCCCCTCCCCCAGGAACTTGGACCCATCTCAGGGAGACTCCAACTCACTGCCATTGGTTGGCTGGGATTCCAAGCCAGTAGGTCTTAACTTGTGATGTGATGTGGAAGTGGGGCCTGCAGAATGTACTGCTTGGCTCCCTGGATTCAGCTTACTTCCTAGGGATATGTACAGATGGACCTCCCACCTTGCCAAGGATCCCAAGGCTGGAGTATATAAAACTCCTGGGTCTCTGTGTATACCTGAGTGGATGCTCTGTCAAGACTTCACAGAGCTCTGTGTATCAGACCCAAGGCCCTGGTGGTGTGGGCTCATAAGGGGATCTCTTGAGCTGTGGGTTACAAAGACCCATGGGAAAAGCATGGTTTCCTGGGCAGGGTCTCACAATCACTCGGTGCTTCTCTTGGCTAGAGGTGGGGGTTCCTTTGGCTCCATGGGGCTCCTTGGTGTGCCATCTCCACCCCGTGCTCTTCCTTGTTCTCCATGGGTTGAGTTTTTAGCCAAGTTGGTCCCAATGTGAGAATCTGGATATGTCAGCTGAAGGTGCTAAATTCACTCACTCCTCTCCATTCTTCTCCGTGAGTACTGTGAACCACAGCCACTTCTAATAGGCTGTCTTGGATTGGGTCCCTCTGCAAACATAAGACTTTTAGAAGGCTCAGATTTTTCATATTGGGCATGTCAGCTGATAATTTATTGTACCTCAAATCCTGCCTTCAATACTTGCTATGAACTCCATATAATAAGATGATTTCATGAGGAATAAATCTGCTGAAAGCATTAACCATGTCATGGATACCAAAGAGAGTGGGTTAGCAGGTCATATCTCCTTTCATATTGACCTCCTCTATTCACCCCTCCACAGTATATAATTAAATGTAGTAATATTTTGGCAATTTCAAATGAAGCCTGTAAGATTATTCGCCTGTCCTATTTTCCTTTCTTAGGTAGTGTCTTAAAACATGAGAATCAAGGGATCCTTAACTACTACATTCCTAGCAAGGACAATCGCTGGGGAAAGGTGATAGTAGCAACCTTGCCCTTCTAACATTGCATGTTAAGAGAGCACTAACGATGGGGAGTATTTGGGATTCGGGAATGTGGAATGGGAACCTGGCATTGTTGGGGGAGTAGCACCATTAGGTTGCTTTTCAAACACCCCTAGAGTTCAATAGCTACAATTTCTTGTCCTGAATTCCATTATTACTCCATATCCATCAAGCAAATGGGAACAGAGAATGGCCTCCTCTCACTTTCTCAATTCTCTGTTCTTCCACCTTCTCACCTCTCCCTTCTGTACCTTCTGTCTTCCAACATACACTTGATAGGAATTGGGGGAGTGGAGGAGAGGCTCATGTGAGTTGGGGGCTGAAGGGGAGATTGCAATGGTAACTGCGTTTTTGTTGCTGTTGTTAAAGGTGTTTGGCATTTTGGAGCAAGCTAAAGAGCAATTTGATTTAGAAGACTATTCCGTCAGTCAGATCACACTGGAACAAGTCTTCCTGACCTTTGCTAACCCAGAGAAAGTATCCAGTGATGATGAAAACGAGGTGCCATGAGATTCATTTACAACCAGTGACCCTCGTGTCTTTCATAGATGACACCTGGATGCATACGGGGACCTTCCTGTGCATGTATATCTTGGTGTAAATATATTTACATAATAAAGATTTTCCCAAAGAAGAACGTTTGTCCCCTTCATTGCAGATTTAGATGAGCAACCTGTGTATCCAGCATGCTCAAATCCGAAGACATTTGGTGAAATTCCTGTTTTCTCTCCTTGAGATACGAAAGAGCAGCATTTGTCAGGGTTGGGACAGGAACCTGTTCCTGAGGGTTCTGGACATTTGAACAGAAAGATCCAGTAATGATGGAGCTGTCAGATGGAACAGCCCAAAGAACAAGAGCTTTATGTTTTAGCAGTTGAGTTATGGATAAGAAGAGCATAAGGCCTGGATCACATCAGCTTTCCCATGGATACACACACACACACACCACACACACATTCACACTCACACACAGGTGCAGATATACATGCACATACACATATATCTAATATAAATCATCAATGTTGGAGGGCTGAGTTGGGTTACTATTTCAGACATCCAAAATAAAGTTCATATGCTTCAGTTGAAAGAGAATTTTTGCACCAAGAACATTTGGGGTCCATGACCAGAAAAAAAAAAAGATTATTTAAAAATAATGTGTTTTATTTTCTACCATTGTCTCCCCTCTAATAAAGAAGAAAAGAAGAAGAAATAAAGTGAAGAGGGAGGGACACAGAGATACTTTCTTCTGATTCTTGCCTAGGCAGATACTTGGAGTCCCCCATAAATAATATGAGAAATCTAATCACCTCTTCAGGATTCATAGACAACTGAGTAGAAAACTAGGATGGTTCTTGTAGAATTGCAAGATGAAGAGAGTCTATAAGGCTGCTCTATTTTGGGGTGACTTGTTCAATGTTTTCAAATCCTTACTTGGATATTGTTGGTTATAAAGTGACATCCACCAGATGCTTACTGTTTTTTTTTTGTTTTGTTTTGTTTTTTTTTTTTTTAGATAAAGAGGGAATTTGAGTTTGTTTCTATGAAGTGTCTAGGAGTATAAGAAGTCTCCAATTAAAACAAAATTGAATTTATAGCTCTTTCTCTGGTTCGTAGGCTATGCTCACCTGAGTGTAAATCAACAGAGGGGTTTGACTAATTGCTAAAGCAACACTCACTGCAGTCTGCAGGTTGGCGGGGTGGGGAAAGGCTTTGGTTCTGGTTCAGCCTTTATATGGACCAGCCTTTATATGGACAAGATGTTGTACAGGTTGAACAGTGCAAATACATCCATGGCGGCCATTCCCCTTGGAGTTCTTGATTAATGAGAAGACCATCTCATAATCTAGTACTCCTCCAAAATGAGTAGGCTCTGGAATTTCATTTCTAACTTCTTTATCCCCAAGATCATTAAAACTGAATTATGGAACCTACTATTCCAATGTCCTACAATAGATCTGACAGCTATAATTCTGTAGCCCTTGAGAAGAAAATATCTTGGTAGGACTCTTAGAAGTATGGCCTGGAAGACTGTAGGTTTGCCATCTTATCCATGTTGTCTGGTGGGATAGATGACTTGGGTTTTTACTTAATACAATTCTTGTAATTAGGTTAAGGTCAAGAATTGGTTATTGTCCTGAATTTGATGTCTTGCTAGAATATATGACTGCTCAGGAAATAATGACCATGTATGCCACATTATGGGGAGTCTCTGAGCCCCAGATCCAACTGTAAAGAAATGGTTGAATTCACTTGAACTGGAGCCTCATGCTGATGAGCTTATCAACACCTACAGGTGAGTCATTATGCTGCTGCACCTTTTGTTGATGCTGCTAATGTTTGAGGTGCTTCCTTTTGTCCCTGCTGTTTGAAATGAAGCCCGTAGCAACACCTAGGCCCTTTGCCCACAGTTACTTAATTATGAAACTGTCTAATGTTCTACCAGATTTCAGATATGAGTAGTAAGGCAAATCAGTGTAGCTTCACATCTTCCTTTTGCAGAAATGAAACAATAAATCTTAGTTTTATTTGAACTGTAGCTTCTGAACCTCAAAAGCTATCAATGAAGAGAGAGTTTAGGATTGCTAAAGCAGCTAGAATTTGAAGAGCAGGGTGCTGGTAAAGAGGAAGCGAGGGCCCAGAAATTTGAATGGGGTTTGCTGTGAGTCATGAGCTGGCCTGTGCCATGTGCAAAGGGAGAAATGCTGTGAGGCCTATCAGAGAATGGCACCTGCTGGACTGAGAACTGAATGTGTTACCGGTGGAAGATAGCTGAGTTACTGGCGGTGAATCTGTGTGCAGCTGCAGCTACCTCAATTCTTGCCTCCTCAGAAGAAAGAATTCAACAGAGGGGCATAAGGCAGAAAAAGAGACCAAGGCAGGTTTCAGAGCAGGAGTGGAAGATTATTTAAAAGGCTTTAGAACAGGATAAAAAAGGAAAGGAAAGTATGCTTGAAGAGACCCAACCAGGCACCGAGGTCAAGCGCCCTGTTTAACAGTGATCCTAGTACTTTATAGGCTGGCCCCTTTCTCATGATTCTTCCCTTAGGGTGGGCTGCCCGCATGCCTGATGCCCCCCTCACCCTTTGGAGGTGAGCACGCGCAGCGTGTTCCGGAAGTTGTCCACATGCCCATCTGAGGCTTTCTTCCCTCAGAAGTTCTAGTGGAGTAACCCTGGAAAGTCATACTCCGCCATTTTGTTTCTTAATGCACATGCCCAGGAAGTTGCTACTCCCTGGTGTCTGCATTCAATTAACACCGTTAATTTCGTGCAACAGGTGTTGACTATAAGGAAATGGCCTCTCCAATTTATCGTTTTTTTGTTTTCTTGGTTTTTTGTTTTTTGTTTTTTTTTGGAGACGGAGTTTCGCTCTTGCTGCCCAGGCTGGAGTGCGGTGGTACAATCTCGGCTCACCGCAACCTCCACCTCCTGGGTTCAAGTGATTCTCCTGCCTCAGCCTCTCGAGTAGCTGGTGCCCGCCACCATGCCCAGCTAATTTTGTATCTTTAGTAGAGACAGGGTTTCTCCATGTTGTTCAGGCAGGTCTCGAACTCCCGACCTCAGGTGATCCACCTGCCTTGGCCTCCCAAAGTGTTGGGATTACAGGTGTGAGCCACCGCACCTGGCCCAATTTATCACTTTTAGAGAGGCAATGTGATAACTGCCAAATCATCACCCGACATTCCTGGTGGGTGGGGGGAGAGCCCTCTCCTGCCCCGCTCATACCTGTCTAACTACCTGTAACAAACGTAGACCCGGAGTTTACATAGTGCAGAGAATGTCGGAATTCTTACTGAGCCACAGTAGAGACACCTTACTGAGCACCCCTTATAGTTATAACTCCAGAAAAGCCATGCCTTAGAAGTAAAGATCATGTCCTAGAATAAGATCAAAAATGTAAATAGACCCACCCTAACAAAGAATAAAATAAAAGCCTGACAAAATCAAAGGGAGCATGTGAAATATAGGAAAGCTGGGGAAAGACATTTACTTCTGTGAACCAAAAGTATCTGAGACAGGTCTCAATCAATGTGGAAAGTTTACATGGCCAAGGTTAAGGATCAGCGCCTGACAGCCATGTATATGCCTTTCTCCAAAGATGATTTTGAGAGCTTCAATATTTAAGGAGAAAGGATTGATATGGGTGAAAAGGAAGAAAATTTAAAATGTTAATTTCAGCTCTTTGGGAGGCCAGTCCACTGGACTGGCCTCAGGAGTTTGAGAACAGCCTGGGCAACATGGCGAAACCCCATCTCTATCAAAAATACAAAAATTAGCCAGATGTGGTGGCATGCGCCTGTGGTCCCACCTGCTCGGGAGACTGAGGTGGGAGGACTGCTTGAGTTCAGGAAGTGCTGGAAGCACTCAAGCCTGAATGACAGAGTGAGACTCTGTCTCAAAAGAAAAGGAAAAAAAAAAATTTAAAAATGTGTGGGTAGACAAGAGACAAAGGGTTGCATCCTCTTGAATCTTTGATCAGCCTTTCACTGAATATACAATTTACATGTGAGAGGATGGGCAGAGGAATAGTCACTTATGTCATTGTCTGGCCCAGAGAATCTTCATTATTTTTACATAATATAATGTAAACAATAGGGCAGAGGAAGCAATCAGATACACATTTGTTTAAGATGGACTTTCAGTTCTGTCCTTTGTCCTGAACCTGTGAAAATAAGCTATCAGGCCTGGTACAATGGCTCACACCTGTAATCCCAGCACTTTGGGAGGCCAAGGTGGGCAGATTACCTGATGTCAGGAGTTCGAGACCAGCCTGGCCAACATGGTGAAACCCTGTCTCTACTAAAAATACAAAATTAGCCCGGCGTGGTGGCGCATGCCTGTAATCCCAGCTACTGAGGAGGCTGAGGTGGGAGAATCCACTTGAAACCGGAGGTGGAGGTTGCAGTGAGCTCAGATCGTGCCATTCTACTCCAGCCTGGGCGACAAGAGTGAAACTCTCTCAAAAATAAATAAATAAATACATACATACATACATAAATATTAATTAAGCTATCAATTTACATTGCCAGGGTGAAATTCAACAGAACTGTTTTAGGGTAAAGACCTTCAGATGCACATGGAATTTCCCTGTGGGCAAATTGTGAGGGAGGTTATGTAGCTTTTTATCCTTATAGCTGTCTTATTTAGGAATAAAACGGCAGGCAGGTTTGTCTGACATCATTCCCAGCTTGAATTTTCCCTTTGGCTTAGTGATTTGGGGGTCCTGAGATTTTTTTTTTCCTTCCACACTTCCTAACTCATTTTATCTATGATAGAAAAATGCATGAATAGGGGGAATGAAAAAGTTAAAGCCAATATCACTCTGGAACATAAATGCACAAATCCTAAACAAATTAGTAGCAAATTAGGTCTAGAAATATATTAAAAGAATAAAACATCCAGACCGAGCTGGATTTATCACAGGAAGGAAAGGTTTATTTATAATTTGAATCAATCAATATAAGTTAACACAGTCTTAGAATGAAGACCAATCTGTTCACCTCAAAACATGGAAAAAATATATGTGACCAAAAACAATAATTATAGCATATTATAAATTGATGTGAACTTTCTATTTTCCTTTTTTTTCCCTGAGACAGAGTCTCACTGTGTTGCCTTGGCTAGAGTGCAGTGGCATGATCTCGGTTCACTGCAACTTACACCTCCCAGGTTCAAGCAATTCTCCCTGCCTCAGCCTCCCAAGTATCTAGGATTACAGTGACCCACCACCACACCCGGCTAATTTTTGTATTTTTTTTTTTTTTTTCAGTAGAGACAGGGTTTTGCCATGTTGGCCAGGCTGGTCTTGAACTCCTGACCTCAGGTAATCCACCCACTCAGCCTCCCAAAGTGCTGGGATTACAGGCATGAGCCACCATGCCTGGCCCCGGGAATATTTCATCAGAGATAATACTTGACAGGGTAGGATTCTGAAAGAAATGGGAAGGAAATGCCAACATCGAAATTATGCATTGGAGAGCCATGATTAATGCCTCCAGCCCTAAGATGGCAAGGTAATGTTGTTCCCAAGTATAAACCCACATCACTTTCCTTTGGTGTGTTTTACTCCTACTGTTGCCTCCTTTCCCTTTACATTCTCCCACTCCATGCACAAACACACTCACCATGAGGGCTCAGGGTAGGTAGTTGGGCTCCATGCAGTCAAATTGGACTCCACGTTAACAAAACTAACAATTCGAGCTTTCCAGCAATGAACTCATCTGCTCTTCCATGTCTACTCTTCCTGTCTGCTGGTTTCCACTTCCAGGGCTTTCAATGTGTTCTACACAGAAACCAGTTCAAGGACTGGGTTTTCTTCTGCAATAAAATGCTAGAGCTGTGGCAGAGACCTCCACTGTGAGAGCAGCCATGGAATTGGCTAGGAAGTGACATGATGTGGAAGTGGTAGATGTGTCCACAAGATGGCACTCCTAATTTGTAGTTTAATGCTTAATAGGACCTTTTGCAATGGACAAATGGGATTTTATGATTTATGTAGCTGGTGTCATGAATTATGTTTCAAATCCTGCCACATTTTGAACAATTTATTTTTGCCCCTTTCCAATATTGGGTCATAACCTAAGAATGAAAGGACATTATAAGCAGGGGTGTGTGTGTGTGTGTGTGCACTTGATCGTGGAGACTCGTGTGTTCCTCCTACCTTACCTGAACTGTTGAATGAAGTTACAATGACTGGACTCAGGGTCGCAGCTAACTTGGGAAATGGGATTTTGAAGTACTGGAAACAGCTTTGTATGCCATGTTAATGAACTTGAACTTTATCCTGAAAAACGTGGCTGTCGCAGGTGGCTTGATCACAGCACTGCTTCCCAAATTTCACTCAATGGTACCTGTATAATACATTCTTGATTTTTGCTGTATATCCGTATCATCAAGTTACTTAACGTTTTTACACCAACTTTTATTATTTTATTAATGTACTTAAAGAGGAAATTCACTAGTAGCATTGCTTGTCTTAATCAAAATAAATATATTATTAAAATGGAACAGTGCTAAATAAGATGTACACATGGACATAGAGTGTGGAATGACAGACACTGGAGATTCCGAAAGGTGGAGGGGTGGGAGAGAGGTGACGATGAGAAAGTACTTAATGGGCACCATGTACATTATTTGGGTGATGGGTAAACTAAAAGCCCAGACTTCACCATTACTGCAATATATCCACATAACATAACTGTACTTGCGCCCCTTAAATTTATACAAATTTTTAAAAGGAAAAAAATGGAAGTGTTCATCTATGTACCAACTTAAAATCATCTCATGCACCACTAGTGTTAAGTCTACCACACGTGGGGAAACTGTATGGTATGAATTGGGTTGAGGGTGTCCCCAACAGGCACAGAAATTGGGTTGGTGCCAGGTTTTTAATGCCCGGACCTTAAATCGTTAGACAGCCCGAGTCCGTTGTAGGCCTGGAGCAATTCAGACACAAGGCAAAAAGGACATAAATTTGCCTATGCCTTGTAACGTCTACACCACCAGCCTTTCTGAAACTATTGTGCATACGAAATCATCTCAGGATCTTGTAAAAACACCGATTCGGATCCAGTATGGGACCTGGAGTTTATACATTTCTAATCAACTCCCAAATGATATTGATGCTGATACTGTCGGTTTCCCAACGAAGCAACGTAGCAAGGTACGAAACTCTTAAGTCCCTAAAGGGCAGGGACCACGTCTCCCGCGTTAGCACAGTGCCTGGCCCAAGGCACTTTATGGGTTAACACTCGCTGAGGACCGGAGTGAACGCGCCCCCATATCGTCACGTGACTGCCTTTCTCCAACAGCCGGTTTCGGCTCACATAACACACCTACTGTCCAAAACATTTCTATTTTTCTCACACAAAAACTACAGTTAAGTTTTTATATTCTATGTAGCCCCAGCCTAGGACGTAAGATCCACGAGACCAGAGACCTTGTGATGATTCCCCCAGGTTGCTGACCCTCCCGGTGTGTCCCGGGCCTGCTCTGGGGGACACAGCGGCGAATATGCTGAACAAGGCCCCTGTTTCACGGAGCTAAAGATCCAGTAAGGACTTCACCCAGCAAGAGGCAACTACGCTGGGCTTCGATGCCCAGTACCTCTGCAGAAAGGCGGAATGGCAGGAGTCTCCTAAAGTCCCCAATGTCCAAGGACGCGGAAACCCAGGGCCCCCAGTGCAGGTGTCAGTCCGAGGGGCGCCTGCGCAGTCCCAAGAGAGGCGCGTCCCATTGGACAATCCCGAGCGGAAGAGCCCAAGGTAGCGGGGGGAGTTGTGACGGGCCGCTGCAGACGTACTTAGAAAAGGGGTGCATACTGGGTATTCAGGCCAGGAGAAGAACGCAATAAGCAGTGACGTACATTATCTTCTGCATATTTACTTGGGAAATTGTGTGTCTCCCTATTCTGAGTCTTGGAGGAATTGGACTGGTCCAACCTTCTGCAGGGAGCAGTAGAGCGCGGCAGTATAGAGAGTACCCCTCACGAAGGGGACGTGGGAAAGAGGTGGCGGGGAACGCTGGGAAACTCGCGGCCTCCGCCACCATCTTGCTTTCCTTAATCTGGTAGGACCGTGTGTCAGAACAATCTTGAATCATGAAGCTACTAACCAGAGCCGGGTCCTTCTCGGTGAGCTCAAGTGGCGGGTTTGGGGAAGGGCTGGGGAGCAGTGTGTCGGCAAGGTGATACGAGGCGGAGGTGTCTGGTCTGGGGTCTGGGCCTTGGGATTCGGTCTGCCCTTCAGCTGAACCCTGCGGGCCAAGCGGGCTGCAGACTGGGTCAGGCTTTGGAGGCCCAGCTCATTCTGTGAGCAGAAGAGACCTAACACCGGGAAACCTGAAGAGAGGGGCAGGACGTGAGAGCGGAGTTGAAGCGACTCCCTGGAGAGACTTATGAAGGTCATTCCGGCACTCAAGTGCTGGAGAACGAGACCGCGAAACCCAGAGGGAGGGGGAGGACGGCACAGCCTTAGCCCCCAACCTTCACTTTATCCGCTGCAGCCTCTGCTCCTTGGTTTATCACGGAGCATCAGTTTCCCCAGCGAATAAAAGCAAAAGAAAGGAGCTCGTGCAGATATAACACTTATCACAGTGCCTGGAACGTCATTCATTGTTAGTTACTACGGTGTCTTAGTAGTCTAACGTTGCTTTTCTTGATCGTATGTTAGACGGTTCCTCCAAGACGTCTCCGTCCTCAGAAGCTCCTTCCTTAAGTTTCCCCTTCAAACCTAAATTAAACATAGCTGTCACTTGGGGAAAACTCACACATTAGGGTTATATCACGATGGGGCAGTGGTTATTAAGCGGGGTAACGGGGAACACTTTTTAAAAAAATATATAGCGAGGGACAGTATGCCCCCAGGGAACCGGTGGCGATGTCTGGAGACGTATTTAGTTGCAACAACTTGTCAAGAGGGTGATATTGGCATCGAGAGGCCAGGGACGCTGCTAAACTTACCCCTACAACAAAGAATTATCTAGCCCCAAGTGCCAGTAGTAGTACCTGTGTTGAGAAACCCTCCTAAGATGGAGATGCAAAAGACCAGACCTGGGCATGGAATGTTCTTATGCTTTATGTTTACGTGAATGTGCTGTGGGCTGTACCAATTTAAGCTGTAACTGCATTAACCTTCCTGCTATACCTAGACACACCAGTGATTACCCTTTGAGGGAAGCATGGTTAGATTGGTAAAAGACCCCAAAATGTCCTTCTCCATTCTATTTTACAATAGAAAAAGCTCAGAGAAAACAGTTGGAGAGGCCCAAAGTAAACAAATTGCAGTAAACTTGAAAGCAGTTATTTATGTTTCTAATTTTAGCATTTTATATAGGAGAATAAGCTTGATATATCTTGTTATTAGAACAAAATAAATTAGTAATTGCATGACAGTTACTAGGATAATTTGCTGATTTGAATGGGACGATTAAGAAGCACGTTTACCGGTCTGGCGCGATGGCTCACACCTGTAATCTTAGCCCTTTGGGAGGCGGAGGCAGGCGAATCAGTTGAGATCAGGAGTTCGAAACCAGTCTGGCCAACTTGTTGAAACCCCATCTATACTAAAAATACAAAAAAAAAAAAAAAAAAAAAAAATTAGCCGGGCGTGGTGGCGGAAGCCTCTAATCCCAGCTACTCGGGAGGCTGAGGCAGGAGAATCTCTTGAACCCGGGAGGCAGAGGTTGCGGTGAGCAGAAATCGTGCCACTTGCGCTCTAGGCGACAGAGCGAGACTCCATCTCAAAAAAAAAAAAAATATATATATATATCTCCCCAACAAAGTGTCACTATTTGGGCACATTTGGTTGGAAAACACCTAAAGTCTCACTTGGTAGCGGAACTATAGATTATTCATGTTTGAATTGCTATGCCCGTATACCTTAAAGTTTACTTTTTGGAAAATCATAGGTGAAAATTACAAAGAAGGTTAACTATACCATACCCAGCGAACTAAATTGATGATGATAAAGCAAAGCTAATTGTAATTCATAACTGAAAAGCAGTACTAAAAGCAAATGATAACCAGCAGCCAACCTAGTACAGCACTAGTGCTGGATGTACAACAAAGAGCCTTCTGGACAGCACAGAGTGGAGTCCTTGCAGCCTGTGCGGGGATGTCTGGGAAACTCCAGCGACGTGTTCATTGGGTCTTGGGAGCACCAGGTTTTATTCACTCATCATCTCCTCGGATAACCTCATGAACTTTAGTCATAATCAGAATGATTTTTATGGCATCGTATAACATTTGCCCAAACAAACTGAATAAAATGAGTGCATTTTGGGTCCATTATCTAATATTTAATGGGACCCTTTTACCCTACCAGTAACTGCATTTTATATATTGAGAATCCGCCGTGGATGAAGCCATTGTTAACCTAAGGATGACGTACATGTCATAAATGTTTTATTTAGTCAAAAAAGGTAAGACGTTTGGTTGTGTGGTCTTAATGCAGCACATGAGAGTGAAGATACAATGAAAAATATTGAGGACTTGGAGGAAGTTGCTATATACTTTGTCTTTTGTTTTCTTTTCTTTTGTTTTCTTTTCTTTCGAGTTTTGCTCTTGTTGCCCAGGCTGGACTGCAATGGTGCAATCTTGGCTCACTGCAACCTCCGCCTCCCGGGTTTAAGTGATTCTTCTGCCTCAGCCTCCCCAGTAGTTGGGATTACAGGCGTGCGTCACCATGCCCTGCTAATTTTGTATTTTTAGTAGAGACCGGGTTGCTCCATGTTGGTCAGACTAGTCTCGAACCCCCGACCTCAGGTGACCCGCCCACCTCGGCCTCCCAAAGTGCTGGGATTACAGGTGTGAGCCACCGCGCCCAGCTGCTTTGTCTTTTTAAAGGTTACTAAGACTATTAAGGAGATGAAACCATTTCAGTTGGAAAATAGACTGAAGGGGTGAGATTCATTGGGCAGATAAAAGAAGCAAGAAGCTGAAACCTATAAAAGGTTGTGGAGGCAGGCTGGGTGTGGTGACTCCCACCTGGAATCCTAGCACTTTGGAAGGCCGAGGTGGGTGGATTGCCTGAGCTCAGGAGTTGGAGACCAGCCTGAGCTACATGGTGAAATGCCGTCTCTACTAAAATACAAAAAATTAGCCAGGTGTGGCAGCATGTGCCTGTAATCCCAGCTACTTGGGAGCTACGACAGGAGAATTGCTTGAATCCGGGTGGCGGACATTGCAATGACCCGAGATTGCGCCCTTGCACTCCAGCCTGGCACACAGAGCATGACTTGGTCTCAAAAAAAAAAAAAAAAAAAAAAAAGGTTGTGGATGGGGCGATCTGACACTTTTCCAAAAAATGCCAAAGCTTTAGAGCTACAAAGAATGATGAAACTTTTATAAGGTAACTGAAAGTTAAGAAAATACAGCGATTCTTTACATCATAAACAAATAAGCATCAGGAACTCTATAAATCACTAATAAATAGAGGTTTAAGAATAGCTCGGGTAAACTGGTGGGTTAATAAGTTATGCAGCTAGGCGGGGTGCAGTGGCTCATGCCTGTAATCCCAACACTTTGGGAGGCCAAGGCAGGCGGATCACTTAAGATCAGGAGTTCGAGACCAGCTTGGCCAACACAGTGAAACCCCATCTCTACTAAAAAATACAAAAACAAAAACTAGCTGGACATGATGGCACACACCTGTAGTTCCAGCTACTTGGGAGGCTAAGGCAGGAGAATGGCTTGAACCCAGGAGTTGGAGGTTGCAATGAGCCGAGATTGCACCACTGCACTCCAGCCTTAGTGACAGAGGGACATTCTGTCTCAAAAAAAAAAAAAAAATGTTATGCAGCTAAATCCTCCCATGGAGGTGGTTATTGCTCCTTTTACCCCTGAACACCCTCTGTTGCTTGGGTACCCTAAGGTACCATGCTTTTATATAAAGCACTGTTCTTGTAAGAAATGTGTGTGACCTGTGTTTTTTGTGTTTAGAGATTTTATTCCCTCAAAGTTGCCCCCAAAGTTAAAGCCACAGCTGCGCCTGCAGGAGCACCGCCACAGCCTCAGGACCTTGAGGTTAGTCCCACTAACTTGCTCGCTAGAACCCATACATGCCTTACTCTCTTTGGTAATATGAGGACATTCATTATATCTCTACTTTATTTTAAATACAGTTTACCAAGTTACCAAATGGCTTGGTGATTGCTTCTTTGGAAAACTATGCTCCTCTATCAAGAATTGGTTTGTTCATTAAAGCAGGCAGTAGATATGAGGACTCCAACAATTTAGGAACCACCCATTTGCTGAGACTTGCATCCAGTCTGGTAAGTATCTTCATTACCTCAAGTGTTTGGAAATGCTGTGGTATCTTGGTCCTGTGTAAAAGAAAAACTAAAATCAAAGGCTTTATATTTGCTTCCTTGACCTGCCGTAACAAATTACCACAGACTGGGTAGCTTAAACCAAATAAATTTATCCTGTCACAGTTCTAGAGGCTGGAAGTCAAAGTCAAGGTATCTAAGCCAAGCCAAGATATCAGCAGGGCTGTGATCCCTCTAAAGGTTCTAGGAAGGCACAAATCCTCCCCTGCCTGTTCCTAGCTTCCAGCAGTTGCCCACAACCCTTCACATTCCTTGACCTGCAGCTGCATCACTGCAGTCTCTGCCTTTGTTGTCACATGGGCTTCCTTCTGTCTGTGTCCACATTTCCTCCTAATGAGGATACCATTTATATTAGATTTAGTGCCCACCATAATCCAATATGGTGTCATCTTAAGTACTTAAATCTGCAGAGACCTTATTACCAAATAAAGTAACATGCAAACATTCTGGCTGGACATAAATTTAGGGGGGAACACTGTTTAACCCAGTACAGTCCCTTAATGTAAAATGAGAAACCACAACATATTTGCTGCAGAGAAGCACTAAATTAGTATCCATATGAACATTGATATTAGAGCATAAGAAGTCAGTAAACAAAATTTTAAAACGAAGTGCCATAAATTGAAAGAAAATTAACTTTTTTTTCCCATATGCAAGTCTCTTTCAGAATAGACTAATGAATCCAGTAAGCTTGTGTTTGACAGTGGAAATTTTATATGAATGTACTTAATATAAAAATCTATGCTTAAGCTTTTTGTTGAGCCTTGTTTTATAATTCTTAACTAAAAAGGATGCAGGAATTTAGTAAAATTCTTTTTAAATCTGCTCATGACAGTTAGACAACAGATTTTGACATAGTGTGATGTTTAGCAAACTTGGCATTGAAAAACTACAAAGATAATCATTCTTTTCTTTTTCAAGACGACAAAAGGAGCTTCATCTTTCAAGATAACCCATGGAATTGAAGCAGTTGGTGGCAAATTAAGGTTTGTTAAATAAGTAATAGAAAATAGTGAAAATGCCAGAAAATATTCAATTGTAAGGGAACTTTTCTCTGTTATCAAGGAGGTTGAGGATTTCTTAAGTAACACAAGAAGGAAAAGACTGATGAGTTTGAGTACATCAAAATGTAAAACATCTTTATGTCTTAAAGTAAAAATGTAAGTAACTGACTGGGAGTAGATATCTGCAATATATAGGCATACATCAGAGACATTGCAGGCTCTGTTCCAGACCACCACAAAATATCGCAGCAAAGCAAGCCATAGGAATTTTGTGGTTTCCCAGTGCATATAATAGTTACGTTTACACTATACTGTGGTCTACTAAGTGTACAATGACATTTTATCTTGGAAAAAAAGTACATAACCTTTTAAAATATTTTATTGCTTTAAAAATGTTAACAATTATCTGAATCTTCAGCAAGTCATAATCTTTTTGCTGGTGGAGGGTCTTTCCTCCACGTTAATGGCTGCTGACTGATCAAGGTGGTGGTTGCTGAAGGTGGTGGTGACTGACAATTTCTTCAGATCAGACAACAATGTTTGCTGCATTGATTGACTCTTCCTTTTATGAAAGATTTCTCAGTAGCATGAGATGCTGTTTTTAGCCATTTACCCACAGAACTTCTTTCAAAATTAAAGTCAGTTGTCTCAAACCTTACTACTTTTTTTATCAACCGAGATTATGTAATACTCTTTGTTATCATTTCAACAATGTTCACAGCATCTTCAACCAGGAGTAGATTCCATCTCAAGAAATCACTTTCTTTGCTCATCCATAAGAAGCAATTCCTTATCTGTTCAAGTTTTATCATAAGATTGCAGCCCTTCAGTCACATCTTCAGGCTCCACTTCTAGTTCTCTTGCTCCTCCCACAATATTTGCAGTTTCTTCTCCCTCTGAAGTCTTGCCTCTCAGAGTCATCCATGAGGGTTGGAATTGGCTTCTTCCAAACTCTATGTTAATGTTGATACTTTGACATCCTCCCATGAGTCACAAATGTTCTTAATGGTGTCTAGAATGGTGAATCCTTTGCAGAAAGTTTTTTAATTTACTTTGCCCAGATCCATCAGCGTCTTCACTGTCTGTGGTAGCTATAGCCTTACAAAATGTATTTCTTAAATAATAAGAGATGAAAATAAAAATTACTCCTTGATCCATGGGATGCAGAAGAGATGTACTATTAGCAGCCATGAAAACAGTATCAGTCTCCTTCTACATCTGCATCAGAGCTCTTGGGTGACTAAATGCATTGTCGGTGAGCAGTAATATTTTGAAAGGAACCTTTTTTCTGAGCAATGGGCTTAAAATACTCCATCAACCATGCTATAAACAGATATACTGTCATCCAGGCTTTTTTGTTCCATTTACAGAGCACAGGCACAGTCGATTTAGCATAATTCCTAAGGGCTGTAGGATTTTGAGAATGGTAAATGACCTCAACCTAAAGTCACCAGCCACATTAGTCCCTAACAAGTGTCTGCCTGTCCTTTGAAGCTTTGAAGCCAGGCATTGACTTTAGCTATGAAAGTCCTGGATAGCATCTTCTTCCATTGTAAGGCTGTTTTGTCAGCATTGAAAATCTGTGGTTTAGTGTAGCCACCTTCATGGGTGATCTTATGTAGATCTTCTGCATAACTTGCTGCAGCTTCCATATCAGCATTTGCTGCTTCACTGTGTACTATTATATTAAGAAGATGGCTTCTTTCCTTAAAGCTCATGAACTAACCTCTGCTAGCTTCAGACTTTTCTTCTGCACCTTCCCTCTCTCAGCCTTCATATAATTGAAGAGAGTTAGGGCATTGCTTTGGACTAGGCTTTGACTTAAGGTAATGCAGTTTGATCTATCCAGACCACTAAAACTCTCTATTATCAGCAATAAGGCTGTTTTTCTTTCATATCTTTCATGTGTTTGGTGGAGTAGCACTTTTAGTTTTCTTCAGGAACTAGACTGGTGCAAGAGGCTTAGCTTTTGACCTGTCTCTGTTTTTAACATGCCTGCCTCACTTCCTCAGAAACTTAATCCTTTCTAGCTTCTGGTTTAAAGTGAGAGACATCGGCCGGGCACGGTGGCTCAAGCCTGTAATCCCAGCACTTTGGGAGGCCGACACGGGTGGATCACGAGGTCAGGAGATCGAGACCATCCTGGTGAACACAGTGAAACCCCGTCTCTACTAAAACTACAAAAAACTAGCCGGGCGAGGTGGCGGGCGCCTGTAGTCCCAGCTACTCGGGAGGCTGAGGCAGGAGAATGGCGTAAACCCGGGAGGCGGAGCTTGCAATGAGCTGAGATCCGGCCTCTGCACTCCAGCCTGGGCGACAGAGCAAGACTCCTTCTCAAAAAAAAAAATAAATAAATAAAAAAATAAAGTGAGAGACATGAGACTCTTCCTTTCACTTGTATACTTAGAGGCCATTGTCGGGTTATTAATTGGCCTAGTTTCAATATTGTTGTGTCTCAGGAGTAGGAAGGCCCAAAGAGAGGAAGAGAGACTTGGGGAACAGCTGGTCAGTGGAACAATCAGGACAGAAACAGCATTTCTTTCTTTCTTATTTATTTATTTATTTTAAAGACAGGGTCTTGCTCTGTTGCCCAAGCTAGAGTGCAGTGGTGCAGACATATCTTATTGCAGCCTTGAACTCCTGGGCCTAAGCGATTCTTCTCCCTCAACTTTCCAAGTAGCTAGGACTACAGGCACATGCCACCATGCCCAGCTAATTTTTTATTTGTTGTACTTATGGGGGTCTATGTTGCCCAGACTGATCTTGAACTCCTGGCCTCAGGCGATCCTCTCACCTCAGCCCAGAGTGCTGGGATTACATAAGTGAGCCACCACACTTAGCCCAGATTTTTTATATATTGTGTTGTCAGTGGTAAAGATGATAGAGAATGTCTCATTCTGCCGATAGGATTATAAATTGATACAACCACTTAGGAAAGAATCAAGGAATATCTAGTAATACTGAAAAACCCCACAGTTTTTAATCACATGCGCAAAGGTATTCTTTATAAAGACTGGAAATGATCTAAGTGTCCATCTTTAGGGAAATGGATAAAGCATGACAGTCATGATGAGACCACTACATAGCCATTACAGAATGAACTAGATCTGTACATCAGTATAGCACAGCTGAAGGGCAAAATAGTGTGTGAACAAACAGGTTTCAAGATTTTTTTAATGTATAGTTTTTAAAGCAGAAAAATACTATGTAGTGCTTATGATTGTGGTTTCCAGAGTGGGAGAAAGTGAGGGAATTGGCCTTGGAAGGGTACGAAAAGATCTTCAACTTTATTTGCCATTTAAAAAAATTGTGGTCAAATGTATATAACATAAAATTTATCTTCGGTTTTTTTTTTTTTTTTTTTTTTTGAGACAGTCTCACTGTGTCGCCCAGGCTGGAGTGCAGTGGTGTGATCTTGGCTCACTGTAACCTCTGCCTCTCGGGTTCAAGCGATTCTCCTGCCTCAGCCTCCTGAGTAGCTGGGATTACAGGCGTACGCCACCACACTTGGCTAATTTTTGTATTTTCAGTAGAGACCAGGGTTTCCCCCTGTTGGCCAGGCTGGTCTCAAACTCCTGACCTCAAGTGATCTGCCCACCTCAGCCTCCCAAAGTGCTGGGATTACAGGTGTGAGCCACCGCGCCCAGCCCAAATTTATCATTTTCTTAAGTGTGCAGTTAAGTGGCATGTAGCAACCATCACCAACATTCATCTCCAGAACTTTCCTATCTTCTCCCACCTGAAACTCCGACTCCTGTTAAACAATGGCTGCTCATTCTCCCCTCCCCTCCGCCTCTGGCAACTGCCATTCTCTTTTCAGTCTCTACAAATTTGACTACTCCAGGTACCTCATAAGTAGAATCATACAATATTTGTCCCTTTGTGACTGGCTTATTATACTTAGCATAATGTCCTCAGGTTTCATCTGTGTTGTAACATGTGACCAGATTTCACTCATTTTAGGGTGGAATTATTTGCTGTTTTTTTTTTTAATTTTAAATTTTAGTTGATGAGTATGTGGAGTTTTGTTGTATTATCGTTCACACCTTTTATACTTCAGAAATTTTCTTTCCAAAGGAATTGGTTGATACAACAGAAGATTATAAGGGAAAGCTTACTATCCTGATTCAGATGATTTACTGTAGTTTATTTTCCAATTCAGTGTGACCGCAACAAGGGAAACCATGGCTTACACTGTGGAATGCCAGCGGGGTGATGTGTAAGTACCTGTGTGTGTTTAGGACTTCTGCTTTGAAAGAAATGCTAAACTGCTCACTTCTGGTCTTTGTAATGCATCCTTATGACCTCTGACTTCAATTTTGGATTATTATTCATAAACCGCTCATAAACATTGTGCTTACCACAAGGCCTAAAGTTTCACATTGAGAGCGTTACAGCTATGTAGAATCTCAAATGTTAGTTTTACATTTTTGACTCGTAATTCTTGATGTCTTCTGTAGTGATATTCTAATGGAGTTCCTGCTCAATGTCACCACAGCACCAGAATTTCGTCGTTGGGAAGTAGCTGACCTTCAGCCTCAGCTAAAGATTGACAAAGCTGTGGCCTTTCAGAATCCGCAGACTCGTAAGTACATTTCCAGATCACATTTGTTTTTAAGATACTGGGTTTTTTTAGAAGATCAATTTATAGAAGAAAAAAAAAAGGCTGTCAAAATTTATTTTTTTATTTTTATTTATTTTTTTGAGACAGAGTCTCACTCTGTCACCCAGGCTGGAGTGCGGTGGCACAATTTTGGCTCACTGCAACTTCCGCCTCGTGGGTTCAAACAGTTCTTCTGCCTTAGCCTCCCGAGCAGCTGGAATTATAGGTGTGCACCACCACACCTGACTACGTTTTTGTATTTTTAGTAGAAACAGGATTTTGCCATGTTGGTCAAGCTGGAGTTCAGTCTTGAATTCCTGGCCTCAAGTGATCCACTCATCTCAGCCTCCCAAAGTGCTGGGATTACGGGTGTGAACCACCATGCCTGGACAAATGTTTTACTACTTGAATTTGAAAATATATTTTTCAAAAATTTGTTATTTAGATGTTATTCTTTTGTTTCTAAACATTTATCATCATTTTTCATGTTTGATGGTAAGTAAATTGTAGGATCCTAGAAGTTTTTCCTGTTTCCTTCCCAATGTTTTGTTTTTGTTTGTTTGTTTTTGAGACAAGATGTTGCTTGTTGCCCAGACTGGAGTGCAGTGGCACGATCTCACTGCAGCCTGAACCTTCTGGACTCAGGTGATCCTCCTACCTCAGCCTCCTGAGTAGCTGGGACTACAGGCACACACCACCACACCCTGCTAATTTTTTTTTTTTTTAATAGAGATGAGGTCTCACTGTATTGCCCAGGCTGGTCTTGAACTCCTGGGCTGAAGTGATCCTCCCACCTCAGCTTCCCAAAGTGCTGGGTTTACAGGCATGAGCCACTGTGCCTGACCCCCAATGATTTTTAAGAGTTGTTTTGCTTACACCAAATTCTGCACCAGTGTATTGCTGCTGCTGTTATTGCTTACTGTTGTATTGCTATTATTGTTTAGCCATCTGCTCTTCATTGAGTCTTTCCAAAGTAAGTAACTTAATTTTTTTAAGTAGGAATCTTTTTTGCATTCGTATTTTATGTTTATATAATGTCTGATTATATAATCTTGACAAGTACAACTGGTAATACAAGTCTATAAACAAGTGCCGCTGACTCCTGGGAGTCATTCAACTTCTGGTGGGAGCAGAAATGTGCCAGTAGAGCAGAAATAGGTCAACTCAGTGGCTCAGCATGGGACAGGCTCCACATGCTGGCGTGGTGACTGATATTATTTCATGGTGATGCTTGGTGTCACAGAGGGGCGTGATCTGTGTTGCTCAGGATTTCTACTGAAGAAATAGATAGAATAGTACAATTTTAGAAAAGACCTGTGTGTCCAGAGTGGCTTCTTCCCCACTGGCGGCAGTGAGACGCCAGCCTGCATCTATTCTGTCTGAACAGTTACTGTGTGGTCTCCTGGCTGGTTTCTGCCTCCAGGTTTACATCTTGAGTCCATCTCCCACACGGCCATTACAGCAAGCTTCTGACATGAAAGTAAGCCTTCTTATTAGCTGTGGGATAAAGTCTAAACAGCATATATGTATATGGTCTTGCATAATCTTACCAGCCCACTTCTCTTACTTCATGCTCTACCCTCTTCTCCTCCCAGCTGCAATTCCCATTTGAATCAAATTATTGTTATACTTTAAGCCTTTGTTTTGTCTGCTTCCTACGCCTAAATTGCTGTTCCCAAATGATTTCCCCTGGGAAACACCAGCTCATTCTGTAAGATGGATCCCACATATGACTTGTATTAATTGTTTTCTAATTCCCACTGCCCTTCCCTTGTACCTCTATTGCACTTTTGACACACTGCCGACATTGCACCCATAATACTTTATTTCACAGGTTTTCCTCTTAAAATTTGAGGGCAGGCCTTGTATGTTCCACATCTCTGTATTTCTAGCATCTACCGCGGTGCCTCTCATAGGGAAGTTGCCAGGTAATGAGCAACTGAAGGAAACACTGCAGGCAAAAAGGCATTGAAGCAAGAAAGCAGGGAAAGCACCAAGCACCACGGAGGAGTAAGTCCCAGTGGAAGCTCACACTGGTCCCCTGAAAGCTACCTGACAACCTCCTTATTACCTAGAGAGGAAACCTAGAAGTAAGTAAAATTCAGATTAAATGACTTGTGCTAGGTCACATGGCAAGATGACAGCAAAACCATAACTACATGGGGACTTCCTGACACCCAGGCCAATATACCTTCCCAGTGATACCAGCTAGGTTAAAGTTAGAAAAGGGGTTTAGGTGGACTCCAGTATATAGAAGCTGCTGCCATGTAATCTCTTTTTTTCCTTAGCACATTCTACTGACAGAAACTGGCAGTTACTAGAGGTTAAATAATAATAATTTTAAGTCCTCTTAACATATGAATGCCAGAAGATGACCAAATTTGTATAGGCTTGTTGCTTTCTAGGTTTTAAAAACGTTGTCTTTACTGAAAGTGCATTTCCCTAAATGCTTCTTCACTTATCTCACAGATGTCATTGAAAATTTGCATGCAGCAGCTTACCGGAATGCCTTGGCTAATCCCTTGTACTGTCCTGACTATAGGATTGGAAAAGTGACATCAGAGGAGGTACCAATAAAACATATTTTGAAATGTACTTGTTTTTCACATTAAATTGAACATCTACCATTTCAGGTTTGTTGGTTAATTTTTCTTTTTATCTTCTAACTTTAAGAAATTCAATGTGCTTGCTTTTTCATCCGCCTGCTTTTTAACTAAAATTTTATCTGAGCAATTCTTGTATATTCTTTAAGAAATGTTTTCATAAAAAAAAAAAAAGAAAAGAAATGTTTTCATGACTAAAGGGACATGATCATTAAAAAGTAAAATCAAGGAAAATGAAGGAAAAGAAAACATCTCACATACCTAAAGGCACTCAATGTTAATACCTGGTATATTTTCTTCTAAACCCTTTTCTGTGTGTATGTATCTTTTTTGTTTGTTTGTTTTAAATATGGGGTCTCGCTGTGTTGCCTAGGCTGGTCTTGAACTCTTAGGCTGAAGCAGTCCTCCTGCCTCTGCCTCTCAAAGTGCTGGGATTACAGGCATGAGCCATTGCACCCAGCCTGTGTATCTTTTTTAAACAGTATTTAAATATTTAAGTAGCATAATAGGGGCTGGGCCCAGTGGTTCACCCCTGTAATCTCAGCACTTTGGGAGGCCAAGGCAGAAGGATCACTTGAGGCCAGGAGTTCAAGACCAGCCTGGGCAACATAGCAAGACCCTGTCTCTAAAAAAAAAAAAAAAAAAAAATGTGTGTGTATACGTACATATATATCAAATAGGTCCTTTGACTAAAACTCTTTGGTCTCTCTGAATTCGTAAATAAGACTTGAGCCCACTTCCTTAGCTCCGGTTCCATCCTCGCTCACTCATTCACGTTCTTTGGCACACCAGCCTCCCTTTGCTGGCTATTGGGGTTTGTCACATGCCACAGCCATATATGTGCATCTTAGAACTTTGTTTCCAAAACATGAAACATTGAATGCTAAATCTACAAGTATAGGTATGTGCATATAATCTTCATTTCCTATTCCTACCATCCAGACCCAAAAACAAATTTTATCAAAAGACATTAAGAGAAAAATTTGGAATTATCAACACCTTCAAAGTATGTCTGACTCAAAAATTTAAGGTTTTTATTCTCGTTTCATTCCTAGTTAGCTGTTACAGAAAACTAAACTGTATCCCTTCTCTTTTTGACTTATCAATTAATAATTTGATGCCTTCCATTCATATGACACTTTTATTTAGAAATTTTAACTTATATCATCCAACTTGAACAGGCAGCAGTTTTTCATAAGATTGGACTCTAATGTTTTGAAATTTTTTAGAAATCAAATTCACCCTCATGAGGATGTGTCATTAAGATAACTAAAAGAGTAGACATAGCAAAGGTTTATCCACAAGGATAGCTATTGTAATATTGTTTTATAATTGTGAAAAATTAGAAACAAGTTAATATCCAGCATTAGGGAACTAGTTAAATAACTTATAGAATGGAACAGTATTCAGCCATTCAAAAATACTAGTTGATACGTAAAACTTCACAGCGTATTGTCACATAAAGGCAATTTACGAATTAGGACATCCCAAAAGGTCCCATTTTTTTTTTTAACAAAAGGTATGTATGTATGCATTATAGACAAATACCAAGATGTTAACTGTGATAACTTGGTTATCTCAAAGTTAATGGTATTTTTTAAATGTGTCCCTAGGCTAAAGGAAACTCTAAAGAAATTGGCGCTAGAATACTTTGAGCAATGGCAGCATCAATAGAAAAACATCAATAGAAAAAAGAGTATGACTTTCCAAGGTGACTCTATAGATATAGACACCATTCATTGTAGGGCACGGATTATGATAAATTGATTAAAAGTTCAGTTTCATTACTTTAGCCCAGTGATTCTCAAACGTTATCACTTTCCTTCCTGAGGAGCCTTTCCAGCCATTTTTTCTAAACCTCTTACTTTTAATACCACAGATACAGTTTATGTATTGTATATTTGTACTTTATACATAAAAGTAGTGAGTTTTTTTTTCTTAGTTACCCCAAACCAATTTTCACCCATCTGGAAGGGATAGCATTTCTGTTGAAAGTACATGTTTTAGCCCTACTTTTGTATATTAAGCCTAACGTGATAGTATAAACCAGTGATTACCAAGTCTCGCCAATCTTCAGATCGCCTGAGTGGTTGATTGGATGGATGGGTAGTTGGTTGGTTTTAAATAAGAATTCTAGGATTCCACATTTAATATTTTGTATCAGTCTATAGAGTAAGTCCCAAGAATGGGGGACAGTGACTGTTTTTGTTTTTCAAGCTCTCTGAGTAATTCTGTGATCATACAGTTTGGACACCCTGGTATAGACAATGACTTCATGGTCAGAAAAGCTTTGTAGAGATTGGCTTCAAAGATGGATGACAAGGGTGTTGTGGTAAAACTCTGTTAGCCCTGTTATAGAATGTTAATAGTGCTCCATTACTACCTATATAAACACAAAAGAAACCTGAGACACTACGTAAGCTACATTATAATAAAAATTATAGTCCATTTTTTCAAGTTTAGGCCAGTGTATGCTCTAATTTCTTTTTGTTCCTTTTTTTTTTTTTTTTGAGACAAGAGTCTTGCTCTGTCGCCCAGGCTAGAGTGCAGTGGCACGATCTCAGCTCACTGCAACCTCTGCCTCGTGGGTTCAAACAATTCTCATACCTCAAACCACCCAAGTAGCTGGGATTACAGGCATACACCACCACGCCTGGCTCATTTTTGCGTTTTTAGTAGAGTCAGAATTTCAGGGTGTTGCCTGGGCTGGTCTCAAATTCGTGGCCTCAAATGATCTGCCAGCCTTGGCCTCCCAGAGTGCTGGGATTACAGGCATGAGCTACTGCACCCAGCCTCTTTTTATTCCTTTTATAAATAACAGCTTTATTGAGATGTAATTCCCCATACTATACAACCTATTTAAAGTGTACACAATTCAGTGGTTTTCATTATATTCACAGAGTTGTGCAACCATGACCACAGTTAGGTTCTAGTTCTTTTAAGCAATGGTTTTTATAATAAAATCCCAGGGTAATTAACTTCAGTACCATGTAGTTTATTACAGCAGCTTATAAGGCTAAGTATTTTCTTCCAAACTGTACTTTTATGTTTTTACAGCTTTTTATATTTATGCTAATATAACCTAATAAGTGTTTTTAACTTCCCCAGTTACATTACTTCGTTCAGAACCATTTCACAAGTGCAAGAATGGCTTTGATTGGACTTGGTAAGTTGAGTATTGCCTGCCTATCAGTTTGCTTCCTTAAGAGCAATTCCTTAAACTAATTATGTGAACACAGAATTGAACAAAATTTGAAAACTTCAGCCTTCTATTTATGTCAGACAGGCAATATATCATAGGATTTTAATTGCTAGTCATTTGTTTCGGAAAGCAGAATCCAGCATTTAAATTTGTAAACCTCTGGCTTTAAATTCTTTACAGTATTTGTAAAACCTGTGACAAAGGTGAATTTCTCAAAGCAAAGAGCTTTCACAGACTGTTTTTTTAAAGGAGGTACAGCTTACTAGAAAAACAGGCAAAGGGCATGAGCAGACAGTTCATGGGAGAAATATGTTTGTATAAGCGTAGCCAACTATCTTTGTTTTAAATGATCAGCCTCACTAATAATTAAGAAAATTTTAATCTGTGATATTGGCAAAATTAAAAGATTGACACTGCCCAGAATTAACCAGAGTATAGAGAAATAGGCACTCTCACAAAGTGTTAGTAGGAATATAAACTAGTACATTTTGGGAGATCTTTTTGAATATATCTGTTAAAATTCTAGGCTGGGCATGGTGGCTCATGCCTGTAATCCTAGCACTTTGGGAGACTGAGATGGGCAGATCACCTGAGGTCAGGAGTTCAAGACCAGCCTAGCCAACCTGGTGAAACCCCGTCTCTACTAAAAATACAAAAATTAGTCGGGCACGGTGATTCAAGCCTGTAATCCCAGCTATTCGGGGGGCTGAGGAGGAGAATCGCTTGAACCCGGGAGGCAGTGATTGCAGTGAGCCGAGATCATGCCACTGCACTCCAGCATGGGTAACAGAGCGAGACTCTGTCTCAAAAAAATAAAATTCTAAATGTTTATACTCGTAGACCCAGTGACTTTTAAGAATTTGTCTTACAGAAACATTAGGTCAAGTTTACAAAATAGTTGCATGAGAATATCATTTGTAATATTTTTTGTTTTGTTTTGCAAATAACAGCTTAAGATATTATTTACTTGCCATAAAATTCACCCTGTTGAAGTATGTAGTTCTGTGGTTTTTAATAAATTAGCTATTACCACTACCTAATTTCAGGGTGTGTTCATCATCCCCTGCAAAAGCCCCATACCCGTTAGCAGTCACTCCCCATTCTCATCTTCCCCCTGCCTGTGGCATCGCCTAATCTACTCTTTTTTTTTTTTTTAAGAAATGGAGGTCTCATTCTGTTGCCCAAGCTGGAGCACAGTGGCACAATTATAGCTCACTTGAACTCCTAGGCTCAGGTGATCCTCCGACCTCTGCCTCCTAAGTAGCAATAATCTATTTTGTCTCTATAGATTTGACTCTTCTGGACATTTCATATAAATGGAGTCATACAGTATGTGGCCTTTTGTAACTGGCTTTTCTTACTTAGTATAATGTTTTCAAGGTCCATCCATATTGGAGCATATGTCAATGTCTCATTCCCTTTTATGGCTCAAGAATGCTCCATTACCACATTTTGTTTCTTCATTCATTGGCATTTGGGTTGTTTCCACCTTTTGGCTGTCATAAATATAAACATTCATGTGTACGTTTTTCTTAGGACACCTGTTTTTAGTTCTTTTGGTTATGTCTAAGAATAGAATTGCCAGGACATATGGTAACTCTGTTTAACCATTTGGGGAACTGCCAGACTGTTTTCCAAAGTAGCTGCACCATTGTACATTCCCACCAGTAATGCACAAAGGTTTCAATTTCTCCACATCCTTACCAACACTTATTGTCTGTCTTTCTGACTATGACCATCCTACTGGGTGGGAAGTGGTCATTGTGATTTTGGTTTGTTTTTCCCTAATGACAAATGACATTGAACATATTTTCATGTGCTTTTTGTCCATTTGTATAACTTATTTGTTTTTTGGTTTTTTGAGACAGAGGCTTTCTCTGTCGCCCAGGCTGGAGTGCAATGGCGCAATCTTAGCTCACTGCCACCTCCACTTACCAGGTTCAAGCAATTCTCTGGCCTCAGCCTCCCGAGTACCTGAGATTACAGGTGCACGCCACCATTCCTGGCTAATTTTTGTAATTTTAGTAGAGATGGGGTTTCACCATGTTGGCTGGGCTGGTCTCGAACTCCTGAGCTCAGGTGATCCACCTGCCTCGGCTTCCCAAACTGTTGGGATTACAGGTGTGAGCCCCCGTGCCCAGTCAACTTTGGAGAAATGTCTATTCAAGTCTTGCCCATTTTTTAATTGGGTTTTTTTTTTAATTGTTGAGTTGTAAAGGTTCTTTATATATTTTGGATACTCAAGCTGTTAGCAGATATATTATCTGCAAATATTTTCCTGCATTTCATGGGTCCTCTTTTTACTTTCTTGATATAGTGTTCTTTATGGACAATGCAATGTTGTTTTAAGAGCTAACTATTAGAAACATGCTAACGTCCATCAGGAGGGGACTGATCAAATAAATGGCGGTACAGCCATAGAAAGGGATTCTTTATAACCATTAAATATTTGATATAGACTAAACACTTAGAAATTTTTAAATTATGAAAGATCAGTTAGAAACAATATCTGTAGAATAATACCATTTTAGAAATAAATTGAGGGTAATATTAACTACACAGAAAAAAATTCTAGATGAATAGTAATACTAAGTATATAGTAAATAGTTTAGTAATAGTAAACTATAGTAAACTGGGTATCTCTGGGAGAGTGGCATTATGGCAAGAAGACTTACTTATATCTGTAATGTTCGGATTTTACAATCGTATTTTTAAAACAAAGAAAAAATATTTTATGATTGTGTTTTAGTAATTCTGGTTCTAGCTTTGTTTTTGCTTTTGTTGAAACAGGTGTGAGTCATCCTGTTCTAAAGCAAGTTGCTGAACAGTTTCTCAACATGAGGGGTGGGTTTGGTTTATCTGGTGTGAAGGCCAAATACCGTGGAGGTAAGCATTTCCTTCTATTAGGGTTAATTTATCAGAAGGGCATTTCCCCACTAGAATAGCATGTTGAGGTGGAATAGGCCTGAATATTTACTATTCAACAGTCTCGGCATAGAATTGGATGACTTGGATGTTGTATTTTAAGCATATATTTTGTTTGTGTTTGGGGACAGGATGGTATGGGGAAAGCACCAAGCCACAGAAAAGACTCGTGGGTTAATACTGTATTGTAGGAAATAGTGAAGAATGAAACCAATGGTGAACAAGCCATTTTCTTCTTCCCTCTATCCTTAACCTGGCCTCAGGTGAAATCCGAGAACAGAATGGAGACAGTCTTGTCCATGCTGCTCTTGTAGCAGAGAGTGCTGTCGCGGGAAGTGCAGAGGCAAATGCGTTTAGTGTTCTTCAGCATGTCCTCGGTGCTGGGCCACATGTCAAGAGGGGCAGCAACACTACCAGCCATCTGCACCAGGCTGTTGCCAAGGCGACTCAGCAGCCATTTGATGTGAGTCTGAACAGTTGGTATCTCTCCTTTTGCTTTCAAAGGCTCAGTATTTAAGATGTAATTCTGATAATCTACTCTTAAAAAGTAAGACAAACACACAGAAAATCTTTGTACAATTGAAGACATAGCCAGGCTTGATTTTAGTATATTTGAGGGTCTATCAAAAACTCACTGGCTTTTCTACTTTGTCTGTTACTTGTCATTAGTCATATAGAAAGAGGAATTTAATGCTTAGAAATAAAGGGAATCTACATATCCGTTCCCTTTAGAATAAAGTTGTAGATATTAAACTTTCCCCTGGATTCTAACTAGTCTTTTTTTCTAGATTTTCTTCTGTCCCCTTCTGTTCTTGTGGCTACTTCCTGAATCTCACTATTCTTTGTTTTCCAACCAAGTGGACAAGATGAACACCAAGAAATTGTTTACAGACTCACTCCTTCAGCTTGAGATTAAATTTAAAAAGAAAAATGAGAGGCTGGGCACAGTGGCCACAACTAAAATCCCAGCACTTCGAGAGGCTGAGGTGGGCGGATCACTTGAGGTCAGGAGTTCGAGACCAGCCTGGCCAACATGGTGAAACCCCCATCTCTCCTAATCCAATGAAGTAATTTAATAGAAATTCCTAGTTCAGAACTTGGCCAGAAATTTGGAGTATAAATAGGACGGCCTCAGAATTACAATTAAAGAAATTGAAGTCCAAGCCAACTGCGGTGGGTCACGCCTATAATCCCAGCACTTTGGGAGGCTGAGACGGGCGGATCACGAGGTCAGGAGATCGAGACCATCCTGGCTAACACAGTGAAACCCCGTCTCTACTAAAAATACAAAAATTAGCTGGGCGTGGTGGCGCACGCCTGTAGTCCCAGCTACTTGGGAGGCTGAGGCAGAAGAATCACTTGAACCCAGAAGGCGGAGGTTTCAGTGAGCCGAGATTGTGCCACTGCACTCCAGCCTGGGCGACAGAGCAAGACTGTCTCAAAAAATAGGAAAAAAAAAAAAAGAAATTGAAGTCCATTCTTATGCTTTACATGGACTGAGCCAATGGTTCTCCAAGTTTAATGTACATAAGAGTCACCTGGAACACTTGTTAAAAATCTGGGCTCCCAGGCTACATCCACAGGGACCTGAGTCAGTAAGTCCATTTCAGGAATCTGCAAGTCTGTATTTTTAATAAGAATTCAGGTAATTTTTACATAAATGGTCCACATAAACACTGTAAATTGGGTTCACCCTAGAGAGCTAAAAGCTCTGCTCAAACTAATAGCAATATCCCTGTTATTCAGAGGCTAAACTCTTGATACCTTGGACATCTGGATAATGACCACTAAGCAGAAATTTTTCTCTTAACTTTTTGACTTGAGTGTATAAGAGAAATAAAAGTAAATTGGTGAAAAAGTCCCTACTAGCAGCAGAGAGAAGAAACCAGGTCTGCCTAATGCTGAAGCCCATCTGTATTATAATAATAATGTTTGTGGATTAGTGTTTGCATTAACCTTTAATCATCTAAAGAGGGTTAGAAAATACCCAGCATAAAGGAAAGGGAGCAGTCATTTTAGAAATATTTAAATGAAAAAACAAAGCCGTGATAGTTCTGGAAGATACAGAATACTTTAGTTCTCGACAGAACTGATTAAGTAAAATATTAATCTATTTTGTTTATACTGTGAAGGTCCAAGTTTTTTCTAGGCAAACTTAAAGAAATCGTGCCCTGTTTTACCTGGCAGAATATCATACAGTAAAGTCTCATTATCTTTCAGGTTTCCGCATTTAATGCCAGTTACTCAGATTCTGGACTCTTCGGGATTTATACTATTTCCCAGGCCACAGCTGCTGGAGATGTAAGTTGCATACTCACCAAACTTCTTTCATGAACAAGTTATTTTCCCCCACTGGCCATGAACATGTTTCCAGTTAAAATATGGAGTGTTTGAATGCAATGCAATGACTTACCAGAGCTCTGTATAGTATGATATCATTGAAGCATTATCTGCTATAGGGAAATTTACACATGTATACTAATGCTTCCAGGAAAGAGGAGAGAATTGCCTACTTGAAATTTTGGTTCTGGTTGGACAAGTTGCATTGAGTTGGCTCTGAAACATCTAAATTGAGAACCCAGGAGAGGGGAAGGCCAAGATGTTTATTTGCAAGTCTTCAGTATAGAGATTGTGTAGAAATCAGGGATATGTATGAATGATTGTAGGAAAAGAAAACTAAAGCTCAGTTTCTGGGAAAGAACATCATTTAAGGAGCAAGCGGCTAAGAAAAATGGCCCAGGTAAACAGAAAGAAAAAGAGAAGCTGTTATATTTGAAGGCTAGGAAAGAGAGAATGTTGAACACCGTTTTGACCCACAGTGAAATAACATTCATTACCACTGAGAAGTCTGGTAGTTTCAGCAAACTAGGACATCATGGGTGATCTTAACAGTTTTGACTAGAGTAGTGGAGACTGGCTAAAATGTGTAGTGATTAAGGAATGAATGACAAGTAAGAAATGAGAGGTTGGTGTGGGCTAGTGGAGCTTAGACATTCGAGGAGCAGGCTGTTTTAGGAGAGTTTACACAGAGATTAAGTTGAAAGAGACATTCATACTGAACAAAAAGAGCAGAGCAGATAGCGGAGACAGAAAATTATAAATGGCTCAAGTCTGAGAAAGGAATACGTGGGATCCAGCACACAAGGGGACTGTTTAGCCTTATAGACAGGCTAATATTGGAAGATATTGGGAATATGGGGAAGTAACGCCTCAGTGAGACAGGAGGCTAAGTCATGTTTTGACAGAGAAGGGAGGAAAGTTTAAAGAAAGTAGTGAAGTTTGGGACAAATAGTGAGGTACACAAAAAGTGGGTATTCACTGTAGTATAGGTGTATCCTTGAAATCAGCGACCACAAATTCACAGTACAGTGAGTCAGCACTGTCATGTAATTTTTCCTCCGTTGCATTCACAAGCCTAATGGAGAAATGGAGGAGTTAGGTATTAGGGTTAATCCCAGGTTGGAATCCTGCAAAGTGGGCAGGTCAGAAGTATGAGGATATGGCAAGGGAGCTGGGAGCATTGGAGTGGCAAGAGTGATTAAAAGGATGATTCAGGGATCTAGGCTCAATAGAGAAGTGAAGCCAGAGATCTTGATGAAGTGGAAGAATAAGGATAGTGAAATTAAAGACTGAGGTCGGGGTCTTAGAATTGAGGACTTCAGAGGTATGCAAATCTAGGCTATGATCAGGTCTGGGGTGTGGCTATGAAAATGGGCAGCAAAAATGAAGGGGAAACAGAGGTCCTAGAATTTAGGTGATCAGAGGGAAAAATAAGTAGCAGACTCAGCCAGCATTGGGATGGAGAAAATCATGGCCAGATTTATTTATTTAGTCAACAAATATTTACCAAGTACCCACATCCCTGGAACTTTATTCTTTCTTTCTTTTTTAAATACTATGCAAGGATTCAGATTCCTTCTTGACTCTTGCTTTCAAGTATGGACAAGCCTTACAAATTGGCTGTGTATGGATTATTACTCGCTTCTTAGTGAATAGTAAGAGATAGCAGTATTAATGGCATGACACTGCAAGAGTCTGGAGAAGTTTTAAAGTGCTTATTCTTTATGGGTGATTAGAAATCCATGTGTTTGGCCGGGTGTGGTGGCTCACACCTATAATCCCAACACTTTGGGAGGTTGAGGTGGGAGGATCACTTGAGCCCACACATCTCTACAAAAAAAAACTAAAAAATTAGCCAGGCCTGGTAGCATGCACCTGTAGTCCCAGCTTCTTGGGAGGCTGGGGCAGAAGGATTGTGTACAAACAGCTGCCTTATGAACATAGGAAGAATAAGGAACCCATAGTGATGACAGCATTCCACGTGGACACTGTGCTGTTTGTCTGGAACTAACCTTCCATCTGTGTTTTTGCCTCAGTAAAGAAGCATGTCAGTGCTGCAGGAGACTCTGGTACTGACCACAGATGACCAACTTTTACTTATCTGTCCTAGGTAATCAAGGCTGCATATAATCAAGTCAAAACAATAGCTCAAGGAAACCTTTCCAACACAGATGTCCAAGCTGCCAAGTAAGTCTCAGTATTAACTGTGTTTTATGTTTTCGCTATTTGAAAGTTGTATTCTTTTCAGATTATAACAATATTACAATATATGCTCATAAGGACTGAGAAGCACAAAAAGCATAAAAAGAGAAACATCCCCATATCCTACCACCTAAAGATACAATTGTTAACATTTTGACCAGGCACAGTGGCTCACGCCTGTAATCCCAGCACTTTCGGAGGCCAAGGCAGGTGGTTCATTTGAGACCAGGAGTTTGAGACCAGTCTGGGCAACATAGCAAGACCTTGTCTTCACAAAAATTAGAGAATAATTGTTAACATTTTTCTTAGTTTATTGATCACACATTTTTAAACATAATTTTTAATATTGTATGGATAGATGCTGCTTGACTTACACTGGGGTTACATCCTGAGAAATCCATAAATCAAAAACACATTTAATACCCTGATAAACCAGTCATATAGCCAAACAATCATAAGTTAAACCATCGTAAGTTAAGACCATCTGTATACTTTTTTATCCTATTTAAATAGCATCCTTATTATAGAAGTTTGAAAATTACAATTAAAAGACAAAAATAATCTGATTCCCTACCAATGATTCTATGTTTTCATTGATTCAAATTACTAAAAATTTAAACAATATTCATTGGTGTGTCAAAATACACTTGTGCGTTTTCTGCAGTTATAAAGATATCTTTGGGCTTCAAATATTTTTGTATTTCATATTACTTTCTTGGTGTAGATTCCCAACTGAGTTAAGAGTTATAAACATAACGAAAGGCTCCATGTTAGAGTGTGTGTATGTGTGTATATTTAAATAATGCATTTGCCCAGGTGCAGTTGCTCATACCTGTAATCCCAGGACTTTGGGAGGCTAGGGCAGGAGGATCGCTTGAGGCCAGGAGTTCAGCCAGCCTGGGTAATGCGGTAAGACCCTGTCTTTACAAAAAGATATTTAAAACTAGCCAGGTGTGTTGGTGTGTGCCTGTAGCCCCAGCAACTCAGGAGACTGAGGAAGGAGGATTGCTTGAGCCCAGGAGTTTGAGGTTACAGTGAACTAAGATCATGCCATTGCACTCCAGCCTGGGCAACAGAGCAAGACCCTGTCTCTTAAAAAAAAAAAAAAAAAAAAAAAAGGTATA
The DNA here is from genome assembly GCF_037993035.2 of Macaca fascicularis. Taxonomy (NCBI): domain Eukaryota; kingdom Metazoa; phylum Chordata; class Mammalia; order Primates; family Cercopithecidae; genus Macaca; species Macaca fascicularis. The sequence continues at coordinate 20,959,043 of NC_088394.1, forward strand.
TATTTCTAAGTCACAAATCTAAAGAGATTGTACCAGTTTCTAATCACACCACCAGTATATAAGAGTACCTATTCTACAATAGTTTCTTTCTTCATTACTGATTTATACCCAAAACAGATCTGATTTTGTTTTGTTTTATAAGAAAGACTAAAATATTTGTCTGCTTTTTGGCAATTTTTAAATCCCCACTGTCCAGATTGAAAGTGTTAACAACACTCCTAATTCATTAGTAGTTCGAGGGTTTCTCTAAAAGACTTGGGACAAAGTTGGAAATCAATCTGCATTTTCATACAGCAGTTTAAGGCATTTAAGTTTGACTCCATCTACTTAAGACAATTCAAAATGTGAATTTTGCAACTCCAGTGGTTGTTACAATCATTTAGTATTGCGCACAGGGGAAATATAACAGGGTGAATTACAACCCAGGATGGAACAACTTTTGAGTCATTTCTGTTCCCATTAGTATTGTTAAGTTTTGTTATGCTGAGCACACTACAAAATTGCATCTCTTGTATAAGTACAACACAATTTATTAAATATTGTGTATATAAAACCAAGAATCAATAGGATGCAGGGCTGCTTGACTGTACCAAAAACAAAACATGATGAGAATACATTGAAACACTGGATTTACTTAAGAAAAACCTAAGTTTTTCAAATTAATTTATTTAAGAGAAGGTATTTTCTTAATAAATATAACACAGTTCTTACAAGGTATGGTGATATGTAGAAAGTAGAATTTTGATTATTAATGTCAAGATATGTTTTCTGCCATTTTGATGGAGTCGATACTTTTTCTTATAAGGTTCTTAGTCTTCCTATAGTGAAAGAGAGAAAGTGAGGTGTCATTGCTGAAGGTACACACTAATAACCTCTTGGTAGTTTATTGCAGGTAAAATCATTTTTTAATTAAGCTGACAAAGTGGTAAAATTGTAGCATTAAATTGTAATTATGTTTAAATGGAAGTCTTGCTATAGCGTGTTAAAGGATGATACTTTGAGGTTTAAATATCGACTGTCTTATCAAACACTATGTCTATAAGTAATAAGTTTCTGGGAGAATTGTGAATTGGATTTTGTTTTATTTCAAGTGGATGCTTTTGTGCCCATATTTAAGCTGCTGTTACTTATAAGACCTGTACTGCCCTTCCCCACCTGCCTTTTCAATCATACCTTGTGCTCACTGAGACAAATCTCAGCAAGAGGCAGGAGTTGCTTCACTAATCAAAACCTCACGTTAAAATAGTTTTACCTAGATCCAAGTTCTAGTCCAAAATCAAAAAGCAATCTCTGGAGTTTATTCAGTATAGTTTTGTACTGACAGCTTTGCAAATAGTAATGTATACAGTACAGTACTTGGTGAACTGAAGAAATAGAATGGAGGCCATTAGCACTGTAAGTTGTTAGTTTGCCTGTTTACCAAAAACACGTTGAAGAGTTTTGGGGCGCATACTTTAAAATTGCCCTGTTTCACTGCATAAGAGGAACTGGCTTGACTCTACTTCACCCTTGGTGGAAACTAACAGGCCCTAAAAGAGGCAGCAACAGCTGAAGTGGATACCGCAGAAATAAACAGACAGCAGAAGCTCTTTCAGACACCCCCGAAACCTGCCAAAACTCACAGGTAATACAAGTGAAATGGTAGCATAAGAAGAAAATAAACATGAGAATCTTTAAACTGTAAGCATTGAAAGGTATCCTCCATCCAAGAAGAGAACCCAGTTCATACAAGGAAAAGGCAAAAGGAAAAGGTCAAGACTGTGACCTTTATGACACTGTGACCCCAGCCGTGGGCCAGGTGGAGTTGTCTGTGGTGACACCCTGGTTTGACAGAAGGGTCTTCAAGATCCCTGGTCTGCACAGTCTAGCAGCCAGAAGGTAGGTTTATAATACACACTGTCCCCAACTTGCCATAGATAACCTTACAATTTTTCAACTTGGCTACAGAGCAAAACCATCGCAATTTCAGCTTCCAGTCATGGGTCACATAACGATGCGGATACGTTATGAGAAATGTGGTGTTAGGTGGTTTCATCACTGTGTGAACCTCATGGTGTACTTACACAAATGTAGATGGTATAGCCTACTACACACATAGGTCTGTATTATAGTCTGTTGCTCCTAGGCTACAAACCTGTATATGCACTATATACTGAATACTGTAGGCAGTTATAACACAATGGTAAGTATTTGTGCATCTAAACATAGGAAAGGTACAGTAAAAATAAAGCACAAAAGATTAAAAAAAAAATATGCCATTATAGGACATTTACCATGAATGGAGCTGGCAGGACCGAAAACTCCTGCTTTCAAGTGAGTCAGTGAGTGAGTGGTGAGTAAATGGGAAGGCCTAGGGCATTACTGTGCACTGCTATAGACGCTAAACACTGTAAACATATGCCACGTGAAATTTTTTTTAATTGCACTACAGCATTATGTTGTCACTAAGTAATAGGAATCTTTCAGCTCCCTAATAATCTTATGGGACCCCATTATATATGTGGTCCATCATTGACCAAAAACGTCATTATGTAGTACATGACTATACTTGAATTTGATCTTTTCCTAGGCTAGTGATATGCAGTACATGAGATAATGAATACTTTCTTATAAAATGGGCTTACGTTAGATGACTTTCGCCTAACCGCAGGCTATCGTAAGCGTTCTGAGCACATACGAGGTAGGCTGGGCCAAGCTATGATGTTCGATACGTCAGGTGTATGAAATGCACTTTTGACCGCCATCTCAGTGGACGGCAGCCCTCTCACTGACAGCAGAGACATCTTCCTCACTGTGCCAGGGGGCTGCGACTGGCCAGTGACGTGCAGAGGATCCACGTTGCACAACCGGATCCAGAGGCCTTGGGAAGCATTAGGGAGCTCTCCAGCTGTCTCACTCAAATCTGTAGCAGTGTATGGACCCACAAATGGAGGCCAAAGTGGGCCCTCAATTGGACACTTCGGCAACCCTGAGGAGACTTCTTCCCTCCAGACTTACTGTTTTAGTGTCAGGTTCCAGAGAAGGGAGCGCCGTTCTTCTTGGGGAATTCAGGATGAGGGAGACATGCTATTACTATATCGATTAAATAAAGCTTTGATGTTCACAGCCCCTCGCCACCACCCAGAAAAAAAAAAATAATTGCCTTGCTCTCTAGCTCTGTAAAACTGACTTCTGCCTTTTATTGGACAGGAACAAGCTGAAAGCTGGATACCTAATGTCAGTGGAGTCTTCTGAACGTTTCCTGGAAGAAGTCGGGTCGCAGGCTCTAGTTGCTGGTTCTTACGTGCCACCATCCACAGTCCTTCAGCAGATTGATTCAGTGGCTAACGCTGATATCATAAATGTAAGTAAATGAAAACGTACGATTTAACAACATAGAACTTCATGATCCAGTTTCAGAAGGATGCATAAGCGTCCTCGGGCAGTATATGTTATTCTTATGTTTGGTGCCCATCTACTTAATATGGAGGCGGGAGGGCCCATTCCCATAAGATCTGCAACAAGCTTCCTTGTCAGCTTGAGTGTATGTATCTTCCTCCTTCAAATAAACTACCATTAGGTTAAACTCTGCTGTCAGTGAGAGCGCTGCCGTCCACTGAGATGGCAGTCAGAAGTGCATTTAATACACCTGATGTATCAAACATCAGGTTAAACTAATGGTAGTTTATAATATGGGCTTATGTTAGATGACTAGAGGTAAAGAAGAGTCAAATATTGGCAGTTTCATGTCATCCAACCTAAATAGTGAAGTTTGCTATTTTTCCTCTTCAAGTATTTCACCATCCAGCATCTTAAGATTTTCTTTACTATTCTAAGCCTAGGACATTCTCCTGTTCTTGCAATTTTTTTTTTCACATATATTATTATTCCCTACAAGATTGAGCTGTTTTGAGGGCAAGGACTATGTCATGTACTTCTTTGTGTTCCCTACTGTGCCTAACATGATGACTTACAGAATTAATCCAAACTAAGTGGGTTTTCCCCGTTTTCTACATTAAACTTACCAACTCGCCTTCTGTTGTACATGTCTGAGCCATCTTCTCACCAACAGGTCTACTTTGTATAGGGACAGTGGGGATAAGAAAAAATAAAAAACAAAAAACCAAGCTGGGGCAGTGGCTCATGCCTGTAATCCCAGCACTTTAGAAGGCTGAGGTGGGCAGATTGCTTGAGCCCAGGAGTTCAACACCAGACTGGGCAATGTAGCAAAACCCCGTCTCTACAAAAAAGTACAAAAATTAGCTAGGCGTGGTGGCATGCGCCTGTAGTCCCAGCTACTTAGGAGGCTGAGGTCAGAAGGTGGCTTGAGCCTGGAACGCAGAGGTTACAGTGAGCCGAGATCATGCCACTGTACTCCAGGCTGGGCAACAGAGTGAGACCCTGTCTCAAATAAAAAAAGAGACAAGGCTATTTTAAGAAAGTAACCCTGACTTGATTTCACTTGGCCCCTAATCATCATCATTTTATACTCTTCTTTTTTTTTTTTTTCTTTTTTTGAGACGGAGTCTCGCTGTGTTGTCCAGGCTGGAGGGAGTGCAGTGGCGCTATCTCAGCTCACTGCAACCTCCGCCTCCCGGGTTCATGCCATATTCCTGCCTCAGCCTCCCGAGTAGCTGGGACTACAGGTGCCCGCCACCACGCCCAGCTAATTTTTTGTATTTTTAGTAGAGATGGGGTTTCACCGTGTTAGCCAGGATGTGCTCAATCTCCTGACCTCCTCGCCTGCCTCGGCCGCCCAAAGTGCTGGGATTACAGGCGTGAGCCACCGCACCTGACTCATTTCTTACTCTTCTAAATGACTGTCCTTATCTTGTATCCCATCATTATGTGCATCCCAACCCGACTGCTTCCACCACCACCTCTCCTTCATAGTGATAAGATAAGCTGGCCTGAGAATATGAGGGCTGCTGCTCCACCTACACCTGACTCATGATACTACACTTAACCAGTCTTTGAACTTGGAAGTAGTGGCATAAAGAATCCTCTAGGGTATAAAGTTTTACTTTTAAGTTAACAATCATTGTATTTTTATTGACCCAGACTATTTGCCCTTGTAATACAGAAACAGGAAAGTATATCCCTGCCTGAAGCCACACTACTCTATTTGAGAGTGTCAGTGATGTTTTCCTTATCTCTCTTTTAACAGCTACCCTCTTACCGGAGCATTGCTCTTGCTTGGTTCATTACACATACAATGGAACATTCAGAGGAACAGCTAAGCTTTTCCCACACTGTCACAAATTAAAGCACCAGCCATCTCCTAGTTAATTTTCACAACGGCTATTATAGTAATTGCTGGCTTAGAATGTCCTATCCAAGGCCGGGTTGGTGGCTCATACCTGTGATCCCAGCACTTTGGAAGGTCGAGGTGGGTGGATCACTTGAGGCTAGGAGTGCGAGACCAGCCTGCCCAACATGGCGAAATCTGGTCTCTACTAAAAATACAAAAATTAGCTGGGCATGGTGGTGCATGCCCGTCATCCCAACTCCTTGGGAGGCTGAGGCAGAGAATTGCTTGAACCTGGGAGGTGGAGGCTGCAGTGAGCCAAGATCGCACCACTGCATTCCATGCTGGGTGACAGAGCAAGACTCCATCTCAAAAAAAAAAAAGAATGTCCTATCCATAAATTCTTAAAATGACAATAAGTTCACCTGCTTGATGACATATATTTTTATTTTTGTTAACTTTGTCTTTTGTTTGTTTCTTTAAAGGCTGCAAAGAAGTTTGTTTCTGGCCAGAAGTCGATGGCAGCAAGTGGAAATTTGGGACATACACCTTTTGTTGATGAGCTGTAATACTGACGCACACATTACGGGAGAGAGCTGAACATTCTCTCAGCCCAGAGCAGCAAACACATGAAAGTCAGAAATCTCTAATATAACATTTGTCTTTTTTCCAGTGAGGTAAAATAAGGCATAAATGCAGGTAATTATTCTCAGCTGACCTAAAGTCAATAAAACATTCTGCTTAGGTGTTTTTCTTACGTTTTTCTCAATGAGTTAATCAACAAGTATTTATTATGTGCTGATATTTTTGTTTTAGATGCTTTAAAGGAGACAGGAATATAATTATTGAGCATAGAAGCATTAGAAACTATTAAAATTAAGGCTAAGTGGCTATCAGTATAAATAGTGCCAGGTTACTATTGGTGGCTTTTCAGATGAAAGCAAGTTCAAAATTTGTCATTTTGGGTATCAATAGCTAAATGGTCTGGTTTTTACCCCTGTTTTGCCTTTTTTGCAATAAAATTATTTCCGAAACACATAAATTTCCTATCAATCATATCCTATATTCCCATTAATTCATTTTTTTATGTCTGAGTTATCTTCACTGACAGAGTTTTGTTTTTCACTCATCTGCTGTCTCTCCCTTATCTGTTACTATCCTGTCTCTTCCAAGTAATTAACTCTCAATTCAACATTTACAGTAAAAGAAGGGCTGAAAAGGGAAAAACAAAGAATTCTAATGTGAAAAACTAGCCAAGGAATATGTCTCTTAGTTATTTTAATTATAGTACTTGAAGTTTACCAAAAAAAAGAGAGAAACTAAATATTTAAAGAAAAGTGTGGTGTTTAATAAAGTGACATTCTCTACTATGTTCAGACATTCTGATACTGGATTTCTCTACTGCATTTTCTAAAAGAAAAGAAATTCTTCTCAGAAAGAAGGGTCTTATTCTGAAAATAAGATTTGCAAGGCCTGCAAGAACCCAGGGAAGTATTTAGATAATCCTATTGAAGAACATCTCTAAAGGCTTAATAATGCAGTCATAAGAGAAGAGAATTAGTGAGTCTACAGACAGTCCTTGATAAGTATAGCAAACTTGTGCCTGGTGAGGCACAAAACTTGGGTGTCTGCAAGATAAATGCTCATATGACCACAGATTTGCTAACCAAACTTTGATACCGGTTGGGCTTTACCCTCTTCAACTTGGGCACAATCTTCCAGCCAAAATGCATCTGAGGTAGAGGAAGTAGAGGAGGAAGAGGTTTCATTGTCTTGCTTCACCATTATCCAGTATGGAGAAGGCGCCTTCACTTCTTTCTTATCATCTCTGTGAATCATCACGTCACAATCAATGTCTTTTCCTACACTAATAGTATGGTTCTTCTTCTTATATCCATGCCAGTCTCTGGAGATGGATATTGGTCTCCTTGCAGGGTGATGCGCAGTTGACCACGGATATCTATAATATTGAAGTCTTCTATCTAAATCTACATTTTCATTATCATCACTGCTTGTGAAAGATTCATCTTTTGCCAGCTCCATTTTCTTTGGTGTGCTGAAATGAAAGAATAGTGAATAAAATAGATTCTTCATGTCTCAACATTGATGGTCCCCTAACAAGATGCCTTATAACTTGCTTTGACTCATAGAAGATACAATTTAGCTTTAGCACTACCTTTCTGTGTCACTGAAATGTTTCCCTTTTAAAAATTATCTTTAAATCTTTTTCCATTTCTAAATGGAAATCAAATTCTGCCTTAAATTACTTTACCATACCTTAAAAAGTTTTGCACAGACTTATACTAGACTACTGACCAGAATATTAGGAGGTGTTAAAGGGTAGATTAATTTCAGTGCAGCTAAAGTGACAGGTTCAACCTGACCATCTCCTGAGAACTCTGTTCTTGTGGCTCACGTGGCAGGAACACAATATTACTGATTTCCAGAGGAGTCAGGAAGTCAGGAAATAGTGGGCCTTAAGGATCTTCAACATCCTAGTCATTAGTAAGTCTTCAAGTCTTTTTTTTAGAGAGGGTCTTGCTCTGTCACCCTTGCTGCAGTGCAGTGGCACAGTCAGCTCACTGCAACCTTGAACTCCTGGACTCAAGTGACCCTCTGGCCTCTGTTTCCCAAGGAGCTGAGACTACAGGTGTGTATGCTGTATGCTGCCACACCTGGCTAATTTTTAACTTTTTTTGTTTTGTTTTGTTTTGTTTTCTAAAAACAGGATCTCCCTATGTTGCCCATGGCTGTCTCAAACTGCTGGCCTCAAAGAATCCTTACCTTGGCCTCCAAAGTGCTAGGATTACAGGCAGGAGCCACTGTGCCCAGCCAGGTTTTTGTTGTTGTTGTTTTTAACTTTCTCCAGTTTTTGGCTTTCTTGATTGTTGAAACTAGGTGGTGCTTGCCTGCTAGTACCTTCAGGTCTCTGAACTTTCCTAATGCCTACAGTACCTGTGCTTGCTTTAACTTTCCAGAATGAGTGCTCTGTCACCTGCTTTCCCTCATCCTGGTGCTGTTGCCCAGCAGAACCAAATCTTTGTGATTACAAATCTCTGGTACATTCTGCCCTGCTAAAAGGAAATAGGTTTCTTCCCTGCCAACCTGTTAAGACTTCTGGTGTTATCACTAATAACCTTGGCGATCTGACTGTTGTATTTGCTTCCAAGAATTTGAATGGCTTTTCCTAAAGTTTATCTCTTCCAGTAATAAACAGTTGATAATGAGTAATTTTTACTAAGAGCCACTAGTCTTAAATACTGATTTTCTTTGTCTAATTTGCCTTCAGACACACTTAGGTCTTCCTGAACAGCACATGAATTTTTTTTAAAAATCCAAGTATTAATAACTTTTTTTTTTCCAGACTGCAGGGTGAATCCTTGGCAACTCTGATGGTTAGGTAACCAAAAAGGACAGGTAAATTATCATTAGGTAATAAAGCCACAACCCTGCAGAGGTCAGGATTGGCTGGAAACAAACTTTCTAGACCATTCAGCCTACCCAGAGCGGTAAATGGAGAATTTTCTCCAGTGTGTATACCCGGTGCCATTTTCTCCTGGAAAAGGTTATACCAGCTTTGTGAAAGCAGCTTTTTCCTTTCCCTTCTTTCCCTGCCCTGTTACACCTAAGTTACTAAAATACCATAGATATGAGTACTTTGCCAAATTAAGAAAGGGAGTCAGCAGGTGCGTGGTATTGTTATTTAAGTTCGCGGGTTTTCGCCTCATACTTGAGTTGTGCTGTTCTATCTTTTCTTTGCTTTTGAATGGTCAGTCTGCCATCCTTAGAATTTAATATTCTGGATCTCAAAACTCCTCCATGTAATGAAAATGCTTAGAACATAGTTGTTATGTTGTCATCTAAAAGATGAGCCCATGCTTTTAGAGTCGTGCCCTCCAGTGTAGGAGTCGCTGAGTAGGATTTGATTGTGAGTTGTGATCATGCTACTACACTACAGCCTGAGGGACAGAGTGAGACCCTGTCTCAAAAATAAGACTTTTAAAATTAAAAATTAAAAACAAATGAACCATTGACCACATGAAAGTCCTAGGGCAATTTTAGCAAAACAAGACAGACTCAGTCCCTGCCTTCATGGAGTTCACATTCTCCCAGGGAAACACAGTGAACAACTGATTACACAGATTATTACATTAAAATTGGGATAAATGTGAAGGAGCGAGCTGTGAAGGCATATGTCAGATGGACCTGTTTCTAGGAAGACCCCTTGGAGAAGGTACACTGGAGCCTTCAAGGGTGACTACTGAAGAGCAAAGTTACGAGCATGTTGCAGACAGATAAGAGCAAGTGCAAAGACCCTGAGGCAAAGAGCAACAAAAGACAGGGAGCTGGAAGCTAAAGTGGGATAGAGAAGGATGGGGAAAGCAGTATGAGTTGAAGTTGGAATGGTATGCAGAGGCCAGCTGAACCCCGTAGAGCATTATAGGCCAATGTGAGGATTTTGACATTTATCCAAAGAACAAAAAGTCTTGAGATTTTTTGCAGGAACATGCCAGGATCAAATTTGCATTACAAAAAGATCATTCTGGCCAGACTTGGTTGCTCATGCCTCTAATCCCAGCACTTAGGGAGACCGAGGCAGGCAGATCACCTGAGGTCAGGAATATGAAACCAGCTTGGCCAACATGGTAAAACTTCATCTCTACTAAAAATACAAAAATTAGCTGGGTGTAGTGGCGTGCACCTGTAATCCCAGCTACCCTGGAGGCTGAGGCAGGAGAATCACTTGAACCTGGGAGGCAGAGGTTGCAGTAAGCCAGGATCACTCCACTGCACTCCAACCTGGACGACAAGAGCAAAACCAAGAAAAAAAAAAATACAGTTTGGTGATAATACAATTTGAAAGTAATTAGCATGTGGATAGTCAGAGAAACCATAGGCATCAATGAAATTGGCCAGGAGAAAGGACACCAAGAGGAAATGGCCAGAGGTAATAGGAAAATAGGAAAATCAGGGGAGTGTGGTGTTACAGAAGCCTGGGAAGTGCTATTTCAAGAAGAGAGTGGGTGGCAAGTGTTAAGTGTCTAGGGCTGCTCAGAAACCAAGCAAGATAAAGACAGAAGAATGTAGTGGGATCAGAAGTGTGAAGGCTATGGGTGGCCCTGGGAAAAGGACTCAGCTGAGGGATGAAAGCAAAGCCTAGACTGAAGTGGGTTGAGGAGTGTCTGGGAAGTGTCTGGGAAGTCTCTCAAGGAAACAGGTGTCTAATACAGCTTTTAGCAAGTTGGGAGGGGATGCAAGAGACTCCAGTGGCTAGAGAGAGGAGAGTGGACTGAAGATAGGATTTGCCAAGATGAGAGAAGTTTAAAAAGGCTTAGATGTTACTGGGAAGGACCCGGAGAGAAAAAAATTGAATATGCAAAAGAAAATAGGATTTGCAAAAAGCCTTTTTTTTTTTTTTTTTTTTTAGACAGAGTCTTGCTCTGTCTCTAGGCTGGAGTGCAGTGGCACGATCTCGGCTCGCTGCAACTTCCGACTCCCAGGTTCAAGCGATTCTCCTGCCTTAGCCTCCTGAATAGCTGGGATTACAGGTGCTCGCCACCACATGCAGCTAATTTTTGTAATTTTAGTAGAGAAGGGGTTTCACCATGTTGGCCAGGATGGTCTCGATCTCCTGACCTCGTGATCCGCCTGCCTCCCAAAGTGTTGGGATTACGAGCATGAGCCACAACACCCGGCCCACAAGAAGCATTTTAAAGGCTGACTCGGGAAGGAGAGGCACCATGCAGGTAGGCACAGGGACAAAATTCCCAACTGATGACTTGTTTTTTAACTCCAAGTTGACTTTATCATGCTTTCTCATATTAGATCCTACAGATCTAATACCAGAAACCCAGGAAATTACTCTGACAGTGTCACCAGTCCTCCTGTCATTATCCTTATTTGATAATTGTCACATTAAACCATCTGTGCCTCACAGGCCCTGGGATTCTGTATTATAACAAAGAGTTCCTAAAATTAACTATTTACCTTGTTACTGGGAATTTGGCCTCTGGGATTAAATCATATATTTCTAGCCATTCTTCAGGAATGTTAATAAAATCTCTGTAAACCTTGATTTGTAGCACTGTTCCAACGGTGATATGTTGCAAAAGCTGTAAAAATTCTCGAAGAGTATATCCTAACACATTGGCATAGCCAACACTAATCAGAACATCACCTGAAGAGGGAAAAAATTATATATCAGTAAAACTAGGGGTTTAAAGGGACCATATTGATTTCTGGCTTTATTGTGAGGTATTTCATTTTATGTGTTCATACTGTTGATTCTTTTTGAACCAAAACCAGGCTTCAGCCTTTTTTTTTTTTTTGAGATGAAGTCTCACTGTCGCCCAAGCTGGAATGTAGTGGTGTGATCTCGGCTCACTGCAAGCTCCACCTCCCAAGTTCAAATGATTCTCCTGCCTCAGCCTCCCAGGTAGCTAGGATTATGGGCACGTGCCACCATGCCTGGCTAATTTTTTTTTTTTTTTTTTTTTTTTTTTTTTTAAGTAGAGATGGGGTTTCACCATGTTGGCCAGGCTGGTCTCAAACTCTTGACCTCAGGTGATCTGTCCACCTCGGCCTCCCAAACTGCTGGGATGACAGGCGTGAGCCACCTCGCCTGGCCTAGCCTTTATTTAATAAAGATGTTCATTTCCATGATATGAATGTCCTTTGCATAATGAAGAGTATATGGAAGATGTTTCTTAATAGCAGTATAATGGTAGACATTATATGATGTTTCTGAGACATTTCTGAAGTTCTCGGTGTGACAGAGGCTAAAAAACATTTATAATCGGAACCAGCCTTTAGGATTCTAAAAATAGATTAGTTTCAAATAAAATGAATGGCTACTACTAGGAAAGAAAAAACCATTTACACTAAGTGATGAATAAATGACCTACTTTCTATTATACCTGCCTGGCAATTTCCAGTGCCCTCTACCATTAATAGACCACATTAAACATAAAGCCTTTCATTTTAATTCTCTACCCTTGTGCAGTATTGAGCAAATAATTCTGTATAAAACATTGGGCAATTAGGCATGCTTTAATTAACTGTAAGGTGTGTATGCAGTGAGTATGTTGGTTTAAAGGGATTTGACAGCTAGGTTTCCCTACCTTAGGGCAATGCAGGACAAGGAAAGAAACAAGATGGTCAACCATGCAGCTTCTGAGTCCCCAGCAGGTGGGAAGAGGACTACATCTTGAGCACTAACCCCCGAAACCCCCAAATTGAAAGAAGCTAAAAAGACCAATTATTCACTTGCTCCAACCTCCCCCATGTTCCCATCTCCAGCAGGTAGGTCATGGACCTGTGAGTGAGATCCAGTCACTTGACACTCCCACCTGGGTCACTGAACCTAGAGGAGGAGACGCAGAAGAGTGACAGGAGCTTCTAGTTGCCAGAGGTAGTTACACACAACTCTTGGTTCTCACCATTTTCCAAGCCTACTTCTCCAGCCTTTTGGGCGATTCTATCAGACTCAGTATCCCAAATTCAGTGCATTAACAGAAGTGTTTTCTGTTTTTTGCAATGAGGAACTCTGCTACAACGGCATTCAGCAAGACTTCAGAAAGGAATACAAAGGATTTGCTTTTTAAGGACCAATTCACGTTGGGCAAAATCTTAAGTCTTCAGATCTTATTATTACTGACCTGCTGGGGACCCTCATCAGCCTCATTCTAAGACAGCTGAAGCCTAACCTCAAGAGAGAAAAGGGTCAAGAAGAAGTGCCTTCTCTGATGCATGCACTGGGCTTCAATCAGGAATTACACTGATCCCAAAAGAAGCCTCCAAGGATGCCAAGGACAAATGTCCATAGCTCTAGATCCTATCAGAAACAAATTTCCCAGAATCCAAGAAAATGAATACTTAGAAGGGTGGAGAAAAACCTCCTTTGGTCTTAAGCAGTAGCTGGGGTAATACAATCAACCATGTATCTGAAGCTCACTTCAGAATGAAACAAGGCTACCTGCAGCTTGAGCAATACGAAACAGATGCTCATCCTACTGAGGTTAATTACAGTGGCAAAAAAAAAAAAAAAAAAAAATTCCCCAGATGAGCTTACTTTCCTAATGTTAAAAGCAGTGTTTATAGCTGAAAGCTATGGCTTGGCATTCTGCTTAATTATGTTGTAAAAGGGTGACTTTTATCAAGAGGGCAGAAGATAAATAGCTTAATTTCCTGACCGTTCTGGCTGTAAACCAAACATATCAGCATGTGAATGTGATTACTCTAGCAATAGATATTAACATTGCCCTTCATACAGAAACACCAATTTGGTATTTATGAACACCAACCTCATTACACATTTTTTTCTGTTTTAATGGGCTATAGGATGACATTATATAAACTTTGTCTCGATTACCTACATTAAATCAACTTTGCAGCAGCCAAGCCACTACTGAAAAATATTTTATTTTTTCATCTCTCCCAACTAGGCTGGAAGTTCCTTAAGTTCCTCATGGCTAGGGACCTTGTCTGTGTGGTTCACTACTACACCCCCAGTGCCTACCTGGGTGTCTGCACACACTAGGCCTTCAGGAAATGCTTAGGCAGTAGCCAGTCTATGGCTTGTATTTACTGTTGAAGCTACATTAATTTCTTTTTTTTTTTTTTTTCTTGAGACAGGGTCTCACTTTGTCACCCAGGCTGGAGTGCGAGGATGCAAATACAGCTCACTGCAGCCTCGACCTCCAGGGCTCAAGCAACCCTCCTGCTCAGCCCCCAGAGGAGCTGAGACTACAAGCGCATATGCCCACCATGTTGGGCTAGTTTTTGTATTTTTTATTAAAATGGGGTTTTGTCATGTTGCCCTGCCTGGTCTCGAACCCCTGAGCTCCAACAATTTGCCTGCCTCAGCTTCTCAAAGTGCTGAGATTCCAGGTGTGTGCTACCGCACCCGGCCTACATTAATTTATTAAGACTTAGAATATCAGAAGCTGTTAAGGCCATACTGGCCAAAAGGAACTTAGAGTTTAACCAGAATAAACTAACACTAAATAAATTAGGAAATCAAAGTGAAACCCTATCCTGAAATACCAAAGGAGAGAGATTTCAGCACATAGATAAAAGATAATGGGGCTGGGAGGAAATGGGGTCAAAGAAATAGCATGTTTCTACAATTATCGTCTCCCAAAATCTCATCATCATTGTCTAAAACCACTGAGTTACAGACTTTAAAGCCTAGACTGATGCTGAGGAGAACTGGCAGGCTTGTCACAAAGAGATTTGGGGCTCTGGACTTACTCTGTATTCAAATCTCATTTCTAGTTGTTAGGCAATTGGCTAGAAAGGTATGGGCTTTCGAGGCAGACGTGGGTTCAAATCCCAGCTCTGAACACAGACTCAGTTGTGTAACTAAGATGAACAAGTTATTTCGTCTCTCTAATCCTCATATATTTTCATTATCTACATTTCAGAAGTGTTGCAAACTTTAGATAACACGTGGGGCCAGGTGAGATGGCTTATGCCTGTAATCCCAGCACTTTGGGAGACTGAGACAGGAGGATTGCTTGAGCCTAGAGGTTCAAGGCTGTAGTAAGCTATGATTGCACTACTGCACTCCTGCACTCCAGCCTGTGTGACAGTGAGACCATGTCTCTTATACAAATAAAATTAAAAATTGGAGTAAAAAAAAGATAATAGATGGTGAAATATCTCCCACAATGCCTGGGACATATATTCATTTATTATTTATTTATTTATTAAGCAAAGACGTAACAAATGAGCCACTACTTTAGGTGTGACGGTTAATATTGTCAACTTGATTAGATCAAAGGATGCAAAGTATTATTTCTGGGTGTGTCTGTGAAGGTGTTGCCAGAAAAGATTAACATTTGAGTCAATGGACTTGGAGAGGCAGACCCGACCGTCAATCTGGGTGGGCACCATCCAATCAGCTACCAGCGTGGCTAGAAAAAGCAGGTGGAAAAAGGTAGAATGAGCAGACTTGCTGAGTCTTCCAGCCTTCATCTTTCTCCTGTGCTGGATGCTTCCTGCCCTCGAACATCAGACTCCAAGTTATTTGGCTTTTGGACTCTTGGACTTACACCAGTGGTTTGCCAGGGGCTCTCAGGCCTTCAGCCACAGACTGGAGGCTACACTGTCAGCTTCCCAACTTTTGAGGTTTTGGGACTCGCACTGAGCCACTATTGGCTTCCCTGCTCTTCAGCTTGCCGATGGAGGGGCAGAATGATATGGTTTGGTTCTGTGTCCCCATCCAAATGTCATTGCCAGTTGTAATCCCCACATTTTGAGGGAAGGACCTGTAATCCCCACGTGTGGAGGGAGAGAGGTGATTGGATCATGGGGGTGGTTTCCCCCATGCTGTTCTCATGATAGTGAGTTCTCATGAGATCTGATGGTTGAATGAGTGTTTGGCAGCTCCTCCTTCACATACTCACACTCTCTTCTGCCACCTTGTGAAGAAAATGACTGATTCCTTCTCCACCATGATTGTAAGTTTCCTGAGGCCTCCCCAGCCATACGGAACTGTGAGTCAATTAAACCTCCTTCATGTATAAATTATCCAGTCTCAGGCAGTATCTTTACAGCAGTGTGAGAATGCACTAATAGAGTAGGTGAGTCCTGGACTTAAAAGATGAAATTCAAGACTGCTTCTAACCTCAAAGAGCCCACTAACTATAGCCCTGCCATGAGATTCTCTGTTGCCCACCTAAAAGCATACTCCTGTCAAACTCTAGCACCCTGGAGTATGCACCCGGATCATCACCCAGCATCTGTCACCTGACCTTGAAGAAGCTGAGGAGAAGCAGAAAACCCCATGGGACCTGTCCTGGAGTTCTTTTGTTCTGGTAAGTCCAGAACTCGCCACCGGTCGCCGTTTGTTCTCCACCACCAAGTAGTGATGAGTGGGGAAAATGCTTTGGATTTTAAGGTATAGCAAAGTGTTTCATAAAACCATTATATATCTGCTTTCTTCTTTAATCCATTGCTTGGAACCCTTAGCTGCAAATAGAACCACCTGAGGAGCTTTTAAAACATAAACTGCCCTGTCCCAGTCCAAGAACGATTGAATCAAAAACCTGTGGAGAGATAGGGACCAGGCATCTTGGTTTTAAAAACTTCCCAGATGATTCTAACAGGTAACCAGGGTTGAAAACCAGTGGCTTAATCCACTGGGACCCCCATACAGCCATCATTTTTTATTAAAACACACACGCAAAAGTCTGGAGAATCTGTAAGAACAGCCTAAGAGATTATTTCCAATATTTCTATAGCACTTCAGTTTTAAAAGCACTTTCATAAAAATTATTTCATCAGGCTGGGCTCAATGGCTCACACCTGTAATCCCAGCACTTTTGGAGGCCACATGGGAGGATTCCTTGAGGCCAGGAGTTTGAGACCAGCCTGGACAACATAGTGAGACACCACCCACCCACCGCCTCCACTGCCCATGTCTACAAAAAAATAAAAAATAAAATTAGCTGGGCATGGTGGTACACACCTGAGTCCCAGCTACTCAGGAGGCTGAAGCAGGAGGATCACTTGAGCCAAGGAGTTTAAGGCCACAATGAGCCATGATCAAGCCACTGCACTCCAGCATGGGTGACAGAATGATACCCCATCTATCAAACAAACACGCATTATTTCATCAAATCTTAACAACCTCTGACAAACACAGGATTATCCCAATTCAAAGATGAGGTGACTGAGGCCTGAAAGGTTAAGTGGCTTTGCCCAGGGTCACAGAACTAAAAAGTGTCAGACCCTGGGCCTGAATCAGGACAGCTAACACAATGTTTTTTCCTTCTCACGACTGCGCCAGCCCATTCTGCTTCCCCAGCTCCTGGGCACAGCACTAGGCCCAGGCCAGGTACTGAGAAAACACCTCTTGAACAGCATAGAAAATTCACCCAAAGACACAAGGAGCAGGGCAGTATTGGTAAAGCCCTAGGCTCTGGAGTCTGACAGAGAAGGTTCAAATCCCATCTCCTCGGAGTGACCATGGGAGAGTTACTAAATACCTGATTCCTTGTCTGCAAGGTGGTTTCATGCAGAATCTAGCTCAGGGATTGTGAGAGTGAAATGAGATCATGCAGCTAAGTGTTAGCAATGCTTAATACTGCCTACAAAAGAAAATATCTTTATGCTGAGAACCATAGCTCTGGAGCTATGGTCCCTGAATCCCCACGTAGGAGAAACAGGTGAATTGGACAAGGAGCTCAATCTCACCCTCATTAAGTAAATTTAATTTTCTTATTTTTTTAGAGATAGGGTCTCACTCTGTTACCCAGGTTGGCGTGCAGTGGCACAATCATAGCTCACTGCAGCCTCGGCTTCCTGCGCTTAAGTGAGCCTCCCACCTCAGCTTCCCGAGTAGCTAGGATTACAGGCACGCATCATGCCGGGCTACTTTTGTTTTGTTGTAGAAATGGTGATATGGTTTGGATTTGTGTCCCCGCCCAAATCTCATATTGAACTATAGTCCCGGGTGTTGGAGGAGGGACCTGTGGGGAGGCGGTTGGATCACGGGGGCAGATTTCCCCCTTGCTGTTCTCTTGATAGCGAGTGAGTTCTCATGAGATCTGGTTGTTGAAATGCGTGTAGCACCTCCCCCTGCTTTCTCTTCCTCCTGCTCCAACCATGTAAGACGTACCTCCTTCCTCTTCACCTTCCGCCATGATTGTAAGTTTCCTGAGGCCTCCCCAGCTGTGCTTCCTGCAGAACCATGAGCCAGTTAAACCTCTTTTCTTACAAATTACCCAGTTTCAGGTTTTTCTTTATAGCTGTGCAAGAACGGACTAATATAGACAGCATCTCACTATGTTGCTCAGGCTGGCCTTGAACTCCTAGCCTCACCTGATCCTCTCACCTTGGCTTCCCAAAGTGCTGGAATTACAGGTGTGAGCCACTGTACCTGGCCAGAATTAAATGAATTAATATGCCCAACAGTGATAGTTATATAAGTGATAGCCATTGGCTGGCCCATAGAAAGTTCTCAACTAATGTTGTCATATCCTTTTTTTTTTTTTTTTTTTTTTTTTTTTTTGAGACAGAGTCTCACTCTGTCACCTAGGCTGGAGTACAATGTGCGATCTCAGCTCACTGCAACCTCTGCCTCCCGGGTTCAAGAGATTCTCCTGCCTCAGCCTCCTGAGTAGCTGGGACTACAGGCGCCCGCCACCAGACCCAACTAATTTTTGTATTTGTATTTATTTATTTATTTAAGACAGAGTCTCTGTCACTCAGGCTGGAGTGCAGTGGCACGATCTCAGCTCACTGCAACCTCCGCTTCCTGGGTACAAGTGATTCTCCTACCTCAGCCTCTCAAGTAGCTGGGATTACAGGCATGTGCCACCACGCCCAGCTAATTTTTGTATTTTTAATAGAGACAGGGTTTCACCATCTTGCCAGGCTGGTCTCGAACTCCGGACCTCAGGATCCACCCACCTCAGCCTCCCAAAGTGCTGGGATTACAGGCGTGAGCCACCACTCCCGGCCAGTTTTTGTATTTTTAGTAGAGACAAAGTTTTACCATGTTGGCCAGGGTGGTCGCAAACTCCTGACCTCAAGTGATCCCCCGCCTCGGCCTCCCAAAGTGCTGGGATTACAGGCATGAGCCAGCATGCCCGTCGTATCCTTATAGTTACACTGAAACCTGGTGACCCGAGCCTCCCTTCAGGCAGATGGGCAGGATGGGTGGTTGGGAAGCATGGTGAAAGGGCAGTCACCTGGCTGAAGTTTCCCGTCGTTGGCTGCAGCCCCCTTCCTGATGAGGTGGGTGATCTGGAGGTAGGGTCCATGCTGGATGATGATGAGGCCTAATCCCAGCCTGCCCACAGTGAGTTTGGTCTGCTGTGTTTTGCTCAAGTTGTGTACAGATGTTTTGACCTTGATGCTGACTCCTCTTTCTAACCAAAACAGGGGAACTTATTTCAGTCCTTCACCAAGACAGAAGCATGGCCATACCCACTGGGGTTCTGAAGCCAGATCCCTGGGACAGTTATTTAATCCCTATTCCTCAGATTCCTTGTTGGTAAAATGAGGATAAAAAGTGTTCACCTTGGAGAGCTCTTCTGAAAATTAAATGGGAGCATTAAAGGGCTTTTGCAGAGTCTGGCATATTATGAGTACTTAATATTAGTTAGTGTTATCTATTCACTTAACAAATATTTATTGATACAGACAGTGTGCTAGGCCCTGGGTTTACCATGGTGAGCAAAACAGATATGTTGGGTTTTTTGGTTTTAACAGACAAGGTCTCACTCTATTGCCCAGGCTGGAGTGCAGTGGCATGATCACGGCTTACTGCAGCGTCGATCTCCTGATCTCAAGGGCTCCTCCCACCTCAACCTCCTAAGTAGCTGGGACTACTGGCATACGCTACTATACATGGCTAATTTTTATTGTTTTTGTAGAGACAGGGTCTCACTATATTGGCCAGGCTAGTCTTGAACTTCTGGCCTCAAGCAATCCTCCCACCTCAGCCTCCCAAAGTGCTGGCATTACAGGTGTGAGCCACCATGCTTGGCCCACATGTGTTTCTTATCCTCATGAAGTTTACAGCCTAGTGGAGGGGACAAATATCAATCAGTCATGTAAATATATGTTAGATAACAAACTGAAACTCATGTTATAAAAGAAATGGACGGAGGCTCTGAGAATGAGTAACAGAGGGCCAAAGTCTCATCTGAGGATGGCAGGTCAGGCTTCCAGCAGGGCTAAAATTTGAATTAAGGCCATAAGGACCAATAGGAAATATTTAGGCAAAGAAAGGTGGATCAGGAGCACATTGTGTTAAGGTCTGAGAAAGGAAGGAACTGGCCCTGTCAGAGGAGGGGGAGGCAGGAGGAGCGAGGACCAAGCAGACAGAGGCTGCTTCTCAGACTTCCTTAGTGAAAAAGCACAGAAGTGAATTAAGCTGGACATGGTTAGATGAGATGAAATGAAATGAAAATGAAAGGGTCGTGGTGCATGTCATGGCAGTAACAGCAGAAATGAGCAGTAGATGGATCCAAAAAGCACGTGGGAGGAAAATCCGAAGGCCTTGGAGACAAGGGGTAATGGGAGGGGTTGAAATATGTTTTCTACAGAACCAAATCTCACAAGAAAAATTTCAGGGACTAAAAGGACATTCAAAACAACAAGTTAATTTCCCAAGAGGAAGCTGCTAGCAAACTCCTTTTCGGTACACAGGAAGCTCCTGGGGAGATCTGTTTTCGGCACACTTTTCCAGTATTTCACACACAACTCCTTTCCATAACGACAAGTGACACACAAGCTTGCCAAGTCCATGTGACTGTGGTGTTTTCAGGGCCACTGCTGAGGGAAAGGCTCCCCCAGCTCCCTACCTCTGGCTGTAGGGAACTGGAGGGGTTCATGGCCCTTTCCTCTAAATCAAATGTCCTTGCCCATCTCCAACCTCACTTTCCCCTAAACCACAGATGCTCTTTGTTTGGGAAAATAAAATAGCATAATATAAACGAGATACCATCTTCAGAGACCTTTTGGGGTTCTGGGTGCAGTTGGGGGCAGGATATGCCCTACCTGAGCCTCTGGTTCCTGAGCAAACAGAGAAGTCACATCTTGGGCAAAGTCCAGTGGTTCCTATCTCAGCTTGTAAATTCAATGTGCTTATAAGGTAAGCTACCAGGAGCCCACTTTTAAAAGTCAGCAGGGTTAAGTAAAAGAAGCCAGACTCAAAAGGCTCCTAACTCACAGATGAAGGACGTGTCTCAGGAGTTTGATCCAGACCTCTATAAGCAAATGCAGAAGTTCAGGAAGGCAAGAAACACACAGTACATCTTGTAAAATTAAAATAACTTTGTGCCAGGTGCAGTAGCTCACACCAGTAATCCCAGCACTTTGGGAGGCTGAAGCGGGCAGATCACGAGATCAGGAGTTCGAGACCAGCCTGGCCAACATGGTGAAACCTGTCTCTACTAAAGATACAAAAAATTAGCCAAGCGTGGTGGCACGCGCCTGTAATCCCACCTACTTGGGAGGCTGAGGCACGAGAATCACTTGAACCCGGGAGGCAGAGGTTGCAGTGAGCTGAGATGGCACCATTTTACTCCAGCCTAGGTGACAGGGTGAGACTCTGTCTCAAAAAAAAAAAAAAAAAAAAAATTAGCCGAGCATGTTGGTGTGCACCTGTAATCCCAGCTACAAGCCTGGGTGACAGAGGGAGACTCCATCTCAAAAAAGAAAAGAAAAGAAAAAAAAAACCTGACAAAGTGAAGTTGAATGTGGATCTTCGTGGAGCAAGTTAATACATGCAATCTCCTGTCTCACATGCTAGCAACGTACCAGACCACTCCGCTTCATTTTGGGGAGAAGATTTCTCACACTATGACAGCCATCCATGAGAGCTTCACAGGTTATCAGCTGTATGAAGTCACTACTTTAAAGCGCTTACACAACCCTCTGAAAAAACTAGTTGAGAAGAAAAGAAGCTCACCCAGCAGGAAAGCACAGATGTGGCAGTGCAGGAGCTGAGTCAATTAATTTCATTAGAGGATGGAAACTGCTACAAGGAAAAAACTGAAGATGTGCCTTAGACAAAGGCTCTTCACAGAGCACATGCTCAGGATGAACTATTAGCCATCAAACCTGAGGAAGGTGCTCGCTTGGGCCCAGTGGCAGGGACCCTGGAACCCGAAGGTACTGACAAAGATGACCCTACTGCTGTTGAGTGAGATCTTCAATGCTTCCTCCCTGGAAGAGGATGAGCTCAGAAAAGAGTGAGTGGTGGCCGGGAGCGGTGGCTCACGCCTGTAATCCCATCATTTTGGGAGTCCAAGGCAGGCGGATCACGAGGTCAGGAGATCGAGACCATCCTGGCTAGCACAGTGAAACCCGTCTCTACTAAAAAATACAAAAAAATTAGCCGGGCATGGTGCAGGTGCCTGTAGTCCCAGCTACTCTGGAGGCTGAGGCAGAAGAATGGCGTGAACCCAGGGGGTGGAGCTTGCAGTGAGCCGAGATCACACCACTGCACTCCAGCCTGCGCAACAGAGCGAGACTCCATATCAAAAAAAAAAAAAAAAAAGAGTGAGCCGCTGTGTTTGGGGACAACCAGGTGGAGGAGGCAGCACTGTGGTCCTGGGAGAGCCAGACCCCAAGCACCACATTAAAATATGAAAGACTTACAGGTCTTGCTACAAGGCTAGTCAGACAGCAATGTCAACCTTCCCAAGGACAAGCAGTCCAAATGACAACAGCCCTGCAGTGAAAAAGCCTAAGGCTGCCTGGCACCTGCCTGCCTGCTTCAGCCTCTTCGCCAACCTCGAGTCATTATCAAATCCTGATGCTGTTCGGAAAAAAGCCATAAAGAACAAGAACTGCTCAATGCAGGAATCTGCAGCCTTCGGTAAGCCCACCTGGGGGCTAGCAGAAGTATACAGTGATTAGAGCCTGGGCAACGTAGTGATACCTCATCTCTTCTATTTAGGCCGGCGTAGTGGCTCACACCTGTAATCCCAGCACTTTCGGAGGTTGAGGGTGGGTGGATCACTTGAAGTCAGGAGTTCGAGACCAGCCTGGCCAGCATGGTGAAACACCGTTGCTACTGAAAACACAAAAATCAGCCAGGTGTGGTGGCTCACACCTATAATCCCAGCTATTCTGGAGGCTGAGGCACAAGAATCACTTGAACCCGCCTGGAAGGCGGGGGTTGCAGTAAGTCAAGATCACGCCACTGCACGCCAGCCTGGGTCACAGAGCAAGACTCTGTCTCAGAAAAAAAAAAAAAAAAAATTAGCTGAGTGTGATGGTGCATGCCTACAGTCCCAGCTATGGGAGGCTGATGCAGGAGGATTGCTGGAGCCCAAGAGTTGGAGGCTGCAGTGAGCCAGGAGCATACCACTGTACTCCAGCCTGAGTGACAGAACAAGACCCTGTCTCTAAAAATAAAATACAGTGACCAGTATGCTATTTTGAGATTTATGTGCCCTTTTAATAAAAATGAAAGGGCCAAAGTCCCTATTTACATTGATATAATTTTGTAAAGGATCCTTACAATATGATTTCGTTTTTATGATGTTCTCCATGGAAAAGGAAAAAAAAAAAAAAAAACAACACTGTAAAAAACAGATAGGGGTGTGAGGAGCTGCAGTGGGGTGGGGTTTGGCTGCAACTGGGCATTGCAAAGTAATTTTAGGGAGTGGTGAAACTGTTCCCTATATTGATGGAGGGGGTGATTCAACGTGGGTATAGCTTGTCAAAACTCATACCGCTGTGCTTTTAAAGGGGGGGATCTTACTGCATGGAAATTATACCTTGATAAAAATAACGATGACCCAAGGCGGGCAGATCACTTGAGGTCAAGAGTTGGAGACCAGCCTGGCCAACATGGCAAAACCCTATCTCTACTAAAAATAAAAAAGTAGCTGGGCCTGGTGGCAGGGACCTGTAATCCTGTGAGCCGAGATCGTGCCACTGCACTCCAGCCTAGGGGACAAAGCAAGACTCCTTCTCAAATGATGATGATGATGATGATGATGATGATGATGATGATGATAATGATGATGATGATGATGGAGACAGGTTATCTCCCAGGGCAACAGTATACCATTGCCATTTTACAGAGGAGGAAAATTGAGGAAGGCTTGGTCTCCAGGGCTTCTTCACCCACTTCCTTCTCCCCAGTTACCTTTTTTGTTTTTGCGGGAGGCCTTCTGCATGGCTCTGGGAGGTCAGGCAGCTCTGGAGAGCCTCCCGGAGCAGAGGCTGAAATCAGTCCCAATCTCAACAGTTTCGAACCTCGCCTGCGGGCAACGCCCTCGGGATGGCCGCCAGGGGGCGCTGCGCTGCCGCTGCCCAGAAATTGGGCGGCAGTGAGGTCGCCGCAAGGCTTCCCGTGGACCCTGCAAAACGTAGCGTGGGTATTGCACTCCAGTGTACTGTATGGAAACTTCTGCAGAGGCTAGCACAGTGCCTGACCCATGATGGGTTCTTCATTATTTCTTTTCTTTTTTTTAAAGAGAGGGGCAAGGGGGTGGGGGGGTCTCACTATGTTGCTCAGGCTGGTCTCGAACTCCTGGGCTCAAGCGCTCTGCCCGCCTCAGCCTCCCAAAGTGCTGGGATTACAGGCATGAGCCACCGTGCTTGGCTTCTTCATTCATTCTTGGTGAACCTAAGAAACAGGGAGGGGGAGAAGGCACAGAAGAGGGTGTCTCAAAGATGACAGGTGGTCTGCAGAGGAAGATCACAGCCAGAAGATCACAGGAGATCACAGAATACCTAGAAGATCAGAGAATCCCCCGCTGTGCTCCAAATAATGGTATTTTAAAAAAAATTGTTACATCAGTAGCTCCAATGCTTTGGAACTGCACTTTTTTATGAATGTTTTGAATAAGAAAAGGCCCCAGGGTGGCCTAAAAAAAAAAAAGAGTCACTATTAGGAGAGGCCCTATTAATGCTTCCTTCTTTTTTCCAAGATAATTCTTCCTCCCACACACGTTCACTCATACAACAAGTATTTACAGGGAGCTGTTCTGTCGTTTACTGATACTGGGGATACAACAGTAGGCAAGACAAACACAGAACCACAGGCTTTATCCTCTTGAAACCTGTACTTAAAAAACAGATGAAGTGGACAATTGTAGGAAAATATAAATTATTAAAAATAAATTATAGGCCAGGTGTGGTGTCTAACACCTGTAATCCTAGGTACTCAGGAGACTGAGGCAGGAGGACTGCTTGAGCCTAGGAGTTTGAGATCAGCCTGGGCAACATAGCAAGACCCTTTCTCTATAAAAAAATTTTTTTTAATTAGCTGGGTGTGGTGGTGCACATCTGTAGTCCTAGCTACTCAGGAGGCTGAGATGGGAGGATCACTTGAGCCCAGGATTCAAGGCTGCAGTGAGCTATGATCGAGTCACCACCTTCCAGTCCAGGTGATGAAGCAAGATCCTGTCTCCAAAAATAAAAACGAATAAATGAATTAATAAATTCTAGAAGAAAGAGAAAACCTAATGAGGTAGGCCCTGGTGTTATCCCCGGTCTGATGAAACAGAGGCTAAGCACCTTGCCCCATCCCTTCAACAAGAGTCATTAAGCACCGATTAGGTGTCAGGCACTGTGCAAAGATTTCCATGGGAGATCTGGTTATGTCCAAGCTTATCCTGTTGTTTCTGTTGCTCTACACGGACAATAAGCCAGGGCAGATTCCTTTTTAGATTCTTTTTTTTTTTTTTTTTTTTTTTTTGAGATGGGGTCTCATTCTGTCACCCAGGCTGGAGTACAGTGATGAAATCTCAGCTCACTGCAACCTCCGCCTTCCAGGCCCAAGCAATCCTTCCACCTCAGCCTCCAGAGTAGCTGGGACCACAAGCCTGTGTCACCACGCCTGGCTAATTTTTGTATTTTTAGTAGAGACAGGGTTTTGCCATGTTGGCCAGGCTGGTCTCCAACTCCTGAGCTCAGGTGATCCACCCGCCTTGGCTTCCCAAAGTGCTGGGATTACATGCATGAGCGCCAGGGCAGATTTTTCATTAGAAAAATCCTGTGTCGCGGAGACCAATACAAAGAGCTATTCTCCACCTCAAGTCTCCTGTGGGTGGCTTCTTGTAACAGGTCACCTTTCCTCTTCCAAATAGTCTGGCAGGGGTCTACATAGATACCAACTTAATTCTATCATAAAATACATCCTTTTCCTCCATCTTTCTACCAGCAGGGGAAGGGTGAGAGTTTGTGGGACTAGAGCCCATCAGCATATATGGTTCTGTGATGGAGCACATCAGTGCCTGGCTTCCCTTTAATCCTTCCTCCACCCCAGGCTGAAAAGTGTCTTTACAGCAGAGGTCTCTACACTCCATCAAGCCAAGTGAGCCAAGGTCATGTTGATTGGTGGAACAGCAGGAAACAAACTGTCATGGGTAATGTCCTGCCCAGATCCCCCTTCAGGGCTGTAGGACTTATACCTCCCACCTTCACTACTACTACTGGCTGAAAAGAACCGCTTGCCCAAGATCTCACCTTCCCAGATCAACTAGCAACTAGTGACTGGTCAATGCAGGGCCATCCCAGGTTCAGAGCTCTCCACGTGGTCCACTGCAGCCTGACTTTTCCCTCTGCCCTGTCCTGCTTCATTCCTTTTTTATTTTTATTTTTATTTATTTATTATTTGAGACAGTCTCACTCTGTTGCCTAGGGTGGAGTGCAGTGGAGTGATCTCAGCTCACTACAACCTCCATCTCCCAGGTTCAGGCAATTCTCGTGCCTCAGCCTCCTGAGTAGCTGGGATTACAGGCACCCACTGCCATGCCTGGCTAATTTTTGTATTTTTAATACAGACAGGGGTTTCACCATGTTGACCAGGCTGGTCTCAAACTCCTGACCTCAGGTGATCTGCCCACCTCAGCCTCCCAAAGTGCTGGGATTACAGGTATGAGCCACCACGCCCGGCCCCTGCTTTATTCCTTCTTCCAAAGAGTAGATGCTAGGATGGATCACTTAATACCCAGGTAATAATGAGGAGCCCATCCCTGGTACAGGAGGAGCATAGCTAGCCTCTGGCAGAGGGAAACTCTAAGATGGCTTACCAGGGGGAGGAAGCAGACAAGAGTATTCAATCACCAGGAAGGAATCAGGCTGAGACTTCACATCGGGGCAGGGAGGAACATTGGGCACCTACATGATCTATTTAGGTGTCTCTTAGTACTCCTTTGCCCTATTTGGACAGTAAATGGACAAATACAGCAACCACTGCCTGAGAAGTGCCCAGCAACTAGGTGCTCAAGCTCTCTAGGGATGGAGGTCTAGGCCACCCCATCATGTAGGCCACCTAGATCATCTAAGATGCTGGCAGAGGGAGAGAGGTTTCTAGGATGGATAGAAGAGGGGACTGAAGGGTATGTTAGTTACGCCTCTAGATGAGCTGTAGCAGCGGCAGGAGCTATAGTTCCCACTAACCCTCCCCTATACATTTCCCACAGGAGAAGATGCCCCAGGGTCCTGAAAATGCTGCTCTCCAAACTTAAGTAGCAAATGAGAGGCACAGCACCGTGTGGGCACTATTGCAAATGCTGCACTACACTGCCTCAGTCAGGACTGAAGTACTATTCCCCAGCTACTGGGAGGGTGGTAGGTTGACAGATCTCAGCTGTCAGCCCTCTTGAGAAATTGTATTTGTCCAAAGAGAGCTGCCCTCCAAGCTTCATGGCAGGTCAGTGCAGGGATGAAAAGGCTTGGCCCCTTTAGTCCAACTCAGGCCAACTCAGAGCAGCTATCCCAGTTTCAGAGCTCCCCTGGGGGTCTGCCAAAGCCTCCCATGACTGCAGCACAGACTGACTTCTCCCTCTTCCCACCCCTGCTTCCCTTTTCCCATAGGACTTGATTCTCAAAGGCTCTCTAATAAACTTCCTGCACACTAATCAATAATCGCATTTCTGAGTCAGCTCAAAGGGAACCAATCCATGAAACCAACTGAGATTTGAGCCCAGGCGCAAGCTGCTAACTCTGGATTTAGTTTCTTGTGTCTTCTCTAACCCCAGAAACCTCAGGTACACACGTGTGGTGCATCCACCATGCTCTTGGCCCACGTGGTAAACCTAACCCCTAGGGAGACAGTGTGTTTATTGTCAGGCTGAAGATACTCCTTAAAGAGAAGAGTGATCACACAGTCCCTTCCACAGCTTTGCATGCGGTCCCATCTGGATTCAGCCTCTTCTGGCCAAGGCCTATCATCCATCACAATAAAGCATGCCATGCTCACGGCCCTTTAACAGCTGCAGAATGGCTATTTATGACTTCGGGCTGCACAGCATAGCTCCCTCCTGGAAGCGTTCTATGTTCTTCTGGGTCCCCAAGGCTTTCTGCCATAAGGAGTCTTGTGGCTCATTTCTGAAAAGTCCCAGCTGCTCTCCTTAGGGGTGGGTGAGAGGATGGGATGCTTCTGTCACTGAGTCCAGGAGTCTTGTTAGGCCAGATGGGGGAAAAAGGCCCAGAGAGGTAACATGGCTTTCCCAAGGTCAAGTAAGTAGCAGGGCAGGAACTAGAACATAGTTATGGATTCTCTCTGCTTCACTACATCACCTCTCCCAAACCCTTAGAGTTTGCCTCTACTAAAATCTAGACTGAGATACAGAGAAGGGAACTGATCTGTCCCGCAGATCTCAGAGACTGGGGACTTTGAAACACCAGCCAGGCACGGTGGTGTGGGCCTGTAGTCCCAGCTACTTGGGAGGCTAAGGTGGGAGGATCACTTAAGGCCAGGAGTTCAAATCCAGCCTGGGCAACATAGACCATATCTCTTAAAAAAAAAGAAAGAAAGAAAAGAGATATAGGGATAAAAACATGGATTAATGGGAAATCTGTAAACAGTTTGGCCCCTGCCAATCCCACCTCCCATTCTGGATGGCAGGAAGGGATGGGATAGGTAACTATTCTCTGTACTGATGTGCAGCCATTAATATGATAAAAATGTTTTAAATTCTTTTAACTCAATACTGGTTGTTCTTGTGCTTTAATCTTAGACCCAGAACCATTTGTAGAGGGTAAAAGGAAGAACTGTATTATTTATTTACTTTATTTATTAGAGACAGGGGTCTCACTGTGTTGTCCAGGCTGCTCTTGAACTCCCGGACTCAAGCAATCCTCCCACCTCAGCTTCCTGAGTAGCTGGGATTATAGGTGCAAACCACCATGCTTGGCTACTTGTATTTATTGTAAACACAAGAACCCAATCATCATCATTCTGTTCAGCTGGAGTTAGAATAGGTGCAAACTGTCCTAACATTCAGCCCTAGGATTCTTTTAAGCTGGCCAGCAGAAAACATCAGTGGATATTATCTGGGAATTTAGTCCTGTATAGTTACAGTTTCTTCTATCACTGGGCAATAGAAAACCCCAACAAGAAGCCAAGAATATGACTCAATTAAACTTCTTCAGAACTTATTAAAAAAAAAAAAGAAGAAAAGAAAAAAGAAACTGAAGACTATTGCAGTAATGTGATAAGGATTATATCTGGATCCTTGGAGTATATGAATTATCTTGTGTCAATTTCTGTGGCAGAGGAAAAATAAATTGTATATTAACAAAAAAAATCCTTTCCCCCAAGAGACCAATGTTTGGACAGAAAAGTCAATATAGACCAGCAATCAAACCCTTCCTTCTCCAAGCTATGTAGTGACACTGATAACTCTGTGCACATTTCTGCAAGGCTGTTGGATTTGGTGGAATTTGAAACCTTCTGAATTTTGTGGACATGTAAGCATTCCAAAAATAGAGACAGATGTCACTCTTCTAGGTCTTTCTCGAGACGACCTACGTGGCATTTAAGGAGAAAATGAGTGTTTCATCTCCATTTGCTGCACGGAGTACCATTAGGGAGAGCTGAATCCAACTTCAGGGTTAGTGGTGATTCGGCCCATGAGCTGTGGAAGAAAAGAAAACTCCATCACAGCATAATTTGCTGACAAATTATGCAAATGCCTTATTTTTCCTGTTTATTCATCCAACTTAAGACGGTGGACACACAACTCAGTAAACAGGATCATAACACCAGGTTGCTCAGGTCAAAAGCTTATTCTTGAGTTCTCTTTCAACTCCTTCCCCATTATCAGCAGGTCCTTCTCTCTATCCACAGAACATCCAAATCTGTCCATTCCTCTCCATCTTCACTACTCTCAACCTAGCCAAAGCTACACTTCTCTCTCGAGGACTACTTGGCCGCTTAACTGGCGTCCCTGTTGACATCTTTGCCTCTCCCCCATACAAGCTACACTATCGATCTTCACAGATGAAGTAAGATCATGGGATTCTCCTGCAAACACCCTCCACTGCCTTCTCATTGCACTCAGAACAAAATCCAAGGCCCCCAAAGTCCTACACCTGGCCTCTGCCTACCTCTTGTCATACTACTCTCCTGCCACACATGCCATTTTGCAATACCCTGGACGCGCTGATCTCTTTCTGCCCCCCTCCCCTAATGATCTTTGCACTGGCTGTTTCCTCTGTCTGGTCCTGCGCCAGGTCTTCAAAGTGCAGGTCTTTATGAGCATGATGGTCTCAGCGGAAATGCATCCTTCCTTATCGCAGGTATCGCCCCGACTCCCATCACACTGACCTCCATTGAATTCAGGGATCTGCACCTGAAATTATCTTTATTTTGCAGACAGGTTCTTAATGTGTTTCTGTCTCTTCCCACCAGAACATGAGCTCCCCGAGAGCGGGCGCCTTGCCTCTGTCCACTCCAGTACCTCTGCACCTACAGCGCCTGACGCAGAGGGGGTGTCGAGAGCTATTTTCTAAATGGGGCAATCCTGTGAGCTGACAGCCGCGGAAAGGGCAATGAGAATACAAGGTGACAGGGACCGCGCGGGGCCCGGAGTCGCTCGGCGGGAGTCGGGGCCCGCCTCCTGCTGGAAGACGGGCGGCTCCCCACTCTCATTCGAGTTTTGCTTCTGAGGGGCTCAGGAACGGCCGCAGCCTGTGCCCAGTCATCAACAACGACAACAATCTTATTAGTGGGCAGAAAGCCAAGAGGTGGTGTGGCTTGCCGGAAGAGACCGGGACCTGGGCAGGGACCGGAGCCGGGCCGGTCGGGTCCGGGTCCAGAACGTCGAAGCGGGCAGTGTGGGGAAGGGCCCAGGGCGGCCGGCCGAGCCTGGAGGACGAAGCGAGCGTGCGGCTGCCGGGGAGCCGGCACCGGCCTCGCCAGCGCCCAGGCTTCGCTTCCGGGTGAGGGGCGGGCGGGCCGAGCAGTTCCGGGGCGGGCGGCGGTTCCGTCTGTGCGGGCCGCGCCGCGGCTGCTGGTCCCGGGCGCGCGGAGGGCGCGAGCGGCGCGCGGGGGCCGAGTGGGCGCGAGGCAGCGGCGCGGGGACTCCGGGCCCCGGCGGCGGCCCATGGGGCGGGAGGCGTGAGGCCGCTGCCTGTCCGGGGCTCGGGGGGTGGGGGGAGCGGGGCGGGGAGATGGATAAACTGACCATCATCTCAGGATGTCTCTTTCTGGCTGCCGATATCTTCGCCATCGCCAGCATCGCCAACCCGGACTGGATCAACACCGGGGAGTCTGCGGGTGAGCGGCAGGCGCGCGGGGCCGGGCGGGGGATTGGCTGAGGGCGACGCGAGGCAGGGGAGACCCGGACTGAGGGGAGGACGGGGTGGAGGGTCCCGGCCGGGGGCTAGCCTGAGGAGACCTGGGGCGGAGGGGAGACCCGGGCCCCGGAGGAAGGGGATAGAGAAGAGGAAGCCGCCGGGCGCCAGCGGGACCCCCGGACTCAGGGGAGAGGCGCCCCAGGCTGGGTGAAAAGTGGCCGAGGAGACCTGGGCTAGGCTGGCGAGTCCCGGACCGGGGAGGAGGGGAGCAGCCCTCCCATGTGAGGGATCGCAGAGGAACCAGCTTCGTTCTGGATTAAAAAAAAAAAAAAAGTCAAGGTGGCAGACGGGAGGAAAGTGAGGCTCCTGCAAGGAAATTAGAAACCAGGCGGAGAGGCTGGGGCTGGGAGTGAGGCAGCCTGCGGGGCAGTGCGGGAGCCACTAGAGAGCTGGTGGGCGAGAGGAGGCCGAGAGGGGTCAGGTCCGACTCCAGACCTTCTACCACCAGAGGAAGCTGCGGCCGGGGCTGAGCCCGGGCTGTGGGCGCTGACCCCACCAGGCAGGGTGAATGGTGGGTGTTGGAAGAGCTGGTGGGATTGGTGGGAGTGGGGGGCGCCGGATTGGAGCCCCTCTACACCCCCGCCCCCGCCCATCTTCTGCCCGCTTGGCAGTGTTTGAGACGCTTGTGGCTTCGGATTTTCCCTTTGAAGTGTGTATGTGGTTATAATTTTGCTTTATTTTAGGCCCGGGAGCTATAATACTACTAATAATAAACCTCATTTTATGGAGCGTCTTTCATTCCAGCGCATCACAAAAACGCTGGAGAGATCTTAATAGTAGTTACAAAATTAAATAACACATCAGAGTTGCAGACAGCCCGGCAGCGGGAGCAGTGCTTGCTGTAACACCACGGAGCTGTGGGCGGGAGAGGCAAGGTGGTGCCCTCGGGAAAGAGGCGGGCATCTTTCTGAAGGGTACCCCAGGTGAATGCGCTTCCAAGATTTTTCTCAGCTTGGGCCACTTCTTTCCCTGCTACCTCTCCTTCCTCCGCTCTTCCGCCTCTCTTTCTCCCCCTCTCCCAGACCTGTGAGACCAAACCTTAATTAATGTAAACAGCTGTCAGGAGAGCTGCTCCGATTTAAGGAATGGTCTTGTTTTTTAACTGCTTGTTCAGTGCAGGTGAAGGAACTATTGAAGGGTTGGGAATGTCAAGCTCCCTACGTGGATAATTTCTTGTAAAAATGTGGCCGGACGCGGTGGCTCACGCACTTTGGGAGGCCGAGGCGGGGGGATCAGGAGGTTAGGAGTTCGAGACTAGCCTGACCAACATGGCGAAACCTCCTCTCTACTGAAAATACAAAAAAAAAAAATTAGCCGAGCATGTGGCACGCACCTGTAATCCCAGCTACTCAGGAGGCTGAGGCAGGAGAATCGCTTGAACCGGGGAGGCGGAGGTTGCAGTGAGCTGAGATCGCGCCACTGCACTCCAGCCTGGGCGACAGAGCGAGACTCTGTCTCAAAAAAAAAAAAAAGCATCACTGTGCTGTCAAAACTTACTTTTTAAGTATTACTTATGGTTCTGTATTTATCCTGCAATATTTTTAGTTCTTAGAAAAAGAGTGGTAGCTGGGACATTTGTTGCTTCCTCCTCCCTCCCTCCTCTCCCCCGATGTAGACCTAGTAACACAAAATCATGCTGTCAGATTCACTGGTTATTAAAATAACACTCTAAAAATTCTGCTACTTTTCTTGCCTGTAGAGTTTTAGCAGAACTCTTAATTGTAAAATATACGAAGAAAGAATCAGGATGGTTTCGAATTTGGTGGTACTATGGGCTTTGTTTACGAAAATATTGTTGCTGCCCGACAGCTTAACACGGTTACATGTGTGACATCCAGTTCATGACCTGTTGATGTTTTTATCCTACTTATATGTGGATTGACTCCTTTTATGAGACTGACTTTCAGGCTTTACTTAGGGGAAAAGGGGTTTCAGTGCTCTAGCAGAAAGAACCTTTCTACAAAGAAGTTTTAGATAGAATCCCAATAGATAAAACAGACTAAATGTTCATGCAAAAGATATAGTTGAAAGAGAAGAATTGTTACATATGAAAGAGAAGAAAGATAAGTGATAGCAAAACATTCCAAAGATGGAAAAGGGCATAGCCAGGCATGGTGGCTCATGCCTGTAATCCCAGCACTTTAGGAGGCCAAGACGGGCGGATCACCTGAGGACAGGAGTTTGAGACCATCCTGGCCAGCATGGCGAAACCCTGTCTCTACTAAAAATACAAAACAATTAGCCGGGCGCGGTGGTGCATGCCTGTCATCCCAGCTACTCGGGAAGCTGAGGCCAAAAAGCCACTTGAACCTGGGAGGTGGAGGTTGCAGTGAGCCGAGATTGTGCCACTGCACTCCAACCTGGGCGACAGAGTGGTACTCCATCAAAAAACAAAAAAAAAAAAGGGCAGACTCCTCTTGTATTCCGAAGAAAGCAAGGATAGAATGAGTATAACTCTTTCAAATTTGGAGGCAAAATTGGCTGTGAGTTGCCACGGAGATGGGAGCGATGAATGTCCAAAGTCTGAGGAAATATAAACTGTTAGAAAAAAAATAATTGCAGAGAAAGCTTGCCAACGGTGATAAGTAGGATTCTCTAAGCAGCACTGATGCGTCGTGGAAGTTGATGGTCATGAACATATAGTGTGATAACCCATCTGCCCTCTTGACCTTTTCTAGTAGTGCTCAGTCACTTTGGTACTGAGGTACGTGAATTTTCCAAGTGTTCTTGGAAATAAGGAAACATCAAGAATAATGTGAAAGCCTCATATACAATAATGAATAATAAAGAATAATGTGAAGGCTTCATTCAAGGTTAGGGTTTGCCAGATACGTTGCAACAAAATGACAGAGCAGCCAAGGTATTTAGGATAGTGGCCAAAGTATTGTAATGATGGCTTATGGAGTATCAGCTGGATAAAGAGTGAAAGTGAATAAAAACTAATGGATTGGTCAGTCAAATAGCAGATGGTACATGGCCAGTAGATTAGGGGGCCCAATAAAATTGAAGACCAGTCAGAGTGGGAATGATCAATACAGCAAAGTGGAATGACAGGGGATCGTAGGCACAAGGTCCAGAGCGTAACAGTGACAATATGTGGCTGATGTGGGATGGAGGAAGTGATTCTTTTTTTCTAAAAGCTTCCCTTGCCATCTCAGGATACCATTCCGTTAAATATTATGGCTAGAAAGAGGAATAAGAGATAGTAGGAACATAGGAAATTTTTAAAATTCTTATCTAGCATGTATTTCTTACCTTACATGTCAGGCAGTAAGCCCCCCCAAATGTAAAACGAATGGGATAGTATGTTCCTTTGTTTACTGTTATGCTTGAGCTTGTATGCTGTACAGTCTCACCCTCACCTGAGCAGGCAGATGTAGTCTTGAGTTAAAAAAAAAAAAAGTGCTGAGTTACACCTTCCAAATCAATGAAACATTTACAAGAAGTTCAAATAAGATCTCAGTGGTGACTGGTCTAGCTTTATTTCAAGAGCTGCACAAAAGTGACTTTACCCAGCAACAAAAAGTTAACGTGTTGGTTCCCTTTGGTGTATTATATTCAGTCTCTAGTTTTGATCATGATGTTTTCATTGCAGTTTTTAAAAAGGGTAAAATGTATTTTAGAAACAGAACTTTTGGAGCTGAAAGAGTCTGCAGAATGTAACTTGAAAACCACTGCAGTGAACTACTAAGGGAAAGTTTGAGAATTCAAGTCTAGACTTCATCACTTCATAGCTCTGTAGCTTTAGGGCAGGTTCTTTAGCCTTAGGGATAATAAAAGTACCCATCTTATTTGGATATTGTGGCAATTAACTGAGTTAACCCATGTAAAACATTTAGAACAGTACCTGACACACAGTAAATGCTCAATAAAAATTACATATTGTTATATTGCTGTTCTAGTTTATAAGAACAGGTGTCAGAATCCAGTTTTGAAATGAAAGCCCAGAACTGTGAGAAATGATGTTTTCTCTGTTAGATGCTCTAGGAAATAAGGAAACATTAAGGATAGTACAGCCGTGCTTAGAACAAGTTAAATATATGGCCCTCTTGGCTTTGGACTTTCTTTGCCACTTCCATGCTGTTCTTCCTCTTCCAGTCTCTCATCTCCATATTCTAATCTCTGTCCTCAGCTTCTGCTTGAACTACCATAGAAGGACATAGGAAAAAAAAAAAAAAGAAGAGGAAGAGTAACTTCCTAAAATCCCTGTTGATAAACTGTGTTACTATAAGATTATGGACCATACTTTGGACAGCAGAGTTTTTCATGTTTTTATTGTCTTGGTCTAGATACAGAGAAAGTACACGCCTTTCATTTTCACCTGTGTGATTAACATTTCATCTGCTTGTTGTAATGGCTTGTGGATTATGCACAAACTTTTGAAGATCTGAAACATCATATTATATATGTATGGGGGAAGACACTCTAATGAAGACTCTTTCTGTTAGTGTAACCAAAAATATTAAATGGTAGATGAATACAGTGACAAAATTACATAATTCTGCTATGCTAAGGTCAAATTTCTGCTGGTTACTGGAACTCAATATCAATAGCAGTATCTTTGATTTTATATAATGCCTCATAATTTTTGAAGCACTTTGACATCCATTACTTGATCTGATTCCTTAGGATGTTTATATTTGGCCAATGTAAAATAGTCATTTTCACATTTCCCCCCACATGGCAGTGCTTTGTATGTGAGATTTGAGTTTCAGTGCTGCAAAGACTCCATTGAAGAAAATTCTTCACTGAAGTATTACCTATATGTTATTTATGCACACCTTTTACTTATCTTAAGTGAAATTAAAATTCTTCAGTGGCTGGAGGTTTTCCCAGATTACAGAAGAGGGAAAGAAGGAGACTTGGGTTTCAGTCTTAAAGTGATAGTCTTTGCTTTGTACAAGCTTCTTAATTTCACTGTCACTCTCTTCTCATCCCTGAAGAGACTTTTTGTTGGGGGTGCGGGAATTAGTGTTAGTTAATTTTAACAAGATAAACAGTTAAGTAAAGCTGCTTCTCTAAATATAAATGGTCTACAGATCCCTTTAGTGAGGGAGGCATTATCCCCTCACAGCAAGGATTTCAGTGACCGTAATCCTAATCATCCTAGATGGATTTGCCTTATGTTCTTTATGAAGATTTCCAGATGTTCCCCAAAAGTCTCCTTCGAGTAGCTGAAAGAATTCTCCCTTATGTCTCATCAAAATTTCCCTAAAGTGGTTATCATATTCATGTTATAGTTTGTCATAACGAAGTTAAGGTTAGTGTATTCATTTCTGAAGATATTTTCATTCTTGTTTTTAAAATTGTCTGGATGGGATGTTACTGTTTAGGGAGGTCTCAAAAACTGACATGTTCTTCCCTGTTTGTATTCTGAACTAGTTGAGGGGCAAAAAAGAAATAAGGTATTTAGGGGCTAAAATATTATTTTATTACTAAGAAAGAGGATATTGGAGAATGTCACTTACATTTGGGGGCAAGTGACTTCCTACTCCTGGACCTCAAAATTGAGCAGACTTAACTATCCAGTCCCAGACAGAACTAGGGGACCTGCCCCTACAACACTTCCAGCATGACAGAGGAGAGATGAGTGCTTCCAAAGGCAAAATGTTGGATCACATATGCCCAGTATTTTCTCCTAAACTACCAGTCACGTGAAGTCACTCCTCGTTACCTGACAAGGATTGAGTTAGGAGACACAATAAGCTAAAAGTATTATGCTAACAGGATTCTGTCCTCTCCCTCTGGTCTCCATTGCTCATGGGTAGTAAAATCAGGAATAAGGAGCAAGACTTACCTGTTTAAAACCCGCTATATGTCTGACATTTTGTGAGGAAGAGTTTTCATTTTCCTCAGGTCTAAAGATTGGCAGGTATTCAGGGAAGTGGAAGACTTGGTGAGGGGTGTCATTTCCTATTCTGCTACCTCCTACTTCATAGGAAACTCTGGTAAGCCTCAGATAAGGGACTGTGGAGCTTGACATCTATCTCATAAGGGTCCAAGATCTACAGGTAGATTCCGGCCTATGCATTGGGGATCCTAAGTTTAAAACATTAAAATTACAAGTTGCTTAAGCAGACCTGTTCATTAAGTAATAGAAAATTATTAAATCGTAAGTCCTTTCCCTGGAACTATGACAACTTCAGTGATCACAAAGGTGCTTTGACATGAAAGAACTCTGTAACATCAGTTGTTAAACAAACCTGTCTCAAACTTCATTTTATTAATCACTTTGGACATGATTTATAGAGAAGGATGGGATTTGGTTACCTAAAAGGGCAAAAAGTTTGAGATTGTGTTCTCCTTGAATTTAAAAAGCATTAATAATATTTCTTCATTGGCCTTTTGAGCCTATTTCCAGTAAATTTTTTAAATAGCTTTATTGAGATGTAATTCACATAATAATATTCATCCATTTAAAGTATACAAATAAAGTAAAGTATACAAATCAGTGGCTTTTAGTATCTTCATAAAGTTGTGTGCTACCATCACCATACTCCATTTTAGAACATTTCATTACTCCAAGACCAGGCTTAGAGGTGTCTCATCCTTCTAGGCAACCCCTAATATGCTTTCTATCTGTTGATTGGCCTATTCTGAACATTTCCAATCATAGAATCTATGTGATCCTTTGTGACTGGCTTCTTAAACTTAGCATAATATTTTCAAAGTTCTTCCATGTTATGGCTTTTTTTTTTTCTTTAAGAGACAGGATCTTGCTATGTTACCCAGGCTGGACTCAAACTCCTGGGCTCAAGCAATCCTCCAGCCTCAGCCTCCCAAGTAGCTGGGACTATAGATGCATGCTACCACACTTGGCTATGTATTTCTTTTTTATTGCCAAGTATTCCATTATATGGATAGACCACATTTATTTAGCCAGTCATCAGTTGGTGGACATTTGGACCACTCAGTTTTTTACTTCCAAGCATAAAAGGCTATGAAGATAAAGTGATTAAAGACGTTTTTTAAATGTGGTTTTTAAAAAAGTGACATTATCAGTGTAGTTTATTTCAGCTTATCAAGTAATAATTATCAATAAAAATTCAAAAACTGGTCTTTTACAGTAGTCGTAGGACATGCTTAAAGCTTGAGATCATTTATGACACTGTGAATTCCCAGGGTAGACCAGATTTTCCAATAGTAAGTTAGATCTCCTGAACAAAGCATTTATATTTCCTTTACAACCTTAGTTCCAAACATCGTCTCTTTTACCATTACCAACAGAGATGAAACCACTTCAGAATTAAGAGTATAAATAAGCCTAAATGTTTTTGGAGAAGGGGAATTTAGGATTAAGAACATGAACAGCAGACATGAGTAAATGGAAATCACTAAAAGAAGGAAATTCAGAAGAAAAAAATTAGAGTAAAGACTGCTGATGCATTTGTTAGATTGGCCATACTTACTGAGTCCTTCCTTATTTGGCTGCTTTCAAATTTTGCATAGTAATAATTACATATATCAGTTCTCCACTGTTCTGCTTAGTGTGACCAAAAATATCATTGTTTAATCCCTTTCCTGGTAAATACTGAGTTTGTGTTGGAGTTGCAGTATAGTAAAATGGTTCTGTAGGATTTGGAGTCAGGCGTATCTCAATTTGATTCTTGGATTCCCTTTTTATTAGCTTTATGATTTGGGGCATGTAATTTGATTTTTCAGTTATAAAATGGAGACAATATATTTACCTCAAAGGATAGTTGTGAGGAAATAAAATGTGGCATATAATAGACTAGCACATTGTCCAATACATAGTAAATGCTCAAATGTTAGTCATTTATTATGTAAAAGATCAAAACATCTGGATTTTTTAGTGTTTCCCTTTTGTACTGTCTGTCTTATTTATTTACTTATACGCTGCCTTGTTCCAGAAAGAGATTTAAGGCAACATGGTGTGTCTGTATTTGAATGTTTGTGAACCCAGCTGGGTCCAATCTGGGAAGAGAGATTGCATAGTCAGTTGTTGTGGTAATATACACTTATGGGACACATGTAACTACCAAAACCAAGGAGTACTTGTGTTTAGATGTTGCTGGAACAGATTGAAGAGGTTTTCTAAATGAAAGACAGCCTAGCATAGTGGAAATGTTACACAGGCTTTGGGGCAAACCGACGTGTAGCCGAGTCCCAGTCCCACTATTTATGAGCCATGTAATTGATCTTAGACAAGTTGCAGTTGAGGGTTTTTATTAATAAAAATTATATCATTTAGACCTGATTAATACCTCTTTCAGCACTTCTAATAGTTATGTAGGTGTAGACTCCAACTTTGTTCTCCTGTGGGTTAAAGAGTATTAACCACAGTGTATTGTTAAGATCATTTAGTTCAGAAGTTATTTTTAAAGGAATTTAAGAGCTGGTAGTACAGTTGGAGTATCAAGTCAATTTTTCTCACCTCGAAGTGTGAAAATAAGTTTGAAATATATGAGATAGTTGGTTCTTTATAGAAACCTGGCAAGCAGTATCACTGAAGATTTAGTTTATGGAATAAATTTTTTTCTAGTTACTAGCTTCTGTAATGCAACTATGAGTTCATTTTTTCCATAACCCATTTCAATGCATACTTAGGCAGTGGGCCATATTGCATAATCTTATAGGGGAAATTTAGACATGTAATGAAGTGTTCCTGTTTATGAAATTGTTACCGTTGAATTATAAATAAGAACTTGTTCATGAGCCCGAATGCATAATTATTTACATAGTGACCGTGTTCGATATGCTTCTCTAAGAGACCCAGCAAATTAGGTTGTACAGTGACAGCAGTGACAAGAATATAGGTATAAATTTCATATTTACAGCCTTACCTTGGTTGTCAGGATGTTGTATTTTCAAGTTCTGAAACTACACATTTTTTTCCCAGTGCTTTCTAGAATTCCTTGCCCAACTAAGCAGCTAGAGGCTTTATAATTAGAAAACGTGATCCAATTGATAACAACAGATTGAAAGTAGCAGTTTTTCATCCTTGATCGACTACAAACTGAAAAGTAATGTTGGGAAAGCTGTTGTAGAAATCCTAAAGAGGCTTAGATAAGAGCCATGAGGAAACCTGAAGATCTTTGAATATCAGGA
Organism: Macaca fascicularis; assembly: GCF_037993035.2. NCBI lineage: Eukaryota > Metazoa > Chordata > Mammalia > Primates > Cercopithecidae > Macaca > Macaca fascicularis. The sequence goes on from NC_088394.1 coordinate 20,999,409, forward strand.
TACCTAAAAATAGGTACCTGGATTAAAATCATTTTTCAATAGTATACCCTTACTGTGTATTTCACTGAAATATACTGTGTTTGTAAACTTTACTGTGCATTCTTTTGTTAACTGCAAATTACACAGAGGAGAATTCTTGCCAGATACACAGTGAGCAAGTAGAATGTGATGTTCCTTTGGGGTTTATTGCTTTAGAGTTGACAAAATAAAGAGCATTTGGGTTTGGGTGTTGCTATCAATGGTACTTACATGTATTTGTGAGTATGTACCAACTAACGTGTATAGTTTGCTTAAGGGAAGTTTCAGTGTGTAACTCCAATTCATTTTTGAAGCAAACTGACATATCTTTGAATCACTCCTTTTTTTTTTTTTTTTTAATTAGCAAAAGGCTGCACTTTTTTGTGTGTCTCATTATACTAGCTTTGGCTATAAATAAAATGTCACATTTGGCATTTTGACACTTGCCGTTGTATATATTGAGCAAAAAGGCAGCTGTTGACTTTTAATATAGATCTGTTCAACTAGAGACCATATACTGCTATAGTTAGAGATTAAACAGGAGTAGAAAAAAATGCAGTTGGGTGGGTCAAGTAAGAAAAAGGAAGAACAAAATTTCATTATTGCAATATAGTCACAGTAAGTTGTTTACCTGGAACATTGTTGGGTCTAATTTCAGCCATAATAATAGAAGTTCTTTTCAAAAATAGGCCGTGTTCAGATCAGTTCTGCTGATCAGGCCACTGACGTCCAAAGACAAAAATCTTTAAGGCCACTTAGACTATCACAGAGATATGACCATTTCATTTATAAAGTACCATAATTTTGATAAAAGAAATCTTTAATTTACTATGAATATTTTAAAAATCTTCCCATAGATATTCCCTGTGCCTTTGAACTTCATTCTAGACTGTCTTGCAACAAATGCTGTTGACGTATTTGTGGTCTATAAGGAATCTGTACTGAAATAATCAGAGATTATGTTTAAGCAAATGAAAAAGTCCTTGAGGTACCCTCTACCCTGGGAAGATAAAATTGTATCTTGCATGTCTTGTACCTTGTGAGTATGTACCAACATATGCATATGATCAGGCAATCAGAGAGGAGGTGGAATTTAACAGATGATACATTTAATAATGAGTAATAAGGAAGACTTGGGTGGTTCTTGTTCTTGAAAAGGGAATGGCGTGAGTAAAGGAAGATAGAAGGCAGTGAAATTTCTATTCCAGTCCATTTCTGTGTTTTGCAACTTATTTTATCTTTCTAAAGAACAAATAGAATAATAAATACTTGTATAGCATTTACTTTGTGACAGATTCTTTTCTAGACACTTTCCATGTGTTAATTGATCCCCACAACGCCCCTTTGTAAGTGCTGTTATTTAGACAGCCCTATGAAAATACAGAAAAGTCACTTGCCTAATGTCACTCAGTGGATCCTGGCTCTTAACCATTGCATGTGCTTGTACCAGAAACCTTCAGTGACTTCATCTTCCATAGAACAAAAGACACTCAAGGATTTTCAGTCTGACTCCAACTTATAATACTTTCTGGCCTTAGATCCTGCTTTTTTCCCCTGCATGCATGTACATTCTAGCCCCTCTGCATTACTTTCTGTTTCCTATGTACAGTCTGTATTCTCATCTGTAATTCTTTGACCCTCTCACTCTCTCTAGTCCCTGTTTTATCAGTATCCTACCCATCTTCCGAGCATATCAGCTGCTATCTTCGTGAAACCTTTTTTGATCCCTTACCTAAAGTGATTCCCCTCTACTCCTTGGTAACACTTTGCACATTTTTTATGGTAGCATATTTGTATCATGGTTATTTGTGTGGTACTTGCCCTATTTTCTAGTATAATTTTTTTTCTAGTATAGATTTTTTTAAGTTCTTTCAGAGCAGGGAATATGATTTATTGATCTTTGTATCTTAGGCAGCGTTTAGTCTAAGCTTGCACATGACAGGAAAGAGGAAATGTTATGGTTAACACTGAGATTTTGAATCTGGGCTAGGGAATAAAATTGGGAATTTAGAGAGTGAGGTGATTGTAAAAAGTGAGGAGTTGGCCTGACGCAGTGGCTCACGCCTGTAATCCCAGCACTTTGGAAGGCCCAGGCGGGCGGATCACGAGGTCAAGATATTGAGACCATCCTGGCTAACACGGTGAAACCCCGTCTCTACTAAAAATACAAAAAGTTAGCCGGGCATGGGGGCGGGCGCCTGTAGTCCCAGCTACTCAGGAGGCTGAGGCAGGAGAATGGCGTGAACTTGGGAGGCGGAGGTTGCACTGAGCCATGATCACGCTATTGCACTCCAGCCTGGGTGGCAGAGCGAGACTGTCTCAAAAAAAAAAAAAAAAAAAAAAAAATTGAGGAGTTGATTTAGACATGTTCTGTTTGAGGTGAGAGTAGGATATGCAAGAAGAAAGGGACTAGAGCTCAGAAGACAGGAATATTTGGCACCCCAGTCTTATCTCATTTTCACAAGTATGATACTTAAATTGCTACATATCAAATTATCTGCATATCCATAGAATTCAGGCTTCATTTTTTAAAAAATGTATCAGATGGGGCTGGGTGCAGTGGCTCACGCCTGTAATCTCAGCACTTTGGGAGGCCGAGGAGGGCGGATCAGCTGATGTCGGGAGTTCAAGACCAGCCTGACCAACATGGAGAAACCCCGTCTCTACTAAAAATACAAAATTAGCCAGGTGTGGTGGCACATGCCTGTAATCCCAGCTACTCAGGAGGCTGAGGCAGGAGAATCCCTTGAACCTGGGAGGCGGAGGTTGTGGTGAGCTGAGATCTTGTTGTTGCACTCCTGGGCAGCAAGAGCTAAAACTCCATCTCCAAAAAAAAAAAAAAAAAAAAGGTATCAGTTGGTTTTCATTTGGAAAATGAAGTCCAGCTGCTATATAATCATTCCTGACTTTATAAGATGAAACTTAATTTATAGGTTGTTTTGTTGATTCTCTGGATCAATATGGAAGTTAGATTTCTAGGCTAGCCCACAAGACCATGTTGTAGTTGAAATACTTCTGCAGCAACAAAATAGTAGAAAGCAATACAGTTGCTTTACTGTTTGCATCTTCAAAAGATAAAAAGGAATAAGAAAGGGCAGCTTACTTCTCTGATTCTTGATCAGTTTGACTTCAAAGCTTACAACATTCCTCCTATGTGATATAGTTGTTCACTGAGATTCTTCTTATATATATCAACATGTTTTGGGTTTTCTGATAAATTGCCCTATCAGAGGAATTACAGAGAATGTATGTATAAGAGGTTTCCTGAAGTGGAATAACCTGAGGTAGAGTTAACTCAGTGGAGCTGAGGAAGATATGTATGAGTGTATGCTTGTGCATATGATATGTGTAGTTTGCTATGGTGGGGGTGGGCAGGGGGTGGTGAGGAACTTGTAATGGGTAAATAATCTCTCCCATGAGGAAGCAAGATGAAATGGAAGAGGTTGAATCCAGTGTTCCTCATCGGAGCTCATGGGAAGGGCCGTTAGTCTGATCTAGAATGGTTACTATTTGTTGAGGGGACCTCTATGGTTGGATAGAGTAAGGAGAAAAACAGTATTTTGTATGCACATTTAAGTATGATAAGGTGCAGATTAAGTCTTTTTAACTTGAGTACATATATTGAAATCTGGGTTCTAATTCTGGCTTTCCCATAGATGTTTTGTTTGTGCTTGAAAATTTACCTAAATTTTGTTATTCTGTATTTTCCCCCAACTGAAAAATAGTTCCTGTCCCCTCTTCATCTTCATGAATATCCTCTTACTTGAAAACAGAAGTAAGTGTATATGATATGTTAAATTATTAGGAAAGTATTTTATTCAGAAAGTTATAGTTAAAAGAGTATGGGGGCTGGGCTCACACCTGTAGTCCCAACACTCTGAGAGGCCGAGGTGGGCAGATCACTTGAGCTCAAGGAGTTCAAGACCAGCCTGGGCAACATGACGAAACCCTGTGTCTACAAAAAATACGAAAATTAACCTGGTGTGATGGCGTGTTCCTGTAGTCCCAGCTACTCAGGATGCGTAGGTGGGCGGATCTCATGAGCCTGGGAGGTAGAGGTTGCACTGAGCCGAGACTGGACCACTGCACTCCAGCCTGGGTGACAGAGTGAGACCCAGTCTCAAAAAAAAAAAAAAAAAAAAAAAAATGGTAGAAGGCAGAACTCAGTTCAAATTCTGGTTCTGCTGTTTACCAGCTGAGGGGCTTTGAGCATGTTTCTTGGCCTCTGAGCTATAGTTTTTTCATGTATAAATGGGGATACTACTTCTTACCGTGAAGGGTGGTTGTAAGAATTAAAGTTAATGTATCTGAAGCATCTACCACAGTACAGGCACACACGGTAACTGTTGTTATTGTGGTTAAGCAACTAAATGGATTAATCTCTTAACACATTTGATACATAGAACATAAACATTGCAGTTGATTATTTGCCCACCATACAGTCACTGAAAGCAATCTGATGTTTTTAAAGTAGGATATATCATTGTTTTATCCCTGGCTGCCCACATCACTTTTTTTTTTTTAATTAAAAAAATAGTCTCGCTATGTTGCCCAGGCTGGTTTGGAACTCCTGAACTCAAGCAGTTCTCCCACCCTGACCTCCCAAAGTGCTGGAATTACAGGCATGTGAGCCACTGCCCGGGCCCTGCCGGTATCACTTTCACAATGTACATTGTAACCATGCCCCTGATACTTGGATTGCTACCTTCTTCCAGCTCAGGGCACTAAGAGTATCAGACAGCCTATCCAAATGTTTGTATACAAGTGCGGTACTACATATCAAAGGTAATGTGTATTTGGGGATTTTTCAAGTGTGATGACAGATTGTACTAAGCTACTAGCATCCTGTCAACCTTCCTACACTAGCCAACATTTGCTAACTGGGTTATGGATGTAATCTGTAGTCCTAGGGTAGATTTCCCCAACTGGCTAGGTATGTAAACCATGACCCTAACCTCATTAGTTGAGGTTAGTCACTATCATGGACTGAATGCGCCCCTCCTTCCAAATTCACATGTTGAAATCCTGACCCCCAATATGGTGGTATTAGGCAGAGGGGATTTGGGGAGGTGATTAAAAAGAGGCCTAGCCCGCTTTCTGCTATATGAAGATACAACGAGAAGTTACCAGTTGGCAACCTGGAAGACCCTCACCAGAACCAGACCTTGCTGGCACCCTGATCTCAGATTTCCAGCCTCCAGAAATGTAAGAAATGAATTTTCATTGCTTTTAAGCCACCTGGTCCTTTCTTATAGCAGCCCAAATGGACTAAGACAGTAACCAAGTGTCAGTCAAGGGTTCTAAATGTAAAGGATGGTTGATAGTCACAGGTAGCCTATAAGATAATTTATGGTATAGTCTTACTCATTTTCTTATGATGAAACATAAAATATGAGACTCTCTTTTTTTTTTTTTATCCTGTAGACAAAATACTTTGGGTTTAAAATTTTTTAAAACTGAGTCACTTAAGAAACCATAGCAAAGAATCTTAGTTAAAACAAATGGAGACAGTCATATATCAGCCTACTAAATCACCTTTTAGAGTCCTACTCCGGATAAGATTTAGTGGATTAGGATTAGAAGACAAACTCTTTTATGTTGACATGTTGCTAATACAGGACTAATCCTGGAAACCTAAGACTCTTTCTGAAGTTCTTGCCATTCAGTAGGTAGCTATTATGGTGTAACCATTTAGAATTGCACCATTAGTTAAGTAAGATGTTGGCTTTAAGTGGACTACGCTGTCTTTAAGATTTAATTATCCTTTTTTGTGACTATCTTGACAGTTATCAGGGATGTTGGGTATATTATGTGTTTTCCCTGCTGTGCTATTTCTCTTATTTTTTGCCTCTGTAAGTTGCTGGGCACTGCTTTTTTTCTCTTTTTATTAGCCTAGAATTAGCTAAAATATTGTATCTCTTATCCATCACCTCCTACTGTGCTCTACCCTTCCTCTCTAGGAGCCTGTTGTGGCAAATATCCAACTTGGCCATTCAAGCAGTTCATACTCAGATGAAAAAGTTCAGGGTACAGATATCATCAGCCATCCTCAGTGGTCAGTTTCCATTATCTTTACCAACAGCCCTCTGCTGTGCTCAGCTCCTGTTTCTCTGAGCTTGGGGTTTTACTGAGTTTTTTTAGAAAATCCATCAACTTATCTAATGAAGAAGACTTTCTTTTGACTGTATTGATACAGGCTGCAGAGGTACTTAGTCCTTTTCTGTGAACCTATTTTTTCTTGTACAGATTCAAGAAACTCTTCAGTGATTCTGCTTTGTTGATGGTATTCTTGTCATTTTCTCATACTGCTATAGAATTTTGTATAAATTACATATATATATTCTTAAGAAACTTAGTTTATCCAACAAAAGGACTATAACACTATTTTACATTCTTAATTCTGATATAAAGCACATTTTCAAATTAATTGCCAACCTTTGTTTTAAAATTATATTGAAATCCTGGACCTAGATCTTCTAGACAGTTTCTTTGGTATATTATAGTGGCCATTTCAGTGGCCAGTCTTTGGTAATTTCAGTGGGATTAGGAGAAGACAGGAGAATAAATTGACTCACTTTAACTTCCAACAGTGTTTAATGTTGATTGAATGAGTGAAATTAGTGGTTAGGTAGAGCAGTTGATTTGGCCTAAATAATATTTACAAATATGTATAAGAGATTTAGTCTACGATTGATTATCTTTGAAAACTTTTTTTTTTTTTTTTTTTGAGACAGAGTCTTGCTCTGTCACCAGGCTGGAGGACAGTGGCATGATCTCGGCTCACTGCAACTTCCACCTCCAGGGTTCAAGCGCTTCTCCTGCCTCAGCTTCCTGAGTAGCTGGGACTAGAGGTGCTTGCCACCACACCCAGCTAATTTTTGTAATTTTAGTGGAGACGGGGTTTTACCATGTTGGCCAGGATGGTCTCGATCTCTTGACCTTGTGATCCGCCCGCCTCAGCCTCCCAAAGTGCTGGAATTACAGGCGTGAGGCACCGCGCCCAGCCAAAAACATTTTAATAGTGGGAAAGTTATGATACAATAATTTTCTTAAGGTCACACATTTAAGTAAACCAGAAAAGGTTTAAGTTTTGTGGCTCCTATTTATGGCAGAAACATATGTATAATCAGTTAGAATGCTGGAGACATATTAAAGTGGCTAACAGCACAGACTGTAGAGCCTAGGTTCAAATTCTGCCTATTCTCTCTGGACATAGGCGCTCATGTGCCTGTAATCTCAGCACTTTTGGAGGCTGAGATGGGAGGATCGCTTGAGCCCAGGAGTTTGAAACCAACCTGGGCAACAAAGCAAGACCGCATCTCTACAAACATTTTTTTTCAATTGCTAGTCATGATGGTATGTGCCTGTAGTCCTAGCTACTCGGGAGGCTGAGGCAGAAGGATCGCTTGAGAGTAGGAGTTCAAGGCTGCAGTGAGCTATGCTTGTGCCACTGCACTCCAACCTGGGCAATGGAACAAGACCCTGTCTTAAAAAATATATATCTGTTCAGCTTACTAGCAGCATGATCTTGGGCAACATACCTCAGAGGTCTGTTTCATGTATATAAAACACTTACAGTGCTTGGCACATAGCACTATGTAAGTGTCAACTGAAGTTAATCAGACTAACTTTTGAAGATCCTTAGCTATAGTCTTTTCAGGAGCCATAGGCAGTTATCTCAAAATTGATCATAAATACTTTGTTGTAATAAATATTAAGTTGTAGATATAAATGTTACCATACTGATTCCACTGTTTACATATAAATGCTAGTCCATGGACAACTGACCACAATGGTTAGAAGAGTAGTCTTACTAACTATTGAAAAAAGTAAATTTCAATATTGAATACAAATTGAAATCAGTGAGCCTAACTGTATATCAAATTAATCATGTAACTATCAAGGAAAAAAAGAATTATCAAGTAACTTTTCAACATAGAACTCTGACTGTGCTCCCTTAATGATGGGATATAACCTAAGGACAAAAAGAACTGCAAAGAAATACTGATCTTAGTAGGTAACAAACCCCCTACAACAGCTCTGCAGGGGAAATGTCCCCATTTTGCTGTTGAAGAAGCATATTCAAAGAAGGGAATGATTTACCTGGCATTAAATGGTGCTGGAGTCATTATACCACACTGCTGTTTTTATAGTGTGCTGTTTCTGATGAGTCCTGTGCTAACCATTCTGATTTGTTTCATACCTCTCTCTTATTAACACCCTCTGTAATTATTAGAACCACATTTTCAAGAACTTAGTAACCATTTGAATCCCCTTTTTTCAATAATTTCATTCCATGTAATCAGGCCTCATTTTTTGAAATCTGCTTTCCTAAGGGGTATTTGACCTACCCATTCTTTACAAATTCTGAGATGACCTACATGACCTAATAGCTTTTTGCCTAATTCCTCCTACTTCACCAATAACTAGTTCCTGGAATATTAGCTAGTGTCCAAGTCACAATTACTTATGGTCTATATGATAACTAAGTCTGGAAGTTGGATATGAGAGAATTGCATTCTCTCTCTCTCTTTTTATTTTTTATTTTTTTTGGAGACAGGATCTCACTCTGTCGCCCAGGTTGGAGTGCAGTGGTGCAATTTTGGCTCACTGCAACCTCCACCTTCAAGGTTCCAGTGATCCTGCTGCCTCAGCCTCCTGAGTAGCTGGGATGACAGGCACGTGCCCCCAAGCCCGGCTAATTTTTGTATTTTTAGTAGAGACAGGGTTTCACCATGTTGGTCAGGTTAATCTCGAACTCCTGACCTCAGGTGATCCGCCCACCTCGGCCTCCCAAAGTGCTGGGATTACAGGCATGAGCCACCATGCCCAGCCTGAGAATTGCATTCTTAAAGACATTAATCTGTTTGTAATTTAGGATGTCTTATGGTGATTTGATGGTGAGACATACAGGAGGGGGTGTAAAAGAATGCAATTGTTGGACCTGTGCTTTTTACATGAAATAGCAGAAACAAGTCTTACTTTATAACTGGTTTTGGAAATGATTCATTCATTAAAGCAAATAAAAATAGCAATAAAACTAGGGCATAATAACTAGTTGTTGAATGAACTCTGTCCTTTGAAAAGGAGATGATTAAGGAAGAAAATATGTAAATAACTTGGGTACACAAGCTACTATTTGAAATTCTGAGTAAAAATGATCGGAGGAGTTAAACTGTTCAGGAATTTAGCTCTCACTTAAAGTATTTGTGTAGCAAGTCTCCAAACTTTTTAAAAATTACAGCATTTGAAGATCCTCTTCTTGAATTAACAGAATCAAAGTGAAATTCCATTTTTTAAATCACTCCTAAACTGTCTTTACAGTGTGTGGCTTTAAAATATAATTCTATGTAATATACCAGAGAAATTCTCAAGAAAATCTAGGACGAGGATTTAAATATAATTTTAAAAGGAAGTAAGGTGGGCAATCAGATTAATTTGAAAAAATGCTTTATATCACAAGTAAGAATGCAAAACTGTGTTATAGTCCTTTCATTAGGTTAACTGAATTTCTAAACACCTGGAGAAAATTATTTTATTATTTTCTGTCCAAAATAGTGATTTGTGGAAAATGCGCCACTTGTCTGGGGAAATCAGTGTTTATGAGACATCTTTGTTAATGTTTCTAAAGTTTTAACTCTCTGGACAAACATTCAAGAAAAATTTAACCATCATACAAAAATATTCCTAAGTAGTAAACTTTGAACACAGCTGTGGAATTAGACTTGGTTCATCTTCTAACCAACTCTTTCTAGCTGGTACCTTGTCATTTAGCCTGTTACTCAGTTTCCTCATTGAATTGTTTTGAGAATTAAATGAGCATACATAAAGCACTTAATACTACACCCAGCACTGAGAAAGTACTCAAAATATAGTGGCAGCTATTATTATTTGTCCTTATTCCTCTCCTTTTTCTCCTCCAGATTTATGAGTGATAGGGACAGAAAATTTCTTATCAGAGTGCCCTTTATTTTAATCTCAAGGTTTTAAAGTAGAATTTAGGACAAAAATAGATTTTTCTGAACCAAAACACTGAAGATGCTGTTTGGGAAGTGAGAAAGCAAGCTGCTAAACACCTACTCTACTTGTACAGTGACAAGAAAATTGAATTTCTCATTTGTTTCCTGCCCCTAGCCCTTGCCTTCAGTTTCTCTGCCTCAATATGAAAATATCTATATTCCTTTGGGGACAGTTGGCTCACTGAAGCCATAAAGAGCAGTCTCCAGGAGTTTTATTATGGCTAGCTAACCATAACCTTTTGGAAGAACATCTGGATACAGTTTTCATTTTTAAAGTCTACTGTTTTTTAGGTCATTAGATTTGTATAGTTCAAATTTATTGGTGTCAGTTATCTTCCTAGGTTGTACCATCCATTTTGAAAAGATTTATGTCTTTTATCCAGAAGATGTAAAGTATATGGGATCATAATAAAAATCTCTATCTTCAGTTAAACTACTGGAGTTTTCCCTTCTTCAAGTTTTCAGAATGTAATCATTATAACAAACGTGTGCATATGCATATATATCCATCCATACAAATGTAACTTTCCTTTATTATGATTACTCAGTTACAAGCAGTGTAGAAGTTATAATATTTGTTTTATTATAATCATTTTAGCAATATGGATAGGGCTACTGGACCCTGGAATTTAAAAAGAGAGGATCTTTTTTATGGTTTTATTTTTTAAAATTTCGATAAAATATACATAACAAAATTTACCATATTAACCATTTTTAAGTGTACAGTTCAGTGGCATTAAGTTTATTCACATTGTTTTACCACCGTCACCCTGATCCATCTACAAAGCTCTTTTCATCTTGCAAAACCAAAACTCTGCACCCATTAAACAACAACTTAAAAAGAGAGGATCTTAACATCAGGATCACATAATTACTACTCTATAAACATCTGATGGGTGTTTACTTCTAAAACAACTGCTTTCTTTTTTAATTGACATTTCACTATACTTAGCTTCTTCTAGGAATTATTATATATAATCTACTCAGTCATATTTTCTTTAATTTTTCTCTTTCTACAACTTTACTTTTCCAAAAGTGATGTAAATTACATGTTTTACGTTCTCCCATGTTTATATTCTACTTAACCTTCCCTCACTCTCATAGGCTTGAATGAGTGTATATTATCAGAGCGTTGTTTCCTGTACCTGCTGCTTTGTTTGTTTGTTTGTTTGTTTGTTTGTTTGTTTTGAGATGGAGTTTTGCTCTTGTTGCCCAGGCTGGAGTGCAACGGTGTAATCTCGGTTCACTGCAAACTCTACCTCCCAAGGTCAAGGGATTCTCCTGCCTCAGCCTCCCGAGTAGCTGGGATTATAGGCACCTGCCACCATGCCCAGCTAATTTTTGTATTTTTAGTAGAGACAGGATTTCACCATGTTGGCCAGGCTGGTCTCGAACTCCTGACCTTGTTATCTGCCCACCTCAGCCTCCCAAAGTGCTGGGATTACAGGTGTGAGCCACCACGCCTAGCTATGTTTATATTTTTTAAAGTCCTAAAAGTCAGATGGTTTAATGTGCATTCTTGACATTTTAAATACCTCCAATTTTGAATGCATTTTCTGGGCTGTTAGATACATGTATGATTCATAAAATGAAATAGGGTTACCTGTAGTTATTTCTTGAGTGCCATTTAGAGACTTCTGGCCTTGTCATCTGTCTAGGGAAGAAATCCAGCATGCCTTACGGTCACGTACATCATTGTAGATCTTATAGTTTCAGAAAATTCTCTTTCCTTTTCTTCAGAATTCTCCTGTTTTAAAGCTTTTTACTCTCCTTCAATTTTGTCACCAAAATGTGGCTTTGCAGTCACTTGACCTGGGACTTTAGACACTTAAGTCTGCTGGACAGAAAAGTGCTGTTGCATTCTTAAAGGCTTTTAAGCAGTTATTTGGACTTTAGTAGAATTAATCAACTTGTTTATTTATTTATTTATTTATTTATTTATTTATTTATTTATTTATATAGAGACAGGGTTTCTCTCTATTGCCCAGGCTGGAGTACAGTGGTGCAATCATAGCTTACCGCAGCCTTTACGTCCTAGGCTCAAGCGATCCTCCCATCTCAGCCTCTCATGTAGCTGGGACTACAGGAATGGACACTACCATGCCCAGCTAATTATTTTATTTTTTGTAGAGGTGAGGTTTCACCATGTTGTCCAGGCTGCTCTCAAACTCCTGGGCTCAAACAGTCTTCCTGCCTTGACCTCCTGAAGTGCTGCGATTACAGGCATGAGCCACGGCATCTGGCCAGAATTTCTAAGTTACCAGATTGCTAAACAACTTCACAGAAAAATTAGTCTCAAAATATTGTTTTCTTCTGACTCCTCTCACCATAAATTCATGCTTCTCCACTGTACTCTCCCCAGCAAATTCTGGAAGTTTCCTAGCAAAATTGCTTATTGAAGCCCATTCAAACTTAAGGTTGAAGAAATCTACACAAAGGACATCACCATGTTATTTTAGACTAGGTGGAGTCTGTACTATTTGTTCTACCTTCACCCTTACTTAGAATTGATAAGAATGCACTGAGCCTTAGTACTCTCTTGGGTCTGACTCTGCAGGCAGATAGATACTCACTGGGATCCAGAACCTATCATACATCACTATAGAAAAGATTCAAATACAGTCAATGTATTTGAAAATCAAAACCGTATTTTCCAAACAGTCAAGTTAAATGTGCACAAAGCCTGTCCAGTTAAGACAGTGTCATTATTTTTCCTTTTGCAAACTTCCTTAGTGTCTGAACATTAAGTGCATATTTCTTAGGCAAATTATGCATTAGTACTTTTCTCTTCACAATTAAATATTTCCAGCAGTTTGCGACTCTTTTTTGTTTTTAACTATTCCCTTCCCTGTTTTTTGAGACAGAGTCTCACCCTGTTGCCCAGACTGGATTGAAGTGGCACAATCTCGGCTCACTGCAACCTCTGCCTGCCAGGTTCAGGTGATTCTCAGCCTCCCTAGTGGCTGGTATTACAGGCATGCACCACCACACCTGACTAATTCTTGTATTTTTAGTAGAGACAGAGTTTCGCCATGTGGGCCAGGCTGGTCTTGAACTCCTGGCCTGAAGTGATCTGCCCACCTTGGCCTCCCAAAGTGCTGGGATTACAGGCGTGAGCCACCACACCCAGTCTTTTTTTATTTTTATTTTAAGCATTCTTCTGAGCTGACAAATGATTACCAAAGTGATTCTGATTTATGATTAGTTTATCCCATTTTTTGAAAAGTGTTTTTTACCTTCTCTAGGTCAACCTGCAATAAATAAGACCCAGTTTTAGTGGGAGATACAATTAAACAGTTGGTCAGAAGTCAGTAAGAAGAGTGCTAAAATAGTAGTTAAGTGCATATTGCAGTTGAAGCATATTAGATATGCCTCTAACTCAGGCATGGAAGTTTAGAAACAACTACATAGAGGAATGACATCTAAGCCAAGTTGTAAAGAACAAATAGCATTTGGCTAGAGAAGGAAGAGCTGTAAGAATGTTCCAGGTAGAAGGAAGACTCAGAGGTTTAAAAGAATATATTACATGTAGGGGTCCTGGAAGCTCAGTGTGCCAGGAGGAGTTTGAGGGAAGCAGTGGCATCAGATGACTCTGGATGGGGAAACAGGGACTAGATAATGAAGAGCTATAATGAAATATAATTCCAGTTTTCTTTTAAAAACAGGTTTATGGAGGTATAATTCACATCATACAGTTTACCCCTTTAAAGTGTACATTTCATTGTTTCTTTAGCATATTCACAGTTGTATAATCATCACCACAGTTGATTTTAAAACATTTTTGTCACCTCGAAAAGAAAGCCTGTATCTTTTAGCTAGCACCCCTCCAACTACCCTACTCCTAAGTAACTACTAATGTACTTTCTGTTCCTATACAGTTTGCCTATTTGGATATTTCATATAAAGGAAATTATAACATGTGGTCTTTTGTGACTGGCTTCTGTCACTTAGCATAATGCCAAGGTTCATACATATTGCAGCATGTATCAGTACTTCATTTTTGTTACCAAATGATATTTCATTGTATTGATATACCACATTTTATTTTTCCATTCATCAGTAAGTAGACATTTGGGTTCTTTCTACTTTTTGTGACTATTACAAATAATGCCTCTGTGAACCATGTACACGTTTTTGTACGGACATACATTTTCATTTTCCTTGCATATATACTTAGCAGTGAAATTGCTGAGTCATACAGTAATTGTGTCTTTAACTTTTTGAGGAACTATCAGACTGTTTTCCAAAGTGGTTGTACCATTTTACATTTCTGTTACCAGTATAGGAGGGTTCCAGTTTCTCCACATCCTCACCAATACTTGTAATTTGTGTTTTTGATTCTAGCCATCCTGTTGGGTATGAAGTAGTTTCTCTTTTGGTTTTGATGTGCATTTCCCTGATTACTAATGATGTAGCACATCTTTTCATATGCGTATTGGCCATTTCTGTATCTTCTTTGGATAAAAGTCTATTCTGATCCTCTACCCTTTTCTCTCTCTCTCTTTTTTTTTTTTTGGAGAGAGAGTCTCACTCTGTCACCCTGGCTAGAGTGCAGTGGAGCAAGCTTGGCTCACTACAACCTCTGCCTCCCAGCTTCAAGTGATTCTTGTGCCTCAAGCCTCCTGAGTAGTTGGGATTACAGGCGCATGCCACCATGTCCAAGCTAGTTTTTGTGTTTTTAGTAGAGATGGCTTTTTGCCATGTTTGTCAGGCTGGTCTCGAACTCCTGGCCTCAAGTGATCCACCCGCCTCGGCCTCCCGAAGTGCTGGGATTACAGGCATGAGCCACTGCACCTGGCCCTCTACCCATTTTTAAATTGGATTACTTGTCTTTAATATTGAATTGTAACAGTTCTCTTTTTTTTCTTTTGTTTTTGAGACTGGGTATCACTCTGTTGCCCAGGCAGGAGTGCAGTGACCCAATCATAGCTCACTGCCTCCTCGAATTCCTGGGCTCAAGGTATCCTCCTACCTCAGCCTCTCAAGTAGCTGGAACTACAGGTGCATCTTACTCTGCCCATCTAACTTTTTAATTTTTTTATAGAGATGGGGTCTTGCTATCTTGCCCAGGCCAGTCTTGAACTCATGGCCTCAAGCAGTCCTCTCACCTCGACTTCCCAAAGTCTCGGCATTACAGGTGTGAGCCACTATGCTTGGCCTGAGTTAATTTTATATATGGTGTGGGTAGGGGTCCATATATGATTCTTTTGCATGTGAATATCCAGTTGTCCCACCACTACTTATCAAAAATACTATTCTTTCCCCATTGATGAGTCATGTCACCCTTGTTGAAAATCAACTGATCATAAATGTGAAAGTTTATTTCTGGACTCTCAAGTTTTTTTCCATTGATCTATGTCCTTATACCACTGCTACATTATCTTGATTACTATAGTTTTTTAGTATTATAGGTTTTGAAATTGAGAAGTTTGAATCCTCCAACTTTCCTCTTTGTAAAAAATTCTATGGCTATTCTGAGTCCCTTACATTTCCATATACATTTTAGGATCAGCTTATCAATTTCTGCAACAACAACGACAAAAACCCAGCTGGGCTTTTGGTAAGGATTGCATTGAATCTGTAGATCAACTTGGAAGTATTGTCTAAGTCTTCTAATCTATGAGTATAAAATGTCTTTCTATTTATTAAATCTTTAGTTTCAGCAGCATTTTATAGTGTTCAGTATACAAGTCTTGTACTTTTTTTGTTTTTTTGAGAGGGAGTCTCACTCTGTCACCCAGGCTAGAGTGCAGTGGCATGCTCTTGGCTCACTGCAACCTCCGCCTCCTGGGTTCAAGCAATTCTCCTGCCTCAGCCTCCCCAGTAGCTGAGATTCCAGGCACCCGCCACAATGCCCAGCTAATTTTTGTATTTTAGTAGAGATGGGATTTCACCCTGTTGGTCAGGCTGGTCTCAAACTCCTGACCTCAGGTGATCTACCCGCCTCGGCCTACCAAAGTGCTGGGATTACAGATGTGAACCACCATGCCCAGCCTGTACTTTTTTTAAAAAAAACTTTTTTTTTAGTAATTGACCTTGAGTTTGCAGTACATGGGGTTACATTCTGATGTATCCACCATAAGTTGAAAATACCCCTAAGTTGAGGTTGGGTACAGTGGTTCATGCGTGTAATTCCAGCACTTTGGGAGGCCAAGGTAGGAGGATCATGTGAGGCCAGGAGTTCAAGACCAGTCTGGGCAAAATGGACAAACTCTGTCTCTACAAAAGATAAAATAATTAGCCAGATGTGGAGGCACGCACCTGTAGTCCCAGCTACTCAGGAGGCTGAGGAAAGAGGATTGCTTAAGCCCAGGAGTTTGAGGCTGCAGTGAGCCATGATCGTGCCACTGCACTCCAGCCTGGGTGACAGAACAAAACCCTGTTTCTAAAAATAAAAATAAAAATAAAAATAAAAAAATATTGTAAATTGAAAATGCATTTAATACACCTAACCTAGCAAACATCATAGCTTAGCCTAGCCTATCTTAAACATGCTCACAGTACTGGCCAGGCGCGGTGGCTCACACCTGTAATCCCAGCACTTTGGGAGGCCAAGGCAGGCAGATCACGAGGTGAGGAGATCAAGACCATGCTGGCTAACATGGTGAAACCCCATTTCTACTAAAAAAAAAACAAAAAAATACAAAAAATCACCTGGGCATGGTGGCAGGTGCCTGTAGTGGCAGGTGCCTGTAGTCCCAGCTACTCGGGAGGCTGAGGCAGGAGAATGGCATGAACCCGGGAGGTGGAGTTTGCAGTGAGCTGAGATGCACCACTGCACTACAGCCTGGGTAACAGAGCGAGACACCATCTCAAAAAAACAAAACAAAACAAAACAAAACAAACACGCTCACAATACTTACACTTACATTAGCCTGTAGTTGGGCAAAATCTAACACAAGGCTGTTTTATAATAAAGTGTTGAATATCTTGTGTAATTTATCGAATACGGCACCAAATGTGAAAAATGAACTGGTTTTATAGGTACTCAAATGCATATTGGTTTTGCACCAAGGTCAAGTTGAAAAACTGTAAGTCAGGGACCACGGGGACCTCTGTGTACATTTACAACTAATCTAAGTTCTCTTTCAAATAACACTATACCACTTAACAGATAGTACAATTACTTTATAACAGAATATTCCCAATTCCTTTGTCCTCTTCCTCATTGCTGTCATTCGTTTTACTTATCCATAAGCTGTAATCACTGACACATTGTTGCTATTATTTGTTTTGAACAAACTGTTGTCTGTCAGGAATAAGATTTTATTTTGCCTTCGTTTATTCCTTCTCTAATGTGCTTTCTTTCCTTATGTAGGTCCAGATTTCTGACCTAAAGCATTTTCTTTCTCTCTAAAGATTTTCTGTTAACATTTCTAGCGAGACAAACTTTCTGGTGAAAAATTCTCTCAATTTTTGTCTGAGAAAGTCTTTATTTCTGTTTCATTTTTGAAAGATAATTTTACTGGATACAGAAGTCTAGGTTCATGTTATTTTTCTTTCAATGCTTAAAATATTTCACTCCTCTCTTCCTGCTCTTGTGATTTCTGATGAGAAGTCTCATGTAATTCTTATCTTTGCTCCTCTGTAGGTAAGATAGTTTTTTTCTCGGACTGTTTTCAGTATTTCCTCTTTATCTTTGATTTTCTACAATTTGAATATGATATACCTGTGTGTAGATTTTATCTCCCTTGATGTCTTTGGGGTTTAGAAACTGTTTTTTGTTTTTAAAGATAGGGTCTCACTCTGTTGCCCAGACTGGAGTACAGCGATTGCCCAGTCTCAGGTGATCCTCCCATCTCAGCCTCCCAGGTAGCTGGGACTACAGGCACGCGCCACCACACCCAGCTAATCTTTTTTGTATTTTTTGTAGAGACGGGGTTTTGTCATGATGCCCAGGCTGGTCTCAAACTCCTGGCCTCAGGTGATCCACCCTCCCTGACCTCCCAAAGTGCTGGGATTACAGGTGTGAGCCACGGCGCCTGGCCTAGACTTCTTAAGGCCTGAGATCCGTAGTTCTTTGAGTTATATTCCCCTTTGATCATACAGGAGCCCTGTCAATGTGACGGTAAGGTACGTGGGGAGGGGAAGAGTTCTATAATCCTGTGAGGAGATCTCAGTCTTTGAGTGAGCCTGTGCCCTGGGCTGTGATCTCCACAAGTGCTTCTTGGTCCCCTGCCCCACTTAGGTGAGACAGGAAAGCTAGAGAGGGCTGGAGTTGGGTATTCAGTTCAGCTCTGGTGAAACAGTTTCTTTTCAGGCAGGGCTTGTTAAGAACAGTATGCTCTGGGCTTATTTCAAAATGACTTATTTCCCCTTTCCCCTGCCAGAAGCAGGAGGGGATTTTTTTTTTTTTTTTTTTTTTTAATCTTCACTGTGAGAACCTCATAGGGCTCCTAGAGATAAAACGCAAAAATGTGCCCTCACTCTCCTTGCTCAAGCCTGGGCCCCTCTGGAATTTTTAACTCTCAGATTTAATCATACTGAGCCTCAGGAATTCCTCTTACAGGTTAGGTTTTCCTACCTTCGTTCAGGTTTCTTTGGAGGTTTTGAAGTTTCCACACCTGTAGCTTGTGATTTTCTGTATCTACCTGTTTGTCTCTCCAATTTTGCAGGCAGTGGTTTGCCCTGTGCCCTCAGTTCTCTGATGGATTTAAGAAGAGTTGTTTATACTCATTTTGTTCAGCATTTTTCTTGTTCCATGGATGAGGATGACAACTCTTAACCTCCTTACATGCCTGACTGGAAATTGGAGTTACCTACTTAGATAAATTTATTCCTAGGTTTCTTGTTTTGGGATTTTGTCGTAGTTGTTACTTTTTTGTGTTTTTTTTGCTCGCTGTTATAAGTGCATTACCTTCTTAATTTTTGGATTTCTCACTGCTAGTGTATAGGAATACAATTAATTTTTATATATTGATCTTGTATCCTGTAGCCTTTCTAAGCTTATTCGTTCTAATAATGTTTTAAAGGATTTGTTTTTGTGCTTAATTGCTCTAGCTGGAACCTCCAGTACTTGTCGAATAGAATTTGGAAAAGTAGAAATCCTTGTCTTTTAAATTTTATTTATTTATTTACATATTTATTTTTTGAGACAGGGTCTTGCTCTGTCTCCCAGGCTACAGTGCAGTGGCTCAATCATGACACACCGCAGCCTTGACATCCTGGGCCAAGTGATCCGCTCACCTCAGTCTCTCGAGTAGTTGGGAACCATAGGTGCACACCACCATGCCTGGCTAATTTTTGTATTTTTGTAGAAACAGGGTCTCCTGATGTTGCCCAGGCTGGTCACAAACTCCTGGGCTCAAGAGAGCCTCCCGCCTCAGCCTCCCAAAGTGCTAGGATTACAGGCATGAGCCACTGCGCCTGGCCTAAAATTTTTATTTGTTTTTTGGTTTTTAGGGGGTTTTTTAGAGGCAGGGTCTTGCTCTGTCACTCAGGCTGGAGTGCAGTAGTCCAATCACAGCTCATTGTAGCCTCGAACTTCTGTGCTCAAGTGATGCTCCTATCTCAGCCCCACGAGTAGCTGAGACTACAGGTGTGCACTACTGTGCCCAGCTAAGTTTTAAGTTTTTTGTAGAGACAGCATTTCACTGTGTTGCCTAAGCTGATCTCCAGCTCCTGGCATCAAGGCATTCCCCCACCCCCACTTGAGCCTCCCAAAGGACTGAAATTACAGGCGTGAACCACTGTACCCAGCCACAAATTTAGTATTTAAGAAACTGCCAAATTGTTTTCGGAAGGGCCTTTTACACTGTGTTAAGAATTTGGACTCCATTGTAAGGGCAGTAGGAGGCTATTTTAATATGAATCCTGAATTTAATATTTTGAATTTGAAGAAGTTGTCAAGCCAGAGAATCTGCCTAGTGGGCAGGTGAAACTGATAAATCAGACTGGGACTGGAGATACAGAATGAAAAGTCATCAGCCTATGATTGATTTTAGAAGCTATTGTAGGAATATTTTCCAGGGAGAGTAACAAGAGTAAGGAGAAACAAGAGAACCCAGGACAGAACCCTGAAGGTCACCAGCATTTTAAGGATGCTGAGAAAAAGCTAGACTCAAGAGGAAAACCAGCCGGACATGTTGGCTGGTGCCTGTAGTCCTAGCTACTCAAAAGGCTGAGGCGGGAGGATCACTTGAACTCAGGAGTTCAAGGTTGCAGTGAACTATGGGCTACACCACTGCACTCCAGCCTGGGGGATAGAATGAGACCTGGTCTCTAAAAAGGAAAACCAAACAAAAATTTGATATTATAGAAGCCACGGGAAAATGTGTTTTCAAGAAGAAAAAAGTGGTTGGCAGTCTTGGCCAAAAAGGAATTAAGGTATGAGATCAGTTTCTCCAACTATGCTTTCACAACGCAGAAAACTTCTGTGACCAAGTGTGTGTTTTTCCCCCACTCACCAAGCAATTTTACAGCAAGTTATCAGCTGGGTGTCCTGTAATTCAACTCAGTTCTGATACCATCTACCTGGCAATAGCATCAGATCCCACAGATTGAGGGGTCAAACCTACCAGCTGCCCCCTACTCCTAAGCCAGTTGCAAGCCCCGGGTTGTTTTTACCTGTGTTTTTGATCAACTGGTTAGAAATCACCTTTCCCATGACTTCCTCCTCGGTTTCAACTACTTTGCTGGAACAGCTCACAGAACTCAGGGAAACACTTACTTAACTTTACTGGTTTATTACAAAGGATACTACAAAGAATACAGATGAAGAGATGAATAGGGCAAGGCATGTGGGAAGGGGCGTGAAGCTTCTGTGCCCTCTCCGGGCATACCACCCTTCAGGAAGCTCCATGTGTTTAGCTACCTAGAAGCTCTTTGAGCCCAATCCTTTTGGGTTCTTGTGGGAGCTTCATTACATAGGCATGATTGATTAAATCCTTGGCCATTGGCAAGCAATTCAACCTTCAGCCCCTCTCCCTTACCTAGATGTTGGCAGGGTGGGACTGAAAGTCCCAGCCTTCTAATCATGCCTTGATCTTTCCCATGACCAACCCCCATCCTGAAGCTACATAGGGGCTGCCAGCCACCAGCCATCTCATTAGCTACAAAAGAAACTCTCATCATTCTGAAAATACCAGCGATCTCAAGAGCTGTGTTGGGAAACCTGATGAAAATCAAATATTTATTTCATAGTATAACAAGATGAAATTGAAAATACATTAGTCTTAAGGAGATTGTTAATAACCTTGGGGAGAGAGATTGCAGTGAAGTGGTAAAGTAGGAGCCTCATTCACAGTGGGTTGAGAAATAACTAGTAGGAAGAATAAGACAACAGTGAAGATGGAATTTTGCCTGTGCAAGGGATAATGAGGTTAGTCAACATCCATAGTAATGAGAAGGAGCCAGAAGAGAGGGAGGGATTGATAATGCACCAAAGTTGATAGATCAAGGACCCTCATAGTACCAGAGTGGTAAAGCATAGCAGAGGGATAGATTTTAGGAGACAAGAAACTCCTTTGTGACAAAAGGAAAGGAAGTGAGGACCAATGAAGATGAAGTTAGGTTATAGATATGGGTGGTAGAAAGTTAAGGGAGTCCACCTCTGTGGCTTATATTTTCTCTGTGAGATAACAGGAAGGGTCACTTGCTAGGAGTGAGATGGGAGTGATAATACTTGTAGGAAGGTTGAAAATAGTATATATTTTAAAAAATGGTTGAAAAGCTACTGTAGAGAATAAGAGCCAGCTAAAAAACCAGATTTCTGAGTTGTAATGAGGGCCTAGTTGGGTCCATAGAGCATAAATTTTTTAATGATGCCAGTCTTACAGTTATGTACATTTTCCCAGCAGAGTTCAGTAGTCTGGGTGGAGATGTGGGAAAGGAGACCATTGTGTTCATCCAAAGCTGGGATTTGTCCCACATGACATGGGAGAAAGCAATGAATGAACTAAGCGTAGTGCTCTGTAATAGACATTGAAGTCAGGTCTCAGGCCTAATCTTGACTGCTTAGTGACTTAGGCAGATTACTTAACCTTCTCTAAGCTTCAGTTTCCTAGTAATAATCATACTGAATCATATCAGTTTTCTAATCATAATCATCTATTCTCAGTGATGGGTATTAAATGAGACAAGTAAAATCCTTAACACATAGTTTGGGATACATGATAAATGTCAATAAATAGCAGTTTTTAACATTATTTGTGACTCAATTCTGTTACTTATAAGCTAGGTGACCTTAGGCAAGTTTCTTTCCTTTTTATCTATAAAAAGGAAATTATAATACTTGTTGGGGATTTTCGACTGGGTATATTTTGAGGAAAAAATGTCAAGCACTATGCCTGACACAGCCTTTAACCACTCAGTAAATGCTAGTTGAAGCAGAATCTGTAAGGAATTTTTTAGAAAATTAGGTTGGAAAGTTAGGTTTGGAATTTTGGCCTTTGTCTTATCATTAGTAGGGTGCCTTTAAAAGTTCATGAGTAGGCTGAGTGTGGTGGCTCATGCATGTAATCCCAGTATTTTGGGGGCCCAAGGCAGGAGGATTGCTTGAGGCCGGGAGTTCAAGACCAGCCTGGCCAACATGAGTCCTTATCACTTACAAAAAAAAAAAAAGTTCATGAGCCGGGAGATAACATAGAAGTGGTGTTTTAGAAATATGAATTTATAAGTAGTGTGGTAGGATCTGTGTCTCAGCTGGATATCACCTTTTCAGAGAGGACTTCGCTAACCACCCTGAATCTAAGATAGCAGCACTCCCTCCTCCTCTCTAATGCCATACCCTGTATCATTTTTCTTATGGTATTTATGATTATGCAGTTACCTTGCTTATTGATATGTTCACTTTTTTACTGACTCCCTCCACTAGAATATATGCTTCATGAGAAAAGGAATACCTGTCTTATTACTGCTATATCTCAGCACCCAGAACGTGCCTAGCACATAGAAGACATTGGATCTGTTTGTTGAATGAATGAAATATAGTAGGAACCGGAAGCAGAGAGACTAGTTAAGAAATTATTGGAATAATTTCAACATTAGGACATAAAGATCTGGACCGGAATAATGATAGCAATGGAAACAGAAGGAACAAATAAGAAAAATTGAAAACCAAATATATCATGTTCTCACTTATAAGTGGGAGCTAAATGGTGAGAACACATGGACACAAAGAGGGGAACAACACACACTAGGGCCTATCCGAGGGTGGAAGAAGGGAGAGGATCAGCAAAAATAACTAATAGATACTAGGCTTAATACCTGGATGATTAAATAATCTGTACAACAAACCCCCATAACACAAGTTTACCAAGGTAACCTGCACATGTACCCCTGAACTTAAAAGTATTTTAAAAAATTACAAAGAAGGATGATTTTTGACATATTAGAGGGCATAATAAGAAGCAAGCAATAAGAATGATACCAAGATTTCCAAACTGGGTGATTGATGGAGTGACAGTACTGTCATTGGAGGTATCTGCCTTCATTTCCTTCAATAACTTTTCATGACCAGATTTAGAACAAACAGTGCCTGGCATGCACTGATGGGCAGTAAATATCTGAATGAATGAAATAAAATGGGGGAAGTCAGAAGATTACATGTAAGATACAATTATATGTTTAAAGTAGCAATAGAACATCTAAGCAGATGGAGAGGAAGGCTAAAATTCTAGAAAGAATAAAGGGCCTTGGGATTTACAGCATTCAACAGAAAAACTGCAGCTCTAGAGATAGACAAACAGCAGGATTATGGTTTTAAGAAAATAAAGAAACACCTATAGTCCCAGCTACCTGGGAGGCTGAGACAGGAGAATCACTTGAACCTTGGAGGCAGAGGTTGCAGTGAGCCAAGATTGCGCCACTGCACTCCAGCCTGGGCAACAGAGTGAGACTCCATCTCCACAAAAAAAAAAAAAAAAGTAAGCAAAGACATTTAGTTCCAGGAAGTGGGGAGATAGCTACAAATATTACATGCTTCAGAAAACTGAAGAAAATGGGGACTAGGGAAGATCTTTGGATTTAGAGATTTAGAGGACATGATCTGGGAAAGAACAATTTAAATACAGTAATGAAGTGAAAGTCATATTACAAAAGGTGTGAAGAATGAGTGGACCATGAGATAAATTTCACACACAGAACTAATGAGAAGAGATGCGCTGTGGTGATCTGAGGTGGAGTCATTTAAGGGAAGCTTAGCTTGCCTTGTTCTGTTTTTTTATGAACACAGAAGCATAGTTTGGAGAGAAAGCAGAAAGATCCGTTGCCTAAGACAATTGTCAATTTTTAATATGCACAAGAATAACATGGGAATGTTGTTTAAAATGCAGATTGCTAGCACCACTTACAGCGAATCTGATTCAGCAGGTCTGCAGAGCAGGACATTTTTTAACAAATAACCCTCGTCACCACCAACCTCCAACCTGCATCCAGGAGATTCTGACATAGTTAAGTATTTAGACCGTACTTTGACTGACACTGGTTCAGGGAGTAATTGAAGTAAAAATAAATGGATGAGAAGGGAATTTGATTTTTAAAAACCAGAGTAAAGAGCTAAGCTTCAGGAAAGAGAAAAAGTTCATCTTCTTTATTTTTTAATTTTAACTTTAATTTGTTTTTTTTTTTTTTATTTTGGAGACAGGGTCTCACTTTGTTGCCCAGGCTGGGCAGTTGCTCAGTCATGGCTCACTGCAGCCTTAAACTGGGCCCAAGCATTCCTCCCACCTCAGCCTCCTGAGTAGCTGGGACTACAGACATGGAGCACCATGCCTGCCTACTTTTTTTCTGTTTTTATTTTTGTAGAGGCAAGGTCTCACTATGTTTGTTGCCCAGCTTGGTCTTGAACTTCTGGCCTCGAGTGAGCCTCCCACCTTGACTTCACAAAGTGCTAGGATAACAGGTGTGAGCCACTGTGCCCGTTCATCTTCTTTAAAACAAACAGAAAAAGAAGATGGTATAAGAGAAATTTTGAGATGTTCAGAACTGAGTTTCCAGGAGATTTTCAGGTGGAGGAGGGCAAATAAGGTTTGCTTCATTTGTATGACCTTGATTTTTTCCTTTGAGTGGGAAGAAAGGTTATCTACTTTGGGCAGATATGAGAGAACTAAGAGTGTGAAGAGGTTTGGAACAGCTGCTGTGGGGGCTGAACAGTCAACAAAGGATGAACATAAGCATCGCTGAGCAGCATTAGGGTTCTGCTGAGTAGGTGGCATGAGTTTTTGGTGGACCCAGTCGGCAGCTATTTGACACTTTTCTAGGCGAGGAATAGTCCTAAAAACATGTATCTTCTAATAATTCATCCTGGCGCTATCATCTGGAGTTAAACCTTTTTGGATGCTTTTAGCCTATGCCACTTCCTACAATAATGAACTTTATATATTTACTGTGTAAAGTATCTAAAAGTTACCTTTCAACTCAAAAGATACTTCCTTTGATTTGCTAGAACATATTTACATTTGTTCTCTCCACACTGTTTAAATTTTTCTGGATTTTGATTATAAGACATGTAATGCTTGCCATCATTTCACCAACTATTATTTCTAAGACCAGCCCTGTTGAAGGTATATATTTTCACGTGGGCACCAGAAGTTACCACCCAGTGCTCTATTACCATAGTTGTCACCAAGTGAATTCAGTACTCTGGGTTAGGGCAGAGGAAACCAACCTGCTGAGTTTTCTCCAGGTTCGCAAAAACAGGATTCAGTTCAGATGAAGACGGGGTGAAGCACCTGGGTACTGTGCTGTTATTCTACTCTTAATATATGCAACAACTCTGAGATAGATAATGGAATCATCCCATTTACAATGGGAAAACTGAGGCTCACATGCCTGAAGTGCCTCAGGTCATAGAGGAAAGAAGCTGGAGAGCTGAAAGTCAGACCCACGTCTGTCTTATTCCATACCCCATACTCCTTTTTATATCATGCTACATTTGGTGGGATACTGTCCAGCCACCTTTATTTTTATGCATAAATTAACAGTGGGACTGTTGACTCATTAACAATTTATAATTGGGAGCAACTTCTTACCCTGTAAAGATCAATAATTAAAGACATGCAGCATTGGGAATTTAACATATGGAAAATTTTTCATCTGTTTCTTAGATCTTTTAACTGTCTTAGGCATGACACATAGAAACTGTATATTCTTCATGAGGACAGATAAGCTTTATGAATAGCAGGAATTTTAAAATTTTCTGCTTTGTTTTCATTAAATTCTGATGGTATTTTAGTCTTTTAGTCACAGCAGTACATTTCCATTTCTGACATAACTATCATTTGACATATATAGGGATGATTTTTCCTTAAATATGTATCTTTACATTGCTCACATGGATGCTTATCTATCATCCGACTATTCACACACTCTTGCCTCATCTTCCTGTATTTTATCAATGAATATTTATTGAGTATCTCTTTTATTCCAGCCATTTTGCCAGGTATCCCAAGGAAAGCCTACTGTGTTCTGAAAAATTGGAATTCATTAATTAAATTAAACAGGACTAACATACTATACTTTTCCATCCAGAGAAATGCAGAATTACATCTTGATTCAAGACAAAATAGTTTGTCCTTCCCAGCCATACAGAAAGCTGAGTTGTTTGTTACTTTTAGATCTTAGGTACAGAATCTGATCAAGTCTAGGTGGTTCTGTATACCAGCAGTTGAATTTATAATCATGGAGACTTGCCTTAAATATATGATCAGTTTAGGTAGGTTTGAGAAATTCTAAAGTGTCAATTATGTTGTATTAGTCCATTTTCATCCTGCTAATAAAGACATACCCAAGACTGGGTAATTTATAAAGAAAAAGAGGTTTAATGGACTCAGTTCCACGTGACTGGGGAGGCCTCACAATCATGGCGGAAGGTGAAAGGCACGTCTTACATGGCTGCAGACAAGAGAGAATGAGAGAGCCAAGTGAAAGGGGAAACTCCTTGTAAAACCATCAGATCTCATGAGACTTATTCACTACCATGAGAACAGTATGGGAGGAAGCCCCCCCACC
The DNA here is from genome assembly GCF_037993035.2 of Macaca fascicularis. Lineage (NCBI taxonomy): Eukaryota > Metazoa > Chordata > Mammalia > Primates > Cercopithecidae > Macaca > Macaca fascicularis. Next base: position 21,026,396 of record NC_088394.1, read on the forward strand.
CCCGCCCCCATGATTCAATTATGTCCCACCAGGTCCCTCCTACAACACGTGGGAATTACAGGAGCTTCAATTCAAGATGAGCTTTGGCCGGGGATAGAGCCAAACCATACCATATATAAAAGTAGTATAGATAATAGTTATATAAAGTACTGTCCACTGAAGGAATACATGTTTACCTGTTCCCCCAAGTTAGGTAGCCAGAAGTGTTGTGTTTGCATTGTTGGCACAACCTCTCAACATTAATAATTAATTTATTAAGTACTTCTGTATGCCAGGGATTGTTCCTAAGCTTCCTACAAGAATAAATTTATTTAATCTTCCTAAGAATCCTGTGAAGTGGGTACAGTTGAGCATCCCAAATCCAAGATGCTCCAGAATCCAAAATTTTTTGAGCACTGACATGATGCTCAAAGGAAATGCTCACTGAAGCATTTTGGATTTTTGGTTGGGGATGCTCAACCGAAAGTATAATTAATGCAGATGCTCTAAAATCTGAAAAATCCTGATATCTGGAACACTTCTGGTCCCAATCATTTTGGATAAGGGATACTCAACCTGTACTACTAACTGTCTCCATTTCACAGATGAAGAAAGTAAGGTAGGAAAAGATAAGTAACTTGCCCAAGGTTACAGAGCTGGTAAGTGGCAGAGCCCCAAGCAGCCTTGCTATATAGCTTACTGTCTCCTAACCACTATTCTGTGCTACCTTTCATAGGCCCTCATGTTAAGAATAACTTTTCAGTTTAGCAAATTATTCTGCATTATATGATGAACTTACATATAATAGCAATAATACACCAGATGCAGTGGCTAACCCATGCAATCCCAACACTTTGGGAGACCAGGGTGGGCAGATTGCTTGAGCGCATGTGTTCAAGACCAGCCTGAGCAACAAAGCAAAACCCATCTCTACCAAAAAAAAAAAAAAAAAAAAATTAGCCATTCATAGTGGTACATGCCTGTAGTCCCAGCTACTCAGGAGGCTGAGGTGGGAGGATTGCTTGAACCCAAGAGGTGGAGGTTGCAGTGAGCCAAGATCGTGCCACTGCACTCCAGCCTGGGCAATAGAACCAGACTTTGTCTCAAAAAAGAAAAAGAGAGAGAAAGCAATAATATAACTAGGTGAAAGGAAAGATTCAGTTCTTCTCTATAGTTTCTTATACACAATCAAGATTCTAACATGTTCATAGTTAATTCATAATGTAAAGTTTGGGTATTTTAGAAAAATGTGACGTTTTCTAATGTGACTTTACAGGAGTGGGAAAGGCATAGAAAGGCAGCACTGGGGCTAGATCACAATAGTCTTTATAAATAAAATGTATTGTGTTATCAGTGTCGGCTCTGGGCCTTGATGGGTAGTAAAATATTTGGGAACTGAGAAAAATGATTAGGTATTGGATCCTGAAAATAAAAATTTGCTTTTTGCATTTCTTAAAAAGATTTCCTATGCTAAAAGGGTGGCAGTAAGTTTTAAAAGGCTTTAATTACTGTTTTTAAAAAAAAACTGTATAGTATATTTCATTTACTCAATAGCCACATGTGGATTTTTGGATTTGGGATGTTCAACTGTAAGTATAATTAATGCAAATATTCTATGGATCATTAATGGATCCATACAATATTCTAAAATACTTATGGATAATGTATGGGGAAAAATTGCAGGTCTTTTTGAATGAATTCAGGTGTCAGTAGTAACTCATTTTCATTTCTTTAATTCTCTTTGAGGGCCTTGTCAAGAAAAATTTGAGTTAAGAGGTATTTAAATGGCCCTGTCATCACCATGAAAAGCAGGCAGTTGAGGAATGTGGGATTTGAGTGCACAGGAAAGCTAAAGGGACACTTTGACCCCTATCAATGACTTTATTGCTCTGTTTAGAGGCTAGAGCTATTGCTCTGGCCAACATAGTTCTTTTTTGTTTTTTAAACTTTAGTAATGCAGTTGATTCTCATGTGGTAGTTATGTTCTATAAAGTCACTGTAAACACTGAATTAGTGAATACTGGATCATTGCCCCTAGGGAATATAAACAGGATTAGGTTCCTGCAGGTGTCTGGTCACATTTCATCAACTGATCAATACATAACCTCGTTGTGTGTCTCTGTTTTAGGACATATTATTTAATATATATTCAATTACATTAATATTATATGTTAATAATCCTGTACAATAATATATGTCAACAGTATTGTGCCAGAAGCACTATAACTCATGTCTGAACGAAGTTTTCCTAACACGTATTTTCTCTGAAAGAGAAAATCCTTCTTGCACTTAGGAACATTAGATGGCACTTCAGCACTATAATTGGGATCATTTTAAACAGTGAAATCATCAATAAAAGGCACAAAAATGTGAAAGACATGGCGCTGAAGAGACCACAGAAAAGACATGCACTTACTATAGGAGAACTGAGACAACAGGGCATTGCCATGCTAAGCTGCATGTGGGAACATGGCTGTCATGTGACTCAAATTTTTTTGCCACTCTGCAAGTGGATTATGTCCTCAGATGACCACGAAAATGCCACAACTATTGAGTTGGAGCTTGCAGATAAATTTTAGTGAGTAGGCATATTTGCAAGTATGGAATCCCTGAATAATGAGGATCGACTGTATATTAATGCCTTCTACATTTTAAAATGAAAAGTTAAAATATAGGACTCGCTCATCCCTACCTTTCTCAACCCCTCCTGGCATCTTTCCAGAACTACTATCAGTTTTTTATATATTCATAAATATGTGGACTTACAGAAATATATATAATTTTTAAATAAATCTCATGATATATACTATTCTGTGGTTTGCTTTTTTTCTCATGTGTTAGAGATCTTTCCACGTCAATATGCACAGAATTATTTCCTTTTAATATTCTGTACTGTTTATGCACCGTAATTTAACCATTCCTGTATTGATAGGTATTTAGGTTTTTCTCTATTATAAGTAATAGTGCAGTGAACATCTTTGTACCTGTTTCTTTTTCCCTACATGCAGATTTTTCTCTGGGTTGCATATGTGAAAATGAAATTGCTAAGCAGAAAGGTATATGCACTTGAAGTTTTGTTAGAAAGGCAGTTGTGTCAGGTCTTCTGGGAAGCTGACACTGAGACAGAGTTAGGACTGCAAATAGTTCACTGAGTACCTGTGAAAGATAGGCAGTCAGAAGCTGAAGGAAGGGAAAGGGCTCAGACTCTGATTTACATCTAACAGTTACAGCCTATTCAGTAGGGCACTCTGGAGTGAAGATTGCCTGTTAGGATAGTACTACCAGTTAGATAGAAATAGCCAGGCCATGGTACTCCCACGTATTCAGTTATTGACCTGGGATTGCAAGGGAAGAAAGTGGCCTGATCTTGAAAGATGAGGGAGTTAAGTCCTAAAGGCACATCAGAACTGAACTGCAAGGTATCTTCAGGGGAGATCTGAGCAGTGTACCTCCATGGTTGCTATACTGCAGTGTAGGACTGTATAGCATAGCAAATAACACAGATTCTAGAGCTACATTCCCAAGTCCAACATCTTTGTGTAAGAAAAATGTTACTCTACATCTGTGTGCCTCAGGTTCTTTATCTGTACATCTGTAAAATGGAGAAATAACAGTACCTCCCTCATAGGGTTGTGAACGATTAAATGAGCTGCTGTATACAAAGGACTTAGGATAGTGTCTGGGATATGTTAACGCTGTATAAGAGTTAACTGATGCTGCTGCTGCAACATCAACATCAACCCAAAAGGTGCACCAGTTTTTCTTCCAACCCTTTCAACAATGGTAAAAGTATATTCATTTCTCCATATCTTTTCCAGTGCTGGATAGTATAAATCTTTTTAGCTTTTGACAATTTGGTGGCCCCAAAATGGTATTTTGCCTTAATTTGCATTTCTTTATTAAGTTGAACATGTTTTCATGTTATTGGCCACATATTTAATCTTTTGAGGTTTTAAATTTTTTCTTATTAATGTTTGGTACCTATTCATATATTCCAGATATTGTTATATAGTTGTAAATATTTTCTTCCAGTCTTACGTTGTTTTTCAAATTTATTTTTCATTATTATTTATGGTTTCTTTTGACAAAGATGTTTAAAATTTTGTGGATCAGTTTTTTTCTTTGTGGATTCAGGATTTTCTTTCTTACATTGAAAAGACTTTCCTACTCCACGTTTATAGTTCTCTTTTTTATGTTCAGCTTTGCAAAGCATCTTGAATTTATTTTTGTTCATAATTTGAAATAAGTATCTAGCTTTATATATTCCTAACTATAACCAGTTGCTCCCGTGTTCTTCATTAACTAGCCATTTTTCTCCCCTCATACTTCTTGATGCTATCTCTGCTGTATTCACAATTCCTATATATATACTAGGTGGGAGGATATTAACATTTTTAAAGGTTTTAATATGTGTCACCAAATTGCGCTGAGGAAATACATATAGAAATTTATGTTTTTACTGGAGAGTGTTTTGTTGCACTCCCCAACCTGTTTTTCTTGCTTTTGTTTTTAGTTTTTGCCGAGTTAATAGTCAAAATATAGAAGTTTTCTTGGTTTGCTTTAAAAAAACAAACAAAAAAAACAGGATCTCATTCTGTAGCCCAGGCTGAAGTGCTGTGGCATGATCATAGCTCACTATAACCTTAATCTCCTGGGCTCAAGTGACCCTCTCACCTCAGTCTTCCGAGTAACTGAGATTACTCGGAATCTTAGTCTTACAAGGTGGTATGCACCACCAGGCCTGGCTAATTAAAAATCATTTTATAGAGATAGGGTCTTGCTACGTCGCCCAGGCTGGTGGTTTTCATTTCTTTGGTTACTAGAAAGACTGAATATTTAAAAATATATATACTTTTGATGTTCTGTATGCCATCCTATATGAATTGCTTGTTCATATTTTTCTCTATTTTTCAATTTTGATTTTAGGTTTCATGTTGATTTGAAAGGTATCACATATAAAGACTATTACCCCTTCATGTGTGTTGCACAGAGGTTATTGTTTACCTTTAAATTATGGTATTTTTCTTTATAGGCTGACTTTGTATGTATACCTAGAAAGGATTTCCCTATTCCTAAGACCACAAAGTCAACTAGAATATTTTCCTTTTTATGATTTTAATTTTTATATTAATTTGCCATCTTATTTTGATGCATGATAATAAGTAGGAATCTTAATTCTTTTGTAAGTGTTAAGCCAGTTACCTAAAACAGTTTACTGAATAATCCATTCTTTCCTCTGATTTGTAATGCCATCTTATATATACTAGCTCTCTTGGGGTGTTTGATTCCATATTGTTGATTGATGTATCTATTCCGGCACCATTACCACACATTCTTCATTATCGTGGCTGTTATATCCATGCTGTGGTTGGAGAGCTCACCTTGGAAAGTAAGCACTCGGTGGAAGTATCATTTCAAAACTGACTTTAATTTTGGAAATTAAAAGGAAACCCCTTCTTAAGCTAGAGTAAGTGGAGTGAATTGAATTGGATCCTGCCTGGGTTCCTCTGTCAACATTCTGCTTTGTGGTCTTTATAGAACATACTTGATTAGTTCATTGGACATAAGTAATGGCCGCTGTTAAGCTATTCTAAAGCTAGAGACAGAACTGTACAAAAGAATTGTCAGCACCAAATACTTTAATTGAAAATATTAAACTAAAAAAAATAGTTCCAATGTTTTAGAGACACCTTTCAGATTAAATACAATTGGTTAGGTCTGATCATTTCTATGACTAGAAGGAAGTATTGAAGGTAAACCTGTTTCTAGAGCAGGGATTCTCAACTGGGGACAGTTTGGGCCACAATGTCTCCCAGGGACATTTGACAGTGTCTCAAGACATGTTGATTATCACAGCTGTTAGAGGGAGAGAGTGCTACTGATTTCTAGTGAGTAGAGGCCAGAGATGCTGCTACACATCCTACGGTGCCCAAGACAACCCCGACAACAAAAATTATTTGGTCCAAAATGTTAGTATTGGGCCAGGTGTGGTGGCTTGTGTCTTTAATCCCAGCTACTTGGGAGGCTGAGGCAGGAGGATCACTTGGGGCCAGGTGTTTGAAACCATCATAGGGGGACCCCATCTCTTAAAAAAATTTTTTTAAGGTGATGGATGTGGTGGTACATGCCTGTGTCAGGCTTGTCCAAGCTGTGTCTTTAATCCCAGCTACTTGGGAGGCTGAGGTAGGAGGATCACTTGAGCCCAGAAGTTTGAGGCTGCAATGAGCTATGATCAGCCTGAGTGACAAAGTGAGACTTCGTCTCTTTAAAAAAAAAAAAAAAAAAAAGTTCTGCTAAGCTTGAGAAACCTACTGTAGAGAAAACTCAAACTGAGAGTTCATTTCTTAGTGCAGTCCAGTCTGATAACTGCTGTGTTTAATATATGCACAAGTAATTTACTATTGGAGTAAGAGAATACCTTTCCAAAAGTATGGTATAAAACCTAGAAGCTATAAAAGACATGATTATTAAATGTGACTCTATGACCAGGCACGATGGCTCATACCTGTAATCCCAGCACTTTGGGAGGGCGAGATAGGTGAGTCACTTGAGATCAGGAATTCAAGACCAGCCTGGCCAATATGGTGAAACCCCATCTCTAATAAAACATACAAAAATTAGCCAAGCATGGTGTTGCACACTTGTAATCCCAGCTATTCAGGAGGCCAAGGCAGGAGGATCACTTGAACTTGGGAGGTAAAGGTTGCAGTGAGCCGAAATAGTGCCTGCACTCCAGCCTGGGCAACAGAACAAGACTCCATCTCCAAAAAAAAAAGACTCTGCATAAAAATAAAATTTCTACATGCAAAAAAAAATCTACCATAAACTCCAAAAGAAAAATAACAAACTAGGCTAAAACATCAATAGGTCAAACCACAGACAAATGGCTAATTTCCTTAATATTTAAAGAGTTCTTGTGCTTCATTAAGGGAAGTACCAACAACAGCTCCATGTCCGTTCCCCCATATCTCGCCCTACACATCTCTTCATCTATGTCCTTTGCAGTATCCTTTATATTAATAATAAATCAGTAAGCATAAGTGATTCACTGAGTTGTGTGACTTGTTCCAGCAAGTTAATTGAACCCATAAAGGGGGTCATGGGAACCCCAACTTAAAGCCAGTCAGAAGTTTTGGAGTCCCCGGCTTGTGACTTACTGGTGTCTGGGATGGAGTGGGTGGCAGTTTTGGGGACTGAGCCACCGACCCACGGGATCTGACACTATCTCCAGGTCGACAGTGTCAGAATTGAATTGGAGGACACCTGGCTGGTGTCCACTGCTTGGTATGTGGGGGGAAAACCCCACACACGTGGTCACAGAAGCCTTCTGTGTTGCTGTGGTGTGACAGTGAGAAAAAAACATGATTTGAGAGTTTTTTTCCTATATATATGCAGAATAATTTGGCAATATCTGTGAACATTTTAAATGCATATACTCTTTAACCCAGAAATTTTATTTCTAGGAATTTATTCTACAGATATAGTTTCATGTGTGAAATGAATTTCGTTAACAGATAAATTAGACGTCCATTGTTATTGTTTGAAATAACAAGACTGGAAATAATCCAATAAAGGGAAATATTAGAGAGTTGCCTCAATAGACAACTGTACAAATACAGTATATCTATATGCTAGAATACTATGAAGCCCTTTAGACAGGATGAGGCAGCCCTGTATATGCTAATAAGTAAGATTCTCTATTATGTATTATTAAGTAAAATTGCCAGGTGCAGACAGTATCAAGCGTTGGCAAGAATATGTAGAGCAAGTGGGACCCTTACATACTGCTGGGAGAAAAGTGAATTTGGACACAACCCCTTTGCAAAACAATTTGGTATTATCTAATAAATTTAAAGATGTGTATGAGCCTTATAACCTAGCAGTTTTACTTATTAACAGATTCTAGAGGAATTCTTGCTCATTTTCTCCAGGCGACAGAAATGTTCACTTATAAAAAAAAACAGCAACAAACTTCTAGAAGTCTGTGTTCAGAGTAGAATGAATAAATGTTGAGAACACTATATAGCCATGAAAAATAAACGAATTCTAACAATCTGAATCTTAAACAGTCATGTTGAGCAAGAGAAATGAATTGTGGAAACATACATATAATAAGATTAGACTCCATTTATATGAAGTTTAATATAACTCATTAAACTATATGAAACATAAAACTAAACATATTGTTTAGGGGAAAAAAACACAGTAAAACTATAAGCAAGGAATTAATAAGCACAAAATCAAGGAGAGTGGTTACCTCAGGGGAGAAAACAAGATTAGAGAGGACACACGGGGGATTCAAAAAGTAACAGTAATATTCTTCCATCTTTTTTGTTGTTGTTGATTTTGAGATGGAGTCTCACTCTGTTGCCCAGGCTGGAGTACAGTGGCGCGATCTTTGCTCACTGCAACCTCTGCTTCCCAGGTTCAAGCGATTCTCCTGCCTTAGCCTCCCGAGTAGCTGGTACCACAGGGGCCCACCACCACGCCCAGCTAATTTTTTTAATTTGTATTTTTAGTAGACATGGGTTTTGTAATGTTGGCCTGGCTGGTCTCGAACTCCTGACCTCAAGTGATCCACCCACCTCAGCCTCCCAAAGTGGTGGGATTACCGGCGTGAGCCGCGAGCCACCACACACCCAGCCTATTCTTTCTTCTTAAACTGGCACGTGGATGCATGGGGGTTCATGATATGATAGTTTCGTTTAACCTTATGTAATTTTAGGAATATTTTATATTTACTAATTATTACAAATAAGTTTTGGAAAGCAAGTATTGAACATTATATATGTTACCATGACCGCATGGGTCATTTAAAAAATAATACACAAACACACACACACAGACACACACTCATGCTTTTGTATATGCAATACATTATCCATCCTGTAAAGACACCAGGAAGGAAGTGGTGGTTGCAGCCAGGCGCAGTGGCTCACGCCTGTAATCCCAGCACTTTGGGATGCCAAGGCGGGCAGACCACTTGAAGTCAAGAGTTCGAGACCAGCCTGGCCAACATGGTGAAACCCTGTCTCTACTAAAACTACAAAAATTAGCTGGATGTAGTGGCACGTGTCTATAATCCCAGCTACTCTGGAGGCTGAGGCAGGAGAATCACTTGAACCCGGGAGGTGGAGGTTACAGTGTTCTGATATCATGTCACTGCACTCCAGCCTATGCAACAGAGGGAGACTAATGTCCTGAGTTCAGATATTAATTGTCAGTTCTGTAGTCTTTTTTTCCTTCAAGTTTCTCTTGTCGCTTCCTTTTCTCCTTCTTTCTTCTTTTTTTTTTTTTTTTTTTTTTTTTTTTTTTTTTTTTTTGAGACGTAGTTTCACTCTTGTTGCCCAGGCTGGAGTGCAATGGCGCGATCTCCGCACACCAAAACCTCCGCCTCCGGGGTTCAAGCGATTCTCCTGCCTCAGGCTCCTGAGTAGCTGGGGTTACAGGCATGCACCACCACACCTAGTTAATATAGTACATATTCAAACCTTTATTCAGGCCCTGCCTGTGACAGAAAACAAAAGTCAGTGTCTGTACCCACTATCTTGACTATTTAGAAAGATAATCTACTAATTGGACACCTTTCTTTTTCCTTAAGACTGTTCACAGATACTTTTTTTCACATCTTCATTTAGAGGAATAATTTGGGTCTTATAACGCCTGTAATCCCAGCACTTTGGGAGGCTGAGGTGGGTGGTTCACTTGAGGTCAGGAGTTCGAGACCAGCCAGGCCAACATGACAAAACCCGTATCTACTAAAAATACAAATAAAAAAAATTAGCTGGGCGTGGTGGCGGGCCCCTGTGGTTGTTGCTTCAAGGAAAAGAAACTGAGTAGTTGTAGGCCCATTGTTGAAAGGAAATGTACTTACCACTTTATGCTATACCCTTATTGTCTTTGAATTTTTATAGCAAATGTATATAGTACATATTCAAATTTCAGTTTTAAAAATGTGTGTTTAAAAATGTGTGTATAGAAAGGAAAGTCACTTATCATTTGTGAGAGATGGCTGAGGAAATTCTAGTATCATTTCTAACCTTGATGACTTTGCAGGTTTTGCCAAACCGTATAAGAAATAAAAAGAAGACAGCTTTTTTGTTGTTCATTTTAAGCCAAAGTGTCCCTCTGTTGCCCAGGCTAGAGTGCAGTGGTGGGATCTTAACTCACTGCAGTCTTGATCCCCAGGGCTTAGGTGATCTTCGTGCCTCAGCCTCTCCAGTAACTGGGACTACAGGTACATGCCACCACACTTGGCTGATTTTTAAATTTTCTGCAAAAACAGAGTCTCACTCTGTTGCCCAGGCTAGTCTCGAACACCTGGGCTCAGGCGATCCTCCTGCTTTGGCCTCCCAAAGTGCTAGACATACAGGCATGAGCCACCACACCCAGCCAGGAAGACAAATTTTTGTTGAGTAGGTATTTCACCTCTCATGCCAATTTTTCCTTGAAAGTTAAATTCCATAGAATGTAATTTATCAAAGATAAATGATACACTACTCTTAGCCCTTATCCAAAGCCTTACCAACCTTACCTCTCTCTTTATATTGTTTACTAAGGAGTCTCTGGAATTTTGTTCATGTTTTTTAACATCTTTTTGAGGAAAAACATCTTTCTTAATTCTCTTCATAAGTTCTCTTCAACTCTTAGTAAGCAGTACTTATATTAGAGCAATGTTGCGCAATTTAAATGCATAAGAATCTCACCAAAACCTTTATTCAGGCCCTGCCTGTGATAGAAAACAAAAGTCAGTGTCTCTACCCACTATCTTGGCTATTTAGAAAGATAATCTACTAATTGGACACCTTTCTTTTTCCTTAAGACTGTTCACAGATACTTTTTTCACATTTTCATTTTAGAGGAATAATTTGGGTCTTATTACTAAATGAAAATTATTTAAACATGTCAAAGGCATTTATCTCCATAAAGTGTTTAATCCATTCTCTTTTATAAAGATAGGATTTTTTTCCTTTACATTTATTATGTCTGGTATAGATGATTAAAACTTTGTAAGCATAACCTGTATTTAGCTGAGTCATGAATTATCTTAATAGTATAAGTCTCTAGCCCACTGAAAAGTCTTGCCTTCTCTCCATTTGTTTTTGAGGGTGAACAAGTCTGGTCAGCCTCTGTGCAACATCATACATCAGTGTAGTACCAACGGGCACTGCAAGGATTGATGCTCTTTCCACTGGGTAGCATGGCATCCACCTAGTCACCTTAGTCAACACACTGCTTCTGGGTACTGCTACATCCACCAGTCACACCACTGCTTCCTCTAGGTTAAGTGTTGACATACTGGTATCTCCCAATGACAGGACGCTGAAATGAACTACATTATGCTCTACTGAAATAGTTTCATTTTATGTTACACCCTGACATTTATAGTACCACAACAGGATTGCCACTTCCTCCAGTGTCTTGCAGACTTTTAAAGGAACTAGCTATTTTTTCCCACTACCTTTGCATCCTCCTTGTGCTTAGATACAAATTGGAGGCAAATACAAGTGACACCATGCAGTACTCAGAATCACTCCTTCTTTGTGATGGATAGTAAAGACTTTATTACTAGCTTAACTTTACTTCCTAGACTTTTTCTCTCATGAGAGTAAATTCTTTCCAGAACAATCATCAGTCTTTAATGCAAGTAAGTTGCTTGAAAAAGAGTGGTCCTTGCAGCTCAAGTCACAAAAATTCTATCCCATATCAGGTTTTGTAATGGAAAGTGGATCAGTAGGTGTTGCTCACATAGCAAGCTGGTAATTGTAGTCATCTTAACCTTTAGCCATCACTTTAGGGTGGAAAAGAAATGACTTTTCATTATACCTCTCTTATATGCCTGTGTTTTTCACTAACTTTAGAGGAAGAGTAGTTAGGCAGCCTTACTGACTTGAATAGTACAAAGCATGTGATTGGACCATGCCAAAATTGTGAAGCTCTTTGGTGATATGTTCTCCACACTGTGGTCCCAAAAGACCAGTAAACCTAAAGGGACTAATTTGGGCAGGCAGGGGGCGAGACAGGGTAGAACCTTGGGGTATATATTTCTGCTTTCAGAGAGGTGGCAAAAGTAAGCCTGGATACCCTGTGCTAGACTTCATAGCTTTGCCTGGAAGCCCTCTCCTCTTGGGGACTAGGCTTATTTAGTTCTCTTTCTAAAACCTTTTGTCAAATATAACTTATATTCTAGGACATCTGCCACTGAGGCCTGAGTTCAGACATTAATTGTCAATTCTGTAGTCTTTTTTTCCTTCAAGTTTCTCTTGTCACTTCCTTTTCTCCCTCTTTTCTTTTTCTTTTTCTTTTTATTTTCTTTTCTTTCTTTCTTTCTTTTTTTTTTTTTTTTTTTTGAGACATAGTTTCACAGTTGTTGCCCAGGCTGGAGTGCAATGGCACGATCTCAGCTCACTGAAACTTCTGCCTCCCAGGTTCAAACGATTCTCCTGCCTCAAGCTCCTGAGAAGCTGGGATTACATGCATGCACCACCACACCAGGTTAATTTTGTATTTTTTTTTTAGTAGAGACGGGGTTTCTCCATGTTGGGCTGGTCTCGAACTCCCAACCTTAGGTGATCCGCCCGCCTCGGCCTCCCAAAGTGCTGGGATTACAGGCATGAGCCACCATGCCTGGTCTTCTCCCTCCTTTCAAATTAGACAAACAAAATTTTTTTAATGTCTCTCTGGTTTCTCTATGTTTGTATTTCACTGTCCCAGGAACCAGCCTAGTCCATTAGGAACCAACATATTCCCCAAGACGCATTTCAGATAACAGTTGGCTGGCCATGTTAAAAATGCATTTCTGATTCTATTTAGGGATACCTTTAGTCCATGAAATAAATGAGAACATTATCAGGATTCATAATTATTATCTGGATATGTCCCTAAAATATAACATGTTTTGCTGACTTACTGAAATACATATTTGACATACTATTTCCCTTCCTCTCAAATAGTTAATTAAATAGTATCAGTGGCCTAGGAAAGTCACTGTTCAAACAATTCCTTCTTTAAAATGAAGAATTATCGACTATTCCCTAACTTATTATTTTAGAGAGAGAGAGCATAATGTGATAAAATGTGGTGTCTTTATTCATTTTTTGTTGCTATAACAATAAGACTGGGTAATTTATAAAGAGCAGAAATTATTTCTCACAGTTCTGGAGGCTGAGAAGTCCAAGATCAAAGTGCCAGCAGCTTAGGTGTCCGGTGAAGGACCCGTCTCCACTTTCAAGATGGGGCCCTGATGCTGCATCCTCCAGAGGGAGGAACACTGTTCTCACATGGCGGAAGAGAGTGAATTCATTCTCACAAGCTCTTTTTATAATGGCATGAATCCACTTACAAGAGTGGAGTCCTCATGACCTGAACACCCTCCTTTAGGCCCCACGTCCCAATACAGTTGCATTGTGGATTGTTTCCAACACATGAATTTTGGGTTGCACATTGAATCATAGCATGTGAGTTCTCAAATAATAGACACAAAAGTTACATAGAAGAGATTGATAGTTCATTCACTTAATATTTATTGCGGACATCATATGTCAGGCACTGTGCTAGGCATTAGATATATATTGGAAAATAAGATAGATACTAGCCACATACAGAACTTATCTAGCAGTTCAGAGACAACAAAAAAAAATAAATATAATTGTCATAGTGCTATAAAGGGAGAAATGTAGTTTTAACAGGAGCCTATTAACAGGAAGAAGTTACGAGGGAAGTCCTCCCTAAGAAAATGACACGTAAAGTAGAAATGAAAGGAAGTGCAGGAGTTAGCAAGAACATGAGCAGGGAATGGTTCTACCAGCAAAAAGAAGAATGTGCAAAAGGCCCTGAAGTGGAAAAGAGTTTGGTGCATTTAGGAGCTGAAGAAAACCAATGAGGCTAACTTGTATAGAGCCAAGGGGGAGGAGTGAGATTAGATCTGTCTGAAGAAATAGTCATAGTTCAGGTAATACAGGACCTGGTAGGCCATTGTAGAGATTTTGTTCTTTATCCTAAGAGTGATGGAAGCCATTAAAAGATTTAAGGTAATGTGACAAAAATCAGATAGCATGTTAGAAACAATTGCTCTGGGCCGGGCACGGTGACTCTCGCCTGTAATCCCAGCACTTTGGGAGGCCAAGGTGGGTAAATCACGAGGTCAGGAGTTTGGGACCAGCCTAACCAACATGGTGAAACCACGTCTCTACTAAAAATACAAAAATTAGCCGGGCGTGATGGCATGCTCCTGTAATCCCAGCTACTCGAGGGGCTGAGGCAGGAGAATCACCTGAATCCGGGAGGCGGAGGTTGTAGTGAGCCAAGATCGCGGTACAGCACTCTAGCCTGAGCGACAAAGCAAGACTCTGTCTCAAAAAAAAAAAAAAAAAGAAAGAAACAATTGCTCTGCAGTATGAAGAAGAAAGGATTGGAAGGGATAAGAATTGAGTGCTGAGAATTGATTTTGACTTGGGTGGGGATGTTGGACATGTAGACAGAGAGGAGAGGATAGACTTTTGTTTAGGAGGTAAATTCCACTTGACTTAGTGATTTCAGAGTGGGAACCTATGGGGGAAAGAGGAAGGAGTTAAGAATAACTGACCTGTGCAACTGTATAAATAGTGGTACCATTGAGAAGGACACTGGGAGGTTTGAAATGGAGGATAAGTTAGTTTTTGTATTTGTTGAGCTTGAGATGCCTATGAGGCATCCAAGTGGAAATTCTAAGTGAGTAATAAGCAGAAATCTGGAGCTTAGAAGAGATATCTTAGCTAGCGATAAATTTATGAGTCATTGTCTTTTAGGTGATAATTGAATCAGTGAACCCAGCTGAGATTGTCCGGGAAAAATATGGAGTGAGCAGAAAAGGGCAGCTTGGGAACCAACTTGAACTCTTTGGTGATGTTCTGTATACTTTTTATTCCTAACATATTTTGGTTTTATAAGAGTTGTACTTTGAAATAACCTTGGTTGTTTTACTGAGACTTTCTGTTGTGATGTAGTAACCTTCTCTCTCTCTTGCCAGATATATTGTCATCTCTTTATTTTTTGTATATAATCTATTATTTATTCAAACAGTGAATAGACTTGGCCATTCATTGATCATCCAAAGGTAATATAAGTGATGTTTTCTAAGCATCTGGGTTAGACAGTTTTGTCTAGATACGGTAGTAAGAGCCATTCTTATTATATTCTTGTCCTATAAATGGTTGAGGTGATACAATGTTTAGCTATCTGTTTAGATGCAATATGGAAGGCTGAATTCTCTTTGCAGCCTTTTTTCATGAGTTGTTGGGCATCTCTCAGAGACAGCTCTAGAGATGATAAAAGTTTATTATTCTGGTGTCCTGACTGATGTCATCTCTTATTGCCTAAGCCTCAGTCTGGGATTAAGATAATGGGTGTATTAGTCCGCTCTCACACTGCTATAAAGAAATACCCAAGACTGGGTAATTTATAAAGAAAAGAGGTTTAATTGACTCACAGTTCAGCATGGCTGGAAGGTCTCAAGAAACGTATAACCATGGCAGAAGGGTGAAGGGGAAGCAAGGCACCTTCTTCACAGGTGGCAGGAAGGAGAATGAACACAGGAGGAACTACCAAACATTTATAAAGCCATTAGATCTTGTGAGAACTCGCTATCATGAGAACAGCATGGGGGAAATCACCCCCATGATTCAGTTTCCTCTACCTGGTCTCTCTTGACACGTGGGGACTATGGGGATTATAATTCAAGATGAGATTTTGGGAGGGGACACAGCCAAACCATATCAATGGGGTTTTCCCCCTTTGCTACTAAGTAGCCACAGAAGGCAGGATAAGAAATTGACAAATTGGCCAGGTATGGTGGCTCATACCTGTAATCCCAACACTTTGGGAGCCTGAGGCAGATGGATCACTTGAGCTTAGGAGTTCGAGACCAGCCTGGGCAATATGGTGAAAATGCGTCTCTACCAAAAATACAAAAATCAGCAAAGCATGATGGTGCACGTCTGTGGTCCCAGCTACTCAGGAGGCTGAGGCAGTAGGATCACTTGATCCCAGGAGGCAGGGGTTGCAGTGAGCCAAGACTGCGCCACTGCACTCCAGCCTGGGTGACAGAGTGAGACTGGGTCTCAAAAAAAATTGACAAATTGGACTCTCAAAATATAAAACATTTGTCCTTCAAGAGCCATTGTTAAGAAAATTTAAAGGCAAGGCTATGGGGGAAATATTGGTAAAACAAATGTCAGAAGATGGACTTGTATTCAGGGTATTCAGAATATATAAAGAACTCTTAAATTTAATCTTTGGACAACTTGACTTTTTTAATTGATGAAGATTTTAACAGGCCAGAGATGGCAAATAAATACCTGAACATATGTTCAATATCATTAAACATTAGGGAAACAAAACCACAGTAAGAGACCTCTACGTGCCTACCTTTACAATTTTAGAATGGCTAAAACTAAAAAGATTGAAAATACAAAGTGTTGATGAATATGGTGAACAACTAGATTTTCAGATATTGCTGCTGGGAATGTAAAATAGTACAGCTGGCCGGGCGCGGTGGCTCACACCTGTAATCCCCGCACTTTGGGAGGCCGAAGCAGTCTGATCAGTTGAACTCAGGAGTTCAAGACTAGCCTGGCCAACATGGTGATACTCCATCTCTACTAAAAATACAGAAGTTAGCCGGGCTTTATGGCGGTGCCTGTAATCCCACCAACTCTGGAGGCTGAGGCAGGAAAATCACGTGAAACCAGCAGGCGGAGGTTGCAGTGAGCCGAGATCGTGCCATTGTACTCTAGCCTGGGCAACAAGAGCAAAACTCTGTCTCAAAAAAAGAAAAAAAAAAAAAAAGTACAGCCACTTTAGCAAACAGTTGGGTAGTTTCTTATAAATTTAAACATACACTTACCATATGACTCAGCATTTTCACTCCTAGGTATTAACACAGGAAAAATGAAAATGTGTCTTTACAAAGACCTGTATGCAAATGTTTATAGTAGCCTTATTCATGATTGCATATGATTTCATTTATACAAAATTCTACAAGAGGCAAAACTATACTGTTAGAATGTAGATCTATCTTGGGAGCTTGGGGAAGGAGGCTAACTGCAAAGGAGTCTGGGAACTTTTTATGGTGATGCACATATTCTATATCATGATTGAAATGGCTACATATATTTGTCAGAACTCATTGAATTGTCAGAACTCATCTTAGCCTTCTACCTGACTCACGTTGGTTTATGCTAATTTCTTTGGCATACTCTTAATTTCTTTTAGATCCAGAGCATGTGCTTAAATTTTAAAATGTGAATTTTATTATATCTAAACTCAACCTCAGTAAACCTAATGTCAGCAATTGTGAAGGGTTATCAGAAGTCTTTTAGGGTATCACTTGTAAAGTGGGACAGTAGACCTAAAGACAATGAAGCTTTTTGCTCAAAATTCCATGAGTAGTGGTGCCTGTGGATAGAATGCTTATGTCCAGATTCCTAATCCCACAAGACTGCACAATTCCCTTGGCATTAACTCACACCCTGCTATGTATTGTGCTTTTTAACTTTCTGTGGATGTGCGTCTGGCTCTGTGTATGTAAGTTCTGGAATACAGGGATCATGTCTTCATGTGTTCTTCATACATTCTACAAGGTATTGTACAGATCATGTGTTCAGTGAGTATTTACTGAATGAATGAAAGCTTGATATAGCACACTTGTGCCTACTAGACTTGGACGGAAAAGTCAGGCATAGCTCATGGTGTGGTGCCAGGCTTCTCAAGATCATGAGAAACCTTCTCTAAAGTATGGTTTTTCTAGACCACCACCTCTTTGCTTAGGAGATCATGGCTACCACAAATGTAAGCTAATTAATGAAGGATTTATTTTATATATTTCTGCAAAAGCTTAGGTAATGTTTTCAGAAGTCGAAAATTGAGGGAGATGCCACCTTACATTTTTAATCTTATGCCAAATTTAACTACAATGAGAAAACAAGCTCCTCTTAAAGATTAAATGGAAGAAGAGATGTCAGAACTAGAACTTTTGTCTTTCTCCAAAGCTGTCCACTCTTAAATCTATCCACTTTATAATTGAGGCATCATACTGATGGCACAGAGAAACATTTGTCTCAGTGTTAAACTTGCTTTCCTCATATTTGTGAGGCTCGAAACTTTTACAGTTCTGATTCATTTAAAAATAAGTGGATCTACATAAATTGGACACGAATTCATGATTTTTCTTCTAAGAAAGCAAGAGACTCAAAGGTACTATGAGACAACAATAAATATAAGATAAAACTAAAATTTAAAAAATAAAAATAATTAAGAGAAAGAATCCCAAACCATGTTTCTCTTATTTCTTTTTTCTTTTCTTATATTTAATTTAATTAATTTATTTATTTTAGTCTCACTTTGTCACCCAGGGTGGAATACAGTAACATGTTCATAGCTCACTGCAGCCTCAAACTTCTGAGCTCAAGCAATCCTCCCACCTCAGCTTCTTGAGTAGCTTGAACCACAGGTGTACATCACCATGCCCGGCTGATTTTTTTTTTAGTTTTTGTAGAGATAAAGTCCCATTGTGTTGCCCAGGCTCAAACTCTTGGCCTTAAGTGCTCCTCCTGCCTCAGTCTCCCAAGGGCTGGGATTACAAGTGTGAGCTGAGCCATAGCACCTGGCCTATTTCCTTTTTTTAAAGTATATCGACATAGCAACACATTATTGATAATATTTAACATCTATCAAGTTCCTACTCTGTGCCAGGCATTTGTGAGTGCTTTGTATACATTCTCTTAATCCAACCAATACTGGGAGGTCATTCTGCATTTACTGAGGAAACTGAGGTACACAGAGGTTAATTAACTTGCCCAAAATCTCACTGCCAGTAAGCGGTGGACCTGGATTTGAGCCTTTTTTTTTTCTTTTTTTTTTTTTTTTTTTTTTGAGACGGAGTCTCGCTCTGTCGCCCAGGCTGGAGTGCAGTGGCCGGATCTCAGCTCACTGCAAGCTCTGCCTCCCGGGTTCACGCCATTCTCCTGCCTCAGCCTCCCGAGTAGCTGGGACTACAGGCGCCCGCCACCTCGCCCGGCTAGTTTTTTGTATTTTTTAGTAGAGACGGGGTTAGCCAGGATGGTCTCGATCTCCTGACCTTGTGATCCACCCATCTCGGCCTCCCAAAGTGCTGGGATTACAGGCTTGAGCCACCGTGCCCGGCCTTTTTTTTCTTTTGAGATGAAGTCCTGCTCTATCGCCCGGGCTGGAGAGCAATGACGCGATCTCAGCTCACTGCAACCTCCGCCTCCCAGGTTCAAGCGATTCTCCTGCCTCAGCCTTCTGAGTAGCCGGGATTACAGGCACACGCCACCATGCCCGGCTAATTTTTGTATTTATAGTAGAGATAGGGTTTCACCATGTTGGCTAGGCTGGTCTCGAACTCCTCACTTCAGGTGATCCACCCGCCTCAGCCTCCCAGAGTGCTGGGATTACAGGCGTGAGCCACTGCACCCGGCCAGATTTGAGTCTTAATCCAGAACCTGAACTCAAACTCCTGATATGCTGTCTCCCTGTGAAGACAACACATACATGACTAAGTGGTTTAGAATTTGATTTAATGTCAGAGAATTACTGTACTTATGTAAATTGTTAAGGGAGTATAATTTAGTAGAGAAATGATTTAAAGTTGTTTAATATTGAAATATCAACTAGTTGAAAAACAGCAGTTACTTTAATAGACCTGGAGATCATAAATGGATCCTTTGCTATTGTGACTGACTCTCTAAATTCCTTTCTGAGAAGGTGGTAGTGCACATTTTCTGGTCTGTGCAAATAGGTAAGACAAATATGAGTGTTCATTTTGATGTCTGAGAGTAGACTATAAATAGCCAAGTTTCCTTGGAGATAGGATAAGAGCCTAAAGTTGATGTAGGGAATTCTTTTGTTCTTCAGACAAAGATATTGGGATGTTTCTTTAAGGAGAATAAACTGAGAACGGTGGGGTGTTCCTTGAATGTTTATGAGAAATAGTGGCTAGTGTAGGAAGAGGTTACATTTTATAAGGAGCAAAACCCAGGAGAGCCACTCCTGTGAACTGACAAGAGGAACCCGAAGATGACATCTCCCTCTATGTATTTTTTGACCTCCTGTGAAAGTCCTTAGATTCACTATCACTGTGCTTACAAAATTGTGATGAAGTCTGTTCTGATAGAAGTCTGAATGTTCCTGGAGGTATTTTTAGGAATACTGTTCATTTTCTTTACTCAATGAATGGTGTTCAGGGAAGTTAGCATCATGTGCTAGGAAGTTTTGAAGTGGGTAATTCAAAACCTGGATTTTAGTCTCAGTGCTGCTAGTTAACTTTGTATCCTTGGATTAATCATTTAATCTCTCTGGGCTTCAGTATTTTCTAAGCCCTAATTTGGGGAGATTAGAACAGATGATCTCTGAGATCCCTGCCAGCTCTAAATTCTGTAATTTTATGACTGCTTTTGGCCAGGAGCTTTACTTGATTGAGAGCTGCTGTTGTCTGCTGCATCACTTGCTTGTTTCTTGATCATTGTCCATAGGCAGTCCTTTTCTGTAAGGCCATGGGGTCATTAATGTTTAGTCTTTTTGTTAAAATACTTTTACAGATAATTCCACAGCTTTTCTGCCTACAGGAATTATTTAACCTACCAAATTTAACCTTCATTCTCTTTACCAGTCTCACCTTAATCCAGCTCAGTTCTATGTACAAACCATAGAGGTTATTCATTCAGGTAAAATAAATGGGTTACTTCTACCAGATTAATCAGGGAAGAAACAATAAGTATCCTTGAATGGAAATCTTCCATGGGAGTTTCTCATGATACCCTAATTGAAATGGAATAGAAAATGTAGACATTGTAATTTAAATTCCATCTTAGCCTTCTACCTGACTCGCGTTGGTTTATGCTAATTTCTTTGGCATACTCTTAATTTCTTTTAGATCCAGAGCATGTGCTTAAATTCATACATGACTGAAAGATTTCATAGTGTGTAATATAAATGCAATTAGCACACTTAAATTTAATGTGTAATATCCTATAAACCTTTTAGAATTTTAAAATATAAAGCAAACATTTTTTTTTTCAAAGAATTGTATGGATTTATCTACACTTAGATAAGACAGAGTAAAAATGCAAAGGTTCTCACCCCCTCTCCCCACTTCACCTCCAATTCTCTTCAACCAGAGTAGGCTAATCTTGGCAGTATGACAAATATCCTTCCACATATTTTCTATACATTGTATGGATAGTTTAAACATTGTGGTAAGCTTTTCTTTAATGAATTCTTCATGCACTATATGTTAAGAGCTTCAGTGATTGGCAGAGTCATAGTGAAGGCAGATTCTGGTAGCATGTTGTACTTGTCAATAAAGCAGATTTTAAAATAGAGATTTGCTGCTAGTTAGTGTTTAATGTCTTTATGGGATTAAACCTAAGGTCAGTTTAGGGAGCAAGAGCTAATAGAATAAGCAGTAATGTGAGGGCAGTGTTGGGTATGATTTAGTCAACTGTAAAATAAGGCCTCCAAACTACAGTCATGCTTACAAACAGGTGGTAATAGTCATCTTTTAAATTGGGATAAAGAAAACAGCCAATAGGATGCAAGGAAAAAGAAAATCAAACTTAAAGGCTAATGATCATTTTTTACTTGTTAAGTAACAAAACATTTTGCTATTTCATTATAATAGCAAAGCTTTCTTAATCTCCAGGCTTCTAACATTGGTATTCCAATAAAATCCATCCTCAGAGCTTCTATTTCAGCAAGCCTGAACTTGTCTTGTTTGTGGTCATCAACCTTAATAATATACTGAAAAGTTGAACAGGGAAGTAATGTCCTGACTACTTTTTGTGACCAATAGCCTTAGCACCCTTTTTATGTTGGAATGCAAGTTTCATGAGTACACTACTGTGTTAAATTGGTGTGTCTTGTAGTGTCCTGTGTATGTTTTAACCAAAACAAATATATCTGATTTCTTTTCCTGAAAATATGTAATTGTTATTCAGTGATTACAGTTCCGATTGCCTTCCAGATGTTATGTCATTATCTCACACAGACCTAAATGGTGGTTGTACTATTTTTTTTGCTGAAGCAGGCTTGGAAAGATTAACTGACTTGCCCAAGTTAGTGACAAAACTGAAATTCAAATTGTGACCTGTTGTTGAGTTTAACTTCTGGAATGGCAAAGTAAGAACTTCCAAAAATCTGCTCTTCTATAAAAGCAGCAAGAACACTGGCAAAATTATTAGATCAACCTTTTCAGAACTCTGGAAATTAAAGCTTGCAACAATCAAAGGAGCATTTGAGAAAATTGCCTGTATTTGGGTAAGAATAGCAAACTTTATGGCAGTTTAAATTGTGCTAATTGCATCTACCTGTCCCCAGTACCCTTGAAAGCCAGTAGCCTCACAACTATAGTAGCTGTGAAAACTAGCAGCTTAGCAACCAATTGAGAGGGCAGGGGGGTTGGTACTTTTTAAAACCCCATCCCCAGAGAATTGTCACTATTTGATTGGTCTGGCAGCTCACTGAAAAGTCTCAATTTTTAGGGCTTATCTTTATTTGATCAGATTCAGAGTTTGCTCTGTTCTATTCCTAGGGCATTTGTTAAAAACAGTCAGCAGTTTTTCAGCACCACAGGTTCCTGAGGTATTGGGGATAGCAAAAGACTGACAGGCAAACATAAAGGAAAATTTGAGGAACAGAATGTCCATAGGAGTCTTTGAAAAGCTCCAACATATTTCTGGGAA
Organism: Macaca fascicularis; assembly: GCF_037993035.2. Lineage (NCBI taxonomy): Eukaryota > Metazoa > Chordata > Mammalia > Primates > Cercopithecidae > Macaca > Macaca fascicularis. The sequence goes on from NC_088394.1 coordinate 21,049,111, forward strand.
CCTGAAAGACCACACACATGTTTGGGACTGTCCACATACCCAGGAAACAACTGGGAAGGCCCTACTCCCTCACCTCTACCTGATTTGGGACTCAATGCGAGCAGGAAGTGAGGGCCAAGGCAGAGTTGTAAATTGCCTGCTGCAGCATTGATGATGTGCCACAGCGCAGAGAGAGACCCCTTCAGCAAAGGCTGAGAGTCTTATTGGTTCAAATAATGTAAAGAAACCTTATTCTAACCATTAGCTGACTGCTAAACTAATCTAATAGATGATGCCACACACAACAAAGAATACAGACTTTACAGAATGATTCCAGGAACGTTAGTAAACAGTAACAACAACAAATCCTGGGGAAGGAAGGAATTTGATTTCCATAGTTGTCACATTATATTATTCAAATGTCCAGTTTTCAACTAAAAATTACACAGAAACAGGAAAGTGTGGTCTATACACAGGAAAAATAAAAACATTCAATAGAAACGGCCCCTGATGAAGCCCAGACATTGAACTTACTAGACAGAGTTTAAATCAGCCATTGTAATTATAAATATGTTACAAAAAAAAAAAAAAAGAATTAAAGGAAAGTTTGAAAACAGTGACTTACCACGTTGAGAATAATAAAGAGATAGAAATTATTTTCAGAAATAAAATAGAAATTCAGGAGTTGAAAAGTTAAACAGCTAAAACAAATCAGAAGTAGAAAGAATCATCAAACTTAAAAGACACATCAATTGAGATTATCGCATATGAGGAACAGAAAGAAATAAAAGTGAAGAGAACATAAACATATGGGACATTATCAGGTATATCAACATACACATAATGGGAATTCCTGAAGAAGAGAGAAAAAGGAGTGGAAAGAATGTCTAGAGAAACAATGACTAAAAACTCCCCAAATTTGATGAAAAACTTTGTACATTGAAAAATCTAACAGATTCTAAGTAGGATAGATTCAAAGTAATATACATTCAGAAACATCATAGTCAGTTGAAAGCCAAAGACGTAAGAGAATCTTGAAGGGAGCAGGAAAACAGTGAATCCTCATATGCAAGGGATCCTCAATACTATTAACAGCTGACTTCTCATTAAAAACTATTAGGCCAGTAAACAGTGGGACATGTTCAAAGTGCTGTAAAACTCTTGGCTGGGTGTGGTGGCGCATGCCTGTAATCCCAGCACTCTGGGAGGCCAAGGCAGGCAGATCACTTGAGGTCTGGAGTTTGAGACCAGCTTGGCCAACATAGTGAAACACCATCTCTACTAAAAATACAAAAAAATTAGCTAGATGTAGTGGCACATGCCTGTAATCCCAGCTACTTGGGAGGCTGAGGTGGGAGGATTGCTTGAAACCTGGTAGGCAGAGGTTGCAGTGAGCCAAGATCGTGCCACTGCCCTCCAGCCTGGACAACAGAATGAGACTCTGTCTCTAAAAAGAAAAAAAAAAGAAACAAAGAATGACTGTCAATCAGTAATTCTATATCCAGCAAAACTATCCATCAAAAATGAAGGAGAAATTTAGACATTTCAGGATAAACAAAAATGGAGACAATTCATCACAAGTAGACATGTTCTATAAGAAGTACTAAAGTGTGTCCACAGGCTGAAATAAAAGAACACTAGTCAATATTTTGGATCCACATAAAGAAATAAAGAGCATTGGTAAAGGTAATTACATAGGTAAATGTAAAAGTCAGTACAAATGTATTTTTGCTTATAACTTTTTTATTTTAAATCAATAATTATAAAACTGTTGATAAGCTTATAGTGTATACATATAATTTGCATAATAAAGACAAGGGAGAGAGTGGAGCTATATTGGAGTAAAGTTTCAGTATGCTACTGAATTTAAGTTGGTATTTAACTAAACAATTCTTGGATTTCTTTTGAGGTAATATTCACCATTTTAAAGTGTACAACTTATAAAGTCCTTAAAATGTCCTAAAACTAAAATGTACAACATAGTGGTTTTTCATATATTCACATATATGGTTTTTCTTACAGTATTGTGCAACTATCACCAATGTCTAATTCCAGATTATTTGTAACATTCCAAGAAAAAGAAACCCTGTACTTCCCAATTTCTTTTTCCCCCATCCTCTGGCAACCACTAGTCTATTTTCTGCCTCTTTCGATTTGCCTATTCTGGATATTTCACATAAATGGAATCATATAATATGTGGTATTTTGTGTCTGGCTGTTTTCACAAAGCATTGTGTTTTCAAGGTTTATCTATGTTGTAACATGTATCAGTACTTCTTTTTTTTCTCATTGCTGAAAAACTATTCATTGTATGGATATTCTATTTTGTTTTTTATTCATCAATTTATGGACATTTGTATTGCTTCCACTTTTTGGCTATTATGAATAATAATACTGCTATGAACATTCATATACAAGTTTTTGTGTAAAGATATGTAGTCTTTTCCAACCCCAAGTGAGTGCACCGTAGGACAATTCAGTTCTGACACTAATCACCTGGGGTTAGTGCAGACCTCACAAATTAAGGACTCAGTTCTCCACACATTCAGATGCTGACCCCAATGCAGATGCTACCCACAAGGTCAGGGGGTCCCCAGGCTACCTCTGCTTCTGACTGGCTACAACTTTAGGGGTTCCCATGATCTCCTCAGGTTCAGCAAAGAGATAGAATGCTTTGATAGGAGCCCAAAGGACAAGCACTCAACTCAGGATGGGAGTGTAAGAGCTTGTCTGGCCGGGCGCGGTGGCTCAAGCCTGTAATCCCAGTACTTTGGGAGGCCGAGACGGGCGGATCACGAGGGCAGGAGATCGAGACCATCCTGGCTAATATGGTGAAACTCCGTCTCTACGAAAAAATACAAAAAACTAGCCAGGTGAGGTGGCGGGTGCCTGTGGTCCCAGCTACTCGGGAGGCTGAGGCAGGAGAATGGTGTAAACCCGGGAGGCGGAGCGTGCAGTGAGCCGAGATCCGGCCACTGCACTCCAGCCTGGGCGACTGAGCGAGACTCCGTCTCAAAAAAAAAAAAAAAAAAAAAAAAAAAGAGCTTGTCAAGGAAGATATTCCAGGAGCAACTTCTAAGCTGCAACTGGAATTTCTACTCATAGGTAGTAGCCAGGAAAAGAGGTCTGGAAGAGTATTGTAGGCAAAGGAAACAGCATATATGAGGGCCTCCTTAATTCATATATAAGGGGATATATGAATTAAGAATGAATCTAAGAATTTGAACATCAAGTGTGAAAAGTAATTAAATGAAAGACTAGAAGCAGTGTAATCCAGACCTTTATAGCCCATTTTAAATAGTTTGGATTTAGGGCAGAGAGTCACTATAGAAAAACCAGATCCAAGAAAGATCCCTAAAGAACACAAAATTTTAACAAATGGGAAAGAAAAAAGTGTGTATGAAAGAAGGAGAAACTAAAGAGACAGGAGGAAACCCAGTAGATAAGGAGGGAGTTACCAAAACCAAAGGAAATGTGTTTGAAGAAGCTGTATCAAATGCTGCTAAAATGTTAAGTCCAGGACTTTAAATGTTAAGACAAGCATCCATTAGAGTTGGTGATATGGAGTGAGTGAGCTTCACAAGCGCTCTGTCGAAGTGGTAGTTGGGGCAAAAGCCAACCTTCAGTAGGTTGGAGAGTGAATGAGACTCTGGGAAGTGGAGGCGGCAGAGGAAGAGGAAATCTGGCCATGGCTGGGGGCAAGGGAGGTTAGACAAAGGAAGACAGAAACAGAAAGTGTGATGCCACTGGAGGATGTGTTGGCATATGGGATAGTTTTGTTTTATGGTAGGGGAGACTTAAACACATTAAAACATTTTTGAGATCCAGAAGAGGATACATATGAAAAGAGAAAATAATGTGTTGGGCCAAGATCCCAAAGAAGGAGAGGATGGGATCCAAAACACAAGGAGAAAGGATTGTGAGAATGAAAGAATGAATGTGTTCAGATATAGTTGTAAGTTTGATGGTGGACAGTTGAAGGTTTGCTGCCTGATGGCCTCTCTTTTTTTTCTGAGAAATAATAGACTGATACCTACTGAATGTGAAGGGGGCAGTAGATTTTTATATTTAAGGAGAGTGCAGGAGTCTTGGAACAGCCTCAGCAAAGAACAGTGAAGCACGGAATTTGTGAGACCTAATTAGTTTCTGGACAGAGGTGATGGCCCTGAGATTAAAATTTAGAAATTTACAGCAGCACCCCTCTGCTCTGATACGATTTTCTCCATCAGCATTCGCAACCTGGAGGTTAGTACAAGAAAGAAGAAATTTCTATTGAGTCAGGGCTATCATTATTGCCAGATGGGTGCAATGAAAAGATAAAAGGTGGTAACATAATGGATCAAGGACTCTAGGCCAGGTAGGAAAAGACATGAAGGCAAGAGGAAAGTGAGAGACTGGGAGAAAGTGTTAAGGATCAGTGACTATAAAATCCCAGGAGGGTAAGAACAGGTGAAAGTCACAGGAGGGGGTGCTGTTACTCCAGTGGAGAGTAGGGCTCAGCCTCAGCCTAGTGTGCTACTCAGGTTTTCAGACACTGTCCATGTGTGGCTCATTAAAGTTCTTTGTTCTACCTGTTCACTCTTTTTTTTTTCTTTTTGGCCAGTTTGCTATTTATAAGCACCTATATCCTAAAATACAATTTAGAAATCATAGCAGATAAAAATCGTCACCGCTAGCTATGTTTCCAGAGGAAAATATTAGGTGTGTGACTTTTTTTTTTTTTTTTGAGATAGAGTCTCGCTCTGTTGCCCAGGCTGGAGTGCAGTGGCGCGAACTTGGCTCACTGCAAGCTCCGCCTCCCGGGTTCACCCCATTCTCTTGCCTCAGCCTCCCGAGTAGCTGGGACTATAGGCGCCCACCACGACGCCTAGCTAATTTTTTGTATTTTTAGTAGAGATGGGGTTTCATCGTGTTAGCCAGGATGGTCTCGATCTCCTGACCTCGTGATCTGCCCGCTTCGGCCTCCAAAGATGCTGGGATTGCAGGCATGAGCCACCGCGCCCGGCCGGTTTGTGTGACGTTTTTAAGTTACCCGTAGGCTGTTTTGTTTTTGTTCTACTCATTTAGAGGGCAAGCTGCCAGGGTCTGACTTACCCAAGGAGGTGCACTGGGCTGCGTGCATCGGGGTCTCCCTGCTTCCTGTTCCCCTTCCATCTTCACGTGCCATCCAGTTCTCCTAAATCTCTTCAGCCAGCCCATTGCTAAAACATGAAACTGTAATTTCAGTTCAATTGGGATACTTCCCCTCGCTCAAATACAAATGCTCTTGGGAAAGGCAGTATGTTAAGCTTTTATCAATCATTAAGACATTTGTGATAGAGTATTTTTTGGCCTGTGTTACCAGTGAAACAGCTTGCCAAGAACAGATTTTATTTCCCCAAGGAGGAAGTAGAGCAAGAGATCCACATCTGTGGTAGGGATTGGGCACTCCAGATCATAGTACCTAGAGATGACAGGGAGAGCCCCTTGAGAGGAGGAGAGCATTGTCAGTAGGAGGAAAACGTAACAGGAAGATGGAAGAAGACAGTAGCTAATGTTAACTTTACTATTTTTTTGCTCAAATCCAACCCTGTATGGGAAAACCCTCTCTCTGGCCACGTTGGCAAGCACTCTACATGATTTGCTCTGACAGACTGGTGGGTGTGTGCCTTTCTGCCTTCCAACCCCTGTGTTACAGATTTTCTGTGACACTTTTTACATGTAGTGATGACATGCCTTATAATCATCCTCATTGTGGCAACAGACATGCTCAGACTGGCTGTATTAAATCGTTTTAACAGTGTCTGGATTTACAGATGATGAGTGTCGAAGCTTCTTAAGATTCCCCCACTTAATGGAGTAAGACTCAGGATGACTTTCCTTTTGTGTGTTATGCTGCACAGGTGAGATGCTGAGAGGCATGTGGGATGCTGTAGTTTCTAGTTCCGTTCCCTTTTTCCTATTGTGAACAAGTCTTTTATTTGGCTGGGTTAGTTACCTAGGAAACAGCTGCAGGGTACAGATGAATTGGCTGTTTGGGAAATGGAATTACAGGCCCCTTCAAGAGGCAAGAAGACCTGTTGGATAAAACAAAAATTCGTGAATGGCTGAGCTTGTACTTAATAAGTGTGCAGAAACCATACTAAGATAGCTCTACAGGAGAGAAATTATTTAATGCAGTGCGATTTAAAATTTAGCTTGTTTTTAATACATTTAAATTCACTTAATGCTTATGAATTCCACTGCTGCGGCCATTTTGGGGTTTCCAGTGGAGTGGAAGGTGGGTGCAGTTCCCTTCTCTGAGAAGCTCATGTCCTGTTTGGGGATAAAAAGAAGCTACCTTAAAATAAGTGCATGGTTGTATGATACAGATTAAATGTGTTAAGGGAATTTAGAGGAAGTAAAAGATCTTGACTGTTAATGTGGGTGATGAGTCTGAAGCTCAAAGAGATAATTCCTTGAGGTAAAATATTAAATTTGAAGGCTTGGTGAAAGTTTGGGTACTAACAGTACCTGAATTTATAAGATTTAATAGTAACAGCACAGTTATCCTCGCAGATTCCCCCAGTCAGCTTACGGAAAATATATGACTATGATATAAATGTTGTTGACTTAGAGTCTCACTCAAGAAAATGAACTTTAACAATGTTGACTGACCACTGTTTGCAATAACCCTTGTATATTTAAGGAAAGTCTATTTTTACTGAATGTGTGAGCATATTAGTTGTTGAATCTCTGACTGCTACTATGCTGAGCACGAGAGACACACAGGAAAATATTTGTGTATTGATATACTTATATACAGTATGCCTTCTGTTCTTCGATTAGCATTAGCTTTTTTTCTTCTAGAATAGAGATGCTATTTGGTTTTGATTTATTGTGATAAGGAATTTTATAAATATAAGACTATAGCTATTCTTTTAAAGCTAAAACCACGGTCAGATTATTTGCAGTTTTGTAGAAGGTGGTGTTGTAATTTTCATACTTATTCTGTTTGTAGTCACTTGGTGTGGTGTGCTAGAGAGAGGAGGAGGAGAAAAGCAATTCCACTCAATCTATAGGCACAGGAGGTTAAGTTAAATTTCATTTCTAACGCTGAGAGAGTAAGAGAGTCAACATGAGGATACTCAAGTATCTAGAAGGAGAGAGAGTTCAGTTATGATGTACTGAACCTACGATTTTTAATATTTGCCAGCAAAAAATAATCAAATGTAAATCTAAGTTCACTAGGTATGTAGTTACCTTTATAACTGTACAGACTGTGTATGTTACATGGAGAAGAAAGTTGCTAATATAAGAATTCATAATATTGCATTTTGTCAGAGGGTCTTTCATTGCTAGCAGTTACATCTTTTATAAATGGAACAGTGACTAGAAGAGGATAATTTGTTAGAGGTCTTTTGCTGAATGATCAGGAGTAGTTTCCTGTTAAGAGTTCTTGAGCACTGCTGTGAATGCCTTCTTTATTTCCAAAATTACAATGAAATGCCTTATAAGACACTCCCTCAAGTTTTTTTGTTTTTTGTTGTTGTTGTTGTTGTTTTGTGTTTTGTTTTTTTCGAGGAGACTTTTTAGTGTTTTTGTTTAAGAACAGTCATGCAATTCCCTGGTGCCTACTTACCCCTACCAAATCCTCTCTTCTGGTTTCAAGCAATTACCGTGAAACTTAAAAGGTTAGCAATAAATAATGTGACAATTTTTTTTTTACTGATTTACTTCTCTTTGGCCTATGAAGTCAGTCAGCTCCAAGTAGAAGGTGGTGTGTGGCATAGTGTGTGGCATTTTTGTGAAGATTTGCATACTTTCTGTCTGGTCTGCCTTCCTCCTGCCTGTGACAACCCCATAATTATAATGTTGCTTGCACCTGGGCAGGGATCACCAGATGGGTCTAGTTATTAGATGACTTGGGAGAAAAAATACAGCTTGTTTATTTTCTTCTCTACTTAAGAGTTAGCATTTGACGGAGGACTCCAACTCAACTTTGAGAGAAGAACTGATTTCTTGTTTCATTTTATTTCAACAAGTTGCTTTATTTCTAAAAATGTGTCGATGGCCAAACTCAAGTTACAGAAAAGTACCCTCCTTCCGGCATACCCACCTAGCCACACATGCACGTGCACACACAAGTCCAGCCATGCTCTGTCTTTTCCCACCAGGGCAGCTTCCCAAAATGCCACTAGGAATTTCACCAGTTCCCTTCACAGAAGACATTTGTTCATGGCAAGTGCTATGATTTCGAGGTCAATGTCTTTTTTATTTTTGTGTTCATATTGAGAAAATAATGCAGGCCAGGCACAGTGGCTCACACCTGTAATCTCAGCACATTGGAAGGCCAAGGCGGGAGGATCGCTTGAGGCCAGGAGTTGTAGACCAGCTTGGGCAACATAGACCCCATCTCTATAAATAAAAGAAAGGAATGTAGACCCAAAAAATCCCCCCAAAATGCAAAAATCTATTATGTTTTTAATAGCTCCAGAAATTTCCGTTCCTATATTTTTGGTAACTTTTCCCATTTGCTGTTGCTCTTGGAAGGGGAAACAAGTAGTTTTTATTGAGAAGTACCATTGTAAACATTCTTCTTCTTATTGGGGAAGAAGATAAAATAACTACTCTGTCACCTTTCTAATCTAAGTTTTTATAAATTACTCCAAATTTGATTGGAGGAGGGTCCTTGGGTTTGACATGAGAACATGTTTATGGAAAAATAGTGCTTGATGTTTTATAAAAATCACTTTTATTTAAACGGGGAGAGACACTTTAAGAATTACCTTCGTAATTTGCCTTTGTGATTTTCTGTGAAGCATGCCAGCCATCGTTCGGCAGTGTGAACACTGGTAAACTCTACAAAAATTGGTGAATATACCAAGTTTGGGACAGAGGGCCCTCCTAGTCTTTCCAACATTTTCTTGAGTTTAATGGAAAACTACTTATATCGTAATATTCTTAGACCTTATACCTTTCATAAATATATTACTTCTAACATTTAATCTATTATTTAATTTTATTTCTACATTACAATTAGGCATATTTCAGGTTTGTCTTCAATTTCCTGAAAAGTGATTTTCTTTTCAGCCAAAATGAAGTAATATACAATGAGTCTTGGATCTAGGAATCAAAAAATGCCAGTCCTTTCTGCCAGCATGCAGGCTCAGTGAGGGCAGGAACCTCACCCTGTCTGCTGTTATTTCCCTGGAGCCTAGAAAAATACCTGACACAGTTACTCAGAAAAGTATTTATTTAATGAATGCCTGAGTGAACTGCCTGTTATGACTTTTCTGAGGTCATTTGTTGTTTAAGTTCACTTTGTATGTTTAAGTATTACTACGTTATGAACTACAGCAGAATACTGAAGAGTAGGACTTGGGATTTAAGTGCTTGAATGACCCACAAAGAGATAAATGAGATTTAAAAACTAAAGGGGTGGTGGTGAGGAATATTCCCTGGGCAGGCCAAACCCACTAAAGTATTCCCACCATTTGCATCTCCCCAGGAGCACTCACTGTGGGCCTCGTGCGACAGTGTCAAACAATCCATGGACGAGACCGGACGTGCATCCCTCCCCGGCTTCCCCCGGAGTGGGTCACCACACTGTTTTTTATCATCTTGGGAATCATTTCATTGACTGTCACATGTGGTTTGCTGGTGGCTTCCCACTGGCGAAGAGAAGCTACAAAATATGCTCGATGGATAGCATTCACTGGAAGTAAGTAACCTGTGCTTACTAAATTTGTCTAGAAGGCACCCACCCACACTGGTATTTTTATGAAGATAATCAAGAATCAGTAATAAGGACTTCATAATCATCAAAGAGCACCACTTGTGTATGGCCGTGAGATAGACTCTACACAGTCCCATCATTTCTTCAAAACTCTTTCCGCGAGACCAGGACATCCACAACTTTAATCGCTTTGTGGGAAATGCTATTTTAATGAATTTTATTTTTGCTCAGATTGTGACATAAGTAATCCAGGTTTGTGACTCAGAGTTACCGGTAGCCTGAGTCTTTTCCTTTTCTTGAAGCTATTGGTATCATCTATCAAAATAAAGATAAATATAGAACAAATACATAAAAATATAAATTAGATGAAGGTGGCAGTATTTTTTAACATTGATTTTGAGTTTCTGCTGTATGTTGTAACCATTGAAAAATCAACACATTTTGTTATTTAATAATTGTTTATCAACATTTCTTACTCCATTTAGCTCTGACCAAGGGTATAAGTTTATATATTACACATTCTCTTGTACTTTGCAAAACTGGTTTAATTTCACAACACATCAGAGACTTAAGTTAAACAGAAGAAACAAAAATGCACAAAGAAAAGACATTTTTGCAATTCTGCTTTTGTGCTTCTTTCTCTCCAAAGCAATTTTGCACCCCAGGGGATATTTAACAATATCTGAAAACATTTTTGATAGTCACAACTAGGGGAATGCTGGTGGGTAGAGCAGGGAGGCTGCTAAACATCCTACAAATACATAGGACAGCCCCCCACAACAAAGAATTATCTGGTCCCAAGTAGCAGTAGAGCCACTGTTTAGAAATCCTGCTCTAAAGAAACAGGAGAACAGTACCTATGCAAATGAGACTTTTAATTCAGTGCCTTAAAATAATCTCAGGTTTGCATACGTTTTTAAAAATAAATATAACAGCTGACTTTCTCTTGATATTTTCGTTTAGAACGTGTATAATTGGGGTAAGGGATAATCCCATGTATCCCTATTAATGTTAAAACTCAGTTTATCCTTAAAGGCTGCAGAAGAGTGATATTCCTTCATGAGCCTCTGTTTCTTCCTGTATTCTCTGAAATTTATACTCTTGAATGTGTATGTTTCTGGCTCTGTTTATCTGTATTGCCCTTAATTTTTAAATTTAGATCAAGTTGCCTTTGATATAAAAAAGGTTCTCCATCCTTGTTAAGCAGAGTGAAACAAGTTGGTGACCTTTTCCCTGTCAAACAGACCTCCTGTGACAATTCTTTTCTGGAGAGAGGGTCCAGAAGCAATCATAGAAACAGTGCCGCTAAAGTTAAGGATATTGATGAGAAATTTAAAGAGAATCTGCTTCTTTATCTTTTACTCACAGATTCGCTAATCCAGATAGAAATCACTCTTCAAGAAGTAAAATAATATCAAAGAAGGATTTAGTTTCTGGATTTAGTTGAAATTTGGGAATGCATATGCCTTGAATACCAAAAACCTAAAATATGATTTAGCAAGGTAGTGTGAGTCGAAATGTTAAATGCTCTCATGAGCTATAAATTCTTATGACCCAGTGAAGGGAAAGAACTAGGATTATCTTTGTTTTCCATTCCCCTTAAACAGAGAATATTTAAGTATATATAGTTGCCCCCAAATGCAATGCATTTTTTCCTTTATTTTTTAAATAATATAACTTTTTGAAATAATATGTGCATATGATGCATAATTCAAAATCTGTGAAAGGGTAACCATGTGAAATCATATTTGGCCCTGTCACCCAGCCATCCCATTAACCCCTTTCCTGGAGGCAACCATTTTTACCAGTTTCTGGGGTTTCCTACTAGAGGTATTCAATGCATAGAAACATATCTATATGTGTGTGTTTCATACATACATATTTATATAAAATTTTCTCTACTATTCTGTATCTTGGTTTTTAAACTTAATATATCTTTGAGTTAATTTCATTTAAGCAAGCATAGAGCTGCCTTGCTTTTAGCTTCTTTAAATACATTGTTTTTGGTACCAGAACCAGTGGCTGGGGTGGCAGTTCTGAGAGGAATTGGGCGTCCCCTAGTGTTTCCACTCCGCCCCTGAAAAATGTACTTTATTGTATGTATTTCTATTCCAGTTAAGCTATAGTTTTCGTAATAACATGAGGTTGATATCTTCTGATGGCCGTGCACAGTGGAGAAATATGTCTCAGAGAAGAGCCCCCACATGATGGGGGTTCCCTATGGGGGCAAGAGAAACCAAGATGAGTCATCCTGTTCTTCAAGTCTGGCCTTTGCTCTTTCCTTTGCCACCCTAATTTCCAACCTCATCTAACAGTGCACCTGATTTCTGACTCTCGCCACCAAAAAATCTGTGCCATGGAGAATATGAAAATTGTGTCTTTACAAGCTTATTTAGGATCCAAAGCTCAGCCTTCAAAGGTTGATATTATCAGCATTAATAATATTTTAAGATCTAAAGTAACTTAATAGTTCACAGTAGCTTAAAAGAAAAACTCATCCACCTGCATTAAATCTGCTCGCAGGAAGTATAGAGAGCCTGCTTCCTTTGGTTTAAAACTAAACAGGACTTCGTTGTTCCCTTAAAATGTAATTAAGCCTTTTCTAACAAATTTGGAAAATATTTAACTATTGAAACTGTTCAATTCTATAGTTGCAAAATGATTACTCCATTATAAAGGACAGATCTTTTTTATAGTAGAAAATAGGAAATGATAGGAACAAAGTTGGCATGTTAACACAATAAACAAATTTAACATCTGCATATTCCTAAAGTACTTTTCTAAATTACTTGTTTCTTGAGATTAGTCAACATTAAGAAAAAAGTTGTTTTACAATAATTTTGCCCTATTGTTTTTTTAATTAGATTGCATATAATTACCTAAATTGTGGTTTAATTTTACTCACCAGACTATATTAAGCCGTAGAACCATTAGAAATTGGTGACAGACCATACTGATAAGTGGACATTGGCAGCACTAATAGTTATTTGTTGCTGACTATGCAACAAAAAGGCTAAAACTTTAAAATGTAATGCCTGAATTTTTCATTTGTTCTGTAGTAGGCATCTAAAAAAATTCAAGTTTGCTTATGCAATATTATTTGATGTGGTCATTTGCCCAAAATAAGCTGTATGTCTGTATATGTTATATGTCTGTATAACATAAAATAATCTACCTAAATGGTGCAAGTAAGAGTGCTGTTGTTTCTTAAGCTGATGTATTACTTAAGCAAATACTATTTTTCATTGTATTGCTGGAGTTATTCCTTCTGGAAAGGGTTTCTAATTGACTTTTTTAAAACTCGGAAAGTTTTGTTGATTGGTTAACACAAAAAAATGTAGAGACGAGTGTCAGCTGAAATGTTTATCCAGGGCTCTGTTAGTATTTCTGGGGGATAGTTTTCACCTGGAGGTGAAAACTCATTCAGTTAATAATGAAAGCTTCAACTCTTCATGTACAGTGACTAGTAATCTGTCCTCACATTACACTGAAGAAGTATTTCTGCCAGAAAAAGTTGAAGGACAATGAACATTTGAGCAATACGCTTTCAAAAAGCAAAAATATTTTCTTTGAAAAGCTAGCCTATCTGTAAATAGTTTGTGTTCACTAAGAAGACCATTTCTTTGGTAGCACAGGGGAGCAGGCCATTTGCTCAAACACTGGACTGTGGAATCACTTTTACGCGGACACTGGGTTTTCTGATATCCTTTTTGAAACATTTTAACAAATAATACACTCCTTTGTGTTTACATGCAAAACTCAAAGAAGGTTACCTATCTTCTTTGTTTTTTGGAATATTATCCATGATAAGAGATAACCACTCTGATAATTTGCTAGTCATCCCAGAGATCTGAGGTTCTTTCTACTAGCTGGTTTTATTTTATTTTAATTTATTTATTTTTGTATTGAGACAGAGTCTCACTCTGTCACCCAGGCTGGAGTACAGTGGCACAATCTCGGCTCACTGCAACCTCTACCACCCAGGTTCAAATGATTCTCCTGCCTCAGCCTCCTGAATAGCTGGGATTACAGGCCTGCACCTCTACGCCTAATTTTTGTATTATTAGTAGAGATGGAGTTTCACCATGTTGGCCAGGCTGGTCTCAAACTCATGATCTCAGGTGATCCACCCGCCTCAGCCTCCCAAAGTGCTAGGATTACAGATATGAACCACCATGCCCGGCCTCTACTAGCTGATTTTAAATCAGAGTAAGATAAGTGGTGCTTATTTATATATACCTTTTCTCCAATTCCTTCTGCCTAACACGGAGAGGAACAGAGAATTGTCAAAATAGTAACTATGGTGATAATGGTATGCAGCACTCATTCAGCACTTACTATTACCTGGCACTGTGTCAGGGACTAGACATTATTTTATTTAGCCTTCTAGTATTTCCCCCATTTTCAGAAGGGAACCGGAGGCTTAAGATTACACCGCTAGTAGGCAGTGGAGCTGGAATTGACCGCCTATCTGACTCTAGCTAGTGCCCTTAATTACTATTGTAAATGGCTAGGAATCATATTTATGAGGATTTGTTAGGTTTGGAGAAGGACTTTCTTAATCCTGATATTCAGAATGGTCCTAAAACTTACATAAAAGGCTAACCTAGCTTTTACTGTATTGTTAGGCTTCAGGGATACTATGTGACCTGTAATATATACAAATTTTTAACAAGTGGCCCATGTTTTAACAGCTTTGGCCAACCCTTCTTATAAGCTTCCTTTGTGCCAAATTTTCATTGTTTTTCAGATCACCAAACCGTGTTACTAATGTTGTGTTTTGGTTTGTTTTACAGTGATCCTTTTCTGTATGGCTGCCCTAATATTTCCAATAGGATTTTACATCAATGAAGTCGGAGGTCAACCTTATAAATTACCCAACAACACAGTAGTTGGGTCATCATATGTACTTTTTGTCTTATCAATTTTCTTTACAATAGTAGGACTTCTATTTGCTGGCAAAGTTTGTTTACCAGGCTGATGAATGTCTAAATTGCTTGACTCTTACTATTTTTTATTTTATTTTATTTTTTTATTTTTGGAGGGTGGAGAGGACAAAGGCGAGGCATCTGAGCAGCCCTCTCATGGGAAGATGCTCAGATGAAACTGATGCTGAGAAGGAAAAAAAAAATACTTTGATTTGTTCTCACTATGCACTTTGGATTTTAAAAAAAAAAAAAAAAGGAGAGCCTTTTCCATAACCAAATACAGACAATATTGACTAAATCTCCTGAGCATATTCAGGCAGTCAGGTCTGCACTGTGATAGCAACCTAGAGAAGGAGAATGCTTTATACCGAAAAGCATGTGGCCCTTTGTGACTCTATTGTTCCGTTTTTAATGTCTAATGATTCATTAGAGGAAAAAAACAGTCTAAGTATTTATGTATCATGGTGGACCAGAGGGATGCAAGAGAAGTTCATGTGGGGCTGGCCTCACCTCCTAAGAAATTAGTGTTCACAACTTCCTTGTAATAGTATGAGCCTTTGGCACCAGAATGGATTGCCGTTGCATTACTGCACCAAGAAGCCAATAGATCAAAACTTGTTTGCTAAAATGTATGTAAAAATTCTGAAATTCCCTCTTCTCTGTGTACAAAAGAAAAAAAAATCAAACACTAAGACACATGGTTTGGGTGGGTGGGTGGGGGAAATCTTCCTTATATTTATATAAATATATATAATATATATATTTTGCTGATGCAGTATACAGTGTGTATATATGTGTGTGTGTATATGTGTGTGTAAATTTATATACACACACATGCAAACAGTTCCTGGAAGAGAATTCTGAATGCTTTGCTAGCAAAACACTGTGGTGTGCAAACCTAGAACCCAATAGAAAAAAAAGCCATTTATCTGAAGGCTGCGTAGTGGAGAGAGTCTTCAGTTTACCTCATTCTTTGTAGCAGCCCTTGATTTTAACAGGTTTTTGTAACAGGTACAAACAATCCCATACCTTTCTAGGTGCGATTTTAAGTTAAGCTAAAAATTCTTTGTAGGGTTAATTTATTTGTATATGATAGCAGAAGGTAAGACCATGTCAAACCTTATAATTTGGGGAATCTGACACTATTTAAATTATTGGCAACTGTTGTCTATTGTACAGAGATTCTTTTTCTACTGGCTCAGTCTGTTACATTAATAATGCATTTTATATGTTCAGGTACACAACTTTACATAAATACGAAGTTCACTAGTAAATATCTGGCTATTTTGGCTATTTACAGCACTAATTTCATTATTTTCATCTGTAAGCATTATTAATACGTCTTTACCAAAACCTGAGCAATACAATATTTTCTTTATATGTTATATGCCTTTGTTTGCTAAAAACTAATATTTTTGCATTTACTTTAAAGGGCTGTACTAAACCAACAGCTTTAAGTTCTTCCCTAAAAGAAGTATCGCAGCTAACCCTTGAACTCACAGTTTTAAAATACAGTATTTCTCTTCTCCACATCTCCATGCCTTCGCATCAATGCTTGTTTTTCCTGGTGAACGCTATAGATAATCTGTTTGAAATGTGGGACCGGAGGGTATTTCATGGCAGTGGAGCTAAGTTTCTCCTCTTTATAGTGAACTGGTGACCCAAATGTCCCTATCAGTAGAGTCCCATGTGGCCCGTGCTTCACACAAGCGGAAATGAATGCACTGTTTTTTAAGAGCTAGATTACCAGTTCTAGAATGATTACTTCAAAGATGGGAGCTACCTCCTCAGATATTCAAACTATGAAATGGAGGTGCTTGATGTATTTCACACTGGCTTGTTTGACAGTCTTCCATCTTACTGTTAATTCAGCAATATTTTATTGTGAAAGAAAGCCCCAGTGTTTGAGCTCACTCAGGAATTGGGGAAAGAGATGGACGACCACAGTGGTTCATTTCTTAAATGTTCTGGGAGAATGTCATACTTTTCCTTCCCAGAGTAAAAGAAACCTTCGGGAGATCCTGAGGGAGGCTATTTTTCCCCAAGTATTATGATGTCTAGTCAAGCGTAAGAATACCACTGGACATGTTCTATGGACATTTGGGATTGCAGTTGCTATTGTGATTTGATTGGTCCTCAGTCAAATGGATCACTTTGAAGGAAAGCTTTGGTTGTCACCGTTATATACCACTGAGATAAAGTGTTAGCAAAGTATGGTTCAAATTAATTTATGACGTGACCAAGAGCTTTTCTCTTCCAAAAGATGAATTGTATTGTAAATAGTTTCTCAAAATATTTTTAACTGGATCATGAGCATGGGGAGAGAAAGTTTCTCAGCTGCTAAGAATTTCCCCACTGTTTACTTCTTTCACTTATGGTGGTGTTGCATTTAAGATTACAAAATTTAAGGTTTTATTTCTATCTATTACCCAAACCATTAAATTGTCTTTAATTTTACCATTGTCTTGGAGGTCCAGTGCATACAGGGCTGATGGGGGAAAACTCCCTCTAGCCAGTCAGCACTCTAACCCAGGATTAAACAATCCCGTCAAGTAGTATGTGAAGTCAAGTCTTTGTACTCTTGCAGACCAGACATTGAAATGGACTCATTCATATAAATTTCTATAAATCCTATAAGTGAAAAGATAGACAACTGTCAGCAGTTGCTTTTTAAAAAGGTCACTATAATAAGTACTATATAGTACAGTATTAATTTATAGCAGGAATCATATCTTATAAACTGTATATAAAACACTGTTTTATGGTGCAATCATTTGTCAAACTTTTGTCTGTTACATTGTTTTTAAGAGTGTGTGCATTCTTCTCATACCTAAGAATATCACTGTAAAATCTGCTGAAAATTATTTTTAGGTTTTATTTGCACAAGACTGAATTAGTTTGAAATTTTTGGAAGCTCCTATTGAACATGCCTAAACATCTGTAAACATGAAAAATCTTCAATTTATTAAAAGCAAACATTTCAGTATGATTCTTTCCAAAGGTAATCCATGTTCTATGTTGTTAATGTGTGTATGTAATTTTTCTGACTCTTCCACCTCTTATAAACCTATTTTCTGTTTCATTTGTTCTGTTTTGAAGGATGGCTCTTTTTTCTTTTTAATGTTCTAGATGACCAAAACACTATTGGTTTTTACCCTTTTGCCTAAAGCTTTGATATCCTCACTTGATGTTCTGTGAATTCACTGTTTAATCTATTAAGTGAAATAATAGTCCTGGTGACAAGCAATCTGTTGATTTAGAGGAAAGGCCCTGAAAAATACAGTATTGGAAACTAACTTTTCATATGCTGTTAGCTATTATTTTGCATCATGGGCTTCATGGGAAGAACATGTTGCATTTATTTTGTCTTTATTAAAAGACTACTAGCCACAAGTTACTCTGATTGTAGTAACTGTTTTATCAACCCACTTGATCTTTAAAAATTTAAATTTACATTCACAATTCAAAACAGTAAACTGTCTTTCAGAAAATTTTTGAAGGATAAAAACATGAAGGAAAAAACTGGCCCGTGTAGGTAGGATTCCCTACACAGGACTTTTAGTTGTATCACCTCAAGAGATTTTAAAGTTTGTGATCAAGGTCTGTATATTATCCCAAACTTTATTAAGAATTGTTTTCTAATTGGTTATAACATTTTTCAATTAATAGTTTCAAAACAAATTGTTAATACAACTGTATAAAATGAACATAATTTTCTTCACTTGTATTTTTGTTATTGAGCAAGTTTATCAAAATAAATTGTCTACTAAAGAAACTAAAAAGGCTTCTATTACTTTGAAATCAGCTTCATTTAAAAAATTTATTTCTTATAGAGGTTTCACATATTCATAAGTGACACTTCCATGCCTCTTGGGTTGGTTTTGTTGTTGGCATTGGGGGGTGAGGGCGGTCCTTCCCTATCTTCTTCCACTCCCACTCTTTGCTCACCGCTAGAGAAGAGATGCTATTAATATTTCAGGACATGGATTAGGCCACAATTACCCGTAAAAGTCACTCAACAATAAAAGACCACACATACATGTGACTTTCCCTTCTGCATCATGCTTCCATAGGCTAGGAGAGAGAAACCAAGCCAAAGCCTTCAAGTCAGCCATCTTTCTCTTCTTTCTTCCTTGCACATAGACCCAAGTCCATCTTTGCTGCAGTCTTCTGTTTCTACTTATTCCAGGCCAAAAGATCTTAGCTTTTAAGATCTTAAAGTATGGGCTGGAGGATCAAATATAGAGGCCCAGGGACCATGTCACAGCTTAAACTATAGCTTTCTCTGGGGGTGTCAAGATTAGCCCAACTGAATAATAATAAAATATTTACAGTTTGCTGCTGATTCTTCCTCGTGTGGCCCTTTGAGGACCCTCGTGGGGAATTGGAGGATTAAGACATGTTACGATTTAGATGTTCTTGAGTTATAAGATTGAGGGGTTTCCTTGGAGGTGAGATTTGAAGTACTATGTCTGGGAAAGTTCCAGGCAAACTAGGATGAGTTGGTCACCCTACCCTATCTTCACACCATCTAAATCTTCTCCTGATTTGTAACACAGGTTAGAGGTTTTTGGAGGGTTATTTTCTATAAACATTATTGAATAGGTCAACTGGAAATTGTAATGGTAGATTTATGCTGAGCTGCTATGGTGGAGGGGACACTTTTTCTATTTGGTAATACCTTAGGAAAAGGTAACACAGTGGCTTTAAAAACAATAACATGGGTTCAGAAATACCTTATTTTGACTTATTCGTCTATCATCTCTCTTCTAGCCACTATGAGAAGATTATAGGAAAAACACCAAGACTAGAGGACTCTGGGTTCCTTTTATGCAAAGTCAACTCTTCTGGGTCACAGTTACCCAGCAACAAAAATAAAGGTAGTTATTTATAAATGGTATTCAAGATAGAAAGCACAATGTATATTTTTTAAGAGTTTTGGTTCTTTTCCCAGGAGAAGAAAACACTGTGGGTTGGTATTTTCAAGCACATTCAAGGGTTTTACAAATCAGCCCCAGTTCCAGTCACACACAATCTAAGACCACCCAAGATAACATTTCAAGAAGAGATTTTTCACAAGACTATAAAATTTCAGAGCTGGATGAAATGTCAAAGAGCATGTCCAGTATCTCCACTTTCCAGGTGAAGAAATCGAGGCCTCAGACTTTTCCGAAGTCACTCAGCTAGATATCAGCAGAGCACTCGACATAGGAAAGAATGTCTTTGACATGTGGGCCTTGAACTTAAGACCAACTTTCATATTCTGTAGCCATTGAACCAGTCTTCCTTCAACTGACAGCCATTCACTCCGATCCATCCAAATCAATTCTGCCAAAATACTCATAACACAAAAGAAAGCATATCATTTCTGTGTTCACATTTCTGTCATTCCCACTGTCTACAGAATGAAATCCAAACTCCTTTAGCGTAGCTTTGACAAGCCTTTGTGATCTGTCTTCAAGCTCTCTGTTCAGTCTTATTTCCCACCTCTCTTTCTCTTCCCTTCTTACTGAGAACCAGCCTGTTCTCCATTCTACATTCACTACAACCTGCTCCCTGCCCCGGCTGTGTCTGTACCACCTCCTCTCAGTTTTAAGATTCTCCCATATTTGAAATATATCTAATCTTCTGTGCTTTGTGTCTCTCTTGCTTATGCTTCTGTAGCAGAAATTGCTAAACAGGAATAGACTGCCTGGATTAAATCTCAATTCCACCATTCCAACTGTGTGACCCTTAGTAAATCATGTAACTTATGTGAGCCTTGGTTTTTTCATCTGTAGAATGGGACTAATAATATTACCCACCTAAGGGGGCTATTGTTGGTTTAAAAGAGATAAAGTTCCAAGCACATAGTAAGCATTCGAATGTTAGTTGCTGATATTGTCATTACTGAGTGCTTTTGTATAACTGTATAAACTCTTGAATACAAAGAATATGGCTTCCTCATTGTGTACTCCCTAGAGACCTGGCACAGTGCTTTATACACTGAATTATGAAAATTAAAGTTGGGGCTCCATGACAAAGGAAAATTATGAAACCATATTTCCTGGAGATTTGAAAGACAGAGTCATCAATCTGCCAGGTTTGTTTCAGTGAACTTCTTTCTGAAGGCAGAGGCTTGCCTAAATCAGCCTTTATAAGGATGGTCACTTTATTGGTAAGTATTTGGCTATATAATATGTCAGTTCCATTGACCTCCTTCGGATTTCCCTATGGACTCCAGATCCTTTACTACTGAACTCACAGGGCTGTAACACTGATACTCTACAGAGAGGACCAGGACGATGCCAGCACCCCGTTGATCCTGAGTGAACTCTCTGGAGGCCTCGTCAAGCTTGTGGGTTCTCTGCTGTCTTGAAGCCATCCATCCATTTGACATGTTTTGCAAAGACTTGGTCCTGGTTTTAATTATTTCAGCTAAAAGGAATGGACTCAAGGATTTCATCTCATTTTAGACGCAGTTGTCCTCAATTGGCCATTTTACGGCACTTGTAGTAAATATGGCCAGTGTATTTGGTCACTATTAAATCAATCCTCATTCATTATCCGTCAGGGCAAGTCAGTGAAGTAAATACTGTGTTCTGACCTCTGGCACTCTTTCTCATGTTGTTTAAATATTTAATATTGTCCAAGGCAATTCAAGTATTTTCTTAAATAAAAAATATGAAAACTCTCATTCTTTTCCATTTCTTTGTTCTCTATGACAAATGCAAAGAAGTTGAAGAATCAAAATCCTTTCCATAATAAATTGCTCTTTAAAAACTCACATATCTAAGAAGGCTTTTGACTACCTCATCTTCTAAATGTTTTACTGAGGTAGGTAGTAAGCGGCAAAATGAACTTACTTGGTGCAGTCCCACCCTTACATGTACCACTTCAATACTTCACGTAGTTTCTGCCTTCAGGGTTATCAATAACTTTTTCCTGCCTTAAGTGCTATTGTGGAGAAAGAAATTATGACCTGAACCAGGACACAGATTTTCTTTTTACAATAACATATATCTGTAGATTTTTTTTGAAAAACACAAAAATAATGTAGGAAACAAAAAGTTCCCTCCTCCACAATCCACCTTCCAGAGATAACCATTGTTAACAGTTTATCGGGTGTTTTAACATTTTAACAGACATTTTACTGATCAGATTAACAAAAGCAAGATATTATCTATACCTGCCGCTGCTTTTTGTTTTTGTTTTTGTTTTTTTTTGAGACAGGGTCTTGCCCTGTCACCCAGACTAGAGAAAGTACAATGGCACAATCCTAGCTCACTGCAGCCTCAAACTCCTGGGCTCAAGCAATTCACCCACCTCAGCCTCCCAAGTAGCTGGGACTACAGGTGCATGCTGCCACGGCCTGCTAATTTTTAAAAAAACAAATTTTTTTGTAGAGATGGGGGTCTCAGTATGTTGACCAGGCTCATCTCCCAGTCTCCTCCTGCCTTGGCCTCCCAAAGTGCTGGGAGCCATCATGCCCAGTGGCTTTCTTTTTTGACTTAATTTGTGATGTAGATTTTTCTATGTCAGTAAATATAGAGCTTCCTCATTTTAAATGCATAGTATTCCATTTGATACATATCAACTATGTGTCTTCCCATTTTGATGTACATGAGGTTGCTTCCCGTTTTTTGTTATTGCAGATAATGCTGCTGTGAACTTAGGCCTTGGGTAACAAAACCTTCTCAAATGTCATAATAACCTGACATTCCAACTGAAGCATATCAACTATTAAAGGAATTCCTATTTTCAAAAGCACTGTGGTTAAACAATAGTGGCATTCTCTACGTTTAGAGAAAGAAACTAACAGTAAATTCATGTGTTATGTGCTTTCCCATATGTCATCTTAATCCTCTACCTGTGAAGTACAGAGTGGTGTTTTATAGACTACAAAACGAAGGATTAAAAGGCTGAATACCTTACTCCAGGTTCTGTAACTAGCAGCTGGTGAATATGGGTTTCACAGCCAGGCTCCCTGACTTCAGATCTAGGACTCCTGCTGTCCTGCATCGCCAGTGTGGCTGGTCTAAAGGGAATAAAAATAACTTGTCCTGCTTGCATGATTCCTTGGCTCAAACATGAGCAGCTAAATCTATGGTTTGCTTCTTCTGGATGTGGAATGCAAACAACCATAAAAGGTGGTCCCTATTTAGAAACACTTTCCACTTTGTTGAAAGGAAAAAAAAAAATGTAAGAAAAACCTCCCACTTATTAAGTTGTTTGTGTCTAATCTTCCATCATGCCCCTCATTGTTGAGCTTTCTCTTTGTATTCATTGTTCACCGGTTTTTTGGTTTTGGTTTGGTTTTTGGCTGCTCACTGCAGTCTCGACCTCCTGGGCCACCATCCTCCCACCTCAGCCTCCCAAGTAGCTGGGACCACAGGTACACACCACCATTTGTGGCTAATTTTAAAATATTTTGTAGAGACGGGGTCTCACTTTGTTGCCCAGACTGGTCCTGAACTGGCCTCAAGCAGTCCTCCCGCCTCGACCTCCAAAGGTGCTGGGTTACAGGCATGAGCCACCATGCCCCAGCACATTGGTATTTTATAGTGCCAACTTCCTTGATGGATGAAGCTAGATGAGGGCATTGATTTTATTGGGGCCCTTTCAGGATTCCAGCACCCAGGGAAATTTTCCCACACCAGCTGCTCCTCACCCCTACTCCCAAAGCACTTAAAACTCAACTGGATCCCTTCTACTGGACTGGTAGGAATTAATTGGTTATTGGAGTACTCTTAAGTTGTACAGAAGGCCGGGCGCGGTGGCTCAAGCCTGTAATCCCAGCACTTTGGGAGGCCGAGACGGGCGAATCACAAGGTCAGGAGATCGAGACCATCCTGGCTAACCCGGTGAAACCCCGTCTCTACTAAAAAATACAAAAAACTAGCCGGGCGAGGTGGCGGGCGCCTGTAGTCCCAGCTACTCGGGAGGCTGAGGCAGGAGAATGGCATGAACCCGGGAGGCGGAGCTTGCAGTGAGCTGAGATCCGGCCACTGCACTCCAGCCTGGGTGACAGAGCGAGACTCCGTCTCAAAAAAAAAAAAAAAAAAAAAAAAGGTGTACAGAAGTTCATGGTTCGAACATTTGGAAGCTCTGCCCCACCCCCGCTGCCACCCACTAGTTGATCATCTGTCTACATGTTACTGCTGAGACATCAATTGTCACAGGCTAAATGAGGCAGTAGTTTTACTGTGTTTGTCTCACATTTGGGGAATGATAAACTTTGGTGAGCTGGGAACTCCTGTGTCTGTGGACTCTTCCCAGAATGCACCAAGGACCCACTTTCTGTTAGAGATTGCCATCTTACCAAAGTATTGCCACCAAACATGGAACAAGTCTCTACTCCCTCTGATTTTTAGGTCTCTGATTTTTTTCTTTTTTAATCTGTCTGGGAGAATTTTGACTTTCCTGAGAGGCATGTTTGCCTAGCACCATGGTCCCTTTGGTTTAAAAAAAAAAAAAAGGCTCTTTCTTTTTGGAAAAATTGTTCTTTTCCTACCTCAGGTCATGTGGTGTCATGGAGCCGATTTCACCTTCTTGGCTTCAGAGCTCGACACAGAAGCCAGGCTTGGCCGGAGTCATCGTGACAGATTCAGAAATTAGCATGGCATGTGACCAGCCTGGGACTTTGTGGAACTCCTGGACAGAGGTGTTCTTCTCTTAGAGTTGCTCAGTTGTAGGGGAAAAGTTTGGCACTGCTGGCAGCCACACCTGAAGAGCCTCCTGATCAAGCCATCCTAGAAGAAAGGAAGCTGAGAAAGGAAGACAGTTCTGTTAACATCACTTTAGCTTTTGGATCAAGTCATCCCTGAAGCCAGAACTATCCCTGGATTCTTGTGTTATTTAAGAAAATAAATTCCTTTTTTTCCTTAAACCAGTTTGAGTTGGGTTTCTGTCTCTTTTAACTGAAATAATCTTTACACTCCCACTTTCCTCATGACATTAAACACATTCCTCACCTCCCCTGCTTTGGCATGTCACTTTAATCTTTTCGTTAGCTTAGGCTTTTACAAAAGACAGAAAAAGTTACTTCAGGCTACTGCTTCTCAACTCAACCCAAAGCACCTGCTCCTGGTTTGAAATGGAGGAAAGAAAGAAGGCAAAACAAATTAATATCTGAAAGATATATCCCACCATACTCCTGGGCAATGGGACCACGCTAGAGCTCCTAAATAAAAGACCAGAGATGAGTTGACACTGATCCATTTCCAAGAGCCTACGGTAGGAGAAATGTCTGTTGTGCTCTGATGCTTTCCATGGGTGTCGTCATGATCTGCATCCTGAAGGGAGCCAAGAAAGATGGTACCCACACAGCTTTCCTCTTGATGGGTCTTACAGCCTGAAAGGCTTACTCTGCTTTATCCACCTGGCAGAGATCTATTCAGAATGTGTGTTGTGTAGGCTCAAGTAGAAGAAAGCAGAAACAAAGAGTTTCCAGTGTTGGACTTTACTTCTATGCACAGTGTTGAAAACCCATATATCCAGGAAGCAAAGAAAGGTGTGAGGGTGGTAGATGACCTGCTTGGGGTTCCCATGCCTAAAAGAAAAAAAGATGTCAAAATTAGCCAGCCCCTTCCACCCAAAATTTCCATCAAGATGGGCACAAGGACCCTCATCTCTTGTTCACAGAGTAGCCATTGGTTGCTCACAGCCCCTTGGGACCTCCTTACCTCTTTCTGATCTTCCTCATTTTCTGCCTTATTGGTGCTGGCCACATAACAAATGCCATGGACTTATACATGGTGTTCTCAACCCTGGTGACCAGTGGTTAATAAGCAGTTTCTATTTTGAGCATGTTGGTTGTTTCTGACCTGGCCTATAGGCATGGCTGCTGCGGTCAACATCTGAAGGGTGTTCCCTACCGTATGATGACTACCACAGGTGGCATATGTTCTTTATTTTTGAGACAGGTCTTGCTCTGTAGCCCAGGCTGGAGTGCAGTGGTGCGATCATAGCTCACTGTAACCTTGAACTCTTGGGCTCAAGCAATCCTCCCACCTCAGCCTTCCAAGTAGCTGGGACTACAGGTACAAGCCACTGCACCTGACTAATTTTTATTTTATTTTATTTTTGTAGAGACGGAGTCTCACTGTGTTGCCCAAGCTGATCTCAAATTCCTGGCGTCAAGCAATCCTCCCGCCTCAACCTCCTAAAGTGCTGGGATT
Organism: Macaca fascicularis; assembly: GCF_037993035.2. Classification (NCBI taxonomy): domain Eukaryota; kingdom Metazoa; phylum Chordata; class Mammalia; order Primates; family Cercopithecidae; genus Macaca; species Macaca fascicularis. The sequence goes on from NC_088394.1 coordinate 21,074,874, forward strand.
ACAGACATAAGCCACCACCCAACCTTATGTTCTAACTGATAAAAGTTTATAAAACTTATAAAACTCTCAGAAAGTGAAAACTGATTTGAGAAATGTCCTGGATTCGAAAAACTAACTACAGATCCTTTAGCAGCTTGCAAGTTGGTTGACTTCGGAGACATTAATTACTTTGTCTCTTTTGACCGCTATAAAAGAAGGGTTTAGAGAGGTTCCCAGCTATGGGCCAAGAACTAGTTACATCATAATCACCTGGGGCCATTGTTAAAAATGCACATTCCCACACCTTTTCACAGTTCTGAATCAATCTCCTGAATGGGAATGTTTTCTTAGCAAACAATCCAGGTGATTCTCATGGGCACCTGGGCTTAGGAACCACTATGGCAGATGATCTCTTCTGATGCAAAGAGGTCATTGAGCTTGGCTGTATTACCCAGGTTTAGGTGGGGCTGGACCAGGTAGGGATAGGGCACTGTCTGACCTCTCCCAGGGATTGTGTTCAGGGAACCCAAGAGAATCTGAGGAGGAAGAGAAAGTTACCACCTTTGCCACACGTGGCAGAGTTCTCTGGAAACTTTCCTCCGTTCCTACCACAGGAAGGCCACAGGCACCGGGGCTTTACTGGCCTAAACCATAGTTCCGTGCTGACTGAGAGGTTCTGAAATTTGAGAAAAGGTCTAAATCCTGCTTCCAGGTTTTCGTGAAGGTGGAGAAAAGCAGAGTGACCTGGGAGAAGTGGTTATCAACAACACAGCGGTGACTTCTTCCCTGGAATGAGGAAGGCTTTCCCTTTCCCTGCCCCGAGCTGCAGTGGCGCAGTCTGTTACCTTGGAGACCAGCTAACACATTCCCACAGGGCAAGCTTCACTGCTGAGTTGCTTGGAGGAGCTTGGAGAAACCAGAAGTGAGATCTAGGAGAAGCAAGGCCCTGGAGTGCCAGGAACCCTTCTCCTAAAGATGGAGAAGTAAATGAAGAAATACAGGTGAGGGTGAGCGTCATCAGGGTTGACAGGGGTGGTGACAGAGGGGGTGGGGGAGGCCAGATGCTAAGCTCTGGACTGAGTGACAAGATTGAGGTAGCCTGGGGTGTGAAGCGTCCACTCCCTACATGCTGAGCATTGGGCTAAATGCTGGGGGTGCCAGTAGACAAGGAAGTCATGGAGCCGGTCTGGGAGACAGGCCATGACAACTCCATATGACAAAGTGAAGGGACAGCAACAGGAGGACTTCCACAAGAGGAGTGGTTTCCTCCCTGGGGGACTGGGGACAGTGAATGGGGTTCAGGAAAGACTCCTATTATTATTATTATTATTATTTTCACCCAATAATCAAGGTTCCCTCTCTCCCTTGGACCAAAATGCCATCTGCCATGGACTGGTTTGTTCTTTTCCTCTCCTGCAATCACCCCCCAGTGTAATTCAGCTCACCTTTGCCTAAACTCTGGACCTGCTCTGAATGCATTTATTCAACAAATGTTTTTTGAGCAGCTACTATGTTCTAAACTCTATTTTATGCAAAAATATCCTAGCCGTGAACATTACTGTCCTGGCCCAAATGGATCTACTTCTACTGTGTTTATGTGGGAGGGGCGTGCAGAGGTTCAAACAGTAAGTAACTAAATATAGAGAAATTATAAAACAAGTAAATAAGTAAATATATAGAACGTATTTACTTATAAGTAAATAAGTGAATATATATAGTGAAACATGCTGTGGGGAAAGATAAAGGCAGGTGGAGGAGGTGCCGTTTGAGTTAAAGTACTCACAGAAGACCTCTCTAATAAGATTTCATTTGAGCAAAGGCCTAAGGGAAAGAGCTGCGTCCTGTTCATGTCTATCTCCCCAACACCTGTTCTCTCTGGCACGCAGTGAGCGCTCTATAAATGTTCATGAAACACATGATTGTTTTCATGTCATATGCTGAAGTGCTTGAAGATGCAGCCCACATTTTATGGTATTCTACTTTTTTTTTTTTTTTTTGAGACAGAATCTTGCTCTGTCACCCAGGCTGGAGTGCAGTAGCGCAATCTCAGCTCACTGCAAGCTCCACCTCCCGGGTTCACACCATTCTCCTGCCTCAGCCTCCCAAGTAGCTGGGACTACAGGCGCCTGCCACTACGCCTGGCTAATTTTTTTTGTATTTTTAGTAGAGACAGGGTTTCACCATGTTAGCCAGGATGGTCTTGATCCACCCGCCTCGGCCTCCCAAAGTGCTGGGATTACAGGCATGAGCCACCGCGCCCAGCTGGCATTCTGCATTTTTATAGTACTTCGTATTTCACAAAGCACTTCTACTTTCTCAATTTCATTTGATCCTCTTGATAACGGTGTTGAAGTAGGCAGGTCAGTTACTGCTGTCCCCATTCCATTCTGAAGATGAAGAAACCAAAGGTTCAGCACTTTTGTTGTTGTTGTTGTTGTTTGTTTTTTTGTTTGTTTGAGACAGAGTCTCACTCCATCACCTAGGCTGGAGTGCAGCGATGAGATCACAGCTCACAGCAGCCTCAAACTCCTGGGCTCAAGTGACCCTCCCACTCCATCCTCCCCGGTAGCTGGGACTACAGGTGCACACCACCATGCCCAGCTAATTTTTTTTTTAATGTACGGACAGAGTCTCGTTATGTTGGTCAAGCTAGTCTCAAACTCCTGGGCTCAAGCAATCTCCCTGCCTCAGCTTCCCAATGTGCTGGGATTGCAGGCATGAGCCATTGCACCCAGCCCCATGCTCTTTCTGGAGCACTATTTTGTTTTGTTATTTTTATGCATTTCAACCCCTTCTCCATCAGCCTGCACCAGTCACCCCAGAATCTAGTCGTGCAGTCCTCTGAATTCATTAAGAGCTGTTAATCACTGACTGGAAAGAGGGAAGTGAGACACTACGGGGCGGCCAGTGTTCATGAGGCATTTCTACTTCAACAGTCTCTGCCATTAGAGTCTCCCAGGACAGCTTGCTGAAGTAAAGCCGTGTGTGTGTGTGTGTGTGTGTGTGTGTGTGTGTGTGTGTGTGTGTGTGTGTGTGTTTTAAAGCATTGCCACATTATCGTGGTGCTTCCCAGAAAACAAAACATCCTCTGAATAAAAGATTAAAGACCTGAAAGAGAAAAGCAAGTTGCCAAACCATTATTAGGCTGTGTAATTTAATGATTTCACAAGAACACACACTCTAATGTTTAAGCTGCAACTTTATTCAGAGTCTCTCACTTGCTGTGTCTTAGCTGGTATTTTTTTTGGTTGCAAATAACAGAAAGCTAAAGGAGCTAGCTGAAGCAAAAAAAGGTAGAGAATTCTAAGAAACAGTATCTCATGGGTATCTCATGGAACCCAAGAGCAGAAAGTCAGGTCTCACACGTGCCTGGCATATATAATTAGAAATTCAAGAACCAAGGCAGGTTGGGCATGGTGGCTCACGCCTGTAATCTCAGCACTTTGGGAGGCCAAGGCAGGTGGATCACCTGAGGTCAAGAGTTTGAGAACAGCCTGGCCAACATGGTAAAACCCCGTCTCTACTAAAAATACAAAAATTAGCTGGGCATGGTAGTGGGCGCCTGTAATCCCAGCTATGTGGGAGGCTGAGGCAGGAAAATCACTTGAACCCAGGAGGTGGAGTTTGCAGTGAGCCGAGATCATGCCACTGCACTCCAGCCTGGGGGACAAGAGCAAGACTCCGTCTCAAAAAAAAAAAAAAAAAAAAAAACCAAGGGAGTTTTTCAACCTCCTGGCCCTTCACCTTTCCTTCTCAAAATATTTATCGAGTGTCTGCCAGTCCCTGCTCTTATGTAACTTACAGTGTAAGGGGAGAGACACACAAATTTTTAAAAATCCCACTAATGAATGTATCATTCCAAATTAAGATACCTGCCCTAAAAGAGCATAGTTCTATGAAAGTCTGTATAAAACAAAGGAAACCGAAATAGAATGGGATGCTGGAGATTTCCTGGAGGAAATGATATCTGGGCTAAAATGTCAAGATGATTAGGGTAGGGGAGAAGGAGAAGAATGTTCCAGAGCAAAGAAGCAGCACATGAAAAGGCCCTGTGGTTAAAGGAACTAGAGAATTCCAAGAACTGGAAAGGGAGGCCCTTGTGGAACACAGAGGAGAGCAGTGGTGAAGTGGGAAATCTAGAGGGGTAGGTGGGAGCAGCCAGACCTTGAGGGTCCTCAGCTGCCATCTGAAGGATCTCAGTCTTCATCCTAGACATAGAGAAGGCTTTGGTCAGTTTTAAGCAGGAGGGAGAAAAGGGGGTGTAACATTGGATTTGGGTGTGGATTTTTGTTTATTTTTTAGAGACAGAATGTCCCTCTGTCGCCCAGGATTGAGTGCAGTGGCATGATCATAGCTCACTGCAGCCTTAAACTCCTGAGCTCAAGCAATCCTCCTGCCTCAGCCTCCCAAGTAGATGGAACTACAGGCACATGCCACCACACCTGGCAAATATATCTTTATTTTGTTTATAGAGATGGGGTCTCACTGGGTTGCCCAGGCTGGTCTTGAACTCCTGGCCTCAAGTGACCTCCTGCCTCAGCCTGCCTCTCAAAGTGCTGGGATTATAGGCGTAAGCTACTGTGCCTGGCCCCTTGATTACTTCCTATCACATGCTTTTAGTTCCTTCAGCACTTTCCACAATTTGTAATTATTTTATTTAGTTTTTTAATATCAGTCTCCCCCTGTAGAATATAAGCGCTGGGAGGACAAGGACAATGTCTATCTTAGTGGTTCACAACTAGGGACAATTTTGCTGTCCATGAGATATTAAGCAATGTCTGGAAACATTTCTGATTGTCACATTGGGAAAAAGTGTGGAGGGATGCTACTGATATCTAATAGGTAGAGGCCAGGATGCTGCTAAACATCCTACAACATAAGATGGCCCCCACAGCAAAGAATGATCCAGTCCAAGAGTTAAAGTGTTGAAGTTGAGAAAGCTTTATCTTGTTCACCATTGTATCCTCAGCACCAGGCACAATGCCTGATGCCTGGTAGGTGTTCAATAAGTATTTACTGAATGAATTAATTAAAGAAGGCACAATGGCTCACTCTTACAATCCCATGACTTAGGGAGGCTGAGGAGGATCTCTTGAGGCCAGGAGCTCGAGGCTGCTATAAGTTATGTTAGCACCACATTACTTCAGCCTTGGTGACAAAGCAAGACCTGGTCTATAAAATTTTTAAAAATGGCCAGGCATGGTGACTCACACCTCTAATCCCAGCCTAGGTGGGAGGATCACTTGAGCCCAAGAGTTCAAGACCATCCGAAGCAACATAGTGAGACCTTATCTCTACAATAAACAGAAAAAAATAGCTGGTCATGGTGGCTTGTGCCTGTAGTCCCAGCTACTTGGGAGGCTGAGGTGGGAGGATTGCTTGAGCCTGGGAGGTCAAGGCTACAGTGAGCCATGACTGGGCCACTGTACTCCAGCCAGGGCAACTGAGTGAGACCTTATCTCAAAAAAAAATTAATTTAAAAATGTAGAAAAGCATTGTGCTGAATATAGATATCCCCCAAAACTATTCTGTATGCCACATTTATCCTGTTTTCTGGTATTCTTTCCTTCTTTAGGAAAATAAGCATTGGGTGTTATTGCAATGGCTACACAAACTAGTCACGTCTTCCATGGCCAAGAAAATATGTTTCTGGAAAACCATTGGTAAGCATAGTTCTCTGATTTTGCAAATGAAAACAGCAACAGCATTTTGCTCATGGGAGCTGAGGGTGAGACTGGGTCATTGAATCTTCTTAGAGTCACCTGAGGGCTTTAGTTATCTAAATAATAAAATATCTCATGGAACTGGAGTCCACATTTTATCAGGACTCTGCAGGAACCCTTCTCAGTCACTGCACAGAAAAATGTTTCTAGAATCCTTGTAGGGACTAAGGCAAAGAGAGGAGGCACTGGGGATGTCAAACCAATCAATGCCCAGTGCACAGGCATTCATCAAATTACTTTATGTTTTGTAGCATTAGGAGAAACACTGGCAGAGATTCAAAGAAGTCACTAAAGCAGAAGAATGTGAATGGACTTGGTCAGAATTCAGACAATGGATTACTGGTTACACACGTTAACCAGACACAGGACTTACTGGTAAAGACCATGGCACTTTAACTGGGTGGTGATACTACAAATCATTCAGGGAATGCAGAATGTGCTAAATTCTGGGGATTTCTTCCTTCTCATAGGATTCTAGGACTGAAAAAGATTAATTAAGCATTTATCTCTAATCCTCTGCCTTTAGAAATGACTGAAGAATCTCTCTGTTTATATAGAAGTTGTATAGCCTATTTGGCCATGTCACTAAATATTCAGGAGCATGTGAAGACTCTGATCATGCTATCAAGGCCTGAAGTCTTAAGCATTTGATTCTAAAATTCCCCTTCCTGAAATTTGCTTTGCTTTTGAGATTCCCTGAAATCTAGATTCAGAAATCCATTTCAGGAAGTGCTGTTGGACAAATGGGGCATAATAGGAGAATAAACCTCTAACCAGACTACGATTTTAGGCTGACCTTCAATGGGCCTTCCCAAGAGAATGAGTGGATTGTATAGAACTCAGAATTCATTCTAACAGGGAAACAATGGCAATCAGTGGTTGCCATGTTCAAGCAAGGCTAGTGCACAACCATGTATCTAACCCACACTAGAGTTTAAATATGATACCTTTGAAATGATAGTCAAAAACAATCCAGTTATAATGCTGGCAATTAAACAATCAGAAAAATACTCATGATTTACTTAGGTTCTGGCACTTACAGGAAAGCAAGTTTAATTACAGGAGATGAGGAAAGGTTGATAGAGTTTTGAGATTCTGAAGAAGTCTTGTAATGAGTTCAGATGTTGATGACATGCATCTTTCCTCTAATTTTATATCAAAATGCATGACTTCCCAGGTGTACACAGGATCATTCTTATATTTATCAGCCACAGCTGGGGCCTCCTTTGCCTTGCAGATGAACCTGAAGGAAAGAGGGAAAGGATTGCTCCAACACAAAGATCTTACCATTCTCTATGCAAATGAACTAGTTGAGTTACATAATCAGCATGGCCTAAAGTCAGAATCCATAATGTGTTTAATAGTGTGTCTTCAAGTATGAATAATACAAAATCTGTGTCCTAAAACGTGACATTATTTTAAAATCAACACAGATGGAAGAAAGGTGAATTATTAAGTCCACCATGCTCACCAGGCACGGTGGTTCACATCTGTAATCTCAGCACTTTGGGAGGCCTAGATGGGAGGATCGCTTGAGTCTAGAAGTTTGAGGCCAGCCTGGGCGACATGGTGAAACCCTGTTTCCACCAAAAAAAAAAAAAAAAAAAAAAAAACACAAATTAGCAAGGTATGGTGGCACATGCCTATAGTCCCAGCTACTTAGGAGGCCAAGGAAAGAGGATCACTTGAGCCTGGGAGGCTGAGGCTGCAATGAGCTGAGATTTTGGCAGTGAGCTGAGATTGTGGCACTGCACTCTAGCCTGGGCAATAAAATGAGACCCTGTCTCAAAAGAAAAAAAAAAAAAAGGTCTACCATGCTCAGTGTTTCCAACCAGGGAGAGGGTTGAGTCTGAAAGGTGAAAAGAGTGACATCTAGTGTCCATGTGATAGAGAGCTGTGTTTCCCTAGATATGCGACAGAGACCTATGATTTTAGGTGGTGCCTTTCAAGGGCAGGACATTTGTTAGTATAGAATCACACAATGAGAAAGTAATCTGGCCCCTCAGTGCTCTCACTCCTTCATGGAGATGGTCACAGTTTGGTGCTAGTTTAGAGGGACAACATAGTACCATGGTTAGAAGCATGATTTGAGCTTCACAGCCTGGGTTTGAATTCCACATCTGCCACTTTCTAGCTGCATGACCTTGGACTGATTACCTAAATTATCTGTACCTCAGTTCCCTGGTCAGCAAGATGGGGTTACCATAATGGAACCTACTTTGTAAAATTAAATGAGTTAATGTATGGAAAGTGCTTAACATGTAATAAGTGCTATCTAAGTATTTGCAGTAATTATAAGAGTGTTTTTCACACTTCTTCAACACTTGCTAATTTCCCTTTGAGACAGAGGGCAGAGCAGACCTCAGGCACAGAACTTAAGGCAAGGTCACTTGAGCCCAGAACTTTGAAGCTGCAGTGAGCTATGATCACACCACTGCACTCCAGCCTGGGTGACAGAGCAAGGCCCTGTCTCTAAAACAGACAAACCAGGGGGCCAGGTATGGTAGCTCATGCCTGTAATCCCAGCACTTTGGGAGGCCAAGGCTGGTGGATCACTTGAGGTCAGGAGTTTGAGACCAGCCTGGCCAAAATGCCAAAACCCGTCTCTACTAAAAAGACAAAAATTAGCCGAGCGTGGTGGCACATGCCTTTAATCCCAGCTACTTGGGAGGCTGAGGCAGGAGAATCACTTGAACCCGAGAGGCAGAGAGGTTGCAGTGAGCCAAGATCATACCACTGCACTCCAGCCTTGGTGACAAGAGTGAAACTCCGTCTCAAAAAAAAAAAAAAAAAAAGATAGGATCAGTCTGAGTTGGCCCCCGTTGGGTATCTGTGTGAAGGGAACCTCTTCCCTCTCTTTCTACTTCTCTGTTTGATTCTGGTTTTTGTCTTGCAGAGGCTGCAGGCGAGCGAGACCCAGTCTTCAGATTGGGAGGACTCTGAAGACTGGCTTTCGGCTCACAGTTTAAAGTGTCAGAAGCTTACCTTGGCTGACCTGATAAGCCAGGGCACAGAAGTGCTGTAAGTCTGAAGCTGTTCCCCACAACCCCCACAGCTGCAGCAACACATGCGGCCCCCTGGGCCTGAGAGACCCCCTCATAAGGCTTTGCTTCTTCAGGGAGGAGGACACCAATGTTGTGCAGAAAATACGTTTCTCCACCCAGATCATCCGCCACTTTGAGTCAAAGCTTTCTGAGTAAGTATGTTTCTTAGCATCCTCCCAACACCACGGAGCTCAAGAATTATGTCATTTCAGTCTGGGCATGGTGGCTCATGCCTCTAATCCCGGTACTTTGGAAGGCCGAGGCAGGTGGATCACTTGAGGTCAAGAGTTTGAAGCCAGACTGGCCAACGTGGTGAAATCCTGTCTTTACTAAAAATATATATTTTTTAAATTAGCCAGTCCTGGTGGCGCATGCCTGTAATCCCAGCTACTCGGTAGGCTGAGGCAGGAGAATCGCTTGAACTCGAGAGGTGGAGGTTGCAGTGAGCTGAGATCACGCCATTGCACTCCAGCCTGGGCAACAAAAGCATAACTCTGTCTCAAAAAAAAAAAAAAGAAAGAAAGAAAAAAAGAATTATGTCATTTTGGTAGCCTGGAAGTAACTTTGTTCAAACAGCAATATCTGTGAGACCTTGGGCAATAGAGTGGGACCCTGTCTCAAAAAAAAAAAAAAAAAAAAAAAAAAGTCTACCACCCAGGGAGATGGGCAGGTCTCTTCCCACTTCTAGCCCCAATTTCCTCTTTTCTCAAATAGAAAGGTTGGACCAGATCAATGTCTCTCAGCCTTTTCAAATCCATAGTCTAGGGCCAGGCATGGTGGGCCATGCCTATAATCCTAGCGCTTTGAGAGACGAAGTTGGGAGGATCACTTGAGCCCAGAAGTTCGAGGTTGCAGTGAGCTATGATCATACCACTGCACTCCAGCCTGGGCAACAGAATAAGACCCTATCTCTAAAAAAATATAAAATGAAATCCATAATCCCTTGGATGACACAGCTTCATCTGGTGTTTAATGGTTAAGAGTAATGACTTTCAATGTCAAATTGATTGCGTTCATACCTTTGCAAATATATGGCAAAAACGTGCATGCATCCCCACTCCTAAACCAGATTTTGATAGCACATGTGTATTAGTCCATTTTCATGCCACTGATAAAGACATACCTGAGACTGGGCAATTTAAGAAGAAAGAGGTTTAATGGACCCACAGTTCCACATGATTCATGGCAGAAGATGAAGGAAGAGCAAAGGGACATCTTACAAGGCAGCCAGCAAAGAGAGAATGAGAAGCAAGAGAAAGGGGTTTCCCCTTATAAAACCATTACTCTCAAGCCAGTTAACCAGAAGTTGATTGCTGAATGGCCATTCATGGAATGACCAATTGCTCAAATTTCTCAAAACCATTGAACTGTAGAATTTATAGTAGCTTTTATTAGGTTGGAAGCTGAAACAGGTTTTAAAGAATTCTGCAATATTTTGGTTTATCAGTTTTAATTGTGAATCCAGCATTTTAAGGAATGTTCAAGTCTATTTAGCTAATTGGTCATTTGGCAAATTGATTTTCAGAGGATTGGCTTTCAGTAAATTGACTTTTAGCAAATTGAAGGTAACAAATCCTGTTGTTACCTTCATGTTGGAGATGGTGAAACTGGGGCTCAGAAAGGTTACCACACCTGTCCAAGGTCACACAGCTAGTAGATGGCAAAGCTAGATCTTGAACACAAACATGTTTTATTATAAAGTTCATCTTCAACTGGGCACAGTGGCTCACGCCTGTAATCGCAACACGTTGGAAGGTTGAGGCGGGAGGATCGCTTGAGTTCAGGGGTTCGAGACCAGCCTGGGAAAAATGATGAAACCCCAACTCTACAGAAAATATAAAAATTAGCCAGTTGTGATGGTGTGCATCTATAGTTCCAGCTACTTAAAGGCTGATGTGAGAGGATCACCTGAGCCAAGGAAGGTTGAAGCTGCAGTGAGCCATGATTGTACCACTGCACCCCAGCCTGGGCAACAGAATGAGACCCTGTCTCAAATAAAAATAAGAAGAAGATAAAAATAAAGCTCATCCTCTTAGCTCTATTCATAACTCATGTATCACTTATGACTCTATCTACTACCCACTACCCCATGATCTCATTTCCAAAGACCTCTTTTGTCCCTCTCTAGGCCCCTAAATCTCACCTGCCCCCAGTGAGGACAAGTCAATTAAATTCAAGTGACTGAGTCCTTACCTTGTGTACATGATATATGCTAGTCTCCAGCCAGGCATGCAATAAGGCAACTTCCAAAAGGTCCCCCAGCTACTTTTCAGAAACTAGGTTTTTTGTTAATCAATCCAGTGGAAATGATTGCTTAACTGCCTCTGTTGTGCCTTTATGATCAGTTTCCAGGAGACTAGGAACAATTTCTTCTGAGAAGCCACAGATTCGAGCAAGTGCAAGGGTGGTCTTCCAACTTTCTCATAAGAACACCCTCCCCCATCCTCCACAGACCTGTCCACACCGGGCAGAATGAGCACAGAGTGAGCTTTGTGGAGAAAGGAGACGAGGTTAGATGAGCAAGTTGAAGTCCGGGAGGGCCTGATTCCACTGCTTGATCCACCAAACCATTGTCATTTATCCTGTGCGCTGTGTTACCAGTAGAGCGGCACCTATAAACGCGATCCCTTTTGCAATCCCCTTATACCTAGTGCCCTGGCAAACCAAGTATCTTCAGTTTTGTCTTTGCTTGATTTTGCTCAGGCTTGAGTGCAGTGGAACAATCATAACTCCATGAAGCCTTGAACTCCTGGGCTCAAGTGATCCTCCCACCTCAGCCTCCTGAGTAGCTGGGACTACAGGCATGCACCACCATATCCAGCAAATTTTTGTATTTTTTGTAGAGACAGGGTTTCACTAGGTTGTTCAAGCTGGTCTTGAACTCCTGGCCTCAAGTGATCAAGTCAGCCTCCTGAGTAGCCAGGACTACAGGCGTGCACTACAGTGCACTTAAAATGTTCACCACCTTCTTCCAAGACCCTATGCACATTTAAAAAAAAAAATTCATACCTGCGTTTTGTGTATGTAAGTGGCTGTTGTTGCTCAGTGAGGATACTGACCTTGGGTGATGAGTCTTTCTGATGTCTTGACAGCACTATTGAAGTCTATCAAGAGAGAATTCAGTGGCTAACAGAAAACAGCAAGAAGGTAACGGGCGTAGGTTTAATTCTTTGCCCCCTTTCACTCATTCCATCTGTATTTGTTAGAACCCTTTCAGTTGCAAATGATAGACCTCCAATGTAAATTGGCTTAAGCTAAAAAAGGCATTTACTAACCTACATAAATGAAAACCCAAGCCACAGCTGGATCCAGGTGCTCAGATGATGTCACCTCTAGGCCTGTGGGCTCTGCTTTCCTCTGAGTTGGTTTTATTCTCGGGACATCTCTCTTCGGGCGTAGGAAGGTGGTGATCAGCAGCTCCAGTAGAAAGGAACCTCACTTCCTGTTCCCTGCACAATTTCCAAATCCTGGGATTGACTCCCATTGACCAATTTACACCAATCAACATAGCCAAGGAGATGAAATATACTATCTGACTAGGCCTGGAACTAGTGCTCACTTCTGGGGCAAAAAAAAAAAAAAAAAAAAAAAAGACATGGGGGAAGGGGAAAGAGACTGGGGGTTAGCCCCCCCAGCCCTCATGGACTGAGAAAGGGAGACAGATGGTTGCATGTGGAAGGCCAGAGCACTGTTACCAGAAGGGGGAACGGGTGCTAGGCAGGTGAGAATGCAGATGTGCACTAGGCATTTAACTTCAGACCCACAATGAGATTTAGAAGACTAAGGCTGATCATCTGGATATCACTTTTCTTAAAAGTTTGATTAAGGGCTGGGCGTAGTGGCTTATGCCTGTAATCTCCACACATTGGGAGGCCTAGGTAGGTGGATAACCTGAGGTCGGGAGTTCAAGACCAGCCTGGCCAACGTGGTGAAACCTTGTCTCTGCTAAAAATACAAAAAATTAGCCAGGCGTGGTCATGCATGCCTGTAATCCTAGCTGTGCTGGAGGCTGAGGCAGGAAAATTGCTTGAACTCAGGAGGTGGAGGTTGCAGTGACCCGAGATCACGCCATTGCACTCTAGCCTGGGCGACACAGTGAGACTCCATCTCAAAAACAAACAAACAAACAAACAAACAAACTGCAAAAGTTTGATTAAGAGCTAGGCGTAGTGGTGCACACCTGTAGTCCCAGCTACTTGAGAGGCTGAGGCAGGAGGATTTCTTGAGCCCAGGAGGCTCAAGGCTGCAGTGAGCTATGATTGGGCCACTGCACTCCAGCCTGGATGACAGAGCAAGACCTGTCTTTAAAAAAAAAAAAAAAAAAAAAAAAAAAATTTAATTAAATGTTTTTCTCAGAACCCAAGGGTAAATGAGTGATCATGGGCAAATTAACCTTTGATTTGCTTTCTTATTTGTTTTAGCTTAATTGCCATCAACTGGCACTTTTCTGGCTTCCCGTTTGCTTCCACCCTTAGGCACAATCTTCAACTCTTGCTTTAAACCCTGGGAAAAGCAGATGCTAAAAGTCATGCTCCCTACTCCCAATCCCCACCTCTACCCAGGACAGTGGGTAACAACATAGTGCTAAGCCTGTCTGTCCCGCCAATTCCAGGGTGTGGTCTACACCTCAGATCCAGAACCTCCTTCACTCGCTTGGACAAGTTGAGTAAGCAGATGCTTGTCTGCGGCTATAGCTGGACCCCTCTGGTTGCCCATGGTAACAGGCAGAGAGACCCCAGAGGAATGAAATCCTCCCATACTCCATAGGCATCCACGTAGCACATGCTGCTCTTACCGACCCACCCCTATCACCCCATCCTGTCACCTTTGTCAAAGTTGACGGGGATCGATAGCCCCTTCTTCCTGCCACCCCTTTCTGACAGAGCTACAGAGAAACCATGGAAGAGCCCAGGGAAGCGATCACCTGTGAATCAGCTCACCGGCTCCTGGGTGTTGAGGCAGGCAGCCTGATATGATGGCCAGATAATCGCTGGTCACCATTCCTGTTCTGCTCTCTTACTAAGGCCCTAGAAAGTGGCCTCGCTTCTCTGGATCTGTGTCTGCAGAGGATAAAAGGAGAAGTTATAAACTAGTGGCATGCAGGCCAAATCTGGCCCACAGCCATGCTGTTCCAGGCTCCCTAGTTTTAAATATTTTTCAAATTAGTTGCCAAGATTTTTAAAATCCTGATATTTCACTTTCATGTCTGCTATCAGACTTCTCTTGAAAAATGAGACTATCTGGTATTACCCGGCTCCAGTTGCCTCTAACATACTTGTCCAGTTATTTCTATGGAATAAATGTCTAGAACTTCAATGGCTAGGTTTAGGAAATGAATGTTTTCAATTCCAAAAGCTGTAAAGTCCTCATGGCAGCTTGTTTTTAATTTAAAAGAAATAGAACTGGCTCTAGATTTCAACTTCTTGCCTCCAGACTGGCAATACCCTAGAAAGCCTTGTGCCATATTTGGGTCATGAATTCAACAAACACATATTGAGTCATTGTATAACAGACACTGTTCTAGGATTGAGACTACCAACATGACCAGTACTTGCTAAAGGAATGGTTCACTGGGGGGAAAAAAACCCATGACTAATACTAAGGTCCTGTCTTCGTGGAGCTTATGTGCTGTAAAAAGAAACAAAGCTGAGTAAGGGAACCGAGAGTGGAACAGAAGGCCTATTTAAATGGAATGGTTGAGGCCAGACATGGCGATGCACACCTGTAATCCCAGCACTTTGGGAGGCCAAGGCAGGCAGATCACTTGAGGTCAGTAGTTTGAGACCAGCCTGGCCAAAATGCTGAAACCCCATCTCTACTAAAACCACAAAAATTAACCAGGCATGGTGATGGGCGCCTGTAATCCCAGCTACTCGGGAGGCTAAAGCAAGAGAATTGCTTGAACCCAGGAGGCAGAGTTGCAGTGAGCTGAAATCATGCCACTGCACTCCAGCCTGGGAGACAGAGTGAGACTCCCTCTCAAAAATAAAATAAAAAATAAATAAATGGAATGGTTGAGAATACTTACTCTAAAGAGGAGATATTTGAAAAGGCCCCTAAAGAAAGTGCAGAGGTGAACCCTGCCAATATTTTGGGGAGAATGTTCCAAGCAGAGGAGACAGCAAGTCCAAAAGTCTTGAGGCAGGAATGAGCTTGGTATGTTCCAGAAGCAGCACATGGGCCAGTGCAGCAAGCACAGAGTGAGCTACGTGGAGAAAGGAGACAAGGTTAGATGAGCAGGTTGAAGTCCAGGAGGGCCTGATTCCAAAGATAAAGGCTTTAATAAAGCCGGGGAGTGACCTGATCTGACAAGTTTCAAAAGAATCACACTGGCTGCTGCATAACTTGACTATACAGGGGGTAAAAGTGGAAACAGGACAACTGCACTGGGTGAGAACGATGGAGGCTTAGACTCAAGCTCTAGGGTCGACAGAATGATATATGGTAGATTCAACGCACAGCTGGAAGGTAGGACCAGCAGAACTTGCCGATGGATTAGATAGGTTTGGGGCCAGAGCACCTGGGCCAGTGTTGAATGGCATTTACTGAGATGGGGAAGGCTGAGGGAGAAACAGACTTGAGAAGGAAAACCAAGAGGTCTTGTTTTGGACATGTGAAGCCTGAGGGACTTAGTAGACTTCCAGACAGAGAAGCGGAGCAGGATGTTGGGTGCACAGGTCTGAAGTTCCAAGAGAAATCTGAAGA
This sequence comes from Macaca fascicularis, assembly GCF_037993035.2. Lineage (NCBI taxonomy): Eukaryota > Metazoa > Chordata > Mammalia > Primates > Cercopithecidae > Macaca > Macaca fascicularis. Next base: position 21,090,325 of record NC_088394.1, read on the forward strand.
TGGACCTCAGATAATTATTAGCGTTTGGATGGTATTCAAAGGCATGACACTCAGATCACTGAGGAGGTGATCAAAGAACAGTAGTTCTCCACCAGGGGAGATTTTGCCCCACAGGAACATTTGGCAATGTCTGGAGACATTTTTGATTGTCATGGCTGGAGGAGAGGGGTTGTTACCTACATCTAGTTTATCAGCAGCCAGGGATGCTGCTCACCATCCTGTAATGCACAGGACAGCTCCCTACAAAAGATAATTATCCAGCCCAAATGTCAATAGTGCCAAATATCAGTAGTGCCAAAGCTGGCAAACCCTGGGGTAGATAAAGAAGAGAGTGGCCAGGCGTGATGGCTCGTGGCTGCAATCTCAGCACTTTGGGAGGCCGAGGCTGGAGGGTCACTTGAGGCCGGGAGTTCAAGACCAGCCTGGGCAATGCAGTAAGACCCTATCTCTACAAAAAAATTAAAAAACCAAATAGCCAGGTGTGGTGGCGCACACCTATAGTCCCAGCTTACTTAGGAGATTGAGGCAGGAGGATCACTTGAGCCCAGGAGTTCCTGGCTGCAGTGAGCTATGATTGTGCCACTGCGCACCTGGAAGCCCTTGTTAAAATAAAGACTCTAATTAGGTAAGCCTGGAGTGGGACCTGAGACTGCATTTCTAACAAGTTGAGGGATGGTGATGCTGTCGGCCCATGACCCACACCCTCAGAAGCAAGTTCCTAGGGCACGCAAGTATTGTGACTTTGGAACAAGGAGGAGGGACTCTCTAGGAAAGGAAATTAAGAAAATCTGGGCAGTGAAGAGAGGGGAAAGTGGGAAAATGTGGTGTCCTGGAAGACACATGTACAAAGTGTTTTAACTTGTTAAACTCTTGACACAGTCAAACTGTGCTATATGCTACTCAGAGTTCGAGAAAGTTGAGAATTTCGATTTAACCCTTGGGCTTGGCAAGACAAAGGTCATTGATCACCTTGATACATGTGGTTTCAGAGGAATAGGAAGGTGAGAACCTAACTTGAATGGTCCCCGGGAGGTAAGGATGTGTGGCTAAGATGGAGAGCCGAAAAATGAAACAGCAGCAGGAGGGAGAGGTGGCATCCTGAGAGGTCTATATCCTTTTTAAGATGGGCAATATTATAACCTGTTCGTATGATGATGGAAGTTGTACAATCAATAGGAATGGATGATCCAGGAGAAGGGATGACACAGAAGCAGAGTTCCTATTTAGCAAGAGAAGATCCAGTGATGCAAGTCAAAGGTTAGCCTAGACCGTTGCTGGTTGGCCTTAGATGCATTTTAACTGGAAAAAGGTGAAGTGTGTAGGGCTATGGGCTGGTAGGTCAGTAGACTCTGCATGGAAAGATTTTTTTTAATTCTCTCCAATTTGTTTCTGTTTTCTCAGCAAAATTGGAGGCAAAATCACTTGCTGGGAGAGTACAGAAAGGGAGTGCTGCAGGTGTAAGAGAAGATATAAAATACTCTCTGAGAGCAGAAGAGTGAATTCAACAGGAAAATTAGATATCCAATAAAGTAGGATTTAAGGAAAAACACCAAATGGAACCTACTGTCCCTAGAGAACTATCAGTTTCATATGAATGAAAGTTCCAATCCACAATGCAGCTTTAACAAGATGAACATTTATGTGCAGAATCAAACAGCATCGACAAGTAATACAGACAGTCCTTGACTTAGAACGGTTCGACTTATGATTTTTCCACTTGTGATGGGTTTATCAGGACGTGGCCCCATCATAAGTCAAGGAGTAATAACTGTAGAGTAATAATACCATTTAGAAACATAATTAGAAACTTGGATGTGGTGGCACATGGTTGCTTGAGCCCAGGAGTTCGAGACCAACCTCGAAAATATAGCAAGACCCCATCTCAAAAAGAAGAAACAAGAAACATAATTAGAAACTCACAGAGATACTATTGCAGCTGGTGAACCTAACACATCTGCCTTTGATCGGTAGAGTAGGCAAAAAATAAATAAGGATATAGAGAAATTAAATCAGATAAGCTAATATAAATAGCCATCAAATTTTATATCTTCAAACAAAGGGTGCTTTTCTACAGTCTCCAGATTTTCTACAATGACCATGTATTACTTCATAAGATTAGACAAGAAATATAAGGGGAAAAAACTTACAAAGAAGGGGCTGCCACAAAATAAGAGCAGTCATGCCCAGAGTTGAAGTCATGATATTGGGTTTTGCTTTTCCCTTGTAAAATGGGGTTTCTGTCTGCTGCTGCTTGTTAGGGATGAGGGAAGTGTTCGCATCACTGCATCGCACAGAGCAGCTCAGTGTAGGAGACGCACAGACTTGTACTGGCTGTTTCCAAATGCCCTCTTTGGTTTTAGGCATTTGGCCTCATCAAAGGGGCCAGAGTCAGCATCCTCATAGATGTGTCAGCCGTCAGCAGTGGCCCTCAGAAAGAGGAGTTCCAAAAGGACCTCATGGTAAGTCTGTCTGGCGCACTGAAACACCTGGAACCACCCACCACCCCCAGCCTTTCCTTCCTGAGCTTGCTGACTAGCCTGTTTATAGCAAATGCAAGATAGGGTGTCTTATAAAGAACAGTTCACACTTAATTAGCACCTACGGTTAGAGAACTATGTTGAATTCTACAAAACCCAACCACAGAGTCATTTTCGGTTGTAGTGTGAACTTCCAGTATTCTCACCACGACAGTACCTGCCAACTAGACTTTGACTCAAGAGCTCCCATGTTTCCCTGGAAAGAGGATGTGAAGACTCCTGCATAGCATAGCACAGCACAGGGCTTCTGGCCCTTTCTGGATGGAGGAGCTATTCTGGTTTCTTTGGAGTTATGGTTCCCATTGGATACTCACCAGCTCTAGCTTGAGAGCAGTGAACAGGCTGGTGTTGCCCATTGCTCCATCCCCAACTCACATCCATAGTGGAGAAGCTAAGAACTAGAGTCAGATGGCTGGAGTCAAATCCCAGCCACCTCCACCAATTCCAGGCCATGTGACTGCGTTAACTAATCTCTCTGTGTCTTACTTACCTCCTCTGTAAAATGGGGATGATAACAGTGACTACCTAGGGTTGCCATAAGGGTAAAAGGAGCTTGTACAAGTGAAGTGCTCTGTGAGAAGTCTTCTCATAAGTGTGCAGTGAGAAGTCTGGCCTGGAGAAAAGCCTCTGCAGCCTGATGTGGTGTGGACAGGCTATTTTCTTATGGGTACCATGGCAGCAACAGCCCGTTGTATTTTGTACAGGTCCTGCAGAGCCTTTATGAGGCTCAGTGTGGGGCTGTCCTCCAGACTTGTTCCCTGTTCCTGGTCTCAGTGGATGTCAGGGGACAGGTTGCAGAGCAATCTCCCCCTTCATGACAAGTCCTCAGGACAGAGTTTCCAAAGATCCCTCAGGTGGAGTGGTCTACTATTAGCCAGGGCAGAGCTCATGGGGTGGCATACAGGTGGAATTTCTAGCTGGCCAGGAAGAAGAGGGAGAAGTTATGGATACTCACCAGCTCCATCTCCAGCTCACATGCCTTAGAGAGAAACCACTGCCCCGACCTCTGTCCTCCCTCTCCAGGTGCCACAGGTAAGTGCCAAGGGGCCAACCATAGCACACTGAGATGGCAGCCCAGATGCTCATCCCACCCACAGGAGGCCCGGCAGGTGGGAAGCAAATGTTGGCTTGGGGCTGGCTGCTAAGTCCAGCCTCAAGCAACCATATTTCAGCACAGCTCAGACCCAGCCCAGAGGGGCCGGCTAAGGCGAGAGAGGCAAAGCCAGGCTCCACATTCCCCTGGCTATGGGAGCCAGTGACGTCCTTTTGTCCAACAGAGCCTCATCGATGAGCAGCTGAGCCACAAGGAAAAGCTATTTGTCCTGTCCTTTGGCACCAACGCCAGGTCCCTCTGGCCGGACCCCATGGAAGTCAGCGCCTCTGTGTGAGTGGCTTTCCTGCCTGACGGTGATATTGACTTTTTCATTTTCCTCCCTAACCAGCAGAGTCTTTATTGAATAATTCAACTGCAAACCCCAGGACACTACTAGATAAGTGAGTACAAAGAGACAACTCACAAAAGCAGAAACAATTTTTGGAAAGATGGCCATGCAGCAGTTCATAAACTGACAGATAAGGTGACCACAAGACCCGTTTTTACCCCCAAACTAGCAAAGATAGTTTTATTATTGTGAAAATAAGACATACATGTTTTTAAAAATTCCAACAGTATGAAAGGATGATAAATAATAGCAAATGAGTCCCCCTCTTTTTTTTTTTTTTTTTTTTAAAGACAGGATCTCATTGTGTCTCCCAACCTGGAGTGCAGTGGCACAATCATAGCTCATTGCAGCTTTGACCTCCTGGGCTTAAGCAATCCTCTCACCTCAGCCTCCTGAGTAGTTGGGACTACAGGCATGTGCCACCACACCCTGCTACCTTTTTATTTGTTTATTTAGACAGGGTCTCTGTTGCCTAGGCTGGAGTACAGTGGTATAATCTTGGCTCACTGCAACCTCCACCCCATGGGTTCAAGTGATTCTCATGCCTCAGCCTCCCAAGTAGCTGGGACTACAGGCATGCGCTACCATGCCCAGCTAACTTTTGCATTTTTTGGCAGAGACAGGGTTTCACCATGTTGGCCAGGCTGGTCTCGAACTCCTGATCTCAAGTGATCTGTCACCTTGACCTCCCAAAGTGTTGGGATTACAGGCATGAGCCACCACACCCAGCCATTTTGTTTATTTTTGTAAAGATGGGATCTTGCGATGTCGTCCAGGCTGGTCCTGACCTCCTGGCCTCAAGTGCTCTTCCAGTCTTGGCCTCCCAAAGTGCTGGGACTACGGATGTGAGACACTGTGCCTGGCCCAAAATAGTTCCTTATATCACTTCCACAAATAATATTTGCACACATATGCATCTATGTGTTTACCTTCTTATTTTGACATAAACAGGACCTATATAACACTGCTCTGTGCTTTGGCTTTCTAGCTGGTCTTGAATCTCTTTCTCTGTCAATGCATACAAATCTACCTCATTTGTTTTAATGGCTACATAGTACTCTACTGCATGGATGTCCTTTAGTTGGGGGTTTCTAGCCTGGGGTTTTTTTTGAGGGATAGAAAGGAGGTATGTAAGAATTTCTATTTATCCGGTGAGTAGAAATTTCTTTTCCATGAAAGGAATGTCCTCAGTCACCCACCATGTGTTGGTTGCCATACTAGGTACTTTGCATGGATGATTGTATTTAGTATATATAGCCACCCCATGGAATAGGATTATTATCCTCATTTTGCAGATGAGAAAATGCAGACTCAGCTTAGGGAAGATGCCCAATGCAGCAAAGCCAGGATTGGATTCCAGATCCCAGAAAAATGCACGTGCTTTGGCCAGGGCCAGTTGCTCATGCCTATAATCCCAGCACTTTGGGAGGCCAAGGTGGGAGGATCGCTTGAGCTCAGGAGTTTGAGACCAGTCTGAGCAACCCAGTGAGACCCCATCTCTACAAAAAATTTAAAAATTAGCCGGGTGTGATGGCATGTGCCTATAGTCCCAACTACTCGGGAGGCTGAGGTGGGAGGTTTGATTGAGACTGGGAGGGAGGTCGAGGCTGCAGTGAGCTATGGTACTCCAGCCTGGGTGACAGAGAGAGACCCTGTCTCCAAAAAAAATTTAAAAGTTAAAAAAAAAAGCATGTGCTTAGATTTCTAGGAGGGAGGCCCCCTCGCCAGCACTAGCTGTAAAGAAGAGCCCTTCTAGATAGAGAATTGCCCACTTCTGGCCCTCTGGCTTTGAATCCCAACCCCAACAGTCACTGCGTGTTCTTGACAAGTCCCTTAACTCTCTCATTTGCAAAACAAGGCCAATCCTACCCACTCTTCACAGGACTGTTATGGAGATGAAATGAAAACAATGTACCGGGCTAGTGCCAGGTACTCAATGAACGAGAGCATTTTGGTGAAGGAGAGCATTTTGTACTCTGATTTCCACTTTAGGTGGAGCAGTGACCCCTGGGTTGTTAATGGATGGCAGCCAAAAGTTCTGCATCTTCAGGAACTCCTAGAATTCTCTTGTCATATCCCTATGTCATATCTTTACCATGTGTACTATTGTTTTGTTTTGTTTTGTTTTATTTTATTTTACTTTATTTTATTTTATTTTATTTTATTTTATTTTATTTTATTTTATTTTATTTTATTTTATTTTTGAGATGGAGTCTCACTCTGTCACCCAGGCTGGAATGCAGTGGTGCGATCTTGGCTCACCACAACATCCGTTTCCTGGGTTCAAGCAACTATCCTGCCTCAGCCTCCCAAATAGCTGAGATTACAGGTGTGCTCCACCATGCCCTGCTAATTTTTTTTTTTTTTTTTTTTTTTTTTTTTTTTTTGTATTTTTGGTAGCAACGAGGTTTCACCATGTTGGCCAGGCTGGTCTCGGACTCTGACCTCAAGTGATCCGCCCTCCTTGGCCTCCCAAAGTGCTGGGATTACAGGCGTGAGCCACTGTGCCCGGCCTACCATGTGTACTATTGTTGATTTTTCTTTACTTCAATTCTATTTATTTTTTATTGAAAGAAACTTGTTTTTTTTTTTGTTTTGTTTCGTTTTGTTTTGAGACAAGGTCTTGCTCTGTCACGTCTGGAGTGCAGTGGTACAATCATAGCTTACTGCCATCTTATCTCCTGAGCTCAAATGATCATCCAGCCTCAGCCTCCCCAGTAGCTAGGACAACAAGGGTGTGCCCAACTAATTTTTTAAATTTTTCCTTTTTTGTAGAGATGGGGTCTGGCTATGTTGATCAGACTGGTTTTGAACTCCTGGCCTCAAGTGGTCCTCCCTCAGCCTCCCAGAGTGCTGGGATTGCAGGCATGAGTCACTGCTCCTGGCCTGAAGGAAACTTTCTATCAATACCATAACTGAGAAGTTCATATCACTTGCATGGTTATACTTCTATAATCATGTAATTATATTTCTATAATTAGAAAGCAACCATATATCTTTCTTTAATGGCTTTGAGAAAAAAAAAAAAGCAGCCATATAAATAAATACAATGAGAGAAAAACAATGGTTTTAAATTCCAGCTTAAATCTATTGGCTAGAGAAGGCGCTAGACCTGGGACTTGTTCTTGCTGTTCAAAAAGGAGACTTGACAGTTATGATCATGAAAGATGAACTTATTAGCACCACACTGAGATTTTCTCTTTCAGATTTTTGATTTTTTGAAGTAGAAAGAACAGACCTCTTTCACTAGTGTTGTGCAAAATTTTAGCCAAGAAAGAATCAAGTTATTTTTCTTCTCACCAGTGGTGTATACCCCAACCCACGTGGGACATAAGCCACACAGCCATAATGCTTTCTCTTAGAGCCTTCTTAGGGTCGCGGAATTAACTCCATGCCTCCTGTTGAGGGCTGGCTCCCAAGAGAGTAGCCATGGGGAAGAAGGAACTCAGCCCCAGACCCTCACATAGCACAATTTCTAAAAGCTCAGATCTTAGAGTCAGACCTGGTTTGAAATCTCAGTTTTAAAAGTTGCTTGCATTATCACCTTGGGCAAGTCCTAACTCAGTTTCCTCATCTGCAAAATGGGAATAAAGGTACTGCCTCAACAAGTTATCATTAGGTTTAAATGAGCTAATATTTGTCCTGGGCCTGGTACCTAATACTACAGGCCAGGTGTAGGGTCTCACACCTATAATCCCAGCTGTTTGGGAAGCTAGGGAGGGGGACCTCTTGAGGCCAAGAGTTCAAGACCAGCCTGGGCAACACAGTGAGACCCCCATGTCTCCATAATTTTTTTTTTTTTTGAGATAGAGTCTCACTCTGTTGCCCAGGCTGGAGCGCAGTGAGAGTGGCACAATCTCAGTTCACTGCAACCTTCCACCTCTGGAGTTCAAGCAGTTCTCCTGCTCACCCTCCCAAGTAGCTGGGATTACAGGCATGTGCCACCACAGCTGGCTAATTTTTTTTGTATTTTTAGTAGAGATGGGATTCACCATGTTGGCCAGGCTGGTCTTGAATTCCTGACCTCAAGTGATCCACCCACCTTGGCCCCCAAAAGTGCTGAGATTACAAGCATGAGCCACTATGCCCAGCCCTCTACATAAAATATAAAAATTAGCCGGGCAGGATGCCACACACCTGCAGTCCCAGCTACTTGGGAGGCTGAGGCAGGAGGATCGCCTGGGCCCAGGAGTTCGAGGTTACCGTGAGTTATGATTGCACCACTGCACTTCAGCCTGGGTGACATAGCCAGACCTTATCTCTAAAAAGAAATTAAAATGAAATTAAATACAAAGTCTTATAATTAGGTTGCCGTTGTTGTCTCCCCCCAGCCTCCAGGAACTTAAGCTCTGGGTAAAGACACTGCAGCCTGATGGAGGCAGCAACCTGCTACAAGCTCTGAAGAAGATCTTCACTCTCAAGGGGCTGGATTCCCTGGTGGTCATCATGAGAAGCTGGTAGGTCTTCTTTCCTAAGCAGTTGACATACTACACAAAAGGAACTGAAGAACCAAACCACTGTTTGAGAAAAGATTGGCCGGTCACAGTGGCTCATGCCTGTAATCCCAGCACTTTGGGAGGCCAAGACAGGAGGACTGCTTGAAGCCAGGAGTTTGTGACCAGTCTGGGCAACACAGTGAGAACCTATCTCTTAAAAAAAGATAAAAATTAGCTGATCATGGTTGTGTGCACCTGTAGTCCCAGCTACTTGGGAGGCTGAGGCAGAAGGATTGCTTGAGCCCAGGAGTTTAAGGCTGCAGTAAGCTATGATTGTTCCACTGCACTGTAACCTGGGTAGCAGAGTGAGACCCAGGGAAGGGAAGGGAAGGGGAGGGAAGGGGGAGGGGAGGGAAGGGAGGAAGGGAGGAAGGGAGGAAGGGAGGGAAGGAGGAAAGAAGGAAGGAAGGAGGAAGGGAGGGAGGGAGGGGAAGGAAGAGGAAGGAAGGAAAGGGAGGGAAAGGGAGGGAGAGAGAGGGAGAGAGGGAGGGAGAGAGAGAGAGAAGGAAGGAAGGAAAGAAAGAGAGAAAAAATCATCAATCATGGCTCTTCACACATACATGAGGGAAAGATCGCAGTCACAGGCAGAAAGAGAGAGAAAAAGAAAAAGAGAGAGAAAGAAAGAGAGAGAAAAAGAAAGGAAAGAGAGAAAGGCAAAGAAACAGAATGAAAGAAAGAAAAGAGAAAGGAAGGAAATAAGGAAGAGAAAAAAAGGAAGGAAGGAAAGAAGGAAGAGAAAAAGAAAAAGAAAGAAATGAAAAAAAAAGAAAGAAAAAGAAAGAAGAAAGAAGGAAAAGAAAAGAAAGAAAAGGAAGGAAAGAAGGAAGAGAGAGAAAGAAAAGAAAGAAGGAAAGAAAGAAAAGATCATCAACCATGACTCTTCACACACACACATGAGGGAAGGACTGCAGTCACAGGCCACCCATCTGCAGAGGAGGCAGGGCAGCCAGGCCTGCAGTCCACCTAGCCCTGCATCCCGCATAGGTGACCTGGGACACAGGTGGCCAGTTAAGAGTGGGTAGATGTTCCTTGGGAATTGCCATTGTGCTCTGAAATGTTCTCAAAGTGATCTGACCTGGGGTGTCCACTTTTCTGCCTTGTCCCCAGCCCAGATCAGCCTTCTGAAATCCTGTCCGACTACATCCAGCAGTCCACCATGGGAAGAGACCTCATCATCCACTTCATCACCTACAGCTGCGATGATCAGATGCCCCCTGTGAGTGCCCGAGATTCTCTGAGATGTCCCTTGGCTTTGGTGGTAGTCAGTTGGGCTGGCCTTTGAGGCCTCATGCTTGGACAGGCCCCCGAGTGTGGATGAAAATGCCCCTGTCCTTGTGCCTGGTTCTCCCTTTGGTAAAATGGGAAGCTTCGGTTAATTGGGAGGTTCAGTCAAGGAGAAGGCTTACTGGAGTATTGGTGTTACCCTAGTGAGGGCTGACCCTGGCCTCATCCCTGCAGGCTGTCCTGAAGAACCTTGCAGAAGCTGTTAGGGGCCACTACCACTGCTACAGCCCAAAGATGGAGGTAAGCCCTTCTGGCAACACGTGGCCCCTCTTCTTCTCTCCTTGTCTGCCTCCAAGGTTGTACCCAGGAGGTCTGGGCCAGGACCATACTATACACTTGTTTCTCCTTTTCTCCCTGTCCCCACCTGTATTCAATGAGGTTACACAGGTAAAATCGGGTTAGAATGAATATGTGGGAAGAACAGGGACAACCTGAAGTCACAGGAGATGCTTTGGTCAGCCTGTATGATGCATTGATTGCATGCCTGGGAGCCCAGAGGCCTTTTAAAACCCTGCCTGCAGAATCCTCAATCACTCTCCAGTTGCCGTTAATATAGGCCCCAGCCTAGCTCTGCTCCCCGCAAAGCACTGAGTCTGAATTGCCTTGATTTTCTCTCCTAGATCAACTCCTGCTACTGCAGGGGACCCACTGCAGAGCAAAATGAGCAATCCATTCTGTACCGATCCATCCATTACTGTCCTTGTCCCAGTTAATAACTAGACATCAGCCACCCTGTGTTCACAAGGGAGGCAACGATTAGCAAACATGTGTGTAGATCCATTTGGAAGATTAAGAATGCAATCATCTGGTCGCTCCCAGTCTGTGTCTTGCCTACCGTTAATAACCATGAGTAAATGAGTGTTTGCATCTCACAAGTGAATTCAAAGGTCACAAGGTCCCTGCTTGTCATAGCAGGGAGCCAAACTCAGGCAGCACCCTATCTTGATACCTCATCATCTGGACTCTCTCTGTAGGTGACTCACACTACAGAGGTTAGAAAGGTAAAGTAAATGACTGAAACTGACTGGTTTAAGGAATATTTTATCTTAAAACCTGTGACTTGACCAGGCATGGTGGCTCATGTCTGTAATCCTAGTGCTTTGGAAGGCCAAGACAGGAGGATCATTTGAGGCCAGGAGTTTGAGACTACCCTAGGCAATATAGTGACAGCCCATCTCTACAAAAAATTTAAAAATTCACCTGGCGTGGTAGCATATGGCTGTAGTCACAGCTACTCAGGAGGCTGACACAGGAGGATCACTTGAGCCCAGGAGTTCAAGGCTGCAGTAACCAATGATTGCACCACCGCACTCCAGCCTGAGTGACAGAAAAAGACCCTTTCTCTAAAAATAATAATAAAATAAATAAATAATAATTATTATTATAGCCATCCTAGTGCACGTAAAGTGTTTCTTTATACTTTTACAGTTAGAAAACTCTTCAATTGTTTTAAAACACAGCAGGTCAGTTGCACAAATGGAGCACAGCATGTCTGCAGGCTCTTCCTGGCACATGGGTAGCAGTTTATAAGGCCTAGTGGAGAGAGTCTGCCCCTCTGCCTGGGCATTGGCCTGGCTGCTTGCCCCTTCCTGGGTTGGCCTCTGCAGGTAGCCTAGTGATTCTGGCTGGCTGATTGCTCTTGCCACCCTCAGCTCTACACCAGCCGGGATATGGATGAGCTCCTGGCAGAAATTCAGAAGGCCCAGAGCCTCCTCAGCCACATGCAAGCCCTGAGGCACAGCAGCCCCTGTGAGGCGCTCACCTGCACCATGGAGGAGGTAGGTGGTGTGAGTGCCAATTCTGGGGCCTTCTCCCAGCAGCACTCAGCTGGCCTTGTTCCCCTTTCTCACCTGTTCATAGACGGCACAGCTGCCGGTGCCCGTCACTTCCTAAAATCGAAACAAGGCAAGGCCCACCCTTCATTGCACCCCAGAGCTCTGAGTTGGGTGGGCTGGGTGGGCCCACCATGGTGCCAGAAAGATCCTGGTGGATTTACTAACTGTAAAATTTATCTCAGAGAAAGATCAGCAGGCTCCTGCCACCCCCTCTGTCTTGTCACTCCCCTCCCTTACCCCCAGTCTGGAGAATCATGAAAACCTCAACCACCCAGAACAGGCTGTCTTGAAGAGAGTCATTCTCACCTCAGCCATGGCTCACACCTGAAATCCCAGTGCTTTGGGAGGCCAAGGCCAGAGGATCACCTGAGTCCAGGCATTCAAGACCAGCCTGTGCAACATGGCAAAACACCGTCTCTACAAAAAATTAAAAAATTAGCCAGGCACGATGTCATGTGCCTGTAGTCCCAGCTACTCAGGAGGCTGAGGTGGGAGGATGATTGAACTTGGGAGGTCGAGGCTGCAGTGAGCCATAATAGCACCACTGCACTCCAGCCTGGGCAACGGAGCGAGACCCTGTCTCAAAAAAGAATTTTTAAAATGTATAAATACAATAGCAACAATTAGTATTAGAATTATAATAGTTCTTGGCCAGGTGTGATGGCTCACACCTGTAATCCCAGCACTTTGTGAGGCTGCAGCAGGTGGATCGCTCGAGGTCAGGAGTTCAAGACCAGCCTGGCCAACATGGTGAAACACTGTCTCTACTAAAAATACAAAACTTAGTGAGGCGTGGTGGCAGGCACCCGTAATCCCAGCTATGTGGGAAGCTGACTCAGGAGAATCACTTGAACCCAGGAGGCAGAGGTTGCATTGAGCCCAGATAGTGCCACTGCACTCCAGCGTGGGTGACAGAACAAGACTCCATCTCAAAAAAAAAAAAAAGAATTATAGTAGTTCTCATTTATTAAATGCTCGTTATAAGATAGGCACAATGTTCAATTATTTAAATATTTTATCTTAACAACAGTCTGAGTTAAGTATATTATTACTTTTTATAGATGAGGAAACCGAAGCTAAGAGGTTACATAACTTGCCTAAGATTGCAGAGATAGAAATAGATTGAGTTTGGATTGAACCCAGGTCTAAGGCCCAAAACCTTGCCAAGAGTTTCCAAAAATGAAGTGCATGTACTACTTGTAGTTTGCAAGATGATTTTATGTGGTGCATGGATTAATATATTTTTTAAATGGTATCTATTTCAAACTAGCTCATTATGGTCGTCATAGATCTTCTTTCTAAAATTGTGAAAGGGATTGAATTTTTAAACTTAAAGAAAATTAATAACTAAAAAGCTTTAATGTTACATGTTGATTCTTAAAATATAATAATACAGTAGTACTCAGATATAGCAAAATTCATGAAGGCAGTGCTCAAATCTCTGAAGTTTGGGACTTGCTGTTCTATGTTTTACTTCTACATTCACTATGTAATTTAACCTCTCAGAGCCTCAGTTCTTTACTTTGTAAATGTGGCCACAGGGTGGCCATGTCAGGGCTCACTAAGTGATTTGCTGCAGGAGTTTTTAGTTCTCCAAAGCATGGAGGGGTGACCTGTCATTTTGGAGTCCGTGGTGCTGATCTTCCCGGTAAGGTTAGGGAGGGAGCCGGGAGCATAGGCCACTGTGAGAGCAAGCGAGTTGCTGGGTACTCCTCCCTCTTCCCCTGGAAATTCCAGAAATCTCCAGAGAAGGGGAGGGGATGACGGAAGGGAAAGGCAAAACTACCTTTAATCTACTATGGAGTGTTTAAGATGCTCCACTTGCGTTGACTGGGTGGAGGGTGAAGACTGAGGATTTTTCAGCTCTAAAATATGATTATGTAATGAGGGCTTTCTCATTTAATTTAGATTTCCACAGAAATTGCAAATGGGCTACTCATAAGCCTCTTGCCTAAACCCCCAAAGCATGACGCTCCTCTCACCATTGAGTTTCCAAACTTGGACAAGACTTCTGCAGAGTGGCTTAAGGTCAATGGTCTGAAAGGTAAATCTCCAAAGAGGGCAGAACCCAGGAAACAGGTGACTGACTAAAAGGCTTGAATCCGGCCGGGCACAGTGGCTCACATCTGCAATCCCAGCACTTTGGGAGGCCAAGAAGGAAGGATTAGTTGAGACCAGGGATTTGAGACCAACCTAGGCAACATAGCAAGACCCCATCTCTATAAAAAATAAAATTATCTGGGCGTGGTGGCATACACCTATAGTCCCAGATACTCAGGTAGGCTGAGGCAGGAGGATACCTTGAGTCCAGGAGTTTGAGGATACAGTGAGTTACGATTGTGCCACTGCATTCCAGCCTGAGTGACAGAGCAAAACCCTGTCTCAAAAAAATAAAAGGCTTGAACCCTTTGGAGCATCCCAGGCAGTGCTTACAACCTCAGAATTTATTTTTTCAGCCAAGAAATTAAGTCTGTATCAGGTCCTGGCACCCAACGCATTCTCTCCTGTGGAGGAATTTGTACCTATTCTCCAGAAAACAGTATCATCGACTATCCATGAGGTAATTCAGATTCATCATTTTCTCCAGTCCTCTGCAGGAGAGCTCCCTGGTGGCTTTTCCCACCTTCTTAAATGTTCTGGCAATAAGAATCACCAGGGATTCAGGCTTCCCACCCAGGACCCTAGAATGCACATCAAATCCACTGTAGCTGTTGGTTTTCAAAGATCTGAAAAATTGAACTCGGGAGATGGGGCAAGAGGGATAAATCAGGTACCACGGTCACCTCCTCCATGAAGGTTTTCTCCTCCCAACTCAGACAGGACAGACTTGCTGTCTTTATGTCCTTGCTGTACCTAATGCAGACTTCTGCTATTGCTCCCATAAAGGGTTAATGCATGAATTTTTACATATTTAAATCCCCATCAAGTATGAAGTATAAAGAGGGAACACTCTTCTCTAACTCTCTATCCCCCATGTTTAGTATGAGTAGGAAATCAATGAATGTTTACTGGATGGCTGAGAAGGTAGTTGGAAGGAAGGTTGGCCAGAAGAAGGAAAAGAATGATGAATGAATGGAAACGTAGATAGATGGATGGATGGATGGATGGATGGATGGATGGATGGATGAATGGACGAATGGATAGGTGGATGGATAGATGGGTGGGTGGGTGGATGGATGAATGGATGGATGGATGGATGGATGGATGGATGGATGGATGGATGGATGGATAAATAGATGAGTGGATGGATGGATGGATGGATGGATGGATGGATGGATGGATGGATGGATGGATGGATGGATGCATGGATGCATGGATGCATGGATGGGTAAATGGATGGGTGAATGGATGGAAATCTGAACAGGTGGAAGGGGAAAATGGAAAATGGAAGGATGGATGACAAAATGGAATAAAGGACAAATGAAAGAATGAAAATAGAAATTAAAGTAAGGATGGAAGGATGTAGGAGTGAAAGGATGGAGAAATGAAAGGAAGGAATAATAGGTGAATAGAAAGATAGCAGAAAGATGGAACACAGGAAGAGAGAGGAGTAAGGGACATGTAGGTCTAGCAGTGCATGGATGAATGACTAGATGGATGGAGTGAGAGAGAGATGGATATGTTGACTTGGTGGAGGATGAAAAAACAAGATGAACAAATTGGATTTTCAAAGCATCTGTGAAGGCCTGTCTAGGTTTCCAAACCTAAGAAGCTATGGCCAGTATATTTTAAGGTCTCCAACTGTGCTCTCTTTTACTAAAACCCTCCAACCATATCTTCATGACTCTGATGTTCAGAAAAGCCTCTCAGGAAGACAGCCTGAGAGGCTTGCTGTCAGGCATGGTCCATTCAGGGGATCACTCTCTCTAAGGCTCTCTACTTCCAGTTCCAGACAAGGCAATGGACCTGGTGGTGGTGGCATTGCGGGGTGTGTGTGGTGGAGTTCTGGGAGGGAGTTCAATCCAACCTCGAATGTGTTCAGAGCCCACTTCCCTCTCCTGCACCTGATTTGGAGAACCAGTGCCCAAATTAAACTACATGTACTTCTGTTCACCTGCTCACCCTCCTGCCCATGCCTGAGAACAGAAGGCAATGATACAATTTGAATGGCACGATGGGACAGTGAAGAACATTCATGTGGACCCACCCTTCCTCTATGAGTACCAGGTCAGTGATGGGTTCAATCAGTCAGAAAATGGGGTGCAGGAGGCGGAGATGGGAGGAAGGTTCCCTGGGCTATGGAGTCACCAAGCCATTGACTAAACTCCCTCTTGTAAAGAGGGACTGTGTGCTCCACCTACAGGCCCCCTGGAGCTTTGGCCACCTCCTCCCCAAGCAGGGACCTCAATGCCTCAAAAAAAAAAAAGAAAAAAAAAAGCCTCTAATCCTCTGGGGAAAGATCTCCTTCCTCCCCCATTTGATGCAATGAAATACCGTGTGACTCTTCCCTTCCTGGTCTTGTGGCGAATTTGTCCATGATTTAGTGGAATGATTATACTGCCTGGATTCCCAGGGACTTGACACACCATTCCCTGAAGCCCACCTGGGTACACCTACTTCCCCTCAGGCCCCTTGGTTGCTCAGCCTTTGAGCAGCCGCTCACTGTGGCCCACACCTCTGCAGAAACAGCTCAACAGAGCTATGCGGATGTACGAGAGGCGAATCGAGTGGCTCTCCCTGGCCAGCAGAAGAATTTGGGGCACTGTCTGTGAAAAAAGGTACCTTTCCTAAGCAGGGTTCTTATCCTTCGTGGGTCTGATGTGTGACATGACGTTTATCTGACTCATGAATTCCCTGTTGGTATCATCAGAAGCCATCACTTAGATTAGGGATTGGGAATCTCTCAGCAGAACCCCCAGGGGAGGAAAAAGTCACCACCACCATCATTGATGTCAATAATATCATCGTTGTGTCACTGAGCATTTTTGCAATCCCAGCGCTTTGGGAGGCCAAAGTAGGAGGATCGCTTGAGGCCAAAAGTTTGAGACCAGACTGGGCAACATAGTGAGACCCTGTCTCTACAAAAAATAAAATAATTAGCTGGGCATGGTGTTGTACACCTGTAGTCCCAGCTACTTGGGATGCTGAGGCAGGGGCAGGAGGGTCGCTTGAGCCCAGGGGTTCAAGGCTGCAGTGGGCTATGATTGTGCCACCGTACTCCAGCCTGGGCAACAGAGCGAGTCCCTGTGTCTCAAAAAAAAAAAAAAAAAAAATCACACCTCCTCCCTGGCCAGAGCAAATGGGTCATGGATGAATGGATCCTCCCACCCAGCCAGAGGTGTGATGTTCTGATTGGCCAGGGTCAAATGCCTATCCCTGAAGCTTGCAGTGGGCTCAGTTTCACTCAACTCAAATTGACTGATAGAGGCAGAGGTGTTTCCCAAAGGAAAATCAGGATGCTGTTGCCAGATGAGGTAATGGATGCTGAGTTGGGAGAAACAATAGTTATCTATCATGGCCATTATTATGATTCCATACCTTGTTTGATGAATTAACATTTATAAATTATTATATTTTATAATACTATACATCTATTATTATTATTATTATTATTATTATTATTATTATTATTAGAGACAGGGTCTCGCTATGTTGCCCAGGCTGGTCTCAAACTCTTGGCCTCAAGAGTTTCTTCTGCCCCAGCCTCCCAACATGTTGGGATTGCAGGCATGAGTCACCACACCTGGCCACTATACATCTATTATGTAATTTTGTTCTTGAAGCAACCCTATGATGAGTCTTACAAGTAGTTTATAGTTAAACTACTTAAACAAAGATCAGAGAGGTTTTGTGACTTGCCTAAGGCCACACAGCTGGTATGAAGTGGAACTTGAACCAAGGTCTTCTGACTGTAAATCACATGGATTTTCTTTTGCTATTCATAGCTGTCTCAAAATGAGAATGGGGCAGGAGGTAGGAATATAAGTTTGAAGTTGTAAAATGAGAGAAAGAACGAATGAGGCTAGAGATCTTAAAACAGAGAGCAAACAAAAAGATAAAAATATTTTCCAAGAGGCCCAGATATACCTAATTCCTCATGTTACTTGCTCACCTGGTTTTTGCTTTCCCTACAAAGACCCCAACCTATGGCGGGTGT
The DNA here is from genome assembly GCF_037993035.2 of Macaca fascicularis. Classification (NCBI taxonomy): domain Eukaryota; kingdom Metazoa; phylum Chordata; class Mammalia; order Primates; family Cercopithecidae; genus Macaca; species Macaca fascicularis. The sequence goes on from NC_088394.1 coordinate 21,108,016, forward strand.
AGTGGCTCATTCCTGTATTTCCAGTACTTTGAGAGGCCAAGGCAGGAGGATCACTTGAGGCCAGGAGTTCAAAAACAGCCTGAGCAACATGGGCAGACTTGGTCTCCACAAAAAAAAAAAAAAAAATTTAGCTAGGAATGGTGATGTGTGCCTGTGGTCCCAGCAACTTGGGAAACTGAGGCAGGAGTATCTCTTGAGCCCAGGAGGTTGAGGCTTCAGTGAGCCATGATCACACCACTGCACTCCAGCCTGGGCAACAGAGAGAGACCATCTAAATATATATATATATATATATATATATATATATATATATATATATATATATATATATATATATATGTATGTATGTATATTCATATTCTGACCTATAAAAATATTGAATGCTAATTCTTTAAAGTAAATCTATGAAAATCATTATATGAAGCCCCTACCCCTTAAACCACCTCCACCATGAGGCTTTATTCCATTACAGCATCTCTTGGGAGAGAAGGGGGGTTCCATGACCCCATTAATCTACCATTGTAAGCCCACCTCTGTTGGCCTCAAACCACAGAGAAGATTTTGGCCAGCTATGAATTTGGCATGCAAAATTCCCCTGGAAAAAACTTTAAATAGTAAAATGGAACAAAATTAACATTATCTCAGAGATTCAGTTCTCCTCTTAAAGCTCGTGTTTCCTTTTAGGGTGGTTGTACTGCTCGATATCTCTGCGACCAATTCCATGTACATTATTCATATCCAGCACTCCCTGCGGCTGCTGCTGGAGGAGCAGTTATCCAACAAGGACTACTTCAACCTCATCGCGTACGTGTCTCCTGGCTCCTGGGGGCAAGGGTTGGTTGTGTGTGTTTGGATGTCATCGTTATGCTGGGGCTTTGGACATTGCCAGACGACAGATATTGACGTCATGGTCACCCGGCCTCCTAGGATAGCCATCGGTTTATCTGATTTGGATGATCTTGTTTGAAGCATTGAATAATTAAATGGTTACAGGACTGTCCTACTGGGGCAAAGGTGATAAGTGACCCCAAAACACACTGCTTGATCAACCAGGATAAAGTAATTCAGCCCATTGGCCCATTTGGCTTCCAAGACAAAACAGGCAGAAGAGGAAAGGAAGGACTCCAGCCATGCCTTAGTCTCAGTCCTCAGCCTGACTCCAGCAAGCCCCACCTTTTCAAGTATTTAGGATTCCAATTCTAAATTTAAATTAAAATTGTATATATAAATTTGGCCGGGTGCAGTGGCTCACACCTGTAATCCCAGCACCTCGGGAGGCCGAGACAGAGGATCATTTGCATCCAGGAGTTTGAGACCAGCCTGGGCAACATAGTGAGACCCCCATCTCTGTTTTAATAAATAAAAATTATACATATACATTTAATTATGTGTGTGTGTATATATATATAAATCGTATGCAATTTTTAAAACTGTATAGTTTGGAATTAAATACAATGAAGATCAGAGAGGTTTTGAAGATTTGAACTTTCTTCAAATTTATGTATAGTTTTAAAATTATATATAGTATATATAGTTTTAAAATGTTAATATAGTTTTAAAATTGTATATTATATGTAATTATAGTACATATCTAGCATTTTTAATTTAAAAACTATATATATAGTTTGTTTTTGTTTGTGTTTTTGTTTTTGTTTTGAGATGGAGTCTCACTCTGTTTCCCAGACTGGAGTGCAGTGGCTTGATCTCAGTTCACTGCAGCCTCCTCCTCCCAGGTTCAAGCAATTCTTCTACCTCAGCCTCCCAAGTAGCTGGGTCTACAGGCACACACCACCACACCTGGCTAATCTTTGTATTTCTAGTAGAAACGGAGTTTCACCATGTTGGCCAGGCTGATCTCGAACCCCTAACCTCAAGTGATCCTCCTGCCTCAGCCTCCCAAAGTGCTGGGATTACAGGCTTGAGCCACTGAGCCCAGCCATAAAAACTATATATATAATTTTTAAAATTGCATACTATTTTAACTAACAAGGGAAGACAGAGAGAAAAGGAACCCACTTAAAGAGTAGATTTTTATACAACCTCAAACCAAATAGGGCATTTTCTAAACCTATTAAGTCAACAGTTAGTATTAGATATTATTCTGTACCAGAGCCCAATCATTCCCTAATAAACTCTACAGAAAAATATTTATGGTAACATTATAGACAAGGAATTTTATTTATTCATCTACCCATTCATTCATTCAGCAATGTTTCATTGACAATCTGCCATGAACCAGTCCCTGTGCCAGGCACTGGGGAGATGGACATGAAGACACACAAAACCCATCCTTGAGGAACTCACAGCCTAACAGTGGGAGACAGGGATGTTAAGAAGTGCTATTAAGTGTTTTCTATAGAAATGAGTAGATAGCTAGGTATGGGACTGCAAGGTATCAGTGGCAGGATCAGTTCATTCCACCTGTGAGGAGTAGGCTCAGGACATCTTCATGGAGCAAGTGCCCCTTCCGCTGAGTCTTGATGAATGAGTAGGTGTTTGCCTAGCACTTGAGAATGATGGGATAGGGAGAAATGGTGTTCCAGGTAGAGGCAACAGCATGAGCAGGAGCGTGAGGTATGTTAGAGCTTTAGGGACCATCAGGTAGTTCAGCATGGATATGGGGGTGAGAGGGAGAGAATGTGCATGACAGAAATAACAGGTGATGGAGGATTGATATAGGCCATGCTCATGAGTTTCCTGTGCTATAGGATATAAAGGCACTGGAGGATTGCAAGCAAGGTACTAATACGATCAGGTTTGCATCTTCAAATGCTCGAGCAGTGCTGTGAAGGAGGAACTGAAGGGATGTAATACCGGAGGGAAGAGACCAGTTTGACTCTTGCAATTGCCTGCCCTAGTGTTGAGTGGGCTTAAGCCAAGGCACTGTGAATGGAAGAAATAGTGTGTGGCCAGTAAGAATGGCCATTATTAAAGTCAAAAAATAACAGGTGCTGGCGAGGTTTCAGAGAAAAAGGAACAATTACACACTTGTTGGGAGTGTAAGTTAGTTCAACCATGGTGGAAAGCAGTATGATGATTCCTCAAAGACCTAAAAACAGAACTACCATTCAAACCAGCAATCCCATCCCTGGGTACATACCCAAAGGAATATAAATCATTCTGTCATAAAGACGAATGCACATATATGTATATTGCAGCACTATTAACAATAGCAAGAGATGGAATCAATGTAAATGCCCAACAGTGGTAGACTGGATAGAGAAAATGTGGTACGCATATGCCACGGAATACTATGCAGCCATAAAAAAGAATGAGATCATGTTCTTTGCAGGAACATGTATAGAGCTGGAGGCCATAATCCCTAGCAAACTAACACAGCAATAGAAAACCAAATACAGCATGTTCTTACTTATAAGTTGGAGCTAAATGATGAAAACACATGGACACATAAAGGGGAAAAACACACACTGGGGCCTATTGGAGGGTGTGGGTGAGAGGAAGGAGATCAGGAAAAATAACTGATGGGTACTAGGCTTAATACCTGCGTGATGAAATAATCTATATAACAAGCCCCCATGACAGGAGTTTACCTATATAACAAGCCTGCACACATACCCCTGAGCCCAAAATAAAAGTTAATCAAGAAAGAGGTGCATGGAGGCTGGGCACAGTGGCTCATGCCTGTAATCCCAGCACTTTGAGAGGCCAAGGTGGGCAGATCACGAGGTCAGGAGATCAAGACCATGCTGGCTAACATGGTGAAACCCCGTCTCCACTAAAAATACAAAAAAATTAGCCAGGCGTGGTGGCGGGCACTTGTAGTCCCAGCTTCTCAGGAGGCTGAGGCAGGAGAATGGCATGAACCCAGGAGGTGGAGCTTGCAATGAGCCAAGATCACGCCACTGCAGTCCAGCCTGGCAATAGAACAAGACTCCGTCTCAAAAAAAAAGGTGCATGGAAAAGATTTTGGGGAGTTAGAATCTACAGAATGTCGTCCCTGGCTGTAGGGGGTGAAAGAATGGTAAAGAGAAGATGATGCCCAAGAACAGATCTCTGAAGGGAAAGATGGTTTTAAACATCCAGAGTCTGAGACACTCCAGAGTTTGGAGAACATTAGGAGGAGAAGGAGCTCCAGTGAGGAGACCTAGCCAAGAAACAAGGGGTTTTGAGCCATCAGCATTTTAATTATATGAATGAAATAAATGGTAGTGCAGGGATCGCACCTGTGGAGATGCGAAGGGGAGAGAGAAGACAATCAAAGGCAGCACTTGGGAAATACCAGCATTTGAAGGGTGGGCAGAAGAAGGGAACCACCAAAGGAACACAGGAAAGGAGAACCCAGAGAGGTGGGAGGAAAACAAGAGAGAAAGGTGTTGGGATGCTATGTTAGTCCGTTCCTGCACTGCTATAAAGGAGTATATGAAGGTCGGGCGCGGTGGCTCACTCCTGTAATCGCAGCACTTTGAGAGGTCAAGGCAGGTGGATCACTTGAAGCCAGGAGTTCGAGACCAGCCTGGCCGACGTGGTGAAACCCCATCTACTAAAAATACAAAAATAAGTGGGTCTCAGTGGTACAGGCCTATAATCCCAGCTACTCCAGTGGCTGAGGCATAAGAATCACTTGAACCCAGATTTATTATCCAGCGATAATAGGGATATATTTCCACTGGTGGGGGAATGGAGGGCATTGTTCATCTCTACCAGAGAACACCCCCAGGGTGGAAGTTTGACTGCAATGGGTTGAAGAGGTGAGGAAGTGGTGGTATATTGTGTTTCCAGGGAGCTTGTCCACAAGGGGAAAGAGGAAAGAGCGAAGTTGCCCATAGAGTAGCTTCCCGGTGGAAGGAGGATGTTCTTGTCAAGTATAGAGAGTCTGAAACAGGTAGAGAGGTGCTGGGGGCAGAGGGAAGTGGAGAGAAGTTGGGAATGTGTGGATGTGAGGGTGGAACTGTGGGGCAAAGTTTCAGAAGAGATGGGTGATGATGAGGTCAAAGGCCAGGTGGAGGAATTAATCTCAAACTAGAGAGGGGACAACTTTTCATTCATAAAGAGTATAAATCCCCTTCCCAAGGATCTTAAATTCTGTCTTACAGGACAAATGAGACAATGTGGGTTTTCTGGATTTGGGGGTTTGTTTGTTTTTTGAGACGGGGTCTCGCTCTGTTGCCCAGGCTGGAGTGCAGTGGCACAATCATAGCTCACTACAGCCTCAGCCTCCTGGACTCAAGTGATCCTCCCACCTCAACCTCCTAAGTAGCTAGGTCAACAGACATGTGCCACTATACCCAGCTAATTTTATTTTGTAGAAATGGGGTCTTGCTATACTGCCCAGGCTAGATGTGTATTTTTTTTCTTTACCAAATCCTGTTGATTACATAGACGTGTATTTAAAAAAACAAAACAAACAGCACTTTGGGAGACTGAGACGAGCAGATCACAAGGTCAGGAGATCGAGACCATCCTGGCTAACACAGTGAAACTCCATCTCTACTAATAATACAAAAAAAATTAGCTGGGCGTGATGGCAGGCACCTGTAATTCCAGCTACTCGGGAGGCTAAGGCAGGAGAATGGCGTGAACCCGGGAGGCGGAGCTTGCAGTGAGCCGAGATCCCACCACTGCACTCCAGCCTGGGCAACAAAGCAAGACTCTGTCTCAAAAAAAAAAAACAAAAAAAAACTATAGTATGGATAGGGAAGAGAAATGTGGAGCCATGCTAGCGGAGGTTAAATGGGGCCACACGCCATAGCTCAACACTTCAGAAAGAAAGCTGACCAAAGCTGGCTCACGCCATGTCTCGGCTGAAGTATGTTGGGACATGTGACCTGCAAGGAAATCTCAAGGCTAGCCCAGGCCAGTGACATCCTCACATTTTAGGGGATCTCATCAGAATTTTGTCCCCACTAAAAGCCTGCAAAGCCCAAAGAGCTGGGCCGCCAAGTGGACCTCCCCCAGCCTAAGAATGAACTCTCTTTGCTTCTTAAAGGTTTGGAAGCACAAGTGAAAGCTGGAGGCCTGAGATGGTTCCCATGAGCCACGACAATTTACAAAGTGCCTGGCGGTAGGTGATGGGCAGAGACTTTGTGGGGCTGTGTCTGAGGGAAGGCTTGCAGGCGTTGTTTTCTCTGTCCCCCTCTCCACCAGGAAGTAGCTCTCTAGAGTCCCTGACCCCAAACAGCCATGGGCAGAAATCAGAAAACAGCTTCCTTCTATCTGCTGCTCTCCCCACCTGGCCGTCTTCACTTTGTGAGAGTGATGACATCAACTCCATCACGTCTGAGATGACAAAGGCTCTCACCTACTCCCAAAAGGTATGCCCTAGGCATGGGCCAGTGACCCTCAGCGTGGCCATCTCTGCCTCCCCAGGTGGGCCCTGAACCTGCGGTGTTGGGGCAGCAGGAATGTTCTCAGCGCCCTGCGGAAGGCTGTGGAAGTGGACTTCAAGGACAAAGACAAACACCAATCGCAGGGAATCTACCTCTTCACTGGGGGCATCCCTGACCAGGACATGGTGGGTAGGCCACCTCCCGGATGTCCATTATCCTTTGCGACCTCATCCATCTTCCCCCAGGTGGATACCTCGCCAAGCTTTCTACAGCATGATTTCTAAAGCAGTGCTTCTCAAACTTTAATGTATAGACAGGCACCTAAGGATGCTGTTAAAATGCAGGCCCTGGAGACCAGATTGGGCAACATAGGGAGACCACATTTCTACAAAAATTTTAAAAATAACCTGCCATGGTGGCACATGCCTGTAGTCCCAGCTACTCAGGAGGCTGGGGTGGGAGGATCGCTTGAGCTCAGGTGCTCAAGACCAGCCTGGACAACATAGCAAGACCCCATCTCTACAAAAATAAAATTTAAAAACCAGATGTAGCCAGGCACGGTGGCTCATGCCTGTAATCCCAGCACTTTGGGAGGCTGAGGCAGGCAGATCATCTGAAGTTGGGAGTTTCAGTTCACCTTGACCAACATGGAGAAACCCCATCTCTACTAAAAATACAAAATTAGCCAGGCGTGGTGGCACACGCCTGTAATCCCACCTACTCGGGAGGCTGAGGCAGGAGAATCACTTGAACCCTGGAGCGGGAGGTTGCGGTGAGCCAAGATCACGCCATTGCACTCCAACCTGGGCGACAAGAGTGAAACTCTGTCTCAAAAAAAAAAAGTGTGGTGACGTGTGCCTGTAGTCACAGCTACTTAGGAGGCTGAGGCAGAAGGATTGCTTAAGCCCTGGAGATTAAAGCTGCAGCAAGCTATAATCATGCCCCTGCACTCCAGCCTGGGCAACAGAGCAAGACCCTGTCTCTTTAAAATATATATATACATACATACATACATACATACATACATACATACATAGTGCAGATCCTGGTTCAGTAGGTCTGGGGTGGGGCCTGGGAGTCTGCATTTCTAGCAGGCTTCCAGGGGATGCGGATGCTACTGGTCTAGACCACGCCTGGTGTCAGGAGGCTCTCAGGTCCAGCTCCCGACCACACTCTGTTAAAATATTGAGAGATGGGAATTGAACAATGAGATCATTTGGACACAGGAAGGGGAACATCACACACCAGGGCCTGTTGTAGGGTGGAGGGAGGGGGAGGGATAGCATTAGGAGATATACCTAATGTAAATAACGAGTTAATGGGTACAGCACACCAACATGGCACACGTATACATATGTAACAAACCTGCACGTTGTGCACATGTACCCCAGAACTTATAATAATAAAAAAAAAATTTAAAAAAATTTTATTGAGAGAAACTGCAACCCAGGTTCATCTCTTTCCATCCTTGTGCCAAGGACTGGACAAGGCATAGAGAAGGCCCTGGAGAAACATGGCCAGGCTGGGCTGCCCGGAGCCCCACAGCTTCAAGGCCCTCAGCTGCGGGCCCCTCTTACCTTCTCTTCCCCACCAGCCTACAATCAGCGCCTACATGGCCGAGGCCTGTAGTGGCTGCGACCTCCAGCTGAACGTGTGTCTCTTCTACGTGGGCGAGCCAAAGATGGACACCACACCCCCTGCCTGCTATGCCAGTCGCACTGACACGGCCGCTGCCTACAAGGAAGTCACCCGGGCTGCAGGTGGCCGCTTCCACTGGTTTGGAGACACAGGTACATGAGTGTTTCCTCATCCCTTTGGCTCATTCCAAACAGTTGCCTCAGCACCAGCATAGCTCCCTTAGACCACAGATATATTCCAGAAAAGCAGCTTGTGAAAATCACATTTTAAAATGTAAAACTATTCCTCTGAAGATAGATAGCAGTGATGGTTGCACAACAATGTGAATGCACTTAATGCCACTGAATTGTACACTTTTAAATGATTGAACTAGGAAGTTTGATGTTATGTATATTTTACTGCAATTTTTTTAAGTTAAAAAAAGTAGGCCGGACACAGTGGCTCATACCCATAATCCCAGCACTTTGAGAGGCCAAGGCGTTTGGATCACTTGAGGTCAAGACTTTGAGACTAGCCGGGCCAACATGGTGAAAACCTGTCTCTATTAAAAATACAAAAAATTAGTCGAGTGTGGTGGCACACACCTGTAGTCCCAGCTACTCAGGAGGCTGAGGTACAATAGAATTGCTTGAACCCAGGAAGCAGAGGTTGCAGTGAGCAGAGATCACAGCACTACCCTCCAGCCTGGGTGACAGAGCAAGACTCTGTTTCAAAAAAGAAGAAAAAGAAGAAGAAGTAAAACTCTGAAAGTATATTATGGGTCAGGTGGTGGCTCACACTTGTAGTCTCAGCACTTTGGAAAGTTGAGGTAAGCGGATTGTTTGAGGCCAGTCCGAGACCATCCTGGGCAACATAGCAAGACTCTACCTCTACAAAAAAATTAAAATTAAAAATATGTGTATTTTAGAATGTCAGAGCTAGAAGGCACCCTAAACATCCCTTAGATTGTTTTTTGAAGGGTGGTATGTTCATAGCACATGGTTGGCAAGATAGTACACGGTATACAAAGCAACATTTTTTTAGAGACAGGGTCTCCCTCTGTCACCCAGGCTGGAATGCAGTGGTGCCATCATACTTCACTGCAGCCTCAACCTCCTGGACTCAAGCAATCCTCCCACCCTAGCCTCCTGAGCAGCTGGGACTACAGATGTCCACCACCACACCCGACTAATTTCTTAAATTTTTTGATAGAGAAGGGGTCTCACTGTGTTGCCCAGGCTGGTCTTGAACTCCCAACCTCAAGCAATCTTCCCTTTTCAGCCTCCCAAAGTGCTGGGATTACAGGAGTGAGCCACCACGCCCAGCCCTTGAGTCACCTCCAGGTGGCTTTCTAGTATCCAAATGATGGGGATACTTGCCAGGATCCACACCCTGTCTCCCATGCTCACGATGTGCTTTGTTTCCAGGCATTTATGAGAGCGATGACATCAGTTCCATCATGTCTGAGATGGAAAAGGCTCTCAACTACTCCCAAAAGGTATGCCCTGGGCATGGGCCAATGACTGCACTGCCTTCTGTATTCATTTCCTGGGGCTACCATAACTGCCACAAATTGGGCGGCTTAAAATAACAACCATTGATTCTCTCACTTCCAGAGGCTGGAAGTCTGAAATCAAGGTGTCAGCAGGGTCAGGCTCCCTCTGAAGGCTCTGGGTGGAATCTTTCCTTGCCCCTCCCTGGCTTCTGGTGGCAATTGGTGTCTGTTTGTTTTTAATTGCACTGGTTGCTCTTTTAAAATGGCAAGGAAGACTTTATTTAAGACTGTTGCAATAGGGGAGAGAGACTGAACTCAACTCTAAATAATAGCAAAATAGCTGGAGATGTATAGCCAACGAGCAGAGTCAGTGGATGGAAAATTACTAAAAGAACTGGATAAATATGATAGGTAAAAGGATTCTTGTTAAACAGGGCTCTTGCTAAAGGCAGACCAAAGGCTTAGATATCAAAAATAGAACTGGGCACAGTGGCTCTCACCTGTAATCCCAGCACTTTGGGAGGCCGAGGCAGGCCGATGCTGGAGCCCAGGAGTTTGAGACCAGCCTCGGCAGCATGGTAAAACCCCATCTCTATTAAAGAATTTTCTAAAAATCATTAAAAAAAAAAAAGATATCTCAGATGGGAGATGAGGAACTTGATTGGATATCAAGGATGGGACAGGTCTCACTAAACTGACTTAGCAGAATTCTTTGCCAAAACTGAGTTCAGCAGGCCAAGGTCAAGGCGTCATTGAGAAGATGGTTTAGAGGAGCCTGGCTAAAGTTTGGTCAAGGTGGGAGTCCTTTGAGACTAAAATGTTACTTCCTCAGAGAGAGGAGTTGAGCAGGACAAGATACAATGAGAGAGGTAGCTAGGGGCCAGATCACGTGAGGAGCAATGAACATCTAAGGAAGAATTCCTTGGACTTGCAAGTGATTGAAGAGGCAGTGTGAAAGAGAAGACATCCAAAGTGACCCCCACGCTCCTCACTGGGGCACCCAGTAGGCAGTGAGGCCATTGACCAAGATGGAGAAAACAGGAGGAAAAGCCCATGGAAGGACGGTGCAGGGAAGGCTGGTCTGGGACAAGGGTGAGTTTGTGGAGCCTGCGAGATGACAAGTGAGGGTACCCTACAGGCAGGTGGGAAAAGACATGGCTGGAGATGGAGATTTGGGGCAGTTTAAGCCACAATGATGGACAGAGGGCACTTAGCAAGGATGTGGTCGAGGCAATGGAGTGGAGGAGCCTGTGAAGGAGACTCCTGGACTCCACCACTCGCAGAAGGACTCACTTCCCAGACAACTGTGGACTCCTGGGAGGGCGGGGCCACATCTCCATCTTCTATTCCTCTGTGGCCACTGGATCTGCAGATCTGTGGCTCCCCCTGCGTGCCTGTGCTGTCTTCCCCAAAAGGGACCCTTTTGGTGCTTTTAAAATATCCCTTCCCGGCTGGGCGCAGTGGCTCATGCCTGTAATCCCAGCACTTTGGAAGGCCGAGGCGGGCAGATCTCAAGGTCAGGAGATCGAGACCATCGTGGCTAACATGGTGAAACCCCGTCTCTACTAAAAATACACACACACACACACACACACACACTAGCTGGGTGTAGTGGTGTGCACCTGTAATCCCAGCTATTCTGGAGGCTGAGGCAAGAGAATCCTTGAACCTGGGAGGCAGAGGTTGCAGTGAGCTGAGATCACGCCACTGCACTCCAGCCTGGTGACAGAGTGAGACTCCATCTCAAAATAAATAAATAAAAAATAAAGAAATATCCCTTACCCTCAGGTGCACGCAGTCCCATTCCCTCATCTGATAAACTCATTCATATGATGTTAATGGGCAATGACTGCGTAATTCACCTTTCCAGAGGATGCTTATTTACATTTGAGTGGTGTCTTCTGGAGCTTTGATTGGGAATAATTGCTGGGGAACCAGTCGGGCTGACCGGCCCACAAGTGGAGGCCACAGTGTCTCACAATGGAAGGGTGCTGGCTTTGGAACCAGACCCACCTGGTTTGAATTGAAGTTTCTCTACACACTGATAAGGTGGCCTTAGATGAGAACCTTAAGCTCACAGAGCTGTAACTGTAATAGATCTGTTGCCAGATATGCATGGCAAGTCAATGCACAGAGACACTGGGTTGTGGCAGAGGAAAAAATGTTTAATTGTAGAAAGGCCAAACGAGGAGATGGGAGGGAACCTCAAATCCATCTCCCCGGGGAATTTGACATTAAGGTTTTTAAGGGTATTGCAGTGGGCTGAAGTGTGGAGGTCACTGACTAGTTGAGTGCAGGCTGGAGTCATGGGCGGGGGAGATGAAGAAGCTGTGTTTTCATGCTGTTCCTGTTCCTCTGGGGGTCTTCAAACTGGTTGGCATCAGCTACTTTGCTGGAATTCGAGTCTGAAAAACATCTTAAGCAATTCTTAAACAAAAGCTTTGTGATTTTGACATCAGAAATCCTATCTAGAGGAACAATGGGGATGCAAACAGCCAGGATCTGGTGCTATGTGACTTTAGGTTACAAAGAAGTGGGGCTATGTGCAGCCTGATCAGGGCTTCATGATAACTAGATTTTTGTCCAGAATTCTTGTTAACTCTGTGATGACAGCTTCAGAGCTTTGGTTTCCTCATGTGTAAAATGGGGAGATGACAGCACCTACCCTATTGGCGTAGCTGACGTGACTTGTTGGCATGAGAGTTGGAGACTCCCAAGTATTCACTAACCCAGAGCCTATGCCTCCCATACCTGGTCCTTACTGTTGTTCATAGGATTGGTCCATAGCACTCTCAGCCCCAGGTGGCTTTCTAGGGATGAAAAGAGGAATCCAGGGGATGTCAGAGGTTTCAGTGGATACAGTCCCTTCTGCTCTCTCTCTCTCTCTCTCTCTCTCTCTCTCTCTCTGTGTGTGTGTGTGTGTGTGTGTGTGTGTGTGTGTGTGTGTGTGTCCACAGTGGCTGGGGGTGCCACTGACCCTCCCAATCCCACTGCAGTGTGCCTTCCTCATGGCCTCCCTGAAGAACCATTCAAGAAAAGTACTGGGAAGTGCAGCCCTCCTGAAAGAAAAACCAAAGACACTTCAGCTAAGAAGTCAGCCCAAGAAGCTCTGCCCTCCCAGGCCCACCGCCCCCGTGGGGGCCAGAATGGTTTGACTCCCCTCCTAATAACACGCGGAAGATTTGGTTTCCTGTTTGTCTTCTGGTCTTTTCTGGGTCTTACAATGGCTGGGGCCAGCAGGGATGGGGTGGGCGCTTCAGTGGTGAGTGTCCCGTGGGTGCCTCTCGCCCAGGCCTCCGGGGGAAAATCTCCCCCGGGGGGCCAGCTCCTCAGCTCTGGGGCTCCTCTGGCCTCCTCCACCCCACCCTTGGCTCTGCCAGCTTATCCCAGCCTTTTCCCTACCCTGGTACTGAGGATGCCACAGAATTGACACCCACCTGTTTCATCTGATGGCTTATCCTGGAGGATCTCTTGGAGGCAAAGGAATTAGGGTCTCTAAGGGCTCTTCCCACTGCCGCCTAAGACTTTGGAGGGGCCGATAGGAGCCTGAGGGTGGGCTGCACCTGCTAGGGGTTTATCCCCATTCACAGCCTGTCAATTCTGTCCTCCATTAAGTACCCACCCACCTTGGAAGTCAGAAGGGCTCTAGAGGAAAGACCTCAGAGGCACCTGTGCTTGTGAGCAGACTGGGAGGGACACCTGTGAGTCCCTCAGCATTGCATGACTCAGACCCTGTGAGTGCAGCCCATGTTCAGAATGTGGAAATCCATCCCAGACCGTAGGTAGCAGATTCCCAGTCAAAGGGCTGCCTTTCCAGGAGAGCCTGTGCAGCCAGGCTCTGCCCTCGTTCAGGGAACTCCACCAGGTTTCAGGAGCCAGCTCAGGCACTTCACCCCCTCCTCAGGGGCTGCCTCTTGAGCCTCCAGTGCTTCCTGAGTGCCTCCTGAAACCAGGCGGGGTGCTCCCCAGAGAGTGACTTTTTAATGACCATCACACTCCGGTCGTGGCTGAGAATGAAGGAACTCTTCCCTTAAAACAGATGCCTGGGCCAGGCTCAGTGGCTCACACCTGTGATCCCAGCACTTTGGGAGGCCGAGGCAGGCGGATCACGAGGTCAAGAGATCGAGACCATCCTGGCCAACATGGTGAAACCCCCTCTCTACTAAAAATACAAAAATTAGCCGGGTGTGATGGCGGGCACCTGTAATCCCAGCTACTCGGGAGGCTGAGGCAGGGAGAATTGCTTGAACCTGGGAGGCAGAGCTTGCAGTGATCCGAGATCATGCTGCTGCACTCCAGCCTGGGTGACAGAGCCAGACTCCATCTTAAAAAAGAAAACAAACAAACAACAACAAAAAAAAAAACTGAGGTGCCTGATAAGGCACAGAAGTTACCTAAATTTCTCTTGTCATGCTGGAAGCCCAGACATCCCAGTCCATTAGGAAGAGGGGCGGGTAACTGATGAAGAAAGTTCTGGCAAACCCCCATAGCTCTCTCACTAGCAGCTGTCTCACTCTCATCTCACACACATACACATGCATACATACACATATGCACATGCACAGACATGCATATACACTCATACACACGTGTACACACCCATACTTTTTCACCTCAAAACCCAGAGTCCCCTCTGAATCTGCTGCAGGAGAGGGGCCAAACCTATCTGAGGAGTCCCCTCCCTTAGGCTCCTCCCTGCAAAAGTTCCTCATGGACAGATTGAGGTCGCGGTAACTGAGGCCCTGCCTGCCACAGGGAACACTCCTCTGATGGGAAAGACCACCTGTTTTCTAGAGCATTAAAGATGACCCTGACAGAGAGAAGAGCCCCCTGCTGAAATCTCTGAAATGGCGTCCACTCAGTAGCAGAGCTGGCATCTCACCAGGTAAGGCACCACCACAGTCAAGCAGGGTGGAGGGATGTCATGGTCACGGCTGAGGCATGGGTTAATAATGATAGTAACTAAAGCCAGGTGTGGAAGTTCATGCCTGTAATCCCAGCACTTTTGGAGGCTCAGGTGGAAGAATCACTTGAGGTCAGGAGTTCAAGCCTTGACAACATAGCAAGACTCCATCTCTACCAAGAAAAAAAAAAAAAAAAAAAAAAAAAAGCCAGATGTGGTGGTGCATGCCTGTAGTCCCCCAGCTACTCAGGAGGCTGAGGCAGGAGATGGCTTGAGCCCAGAAGTTCAAGGCTGCAGTGAGCTATGATTGCACCACTGCACTCTAACCTCAGTGACAGAGCAAGACCCTGTCTATACTTTTTTTTTTTTTTTGAGACAGAGTCTTGGTCTGTCACCCAGGCTGGAGTGCAGTGGTGTGATCTCAGCTCACTGCAACCTCCACCTCCTGGGTTCAAGCAATTCTCGTGCCTCAGCCTCCTGAGTGGCTGGGACTATAGGTGGGTGCCACCATGCCTGGCTAATTTTTTGTATTTTTAATAGAGACGGGGTTTCACCATGTTGCCCAGGCTGGTCTCCAAGTCCTGAGCTCAGGCAATTCATCCACCTCAGCCTCCCAAAGTGCTGAGATTACAGGGGTGAGCCACCACGCCTGGCCACATCTCTTAAAATAATAATCATAATAGCAATAATGATAGTAACTAAAACGATCAATGATCCTGAGGGTTGATCATGTGCCAGCCCATCTGCTAAGATTGTCCCATTTAGAGCCTATAATGATCAATCCTTTGCATCGGTACTCTATCAGCTTCCTATTGTACTGACAAAGGAACTGAGGCTCGGGGGGGCTAAGGATCATGTGCCACTAGTGGTAACAGGCCTTCACAATCTTTATGAAAGTATTCAGCTCATAGAACCTAAGACCATGTATTTTATTTCTGATGTCAAAGGTATGGCAGAGTGGCTCAGAGCAGAGTTCTGAAGTCAGCAGGACCAGGTAGAATCATTGTCCTGCTTCTTACTGGTGGAGTCCCACTTACCTCATCTGTAAACTGGGGGACTGTGAGGATGAAGCGAGGCAGCATACTCAGAGCACTTAGCACAATGCCAGGGAAGGATCTGGACTGGGTAAATGGTAGCTATAGCTATTTCTGATCCAAGCAAAGCCAGAGACCTGGGGTGGGGACACGGGGTGCCTTGAAGTCATCCTGGAGCCCCATTTCCTGGGGTGAAGTATAGCTGAACTTGAGTGTCTCTAAGCCAAGCTGGACAGCTATAGCGCAAGAATGCACACAGCTGCTCCAGCCAACAAGCCAAATGTTCTTCAGCTGCAGCCCAGCCAATGAAAGAAGGGATGATGGAACAGAGGAGGAAGACCAAGTCAAGGGAAGCAGAAACATCTCTTTCGCTGTTCTACACAGAGAAAGGGAATAATGTGGGTAAGTTAGAGGCTATGCAGGTGTCTGGACAGGCCCCCTGGCCCTGGGGGAGCTGTAAGGGCAGCAGGTACTGCGGGAAGGAACCCCTCCTGCTGTCCCAGGACCTGGGCACTGGTGCATCTGCAGCAAGCCTGTCCTCAAACAACTCAGTTCTCCCAGCCCTGGGAAATGGACATGCAAAATTTTGACAACAACCAGGGAATGAGAAAAGTCAATATTGAAGATGAGACCTCCTGAGATCCTCAGGCACTCCGACTCTGTCCACTAGGTGCAGTTTCCTTAGCTCTAAGGCAGATGGGAAGGGATGGAGATGATTCCCCTAGGCCAGCCTGATTGACTGCTGTGAAATGGTGCAGATCCCAAGAACAATTCATTGCTAGGCGGGAGGTTCCCAAACAGCCTTTCCCCATCCACCCAACAGCCTCTCTTTCTACCTCTCAGCAAATTGCACTAAGGGCTTTTACAACTGACTTGATTGACAGAGAAATTGACGTGAAAAAGGGAGCAGGGGGAGGGAAGAGAGGTACACAGAGTGACCATCTTGGTTCATTTGTGCTTCTATAAAGGAATACCCAAGGCTAGGTAATTTATAAAGAAAACAGGTTTATTTAGCTCAGGGTTCTGCTGGCTGGAAGTTTGGGCATCTGGTGAGAGCCTCAGGCTGCTTCCACTCATGGTGTAAGGCACTGGGGAGCTGGCATGTGCAGAGATCACATGGAGAGAGAGGAAGCAAGAGAATGGGGAGGTACCAGGCTTTTATTTAACAGCCAGCATTTGCGGCAACTAATAGAGGGAGAACTCACTCGCTCCCCACCCTGTCACCAGGGAGGGCATTGATCTATTCATGAAGGATCCGTTCCCATGACCCAAACACCTCCCATCAAGCCCCATCCCCAACACTGGGTATCACATTTCATGAGGTTTGCAGGGGCTCAAACATCCAAACTATAGCAATGACCTTACTCTGCTTCTCCTAGGCTCGGTGTACAAGAAGTACCCTCAAGGAAGGGGCGTGAGAAGGATTAGCTCTTCTATTGACTTACCCACAAAGGATACAGTTTGCTCAAGCCAAGAGGTATTAAGTTGCTTGTACCAGCACATGCCCATTAAGCAATAGAGTAATTCCTTCCACCAGCCATTACTTCTAGGAGTGGGGGTATAATCAGAAATGAGAACAGGCCGGGCACAGTGACTCACACCTGTAATCCCAGCACTTTGGGAGGCCGAGGAGGGCGGATCACTTGAGGTCAGGAGTTCGAGACCACCTGGCCAACATGGTGAAACCCCTTCTCTACTAAAAATTTAAAAATTAGCCAGGTGCAGTGGCACGCCCTGTAGTCCCAGCTACTTGGGAGGCTACAGCATGAGAATCACTTGAAACCGGGAGGTGGAGGTTGCAGTGAACCGAGATTGCGCCGCTGCACTCCAGCCTGGGTGACAGAGGAAGACTCTGTGTCAAAAAAAAAAAAGGACAAACCTGATAAGAACAATTCCTTACTGTGGCAGATGGGATAAGGGTTAAATAGACCTAAATTCAAAATCTAGGTCTGCTATTTCCTGCCTGGGTGACCTTGGGCAAGTCACCTAGCTACACTCAGTCTCACTGCCTTTCTAAAATAACGACAATTGTGCCTGTCAAATAAGATTGATGTGAAGATTCATTAAAGTGAAATCAATGGAAATCCCCCATCTTGTGCCTAAGGGGACGGTCGTCCCACAACTATTCAATAAAAGCCTGAGCTTGGGTCTGATTGTGTCGATGGCGGATGCCATCCCTGGCTGCTTTGAGCCTGCCCATTGTTGTGTCCCTTGTTGTGACAAGGAGACTGAGATTATCCTAATTGGGTTAGAGTCTGAGTTTTCGACCAATCAGGGCTTTCCACTCAAATGTTGTGGGTGGGGTTGAAATGGATGTTGGGGAAGCAACAGCGTCCACTAGACTAGGGTCTGGGAGGTGCTCAATAGATTTTGTTGTTCACCCCCAATATTTCTTTTTTTAATTTTTTTTTGAGACAGAGTTTCACTCTTGTTGCCCAGGCTGAAGTGCAGTAGCACTATCTTAGCTCACTGCAACCTCCACCTCCTGGGTTCAAACGATTCTCCTGCCTCAGCCTCCCAAGTAGCTGGGATTACAGGCATGCACCACCACACCTGGCTAATTTTTTGTATTTAGTAGAGATGGGGTTTCACCATGTTGGTCAGGCTGTTCTCAAACTCCTGACCTCAGGTGATCCACCCCTGTCAGCCTCCCAAAGTGCTGGGATTACAGGCATGAGCCACTGCACTGAGCCTGCCTCCCATATTTCTTGTGCACTTCTCCCCCAAAGCCAGGGAAGGAATTTGCATGGGATGGATGCTCAGTGAGGACCTGGGAATCCCACATTTCAAACATCATACAGGTTTCAAACATGAGGTTCTCATAGATGAATCAGATGATCATTCAGTTGAGTCTGAATTGCCTAAGATAATAGTTCTTTCCTTTATTCTAAAGTGGATGGCAAAATATGGGCTCAAAAAATTGAAGCTGGAGATTTCCAGATGCATGGGTCCCAACTGCACTCATCAAAAGTCAGGACAGAGGTCAGCATCAGCCAAACACTGCAGCATCTTCCCCAGCGTTGAGATCCGCGTAAGTCACGATTTTCATCACCGTTTTTTTTTCTCTCCCAACTCAGCTGCAAATGGCAGAGAGCAGTGTAGGGCACTCTGGCCTCTATTTCTGCTTGTGGGAACTGCCCTCCTCCCCAAAATGAGACTCCCCTCACCAAATAGGAGATGCAAAATCCTGTTGGAAAAAAAGCCAACTTCCCAGAGGGCCTCAGATCCCATTCCAGGGTTAGATGGGCTCATTGGAGTAAGAATTAGAAACAATTGCTGAGGCCAGGTGCGGTGACTCCTGCCTATAGTACCAAGTGCTTTGGGAGGCTGAGGTGGGAGGATTGCTTGAGCCCAAGAGTTTGAGACCAGCCTGGGCAACATAGCAAGACCCCATCTCTGGAAAAAAAAATTAGATTAGCCAGGTGCCGTTGTGTACCTGTATTCCCAGCTACTTGGGAGGCTGAGGCGGGAGGATGAGTTGAGTCATGGAGTTCAAGGCTGCAGTGAGCCGTGATCACGCCACTGCACTCCAGCCTGGGTCATGGAGCAGGAGCCTATCTCTTAAAACATAAAAAGGAAAAGATAAGAAAAAGTAGCAATTGCTGACAAGATTGGACCATGGCTGAAGTGTTCACCCATAAGAATGCTGTACCCCAATACTGATGACGGTTCTGTTATGGCAGCAAATAGGGGTTGTGATAGAAAGTGAAGGGTTCTCTTCTCTATTTTCTAATTTTGGGGTGATTTTTTATTGCTTTGACACTAGAATATGTAAATTTAGTACAGAATGAAAATCAGATCATTTCTCTCCTTGCCCTTTTATCCTACATTATCAAGATTAGGGGAAACTAAAAATAGCCACAAAAATTCAAAATTATTCACTAGAGGAACATCGGGTCGTTCCAGTATGCTGCCCCTCTCCACCCTAAGTCATTATTTAGTTCAAAATTTATGAACTTCTTAACCCACCATTAAGCGTTTTCTATTTTAAAATTTAGAGATCATTGACCAGGCGCAGTGGCTCACGCCTGTAGTCCCAGCACTTTGGGAGGCCGAGGCGGCAGGATCACCTGAGGTCAGGAGTTCAAGACCACCCTGGCCAACACAGTGAAACCCCATCTCTAGTGTAAACACAAAAATTAGCCAGGCATGGTGCCGTGCACCTGTAATCCCAGCTACTCAGGAGGCTGAGGCAGGAGAATTGCTTGAACCCGGGAGGCAGAGGCTGCAGTGAGCCAAGATCGCACCACTGCACTACAGCCTGGGCAACAGAGTGAGACTGTCTCAAAAAACAAAAATTAGAGATTATTATGATTTTTATTAATACAGCAACTGCATTTACCAAAAACCAAAATCATCCTAATTCCCTACTCCTTTGTAGAACCATAAATCTACTAGTTTAATAAAAGAAAAAAAGGCTTTAAACAAACAAACAAAAAACATATGCTTAACAGATGGTTATTTTTTGTGGGTTTTTGTTTGTTTGTTGAGACAGGATCTTGCTCTGTCATCCAGGCAGGAGTGCAGTGGTGCAATTGCAGCTCACTGCAGCCTCTACCTCCCTGGGCTCAGGCAACCCTCCCACCTCAGCCTCCCCTAAGCAGCTTGGGACCACAGGCACATGCCACCACGCCCGCTAATTTTCTGTTTTTGGAAGAGATGAGGTCTCCCTATGTTGCCCAGGCTGGTCTTGATCTCCTGGGCTCAAGTGATCCTCCTGTCTCGGCCTCCCAAAGCACTGGGATTACAGGGATGAGCCACCATGCCCAGCCAACAAATGTTTTGAGAATTGTTAACCACGATGGAACAAACAATTTTAGGGGGTGATGGGGATATGAAGAAACGGCTGATGGGATGGATGCTTGCCTCCACTTGCCTTAACCCAGGGAGTGGTGAGACACATTCACTGGACGCCTGGGGAGATGGAGGTGTACATCAGGCACTTGGAGAAGGTGTTAAGGCGCTATGTCCAGAGGCTGCAGTGGCTGCTGTCCGGTGAGCCTGCCCACTGCCCTGAAGGGTGGAGGAGCATGAGGGGATGTGGAAGGCTAGCCCCAGGGACCCCAATATCATTCCTTCCAAAGCCAGGCCTTGTGAGAACTGCAGATCAGAGGATTAGGCCAGGAACATCATCCAGGTACCACATGACACTGGGAGGCTGGGCGTGGTGGCTCATGCCTGTAATCTCTGCACTTTGGGAAGCCGAGGCGAGTGGATCACCAGTCAGTAGTTTGAAACCAGCCTGGCCAACATGATGAAAATATAAAAATACCCTACTAAAAATACAAAAAATTAGCCAGGCATGGTGGCAGGCACCTGTAATCCCAGCTACTTGGGAGGCTGAGGCAGGAGAATTGCAGAGGTTGCAGTGAGCTGAGATCGCACCACTGCACTCCAGCCTGGGCAACAAGAGTGAAACTCTGTCCAAAAAAAAAAAAAAATGACAGTGGGTTCAGAGGACAGGCAAGGGGCTGGATAACAGGGAGTTAGAACATGGGCCCAAGAGCTCCAGCGGGAGCTCACACACGTCACAGCCTGCTCTGCAAGGCCACCTGCCACACCTTGCCTTCCTGCAAATGACAAGGGGCTCACTGTCAAAAGGTTTGCTTTAATATTGACTGGGCCCTAGCAAAACAACCCTGGAGGTACAGATGGTAAGGGGAACTGACAGAGCAGAAACCCTCTGTTTTTTTATTATTATTACTATTTTATTTTAGAAACATGGTCTTGCTCTGTCACCTAGTCTGGAGTCCAGTGGTGCAGTCATGGCTCACTGCAGCCTCGAACTGGGCACAAACAATCCTCCCACCTCAGCCTTGCAAGGAGCTGAGACTACAGGCACGTGCCACCATGCCCAGCTTACTTTATTTATTTTTTTAAGATACAGAGTCTCGCTATGTTGTGCAGGCTGGCTCTGAACTCCTAGGCTCAAGCGATCCTCCTGCCTCGGCCTCCCAAAGTCCTGGGATTATAGGTGTAAGCCACCACGGACCTCTTTTCAGAGAGCACCAAGTCCCCTCCTGGAAAGGCAAATGGACAGGGTTGGGCTGTGGATTAAGAGATGGTCTGAAGCATCAAACCCAAGAAGGTGGGCAGACAGCTAGAACTGGACAGGAGGGGATTCAGGCTATGGGGCCTGGAGGGTTTCTGGGGCAATAGGAGGAGGGAGGAAGGGAGTCCTATATGGAGATCCTACAGGTGGCCTTGTATGTGCCACTCAGGGTCTATGTAAATTTATTAGGTCCAGTCCTCTGCAGTAGGACCTGGTATAGATGGTCCACGGACAGGGGCGTCATGATGACTGCTGCTCCAGGTACAGTTGTCAGGTCAGAGGCTGAGCTGGGACAGAGAAGGCATGAGCCTCTCTCCACTCCCAGTTCACATTACCCCTGGGAATGGTGACTTAAAACCAGAGATCCAGCGATTTCTTTTGTAGTACAAGTCCCCCAGCTGACATACCAGTACACACCCAAACACTATCTAATATTTCAAAGCAATATCATGATACTATTGAATCCAATCACTTAACTTTAAGGATGAAGAAACTCAAGCCCAGGAGGTTTAACCGCTTATACAACTCATCACAGACAAAGCCAGAGCTGAAATCTTGATCTCCTAAAGCCCAAACTGCTGATCAGGTCTGCCCTTGGACAATCGCCCCCTCCCACAGCACCCCAAAGGCCGTCTCCCAGTGGGGTGACATCCAATCAATGATGAGGCAGGCAACAGGTGTCGCAAGACTTTATAGTTGATAGATACAGTGAGGGAAACCACCCAGGAGGAGGGACCCCTCACCCCCTGCCTCTGCCCCACCTGTCTCGGAGCAGGGAGCCGCCGACTGTTTGGCACTGTTTTGGAGAGCAAAGTATGCATTTTGCTGGACACGTCAGGGTCCATGGGCCCCTACCTGCAGCAGGTGAAGACAGAGCTGGTTTTGCTGATTTGGGAACAGCTGCGGAAGCGCTGTGACAGGTAAGAGGCGAGGGCTGATCAGGAAGATCAAAGGGGCAGTTCCCGGGGCTTCCCTGGTCAAGCACACCGTCTCCTCTCAGTGCCAGCAGGCCTGGAGTTTCTGAGATGCTCTTCTGAGTAACACATTTGAGTAGGAAAGAGCACTGTATTCCGCTCTGCTGTGAAGGAAAGCAGTTTTTAGAGGCTGGGTATGGTGGCTCATACCTGTAATCCCAGCAATTTTGGGGGCCAAGGCAGGAGGATCACTTGAGCTCAGGAGTTCAAGACCAGCCTCAGCAACAAAGTGACACCCCATCTCTACAAAACATTTAAAAATTAGCTGGGTATGGTGGTGTGCACCTGTAGCCCCAACTACTTGGGAGGCTGAGGAAGGAGGATCACTTGAGCCCAGGAGGTTGAGGCCGCAGTGAGCTATGATTGCACCAGTGTACTCCTGCGTGGGCAACAGAGTAAGATGCTGTCTCAAAAAAAAAAAAAAAAAAAGGAACGCAATTTCAGGCCTAGGGACAATTGCAGGCACAGCGAAGGAACTACCATGTGGCCTTGACGTAGGGCTTTCAGCTGAACTCAATTTTTCAAATTATTTAATTATTTAATTTTTTAAATTTTTGTGAACTTGATTTTTGAGTGGAGGAAGTTGTTTATTTTCCCTATCCGGAAGGGTTGACCCTAAGGGGACCCCAGGGGACTCTCATCTTAGACTAGGCCTCGTTCTTGCCTTAATCAGAGTACACATTTCTTGAGCACTTTCTGTGCACCAGATGCTTTACACGCATCATTGCATCAACTCTCACAATGAGCCTGTGAGGCGTTGCTGTTATCAGCCCCCATTTTTCAGAAAAAGAAGCCAGGACTTCAAGAGGTTAAGACACTTGCTGAAGATTGGGTAACCAGTCACTGGGTGAGCTAGGATTGTTTGGGATTTTTGTTTGTTTGTTTGTTTTGACACAGGGTCTCACTCTGTTGCCTAGGCTGGAGTGCAGTGGTGTGATCATAGCTCACTGCAGCCTCAGCGTCCTGGGCTCAAGTGATCTCACACCTCAGCCTCCCAAGTAGCTTGGACTATAGGCACACACCACCATGCCTGGCTAATTTTTTTTTTAATTTTTTTGCAGAGATGGGGGTCTCACTATGTTGCCCAGGCTGGTCTTGAACTCCTGGCCTCAAGCAATCCTCCCAGCTTGGCCTTCCAAAGTACTGGGATTACAGGCACAAGTCACTGTGTCTGGCTTGAGCTGGGATTTAAATCTATCTCTGTCTGCATCCAAATCGTCAGTATGTACCCTCTCACTCTCAAGAGGCCCCACAGCCCTCTCCCTGAGAGGCCACGGGGCTCATTGTAGGAGTCTTCAGTCTAGACGGGCCTATTCTAACCAATCTCTTTCTCCCCTTCTCTGCCCCTCACCTCCTCTTTTCCTCCTCCCCAGTTTTAACCTGCTCAGCTTTGCAGAGAGCCTTCAGTCGTGGCAGGACACGCTGGTGGAGACCACAGATGCAGCGTGCCATGAGGCTATGCAATGGGTGACCCACCTGCAAGCTGAGGGCAGCACCTCCATCTTGCAAGCATTGCTGGCAAGTCCCACCATGGAGCCCGACCTTGATGCAAAACAAATACCATCATCCCCTGTGCTGACACTGCACGATGCTTTAGGATTTACAAAGGGCACTTTAGAATTGACAAAGCACATTTCATCTTCCCAACACCCCAGTGAGAAAAGGATTCTCGATGTTCTCACGTTATAGACGAAGACACAGGCTAGGTGTGGGGGCTCACACCTGTAATCCCAGCACTTTGGGAGGGCAAGGCAGGTGGATCACCTGAGGTCAGGAGTTCGAGACCATCCTGACCAACATGGTGAAACCCCATCTCTACTAAATACAAAAGATTAGCTGGGCATGGTGGCACATGCCTGTAATCCCAACTACTTGGGAGACTGAAGCAGGAGAATTGCTTGAACCCAGGAGGCAGAGGTTGCAGTGAGCCGAGATTGCACCATTGCACTCAAGCCTGGGCAACAAGAATGAAACTCCATCTCAAAAAAATAAAAATTAAAGAAAAATAGATGAAGACACAGGCTCAGAGAGGTTAAGTGACTTGCTTGGGATTAACCAGCTAGGCAGCGAGCCATGCTCTTCCTCCTAAACCTCAGCAGCTTCCTTGGTCTGTCTGAGGCTGAAAGAGAATCTCTCAGTCTTTTTGAACAGGTCAGAGGCATCCAATCAGATGCATTTTGGCAGAGGCGGCAGCAGGCACCACCTTTAGGCATTTGGTTCTTGTCTTCCGGGTGAGCCTCTCTCCTGAGCCTGACAGCCGTCCTGTGTTCTTTCAGAAAGCTTTCAGTTTCCATGATCTGGAAGGACTGTACCTCCTGACCGACGGAAAGCCAGACACAAGCTGCAGCCTTGTCCTAAATGAAGTCCAAAGACTCAGGGAGAAAAGAGATGTGAAAGTGCACACCATTTCCTTGAACTGCTCAGACAGGTGCGCGATATGGAGCCACACATCTCAGCAGGGAGATCCAAGCTCCCCACCTAATCTACCTGCTCACTTAGACGCCGGTCTTTCCTGGGCCCTAATCCTGTAAATCAGAAATTAGGAGAAGTGGCCGGGCGTGCTGGCTCACGCCTGTAATCCCAGCACTTTGGGAGGTTGAGGCAGGTGGATCACTTGAGATCAGGAGTTCAAGACCAACCTGGCCAACATGGTGAAACCCTGTCTCTATTAAAAATACAAAAATTAGGAAGGCGTGGTGGCATGCGCCTGTAATCCCAGCTATTCAGGAGACTGAGACGTGAGAATCGCTTGATCCAGGGAGGCAGAGGTTGCAGCCAGCCGAGGTTGCTCCATGGCATTCTAGCCTGGGCAACAGTGAGACTGTCAAAAAAAAAAAAGAAGGAAAGAAATTAGGAGAAGCATTGTTTTTCTAGAGGGCCCAAGCAGGTGTCACACCACAGGTGAAAACCCCTCTCTTTATTCAGACATTTCCCTCTGACTTCCTCCAGCCTGGAAACACATTTGCACGAGATTCACACAGTCATGTCACAGTCTCCCTCCTACTCTTCCCTGGGATCACATTTGTGAGTATTTAGGGGACATTTAGGGGAAAAGCTAGAAAGAAAAATATTAATGTAGCCTCATCATGGTTATTTTTATAAACGATCACTATAGAACATGTGTTATGACTGGGCACCATGGCTCATGCCTATAATCCCTGTGCTTTGGGAGACTGAGGTGGGAGGATCAGTTGAGGCCAGGAGTTCGAGACCAGCCTGGATATCATAGCAAGATTCTGTCTCTACAAAACAAAACAAAAATGTGAAAAAGAACACATGTCAGATAAGACTCAGCACCTTCAAAAATCAAAACTTTACTATTAGCAAAACAGACTACATAGGGACATATTTTATCTCTTGGTCTAAACCATAAGCCCCATAAGTGTAATATGTGTCCTTTACAGGCCTAACACATAGTAGGCACTGGATAAGTGTCCCATAAAGAAATGGGGGCTAGGCTGGGCACGATGGCTTACACCTGTAATCCCAGCACTTTGGGAGGCCAAGGCAGGCAGATCACCTGAGGTCAGGAGTTCGAAACCAGCCTGGCCAACATGGCGAAACCCCGTCTCTACTAAAAAAATACAAAAATTAGCCTGGCGTGGTGGCCAGCTCCTGTAGTCCCAGCTACTCAGGAGGCTGAGGCAGGGGAATTGCTTGAACCTGGGAGGTGGAGGTTGCAGTGAGCCAAGATCATGCAAGATCACTCCAGCCTAGGTAACAGACTAAGACTCTGTCTCAAAAAAGAAAAGAAGAAATGGGGGCTGGAGTGTGTGGGCTGTGTGGTTTGAGGGGGTCCAGGCTAGATGGCAACACTCACACGGGGAACACGGGGACTCCTCTTCCCTCAAGCAGCAGCAGTTGCTATAGCCATCCATAAACTGGTGGGGAAAGTGTCCTTTGGTGTTCTCATGGTGGTCTCCATGGCACAAGCCACCGCCCATTGCCAGGCTGATTTCTCTTAAGCCCCACAGACTTAAGTTCCCCATGGACCTGGGGAGTCACACCAACTAGGCTAGTCAGTCAGCTTCCCCACCTGCCCTCTGTCCCTTCCTTCCAGAGCGGCGGTTGAGTTCCTGAGAAAGCTGGCTTCCTTCACCGGCGGACGCTATCACTGCCCTGTGGGTGAGGACACACTCTCCAGAATGTGCGGCCTGCTGACCAAAGGCTTCATCAATGAAAACGTAAGTTGCAGAGCCACTGAACATGAGTTCTGTTGAAACAACTCAATAAAATATCAACAGGCATGGGGTTTTCCTTCTTGAACTCCTGGGCTCAAGTGAACCTACCACCTTGGCCTCCCAAAGTGTTAGGATTACAGGCATGAGCCACCACGCCCGTCCTGGGTTTTCCTTCTGACTAAAAAGATCTCTGCTTTTCGTTGAGACAAAATATTAACTAAAAAGGATTGGGTTTCCCTGCCACTGTCCTTTTAGGCTGACTCTCCTCAAGACTGGGAAAGAAGCAGGATTTGAGGGTGTTGTTATATTTCCTGATGATCAGACCAGTTTGCCTGTGTTGGAAATTTATGTGGCTTTATGTAGATTACCTCTTTTAATATTATACCCATTTAACAGATGAACAGCAGGCCCAGCGAGGTTTAAGAATACACCTAAAACTGGGCATGGTAGCGCACACCTGTAATCTCAGCACTTTGGGAGGCCGAGGTGGATGGATCACTTGAGGTCAGGAGTTTGAGACCAGCCTGGCCAACATGGTGAAATGACGTCTCTACTGAAAATACAAAAATTAGCTGGGCATGGTGGTGTGCACCTGTAATCCCAGTTACTCGAGAGGCTGAGGCAGAATTGCTTGAACCTGGGAGACAGAGGTTGCAGTGAGCCGAGATTGCACCACTGCACTCCAGCCTGAGTGACAGAGCAAGACTCCATCTCAAAACAAACAACAACAAAAAAAACTAAAGTCAGAGGAAGTGGTATAGCTACAGCCCCAAGACACCCACGATCTTAACCTTTGTGCTTTAATTCCTGCATATTTGTGTCTTCTGGGGTTCAATTCATTGAAACACAGACATTCAAGTTATCTGTTAAGCAATAGATCTAGCAAAGTCATAGGTTATCTATGAAGTAATAAATCTAGTAAAGTCATAGATTTCAATGATCTACTTCTGACTTAATAGGAAAATTCTGCACATATTTATACCTTTTAGGAATGCAATGTTGCCAGTGATAACATTCCCAGGACAACAAATTATCAAGTAAGACAACCAATCAGAATTCCAGATTTCTTTTCAGAGGTTAAAGGTTACTTTCACAGGACATGGCATAATTTTTTTTTTTTTTTTTTTTTTTTGAGACAGGGTCTCATTCCGTTGCCCAGGCTAAAGTGCAGTGGTGCAATCACAGCTCAGTACAGCCTCTACCTCCTGAACTCAGGCAATCTTTCCACCTCAGCCTCCGGAGTAGCTGGGATCACAGGTGCGCCACCACGCCCAGATAATTTCTTTAATTTTTTGTAGAAACAGGATCTCACCATGTTGCCCAGGCTGATCTCAAACTCCTGGGATTAAGTAATCTTCCCGCCTAAGCTTCCCAAAGTGTTGGGATTACAGGCCTGAACCATCAGGCTCGGCTGGCATAATCTTTGAAGTCTGGGTAGCCTTACATGATTCCTTCGTTCAACTAGCTCTTCTAGGGACAAGTATCATAAATAATACAGAGAACAGAACAAATTGGTAAAAGTAATGAATATTCACCCAAGTGTCCTTATTATACAGGAAAACAAGTGATGATATGTTTAAGGCTCTCAGCTTAGTACCTTATCAAATCAGATTCTCTGAATTGTTTTTGCATGCAGACTGGGATTGCTGTGCTACTACTGCCAGGCAGAAGGGACGGTTTCCTCTCTTTCTTAGGGCTTATGAACTGTGAGACATGTAGTTTTTTTCTTTTTCTTTTTTTTTTTTGAGACGAAGTCTCACTGTGTCACCAGGCTGGAGTGCAGTGGCGCAATCTCAGCTCACTTCAGCCTCTGCCTCCTGGGTTCAAGTGATTCTCGTGTCTCATCCTCCTGAGTAGCTAGGATTGCAGGTGCCTGCCACCACACCCAGCTAATTTTTATATTTTTACTGGAGATGAGGTTTCATCATATTGGCCAGGCTGGTCTCAAACTCCTGACCTCAAGTGATCCACCCACCTCAGCCACCCAAAGTGCTAGGATTGGTAAGATGTATTTTTAAGGCTAGGTGGTGAAATTTTATTCGTTAACATTTTTTAAAAAGCATGTCTCAGCCAGGCGTGGTAGCAGATGGCTGTGGTCCTAGCTACTTGGGAGACTGAAGTGGGAGGATAGCTTGAGCCCAGGAGTTTGAGGCTACAGTGAACCATGATCACGCCACTGCCCTCCAGCCAGGACAGCAGAGCAAGGCTCTGTCTAAAATCAACCAAATAAAAAGCATACCCGTGAATCTATTTTACTAGAAGAAATGCAAAAAATGATTGAAGAGATTTTACTGAATAGCGGTGAGATAAGGAACCTGTGCCACTTCTGTTCCACTGGCCCAGAGTGGGGCCACCTTCACTCAATTTCTGACACTATCTTGCTTTGCCACCGTCCCCTCCCTACACTGACTCTCACACACCGTATTTCAAAGTGTCCCCTTTGCAGAATGACTGTCTTGATAGGTAGTGAGCTTCCTGTCCCTGGAGATATACAAGCGGAGGCTCACAAGATTTCCTAGACTGGATGGAAGCCAGAACGTGATTAGCTCTAAAATGCTTTTTCTGAGATTTTGGATTTTCAGCTCGCATCTATTTAATGGATCAAACTTCACACTCACTTCCCCTTTTTAAGGATCCCACGCTGCCACCATTTGAAGGAGATGATTTAAGGAGGCTGGCCCAGGAGATCACCAAGGCCAGAAGCTTCCTCTGGCAGGCCCAGTCCTTCAGGTATGCCCTTCACGCAGCCTTTCCCGCCTGCCATTTGGCTACAGCCCGTGGAGACCCCGGACCCCATCTAGAAGGGCCGCACCCATCATGGTACCCTTGCTCCAAGGGTTCCTGCCCTGCTTCTCCCAGCCAGCCCAGAAATCTGGGCACCAGGGAGACCATCTTTCTTCATCTCGTGCCCACCAGATCCCAACTCCAGAAGAAAAATGATGCAGAACCAAAGGTCACTCTTTCCTAGAGAAGTGTTCTCAGGTAAGGGGAGGGGCTAGACCCCACACTGCCTGAGTGTGCACTAAGCACCAAGTGGCATGCTCTGTTTTGTGGTCAATAATAACTTTGGTTAAAAAATAATGATTCCTCTAAACAGAAATGTCATCCTACAAAGGACCACTTACTGAGCAAATCCCGGCCCAGAGGGCAGGATGGGGTGGAATGCTGTGACCCGCAGGGAACACGATTCCTGGTACCAGGACTCCCTGGAAGCTGAGGAAGGAAAGTCTCTGTCTTTTGTGTGAGAGTCCATTCCTGGGTCTAATCTAACTCTCAAGCCCTGTCCCGCAACACACCCTACTCTCCAGCCACTAGACTGTCCCTCTCTGGGAAGCCCTAAACCAACCCCCTGCCTGAACGGTGCTTCTTGCCTCCTCTGCCCGGAGACTCCTGCTCACCCATCAAGGCACAGCTCAAATGACATTAGCTCCCTGGGACCCATCTAGAGCCAGGGGCCTCCAGTCTTTCTCTGGCAGCATCCTGACCACGCAGAACTCTCGCACTCAGCACTCCATGTCATGCCACCTTCCTCGCTGATCTAGCTCTTCTCCTTGACCGTGAGCTCCCTTGGGATGAGACTGCTGTCCCAGGATCTGCAGGTCCCCAGAAGCTGCCACATGGGAGACACATGGTGAACAGTGAGCAGGCGGCTGAGCTGTGGGAGTCCAGCTCTGGAAAGCAGCTGATGGGGTGGTCTCCACCCTGGTCCATCACAGGCTAATGCAGAGTCACAGTCAGCCCATCCTGGAGGAAGAAGAAACAAGTGAGCCTCACCACCACTCTCCATCCCTGCCCAACCAAACTGAAGTGAAGGCTGCTCATCCGGGGTCATTTTCCAAAATTAAAAACAATTACTTTTATTCCACTAATAAGATCAACATGACTTTAACTGTTTGAAATGATCATTGGCGTATGTGTGTGTTTGTAAGTTTTTAGTGACATAGAACTTTATTAAAAGACTCATACCATACTATATAAAGGATTTCAATAAGAAAAAGATAAAATTCCAATTTTTTTTTTTTTGAAATGGAGTCTTGCTCTGTTGCCCAGGCTGGAGTGTAGTGGCACAATCTCGGCTCACTGCAACCTCCACCTCCCAGGTTCAAGCGATTCTCCTGCCTCAGCCTCCTGAGCAGCTGGAACTACAGGGGCCTGCCACCATGCCCGGCTAATTTTTGTATTTTTAGTAGAGACAGGGTTTCACTATGTTGGCCAGGCTAGTCTTGAACTCCTGATCTCAGGGGATCTGCCTGCCTTGGCCTCCCAAAGTGCTGGGATTACAGGCATGAGTCACCATGCCTAGCCCATCCCAATTTTTTTTTTTTTAATTTTTTTTATTTTTATAGAGTCTCACTCTCTTTGCCCAGGCTGGAGTGCAGTGGCACAATCTTGGCTCACTGCAACCTCCACCTCCCGGGTTCAAGCGATTCTCCTGCCTCAGCCTCCCGAGTAGCGTAGCTGGAATTACAAGCGCCTGCCACCACGCCCAGCTATTTTTCTTTTTATTTTTAGTGGAGACGGAGTTTCACCATGTTGGCCAGGCTGGTCTCAAATTCCTGACCTCAGGTGATCCACCCACCTTGGCCTCCCAAAGTGCTGGGATTACAGGCGTGAGTCACCACGCCCGGCCCATCCAATTTTTAAAATGGACAATAGGTACATGAAAAGGTGCTCAACAGCCTTACCTGCCAGGGAAATGTAAATTAAAACCACAGTGAGATGCCACTACATCCCACTAGAATGACTAAAATCAAAAAGACTGGGGCTGGGCACAGCGGCTCATGCCTCTAATCTCAACACTTTGCGAGGCTGAGATGGGAGAATTGCTTGATGCCAAGGGTTCAACACCAGCCTTGGCAACATAGCAAGACCCCATGTCTCCAAAAATTTAAAACAAATTAGCCAGGCATGGTGGCCCAATGCATGCAGTTTTAGCTACTCAGGAGGCTGAGGCATGAGGATCAGTTAAGCCCAGGAGTTTGAGACTGTAGTGAGATGTGATTGTGCCATTGCACTCCAGCCTGGGCAACAGAGTAAGACCCTGTCTCTTAAAAACAAAAACAAACAAAAAACAAGATGGTCAGGCGTGATGGCTCACATCTGTAATCCCAGCACTTTGGGAGGCCGAGGTGGGCGGATCACATGAAGTCAGGAGTTTGAGACCAGCATGGCCAACGTAGTGAAACCCCATCTCTACTAAAAACACAAAAATTAGCTGGGCATGGTGGTGCACACCTGTAATTCCAGCTACTCAGGAGGCTGAGACATGAGAATCACTTGAATCTGGGAAGTAGAGGTTGCAATGAGCTGAGACTGGGCCATTGCACTCCAGCCTGGACAACAGAATGAGACCCTGTCTCTAAAAACAAAACAAAACAAAGAACTACAATATCAAGATGTGGAACAGTTGGAACGCTCATATTCCAGTTAGGGTAGGGGTTGGGGTAGGGACGTGTAATTTGACTCAATAACTTTGGAAGACTATTTGGCAATTTCTACTAAAGTAAAACATGTGCCTACTCTATGATCTAGTAATTCCACTCCAAGGGTAATGAGTGCATATGTTAGACAAAAGACATATAAGGATTTTCCCAGCAGCCTTATTCATTAGAGCTCAAAACTGGAAACTACCCAATGTCCATCAGTGGCAGAATGTGCAAATAAAATCTGATACATTTTACAGTGAAATACTATGCATCGATTTAAAAAGAATGAACAGTTGACATGGTGGCTCACACCTGAAATCCCAGCACTTTGGGAGACCAAGGCAGGTAGATGACTTGAGCCCAGGAGTTTGAGAGTAGCCTAGGTAACATGGTGAGAACCCATCCTACAAAAAATACAAAAATTAGCCAGGCTTGGAAGCACATGCCTGTAGTGCCAGCTACTCAGGAGGCTGAGGTGCAAGGATCACCTGAGCCCAGGAGAGGTTGAGGCTGCAGTGAGCCTTGATCATGCCACTACACTCCGTCCTGGGCAATAGAGTGAAACCCTGCCCGCCCCCAAAAAAGAATGATCTATACAGCTATATTCAACAAGATGCATCAGTCTCATAATATTGGGCAAAAGAAACCAGACACAAAAGAGTACATACTGTATAATGTCATTTATATGAAGTTCAAGAACCAGCCAAATTCCTTATTGGTGACTGAAGTCAAAATAGTAGTTACCCTGTGGGATGGGGAACACAAAGGGGACATCTGGCATGTTGAAAATATTATATATCTTGATCAAGGTAGGAGTTACATTGAAGTATACATAAGTAAAAATTCATCAAGTTGTTTAAAAACACTCAGTTGTGGCCAGGTGTGGTGGTTCATGCCTGTAATCCCAGCACTTAGGGAGACCAAGGCAGGCAGATGGCTCAAGGCCAGGAGTTCGAGACCAGCCTGGCCAACATGGAGAAACCCTGTCTCTACCAAAAATACAAAAATTAGCCAGGCGTGGTAGTGGACACCTGTAATCCCAGCTACTCGGAGGCTGAGTCAGGAGAATCGCTTGAACCCGGGAGGTGGAGGTTGCAGTGAGCTGAGATCGTGCCACTACACTCCAGCCTGGTAACAGAGACTCTGTCTCAAAAAAAAAAAAAACGAAACTCACTTGCTAAGGCTTGATGAGACCCTCCTTTGGCCAGATTCTGTGCTGGGTCCAGGAAGGCAGTGGTGACCACAGCCCCTGCCGTGGTTATTCTCAGTCTGGTCCATCTTGCACAGCTGCCATTTTGGGTCACCCCTGTAAATACAGAGAAAAGGGCCAGGCCGGGCGCGGTGGCTCAAGCCTGTAATCCCAGCACTTTGGGAGGCCGAGACGGGTGGATCATGAGGTCAGGAGATCGAGACCATCCTGGTAACACGGTGAAACCCCGTCTCTACGAAAAAATACAAAAAAACTAGCCGGGTGAGTTGGCGGGTGCCTGTAGTCCCAGCTACTCGGGAGGCTGAGGCAGGAGAATGGCGTAAACCCGGGAGGCGGAGCTTGCAGTGAGCTGAGATCTGGCCACTGCACTCCAGCCCAGGTGACAGAGCGAGACTCCGTCTCAAAAAAAAAAAAAAAAAAGAAAAGAAAAGGGCCTGTGGTGGTTGTATTCATTTGCTAGAGCTGTCATAACAAAGTACCACAAATTGTGTGGATGAAACAATGGAAATTTATTGTCTTATTGTTCTGGAAGCTGGAAGTTCAAGATTAAGGTGCCCTCAGGGCCATGATCCGTCTGAAGACACTGGGAAGGATCCATTCCAGACTTCTCCATTCTGGTAGTTCCTTGGCTTTGGGCAGCATAACTCCAGTCCTCACATGAAATTCTCCCTATGTGCATGTCTCTGTCCAAATTTCCCCTCTTTATAAGAGCACCAGTCATACTGAGTAGGGGCCCACGTTACTCCACTATGACCTTAACTCATTACATCTGCAATGACTCTATTTGCAGAGTTAGGGTTAAGTACGTGGGATTGGGACTTCCACCTATGAATTTTGTGAAGAACACAATTCAACCCGTCACAAATATAAATTATGCTTCTCTTTGCAAGACAATATCAGGAGCTGGTACCAGGGAATGTGAGTTCTCTGACCCTGTTGGTGGGAGAAGAGGCTGGCCTTTATGAATGGAAGGCTGGACCAGACACATGGCTTATGAAGTGGGGAAGGACAGGACCTAGGTTCAAATCCCAACTTCCCATGTAATGAGAAGAACAGCTACCATTGTTTGTGCACTGATTGAGCCAGCACCATGCTCAACATTTTGCATAAAGCATGTTAGTCATAAACCTCACAGCATTGCAACTATTAAGTGCACATCATTTGCAGCTTACAGATGAGGAAACTGAGCCTCGTAGGTGCTCAAAGACACACAGCAAGGAAGTGGCAAAGCTAAGATTTAAATCCAGGACAGACCCCATGGCTTTCCCCACCACATTTGGAGCCCCTTTTCTGAACCTGTTTCCCTGTCTCTAAAATTGAGCTAAAACAGAGTTGTGAGGATTAAGCAAGATCTCTTACTATCTGGCTCATACAACATGCAGACTAAGATTTTGTTTTTCTCTTCCCCACACCTGTGCCCACAAAGGGTGTTGTATGGGTGGAGGCTTTTTCAGTTGCCCTTTTCAGAGCAAAGTGACCAGCCCTTGCTGCTCTCGGCCCCTGTGGCTCCATTACAGCAGTTGTGAGCTCTTGGGCACAAGCCTGACCCTCCAATACCACCACTTGAACATGAGTTTTCTTTTACTGAGACAAGATCTCACTCCATTGCCTGAGCTTTCCAGCAGTAAGATTGCAGTGGTGCAATCACAGCCCACCATAGCCTCTACCTCCCGGGCTCAGGTGATCCTCCTGCCTCAGCCTCCCAAGTAGCTGGCACTACAGGCACATACCACTATGCCTGGCTAATTTTTTTGTATTTTTTCATAGAGATGGGCTCTCACCATCTTGCCCAGGCTGGTCTCAAACTCCTAGGCTCAAGTGATCTGCCCACCCCAGCCTCCCAAAGTGCTGGGATTACAGGCATGAGCCACACCCAGCTGAACATGAGTTTTCAAAGGGTGATATTATCCAGCACTGAAGAAGCATCCATCAAAAGTAGAATGATGTGATTGATGCATAAATCAACAGAGATGAGTGAAAGATTGCAAGACAGGAAGAGTAGATAGATGGGTAGAAGGAAGGAAAGAAAGATATATGGGATGAATTAGATGGGTGGAAGGTTGGATGGATGGAAGTTTGGATGGATAGGTGGAAGGATAGATGACAGGAGGTTGGATGGACAGGTGGAAGAATGGATGGATGAAAGGTCGTATGGACAGGTGGAAATACAGATAGATGGAAAGCTGGACGGACAGGTAGAAGTACAGACAGATGGAAGATTGGATGGATAAGTGGAAGGATGGATGATGGAAGGTTGGATGGATAGGTGGAAGGATGGATGGATGGAAGGTTGGATGGATAGGTGGAAGGATGGATGGATAGGTGGAAGAATGGATGGATGGAAGGTTGGATGGATAAGTGGAAGGATGGATGGATAGGTGGAAGGATGGATGGATAGGTGGAAGGATGGATGGATGGAAGATTTGATGGATAGGTGGAAGGATGGATGATAGAAGAACTTTTTTGGTTTTTTTTTCTTTTTGTTTAAATATTTGCAAATCATTCATCTGATGAGGGATTTATATCCAGAATATACAAATAACTCTTAAAAATCAACAAATAACTCAGCTGAAAATGAGCAAAGGATTTGAACAGACACTTCTCCAAAGAAAACACATCAATGTGCCAATGAGCACATGAAAACATGTTCAGCAGCATTAGCTATCAGGAAATATAAATGAAACCACAATGAGACCCCACTTCACACCCAACAGAATAGTTAAAATTTTAAACATAGATTATAAGTGTTGGTAAGGATGTGGAAATCTTGGAACCCTATACACTGCTGGTAGGGTTGTAAAATGGTGCAGCTACTTTAGAGAACAGTTTGGCCGTTCTTCTCTAAACACAGAGTAATCGTATGACCCAGCAATTCTGCTCCTAGATATAGATAAAACCCTTTTTCTTGGGGTTCTAGGACGACTTGGCCGGCAGGACAGAGCCCGGCACGCAGGGCCTTTGTGTGTTTTCCCACCAGAACCGTGGACCATTTTGCCCATCCCGGCCCTACTGGCTTCAGTTTCTCCCCTATGAGAGCCTGCGGGTCTCTACCTGAGAGAATGCAGGTGCTCCCCGCCGGGTGCAGAGGAGCAGGCGGGGGGCGGTCCGGATGCCACGCTCCGCCCCGTTCTGCCCCCTCTGGAGGAGGAGGTGGCCCGGTGGCCCTGGCGGCGCGGAGTCTGGCGCAGCGCGGGGAGCACGCAGCGCAGCGCCGCGGGAGCCCGGGCCAGGTGAGCGAAGCCCGGACGCGGGCCAGGGAAGGACGCAGGTGCGGGCAGGACAGAGAGGGTGAGGGGGACAAGAGGGGAGGGATCCCCACCCTCGAGCTGCCCGCGAGCCCAGCGCGCCCAGGGTCAGTCCCTGATGATCCCCACCCTTTTGCCAGTTCCTTCCACCAAACCCGCTTTTGGGGTCCCCATCGACCTGGATTCCGGCGGAGACATTGTCTGTGACTCCATCAAAGTTTCCTCATGTTCTCTGGGCCTCAGTTTCCACCTCTGGGTAATGGGAACCATAGCCTGTACTTCACTGAACTTCCAAAAGAATGAGTGCAGCCATGTCCGGGGTGGGTCTGGCGCGCGACCATAGCACGGCCAGATCGCGAATATGCCCCAGAGATTTTTGTTCACCCAGCAGCATTCGCTGGCCGCCTGCTTTGTGCCAGGCACTGTTCTAGGTGCTGGGACACTCCAGGGAATGAAATCCTCCTGGAGCTTTGCAATCTAGCCTTGCAAGGCATTCTGGCGTCTGTTTTCTCATGACCACCCTGTGAGGAGCCAGAGCAGCCAGAAATATTTGGGTCCATTCGCAGTTGTGCCTACTGAGGTACAGTGAGGTTTTAAGGCTGTTACCCAAGGGCACACCCCAACAAGTGAGTACCCAAGGCTGAGTCCAGCTTTTGCCACAAAAGGCATCCCCTTAGGGTAGAAAGTCAACTCTGATCGCATAGACCCTTCCCCAGAACAGAGTCCTCTGGGCCTGAGTATAAGAGGAGGGCTTGCTACTGGCTGCATCCTCTCCTCTCCCTCTGGGGGATTTAGGCCCCTCCTCCATGATGATTTGCATTCTCTCTCATTAAACCCATGAATGGACTGGGCACGGTGGCTCACGCCTGTAATCCCAGCACTTTAGGAGGCCGAGGCAGGCGGATCACTTGAGGCCAGGAGTTCAAGACCAGCCTGGCCAACATGGTGGAACCCCCATCTCTACTAAACATACAAAAATTAGTCAGGTGTAGTGGTGCGTGCCTGTAGTCCCAGCTACTGGGGAGGCTGAGGGAGGAGAATTACTTGAGCCAAGGAGATGGAGGTTGCAGTGAGCCAAGATCACACCACTGCACTCCAGCCTGGGCAACAGAGTGAGACTGTCTCAAAAATCTAAAAAAGATCTAGGGAGCCGGGTACGGTGGCTCACACCTGTAATTCCAGAACTTTGGGAGGCTGAGGTGGGAGGATCACTTGAGGTCAGGAGTTCAAGACCAGCCTGGCCAACATGGTGAACAACTCCATCTCTACTGAAAATGCAAAAACTTACCAGGCATGGTAGCATGCACCTGTATTCCCAGCTGCTTCGGGGCCTAAGATGGGAGGATCACTTGAGCAGGGAAGGTTGAGGCTGCAGTGAGCTATGATTGCGCCACTGCACTCCAGCCTAGGCGACAGAGAAAATAAGTAGTCTGAGGCTGCAAAGAACAGGATCCTCAGTGCTGTCCCCCTAGACCCATAGACCAGAACCTAAAGCCTGCAGAGGGATTGGGCAGACCCTGTGGTACCAGCCACCCACACTACTATTGGACCTGGGAGGACCAGAGGCGGCAGGTGTCAGGGTGGGGACAGGCACAGCACTTGGAGTCATGTACAAGTTTCCAGGGTGCAGAGTCCTTTTGGATCCATGTGGATTCTCCTCCTCCTCCTCCTCTTTCTCTTCCTCCTCTTCCAGAAGGCCCTCCCCATCTCCCCAGTCAGAAAGCAGCCACCTCCCATTCTGGTGAGGTTCCCGCTGGATGATTTGCCCTGTCTTCCTTCGGTGCTCCATGGAAACTGGAATTTTAAGAAACTGGTAGAGAAGTCAGGAATGCTTAATGTCAACCTCAGTCACACAGTGTGACTTTGGGCCTCAATTTCCCTAGCTCTAAAACTCAAGTCTTGGCTGCCTTGTCTCTGACTCTGTGCAGAGGACAGCAGCCACACTGGAGATTTTTTATTTTTTATTTTTTATTTTGTTATTTTTTGAGATTGAGTCTCACTCTATTGCGCAGGCTGGGGTGCAGTGGCACCATCTCAACTCACTGCAACCTCTGCCTTCTGGGTTCAAGCAATTCTTGTGCTTCAGTCTCCTAGCTGGGATTACAGGTGTGCCCCACCACACCCAGCTAATTTTTGCATTTTCAGTAGAGACAGGGTTTCACCATGTTGGCCATGCTGGTCTCCAACTCCTGGCCTCAAGTGATTCGCCCACCTCGGCCTCCCAAAGTGCTGGGATTACAGGTGTGAGCCACCGCGCCAGGCCCCCACTGGAGATTCTTGAGATTCTGAAAGGGACAGGTTCCCTGGGAACTCAGAAAGTCTCTAATTTCCACCTGGAGCTCCCCTCAGTCCTAGATGTCTAATAATCTATGTGACGTGAAACGATTCTAGAGCATTCTTTCTTCTACTTTTTTCCCACAGGTGGTCGGTTTCTGGGTCTGCATGGCTCAGTAGAGGATGAAGTCCAACCCCCCAGGCTCCTCCCCAGAGGCCTGCAAAGCTGCAGGCCAGGGTGAGAAAAGCTGCCCCGTCTGCCAGGCCTGTGGAGAGGTTTCAGGTCCAAGATCTGGTTTAGGGTCTGAGTCAGGGCCTGCACCAAAGCCTGGTGCCATTCCAGGGCCTGGACTGGGGCCCAAAGCTATTCCAGGACCTCAGGCGGGTTCTGGTGTTGCTCCGAGGCCTGGTGCTATTTCAGGGACTGGACCAGGTCTAGGACCTGGGCCAGGAGCTAGGTCAGTACCTGGACCAGGAGCTGAGTCTATACCTGGTCTAGGAGCTGGGTCTGTACCTGGGCCAGGAACTGGGTCTATACCTGGTCTAGGAGTGGGGTCTATACCTGGGCCAGGAGCTGGGTCTGTACTTGGGCCAGGAGCTGGTTCTGGACCTGGTCTAGGAGCTGGGTCTGCACCTGGGCCAGGATCTGGGTCTGTACCTGGTCTAGGAGCTGGGTTGGGACACGGTCTAGGAGCTGGGCCAGAAGCTGGGTCAGTACCTGGGCCAGGAGCTGGATCGGTACCTGGGCCAGGAGCTGGGTCTACACCTGAGCCAGAGCTAGGACCTGGGCCCAGACAGGGGTCTGGGACTGGGCCCAAACCCAAAGAGTCAACAACAACCCCAACACCAGCGCCGCAGCAGAAGACTCAAGCCAAACCCACAAAGGTTGCCAGGCAGAAGGTTCTGGTGACTGGAGGAGGAGGCTACCTGGGCTTTAGCCTGGGATCCCACCTGGCCAAGAGTGGCACTCCTGTCATTCTGCTTGATCGCCGCAGACCCCAGTGGGAACTGTCCCCGGAAACCGAGTTCATCCAGGTACAAGGGACAAGGGTCTTAATAGACTGGGGTGGTGGTGATGCTCAGGAGCCAGTGTTTGATGTGAAACCTGTGGTGTGGGGTTTAGGGGCACAGACCCTGAAGCCAGACTGTTTGAGCTATAGGTCTGGCTCCAGTGCTACCAGCTGGGCAGCTGTGGTCACAGAAAGGGGACAATAGTAACTAACACCTACTTCACAGGGTCTCTTTGGGAGTTGATGAAACAGTACACATAAACCTAGCACAGCCCCTGTGACCTAGAGAGTGTGATGAATGAGCAGGGGATGATGCTCACAGTGCCCTGTAGGATCATTTAGTGAATCCTTCCCCACCAGCCTTTCCTGATGCTACAGAGGCTTAGCCTGGGCTGGGTCAGGAGGCCAGCTCTGAGAGGAGGCAAGGTGCAGAGGTGTTATCTCTTGCCTTGGACTTGGACCCCCTTCCCTCATCTCTTTCCTCTGATGCAGGCTGACGTCCGAGATGAAGAAGCCCTGTACCGTGCCTTCAAAGGGGTGGACTGTGTCTTCCACATGGCTTCCTATGGAATGTCTGGGGCTGAGAAGGTGGGCTTCTCACACATAACACCTAGAGTTAGACAGAGTAGGGTTCCAGTCCTGGCTCTGCCCTCAGGCCCATGCATTCCCTATCATGCTTCACCTGCTGTAGGAAGGACTTGGGCTACTCCCACCCTGCATCCTGCATCCATGAGACCAAATACCAGTTCGGCCATTTGGGTTTGTTTTTTGTTTTTGTTTTTTTGAGACCGAGTCTCACTCTGTCACCCAGGCTGGAGTGCAGTGGCACAATCTCAGCTCACTGCAACTTCCATCTCCCAGGTTCAAGTGCTTCTCCTGCCTCAGCCTCCCGAGTAACTGGGATTACAGGTACCACCAACACGCCCAGCTAATTTTTGTATTTTTAGTAGAAACGAGATTTCACCATGTTGGCCAGGCTGGTCTCAAACTCCTGACCTAAGGTGATCCACCTGCCTTGGCCTCCCAAAGTGCTGGGATTACAGGCATGAGCCACTGCACCCGGCCCCAGTTCTGCCATTTCATAACTGTGTTATCTAGGGCAAGTTTACTTAACCTCTCTGATCCTCTTTCATCATCTGGAAAGTGAGGATATTGCTATTAGTAATAACACAACCTCTTCAGAGAGCGATGTAATAGTATCCACCAAAACATACATACACCCGTTGCCTCAGAAATTACACTCATTTGTGTATTTGCAGCATTGTTTTTAATAACAAAACACCAGAAATAACCCATCAGTTGAGGACTATTTAAATAAATTGTGTTTTACAGTCAAATTCTATGCAGCCATTCAAAAGAAAGAGGTAACTCAAAGTGTGCAGATTAAAAAAACAGTTTCCAAGGTGCAAAGCAGTGTTTGGCATTCTCCTGTTTGTTTCCAAAAAAAGCTAAAGAAACTGTTTATTTCTGTACTCACACATGCTTATATGCTGATATTAACGAGAACAGATTATCTCGAGAAACACTGGAAATTTAACAGTGGCTGCCTCTGGGGAGGGAAAAGGAAGATTTGGAATCAGGAGTGGGAGGGAAACTTCTTTTTCACCATACACCCATTTTACTATTTGAATTCTTTTTAACCTTGATCGTGTTGCCTATGAAACAAAAACAGCCGCAACAAGAATAAATATAGAGCCAGGCATGGTGGCTCACACCTGTAATCCCAGCACTTTGGGAGGCCAAGGTGGGAGGACTGCTTGAGCCCAGGAGTTCGAGACCAGTCTGGGCAACATAATGAGACCCCATCTCTATTTAAAAATAATAAAAGTAAATTTTATTATTTTTATTTATTTATTTATTTATGAGACAGAGTTTCACTCTGTCTCCAAGGCTGGAGTGCAGTGGTGCGATCTCGGTTCACGGCAGCCTCCACCTCCCAGATTCAATCAATTATCCTGAGTAGCTGAGATTACAGTCACACGCCACCACACCTGGCTAATTTTTGTATTTTTAGTAGAGATGGGGTTTTGCCATGTTGCTCAGGCTGGTCTCAAACTCCTGACCTCAAGTGATCCACCTGCCTTGACCTCCCAAAGTGCTGGGATTACAGGCATGAGATACCACGCCTGGCCAAAATTTTTTAAGAGAATAAATATAGGCTGGACGCAGTGGCTCATGCCTGTAATCCCAACACTTTGAGAGGCCAAGGCAGGTGGATCACCTGAGGTCAGGAGTTTGAGACCATCCTGACCCACGTGATGAAACCCCATCTCTACTAAAGACAAAAACATTAGCCGGACATGGTGGTGCATGCCTGTAATCCCAGCTACTTGGGAGGCTGAGGCAGGAGAATCATTTGAACCCAGGAGGCAGAGGTTGCAGTGAGCCAAGACTGTACCACTGCACTCCACCCTGGACAACATGAGCTAAACTCCATCTCAGAAAATATAATAATAAATATAGCTTAAAAATAAGCATGGAGCTCATCTCCTGGTGTGATGAGAATTAAATGAGATCGTGGATCGGGAAGCTCTCGCCCTGTCCCTGGCCCATAGGAGCCCTCATAGCCGCCTAGTTTTTGTTTTTCACACCCCAGCTCCCTCATGAGGGCCCAGCCCATATTACCATGTCCACCTTACAGATAGGGAAACTGAGGCTTTGAGAGCAGGTTCTGAGCCTGTCTTCTGTGCCAGGGATTGTACCAGGTCCTCTCAAGTGTCTTACTGAGTCCTGCCCAGCACCCAGGGGAGGAGGTTGGCCCTCACTTTACAGATTAGGTTGCTGAGGGCCAGATGTGGGGGCAGAACCTTCCCTGGCCACCCAGGAAGATGGTGGCAGAGCCAGGCACCCACACTCCAGGTGGGCCTTCGGGATCCCTGTCTCTGAGGTGAACATCCTGCTGCCCCGTCCCACCTGACCCCAAGCGCAGCCTTCCAGCCTCAGCAAGAAGGCATGGGTAGCACCATGACTTTCTCACCTGTCTTGTCTTTTAGCTGCAGAAAGAGCAGATTGAGTCTATAAATGTCGGAGGCACCAAACTAGTGATTGATGGTAGGTGCTCAGAACCAGGTATGACCTGCTGTGCATCTCGCCCTCTCTCCCTTCTCCTGCTGCAGGCCCGGCTCCCAGGGTGTAGGGCTGGGAGACAGAGGTGGGGCCCTCCTGCCATCAATGGGAGGGCCTGGGGGCAGCACATCCCTTGTGCACTGCAGACCTGCCCAGGGCCCCGCATGAGTGTGTCAGTGTGGTCTTAGCATGTCTGGGAACGTGGGGACCAGAGTTACCTCTGAGGGCTTAGCGGATGGAAAAAGAAAAGTTGCCGAAGCTGGCTGGGCACGGTGGCTCACGCCTGTAATCCCAGCACTTTGTGAGGCCGACAGGGGTGGATCACCTGAGGTCAGGAGTTCGAGACCAGCCTGGCCAAAATGGTGAAACCCCACCTCTACTAAAAATACAAAAAAATAGCCAGGCGTGGTGGCAGGTGCCTGCAGTCCCAGCTACCTGGAAGGCTGAGGCAGGAGAATCGCTTGAATCTGAGAGGCAGAGGTTGCAGTGAGCCGAGATAGCACCACTGCTCTACAGCCTGGGTAATGAGAGCAAAACTCCGTCTCAAAATAAATAAATAAATAAATAAAATTTAAAAATAAATAAATAAGGCTGGGCGTGGTGGCTCATGCCTGTAATCC
Organism: Macaca fascicularis; assembly: GCF_037993035.2. NCBI lineage: Eukaryota > Metazoa > Chordata > Mammalia > Primates > Cercopithecidae > Macaca > Macaca fascicularis. The sequence continues at coordinate 21,151,410 of NC_088394.1, forward strand.
CAGCACTTTGGGAGGCCGAGGCAGGCGGATCACCTGAGGTCGGGAGTTCGGGACTAGCCTGACCAACACGGAGAAACCCTGTTTCTACTAAAAATACAAAATTAGCAGGGCGTGGTGGCGTATGCCTGTAATCCCAGCTACTGGGGAGGCTGAGGCAGGAGAATCACTTGAACACGGGAGGCGGAGGTTGTGGTGAGCCAAGATTGCGCCATTGCACTCCAGCCTGGGCAACAAGAGTGAAACTCCATCTCAATCAATCAATCAATCAATCAATAAAAAGTTGCTGAAGCACCAAAATCGAAGACCCATGTGTGGGCTGCCTGGGCATGTCCTGCCTTATCCCATATGTCTCTGATTCTAGAGTGCCTTTTTCTATGTCTCCATCCAGTGAGACCTTCTTCTGACCTGTCTCTGGCAAGGTAGCCCAGGGGTCCAAGCCACAGTGAGAAAGAATAAAGAGCAGGCCTGGCTCCCAGAGGCCCACAGAGCAGGAACTTGACCGCACCCTAAGTGAAGGGCAGAAGACTCTTCCCTCCTGAACAGCTGTAGATTCTGGGAGGGTCTCGGGGGTCCAAGTTGTGCATTGAAAACTTGGTGGAGATCTGCATGGCACCTCCTTAGCCGACTCCGTGCTCACATGTGTCCCATGTGTCCCGTGTGTGTGTCTGTGTCTTTGCACGTGTGTGTGTGTATTTGTTGCTATGTGCACCTGCTGCTGCAGTCTGTGTTCGCCAGCGGGTTCCGAGGCTCATCTATACCAGCACTGTCAACGTTGCATTTGGCGGGAAGCCCATAGAGCAGGGCGATGAGGACTCCGTGCCATATTTCCCATTGGATGAGGTACCTGTCTTCCGGGAGAGGTGGGCGGGGCCTGAGGGCCGGGGACCCACAGCTCAGAGGGTAGGAATGGGTGGAAGCCAAGATTGGTTTCACAACTCAGGATGCGTCCTAACAGGAAGGGGCCCCCAAAACTGGCTGGCATCAGCACTCCCCAACCTGGCCACATTCTACCCATGTGACCCTGACCCTGAGCAAATCACTTAAGCCCTTTGAGCCTCTGTTTTGTTTTTTTGTTGTTTTTTTACTTTTTCTTTTTCTTTTTTTTTTTTTTTTTGAGACGGAGTCTCGCTCTGTCGCCCAGGCTGGAGTGCAGTGGCACCATCTCAGCTCACTGCAACCTCTGCCTCCCGGGTTCACGGCATCCTCCTGCCTCAGCCTCCCGAGTAGCTGGGACTACAGGCGCCGACCACCACGTCCGGTTAATTTTTTGTATTTTTAGTAGAGACAGGGTTTCACCGTGTTAGCCAAGATGGTCGGTATCTCCTGACCTCATGATCCGCCTGCCTCGGCCTCCCAGAGTGCTGGGATTACAGGCGTGAGCCACCGCGCCTGGCTTTTTTTCTTTTTGTTGAAACAGAGTCTCACTCTGTCATGAGGCTGGAGTGCAGTGGCGCGATTTTGGCTGACTGCAACCTCCACCTCCCAGGTTAAAGGGATTCTCCTGCCTCAGCCTCCCAAGTAGCTGGGATTACAGGTGCACACCACCACGACCAGCCAATTTTTGTATTTTTAGTAGAGACAGGGTTTCACCATGTTGGCCAGGATGTTCTCCATCTCCTGACCTCATGATCTGCCAGCCTCAGCCTCCCAAAGTGCTGGGATTACAGGTGGTTTTTGTTTTGTTTTGTTTTGTTTTGAGACAAGGTCTTGCTTTGCTCTGTCACTCTGGAGTGCAGTGGCAGGATCTCAGCTAAATGCAACCTCCACCTCCCCGGTACAAGTGATTTTCCTGCCTCAGCCTCCCCAGTAGCTGGGACTACCACGCCCAGTTAACTTTTGTATTTTTAGTGGATACAGGTTTCATTGTGTTGCCCAGGCTGGTCTCAAACTCCTGGGCTCAATCAATCCTCCCTCCTGGGCCTCCCAAAGTGCTGGGATTACAGTCATGAGCCACTGCACCCAGAAAAACCTCTGTTTCTTCATCCCAGCATGGTAACACTACTGCCATGGGGTTGTGCAGAGCAGGAAATAATTTAACCAATGTGAAAATGCCATGTGAACACAAAAGAGCCATGTGTAGGTAATTCATCCCGCGTGTGTCCAGCATCAGCCTTGCAAGGACAGGTGTCTGGAGCCGGCAGGAGTCTCCCTGAGTTGGGCCTAGTCATTGTTACTGCTCCGAACCCAGTGCTCCTCTGCTCCTGTGGCTCTGGAAGGAGATGCACTGTTCTCCCACCCGGGGGACAGGAAAGGCCATGGGGCTTGGGGCTTGGCCATATCCCAGTGGGAGTCCCAAGGGAAGGTGCAGCCCTGGGGCTGGGCCAGGCTGGGCAAGCATTGCCAGCAGCATTGCTGACCCTCTCTGGTGGTTCTGTTTGTCCCGGCCTCTGGCAGCACATAGACCACTACTCCCGAACTAAAGCCATCGCCGACCAATTGACCCTCATGGCCAATGGGATGCCTCTCCCAGGTGAGTATCATGGGGCTCTGCTTATATCAAATGCACCTGCCCACTGCTGCCTCATCCAAAATACCTGTGTGATTCATGCTAACGTGTGACTGAGGCTCACCTTCCTCCCAAAGGATGGTTTCCCAGGGTCTCGCCCATTCATCATTCAGCACATTCTGAACACCTGCTGTGTGGCTACACCCCGCCAGGGATACAGCCCAGAAGTCAGGCCCAGTGTCTGCCCTTACATAGTTCACAGTCAGGTGGTGAAGAGACTTGAGCAAACCCAGGTCTGGCTCTCTTTTCTCCTGCACAGGAGTGGATCCAGCTTTAGGGTCTCTCTTTAGACAAAAGAGCGCCAAATTATGAGTGTGGAATGAGATATAACACTTTGAAGGGGCCTTGCAAGGGAGAGGCCCAAAGGCTCGAGCTTCAATAACTTCCCAGAAGAGTCTACCTTGGCCGTCTTATTTACTTATTTGTTCTAGAGATAGAGTCTTGCTCTGTTGCCCAGGCTGGAGTGGAATGGCACAATCATAGCTTACTGCAGCCTCGAACTCCTGGGCTTAAGTAATCCTCCTGCCTCTGCCTCCCAGGTGGCTGAAACTGCAGGTGTGTGCCACCACACCAGGCTTATTTTCTATTTTTTTTTGTAGAGATGGGGTCTCACGATGTCGTCCAGGCTGGTCTCAAACTCCTGGCCTCAAGTGATCTTCCTGCCTCGGACTCCCAAATGCTGGGATTACAGGCATAAGCCACCATGCCTGGCCTTGGCTGCCTTTTTATATTGCCTCTTCTGGTTATAGATGAGTAATAATAGAATGCAAATAGTCCATATTTCCTGAATGCACACTACATGCCAGGCCTATTTTGCATGCTATTTTTTTTTCTTTAAAATACAATTCTTAATCTCTTATTTTTTTTTTCTTTGAGAAGGAGTCTTGCTCTGTCACCCAGGCTGCAGTGCAATGGTATGATCTTGGCTCACTGCAACCTCCGCCTCCTGGGTTCAAGCGATTCTCCTACCTCAGCCTCCCAAGTAGCTGGGACTACAGGTGCATGCCACCACACTTGGCTAATTTTTGTATTTTTAGTAGAGATGGGGTTTCACCATGTTGGTCAGGCTGGTCTAGAACTGCTGACCTCAAGTGATCCACCTGCCTCGGCCTCCCAAAGTGCTGGGATTATAGGCATGGGAGTCCATGAGCCACCGCACCCGGCCCCATTCTTTATTCTACTTTTCCCTTTATTTTAATTTTATCTCATATTTTTTCATGGACTCTTCTCCCACAGGTTGCTAACTTTATATGCAAAGGTCAAATTAACCCTTCACAACACGCCTTTTAGGTAAAAACCATAGGTATCCCTTGCTTTCTAAACTTCAGAGCCAAATTTATTCAGATAAATTTCGTGCTATCCAAATTATCACTACTTGGGCTGGTGCGGTGGCTCACGCCTGTAATCTCAGCACTTTGGGAGGCAGAGGTGGGTGGATGGCTTGAGTTTAGGAGTTCAAGACCAGCCTGGAGAACATGGCAAAACCCTGTCTGTACAAAATATATATATATTGTACTATATATATATATAGCTTTCTAAAATTCAGAAAGTAAAAAGAATCAGATAACTTGGTTTCCCTTCACTATCAAAACTCTCTGAACTTGAGAGCCAAGTGGATTTGGAGAGTTGGGGGGCTTAAAAATTATAATCCTCACTGGGTGCAGTGGCTCACACCTGTAATCCCAGCACTTTGGGAGGCCAAGGCAGCAGATCACAAGGCCAGGAGTTTAAGACCAGCCTAGCCAATGTGGTGAAACCCCATCTCTACTGAAAATATGAAAAAATTAGGTGGGCATGGTGGTGCGTCCCTGTAGTCCCAGCTACTTGGGAGGCTGAGGCAGGAGAATCCCTTGAACCCAGTGGGGCGGAGGTTGCGTGAGTCGAGATCGTGCCACTGCACTCCAGCCTAGGCAACAGAGCGAGACTCCATCTCAATAATAATAATAATAATAATAATCCTCAATGTACAGGTGAGAAAACAGACAGATGAACTGACCTCACTCAATATCATCCTGCTGTTAGGTGGTAGAGATGGGATTTGAACCCCAGGAGAGTTTTACACCAGAGCCTGGGGCTTAATCACTGTGCAGCGCTGCAGCCCCAGCTGAGCAGGTCCCTGAGCACTGACTCTTTTCCTTAAAATCTTCCCCATCCCCCAACCCCCACCCCACTCTCCATCACCCTGGGCCAGTCAGGCCTGGACCCCTGATCCCAGTAGAACTATCCAGCTGTTGGCCGGGCGCGGTGGCTCACGCCTGTAATCCCAGCACTTTGGGAGGCCGAGGCGGGCGGATCACAAGGTCAGGAGATCGAGACCACGGTGAAAACCCGTCTCTACTAAAAATACAAAAAATTAGCCGGGCGCGGTTGTGGGCGCCTGTAGTCCCAGCTACTCGGGAGGCTGAGGCAGGAGAATGGCGTGAACCCGGGAGGCGGAGCTTGCAGTGAGCCGAGATCGCGCCACTGCACTCCAGCCTGGGCGACAGAGCGAGACTCCGTCTCAAAAAAAAAAAAAGAAATATCCAGCTGCTCTCCCAGAGGTTTCAACCTTGTGCAGTTGAATAATATTTTCTCTACCTGGGGCCTCTGCTGGCCAACCCAGCAGCCTGTACTCTAGACACCTAATCCTCCAGCCAAGAATTATTTATATGAGCATCTGCAGCTTTCCATGGTCAGGAGAGTCATAGATACCCTGGCCCTCCGTGAAGTAGCTGTCCAATGCCCTGCCTGCCAACGTCAGCTGCAACCCGACCTCCTCCCACTATGCCCAGGTGACCCAGAGTTTAAAATTAGCTGCAGGCTGTTTACAGGAAAGCTCACCTGATACCTGCCTTCCAGGAGTCCAGCTGCAGTCACCTGGGGTCATTTCCACTCCCTACTATCCAAGCGGGTTCCTGAGACTGTTTTTCTGACTCAGTGCAGTTCCAGCGTAGTCCTGGAAGCAGAGTCCTGAGGCATGCAGATCCTAGCTCAGTGTTAATGCAGTTATGTCCTCCCATCTTCTGTCTCTGGGTGTGTTAGTATCCTGTGGCTGCTGTGACAGACGATGCCACCCAAATTTGATGACTTAAAACAACAGAAATGGGCCAGGCATGGTGGCTGACACCTGTAATCCCAGCAATTTGTGAGGCCAAGATGGGAGGATTGCTTGAGCCCAGGATTTCAAGACCAGCCCGGGCAACATGGCAAAACTCTGTCTCCACAAAAAAAATACAAAAATTGTCTGGTGTGGTGGTGCACGCCTGTACTTCCAGCTACTCGGGAGGCAGAGGTGGGAGGATCACCTGAGCCCAGGGAAGTCAAGATGGCAGTGAGCGGTGACCCTCTCTCAAAAACAAATGAACAAAAGGCAATCATTTATTCCCTCACCATTCTGGAGGCCAGTCTGAAATCAAGGCGTCAGCTGGACTGCACTCCCGGAGGCTCAGGTAGGCTGCACTCCTTCCTCTTTTTTTCCTTTGAGGCAGAGTCTCACTCTGTTGCCCAGGCTGGAGTGCAGTGGCGTGATCTTGGCTCACTGCAACCTCCGCCTCCTGGGTTCAAGCAATTCTCCTGCCTCAGCCTCCTGAGTAGTTGGGATTACAT